>NC_142489.1:26866209-27472796 GCF_049115385.1 Moschus berezovskii
AATCCAGGAGCCTAAGAACCACTACTACCACATGCCCTAGAGCCTGTGCTGTACAACAAAAGAAGCCACTGCAATGAGAAGCTTGTGTACTGAAATTAGGGAGTAACCACCACCTGCAACAACTAAAGAAAACACCATGCAGCTCCAAAAATCCAGCATAACCAAAAACAAGTAAATAGGAGAATGTCATTAACAAATGAGGTGATAAGGGCCTTTACTGAGAATCTGTCAGGTTCTAAATAGAGTCTGAATATAAGGAAAGATGGGTGGGAAAAGTTTAAAACATTCAAGTCACTTTCACCCTAATTCATTGATAAATGTAAAGCAATGACAGTCAAAGCTTCAGTGTCCTATGGAACTATATAAAGCAAACAGCCAGAAAAATAAAAGATGAAATTGGACAATAACTGAGTTACTTCTGAAGTAATGTGGTACATGGCAATACATACCAGAAATTTTCATTAAGAGAAATGGAATACAGAGCTGAGTGAAGATGTATGTACAGTTTAACTTTTATGCTAGTTTTCACTGGAAAAAATGGTGTTTAACTAAGGAATGAAAATATTTATATCATACATCACAGTAAGAAAAAATAATAGATTAGGTGTAAAAAGTCAAACTAACACTTTTAGAAAGTTATGTAACTTTTTAATTTCAAGATAAAAATTCTTAGCACAAACTATTAAAGTTTACAACACATACAGAATTAATGAAAAATCACAAGTGAAAAAAAGTTTTCTCTAACAGAATGAACATCAAATGAAAACAAGCAAGATACAAGAAGATAACCACTTTAAGTCAAGGACTTTTTTCCACTTTACTCTGGCTATATAAATGTAGACGATTTCATAGTTGCTAGACACTAAACAAATTGCACCTTTATATTCAGTATATACAGCAAAGCCTGGGATACAGAGTTCTAGGTAAATGTAGAGAAGAAGAAAACTTCATTGTGTAGGTTTTTTAACACAGTTTCTAAAGCAACTTGATATTCTTTATTACTACACACCAGTTTAATGGCTAGGGTCAACAGAAAGGTACAATATTTCTTAGAAGATAAGCTTTTTCAACAGGAAATTTTACATTCCTGGGTTAATTGACATTTTCAAATTAAGCCAACTACAGGAACCTGCAGGTCAAACGGATTTTAAAAACAGGAACTCCTTACAAATAAAATGTAGAGAAAACTTATAGTTGAAATTTACTTCTCATTCTCTGTACTACAGACAAATTCATTATATTCTCATGAACGTTTTAACAAGATAGGCTTTTAACTTTGGTTATAATTTTCAGCATTTACTCTTTCACTCGCTCAGAAACAGAATCCTTGTAGCAATGTCGGGGAGAAATTTTATTCTAGGCTGCCATTCTCATTTTCTCACAAATGTTGTCACTATGATAACAAGACATCCTGTCAAGGATCTTTCTGTTGCTGAAAGCTTCCAGGGTAGGTAATACAGACACTATTTCCTGTGAATCCGTTATGGTAACTAGAAATTATGCTACAACATTTATACTCTTATTCAGTCCTTACAAAAACTACAGCACAACTGAATGAAAATTATGCCTTCATAATGTCTAGTAAAAATGTTACCAAAATATCAAAGGAGCAGTTGCTGACTTTGGTTGGCATTTCAGCAGTTACCAATGCAACTACTCAAAACATATCCTGTTCTTTCTCAGCTTCGTACTAGGATCAGTAACTTACTGCTTATTTTGTACCTGCTTACCTGGACAGTACTGCCTGGTGAACTTCATGTAGAACATGAATGTCACTTTTATGCACTGTCCTTTGTCTTGAAAATGTATTTTAACTATGCCTTTGACGTCTAACATGTGGAACAATCCTAAGAAATTTCTTAATCTGTCTTCTGAGTTTGCCTCAAATGTTATTTTGATTTTATTGTTAATGGAACTTTTTACAAGTAAATTTCTGTTACTTTAAAAGGACACTGCAAATTTCTCCACTAATTTTGCAAATTCCAATTTGTTCTGCAGCGCTTATCCTTGCCTCTTAATAAAAAGTTGATGTATTATTACTGATACGTAGGATTGCCTACAAAACCCCTTAACTTTCCTTATAGATAAGCCTGTACTTTTGGGTTATACCAAGTACTCCAAAATGAAGTGAAAATAAGTATTACTTAAAGCATTGCATTTCCAACAAATCTAGAACTGCTTCCTTTCATGAAGATACATACTCAGAATACTTAACTAGTTCAATCCCAACTTAGGTGCAGATTGTTTTCTTTTTAATCGTGGTTGGCACTTTTATCATTTGCCACTTGAATGACTAAGACAATTGATACTTAACTTCAGACTTCTTAAACATTTATTCACACATCTAAATTTTCTTCTGATTTATACTATTGTTTTAAAAAGTTAGACAAAAATTTTAGTAAAGATGCAAACATTTCCTTCAGGTTTTTAGAGCCTTGCCAAACCTTCTATACACTGCTTTCAAAAATAACATGTAATATGGTTAACCTAAATATAAAGCAGGTAAGGCTTGCAATGGAGAAATACCATACTGCTTAATTCTGAATGCATTCGTGTGCAAAGACTACAAAGGGAAACTTTAAGCAAACAGCACAATTCACCTTCTAAACAAGAAACAAGTGTTTTTATGCTCGTTTAACCCACCAGTAAAATAAACAATAACACTTTACAAAACATACTCAGAAAATTTAGACATTAAATTTAAAAATTTTAACTTCTATCTTTCAACCAGCAGTAACAAGTATGAAATTACTTTGAATAACTCTATTTTTCAAATTATCTGAATAATTCTATTTTTCAATTTATCTGAAAATTCATGGAGGTGAAAGTTTACAGCTCTTCCCTCCAAAACCAACGGTTTTCTTCAGCAATACTCAAGTACCAGTTAAAACAGAAACTCACAAAAAATTTTCCCATGCCAAGAAAACATTTTTAGTACCTGTTTCTGCCTACTCTTTCAGATCGGCTCCCCCCATGACCTCCCCTGGAAGCCTCACAACCTGAGCTACTGTATGACTCACGAGGAGGAGGGTACACCCTGTCCTTGGAGGATGGAAACCCTTGTTCTTGTCTTCCGCCACGGTCACGACCACTTAAGTAGGTATCACTTCGGCTGCTTGAGTAACTTTTCCGACTTCCTCCATATCTGTCTCTTGTACTGCTGCTATAATCATCATAGCGACTGCTTCTGCCATAACTCAGAGGTGGACCTCTTCCTGATGGAGCACCACGGGAGCCCCCTGTGAAATCAGTAATTGATAAAATTATAAAACTTTTCCCGTTACTTCTATAACATGACTGTAAAGTACTAAATCTTTGAAAGGATAGCCTTTATCTGCCTCTCTGGTGAAGATATGAATTAGCAGCAGTGGTGAAGGGGCTTTCACATTTATTTAAAAGAGCAGTACTTTTTAGTTCCAGTAGTTGAGAAGGCAATGGCAACCCACTCCAGTACTCTTGCTTGGAAAATCCCATGGGTGGCGGAGCCTGGTAGGCTGCAGTCCATGGGGTCACTAAGAGTCGGACACATCTGAGCGACTTCACTTTCATGCACTGGAGAAGGAAATGGCAACCCACTCCAGTGTTCTTGCCTGGAGAATCCCAGGGACCGGGAAGACTGGTGGGCTGCTGTCTATGGAGTTGCACAGAGTCGGACACGACTGAAGTGCCTTAGCAGGAGTTTAAATGTTAATTTTTTGGAAAAGACTAAAATTTTGAACTTCATAATGTTCCTGTGCTTCATACTCTCAACAGCACTTTTGCTTTTAAAAATGTTACAATAAATTTTGTGATTAAAAAATGTGAGCTGCCAAATTATCCTTCATATCATTTGAAATGACAGATCAAAAATAATTCAAAGACCTTCAAACCAATCAATTAGGTAGAAATTACATTTTATTTTCTGAGAAAATAGAAGTAAACTTGAGTAAATGATGTAGATCTAGCATGTCGATTCTAATTTTGTCATTTGTAAGCTGTAACTGTACTCTTACCATAACTCTTGTATGAATCCCTGTAGGAACCTCCACTTCGATGTTCAGAATAATCTCTATCACGGTTTCCACCATAGCCATCACGATCACTACATTTAAGAGAATTAATGTTATAATTAACCATTTCCATAAGTTATTTGATTAAAAACAGAATTGTTTATAGTACCTATGTCCTCTAGAGGAATAATCATCTCGAGAACTTGAATGGCCATAATCACAGTATGCATAGTCTCTAGACGGTGGAGCATAATCCTCGGTGTCTCGCGAACTTGAATAATCTCTGCCTGAGAAACTTAAAACAAACAAACAAAATTAAATGATAAGAATTCAGAAAGAAAGTTTTAAATGTGCAAAGGACTTCAATATACTTTTCCTCAAGGAAGATATATAATTATGAACAAGAATATAAAACACTGCTTAACATAATTGTATTTTAGGGAAATACAGTTTCTCAATCCGAATGAGATATCTACTCTGCACCTAGCAGACAGGCTATATATAGAGAGATATATTTTTTAATATAAAATATAAAACATCAAGTGTTTGTGAACATGCAGAGAAACTGAAATCCTGTGTGCGCATGGTAGAAATATAAAGCTGTGTCAGACTCTTAGAGACCTTGTGGACTGTAGCCCACCAGGCCCCTCTATTGATGGGACTTTCCAAGCAAGAATTTGCAGTAAGTTGCTGTTTTCTCATCCAGGCAATCTTCCCCACTTCGGGACTGAACCTGAGTCTCTTGCACTGGCAGCAGTGCAGTTATGGAGATGAACGGTTCCTTAAAATACTGAAGTTACTGTACGACCCAGGAATTCCAATTCAGAGTTTACACCAAGAATTGAAAACAGGCACTCCAATGTTTGTACACATTAACTACAAAGATGGATAAACAAACCATGTTAACTATACATACAATGGTGTTAACCCCCACTCAAAAACTGAAGTACTGACTCATGCTTCAGCAAGGATTATCTTTGAAAACACTCACACTAATGGAAAAGCCACATATTAAAGGTCACATATTGTTAGGGCTTCCCCGGTGGCTCAGTTGGTAAAGAATCCGAGTGCAATGTGGACAACCAGGGTTCAATCCCTCAGGAAGATCCTCTGCAGAAGGGAATGGCTACCCACTACAGTATTCTGACCTGGAGAATTCCATGGATAGCGGAGCCTGGCAGGCTACAGTGAACGTATGATATATTCAGGATTAGGTAAATTTACAGACACATGATATAGGTGGGTGTTTACTAGGGATACAGGAGGATAAAAATGGGAGCAACTGCTTATGGATTTTGTTTTGGGGTGATTAACTATTTTGGAACTGAACAGAGAGAGTGGTTGTAGAATTCTGAGTATTTTAAATGCTACTGAATTGTTCACTTTTAAAATTTTGTTAGATAAATTTTACCTCAACAAAATGAACTATAACTTAAAAATGCATGTATTTTATTTTTCTTTACCTCTCTTTAGTAGCACAACCATTATCTCTTGATGACACACAGTTATCTCTCCGAGAAGACATTGGCTCTCTATGAGGACCTCCTCTGTAATTTTCTCTCCGCAATACTTGACCTTTAATTTTAAAATGCTTACATAAGTATCTCAGAATTGAGAGTAATAGTTCAAAGGAAAAAAAAAATCAAAAGACTGGTATCTTTCCTTTCTCCAAAACAATTTAAAAAAACTACTTATAAAATCCCATTAATGCACATTTAGTTTGCTTTATACATGTAATTCCTGAACACTTTATTTTCTGACACCATCTGCTCCCTGTACATTTTGCATAATCCTTAAATTACAAGTAATAGAATCGCTCAAAACTTGAGTAAAATCTAATTAATTTTTGGAAACTATTATCACATATTCAATCACAAAGTAGCTGATTCTCTCCTAATGGTGATAAATTTAACATAAACCGCAACCTGAATTACTGACCTTTCTAAACAATAGTGCTTTTGAGTTCAACTACTTATTAGTAATAAAGGGCGCACTTGAAAAATGCTGCCTCTTCCAAAACAGGAAACTAATTCCCATAAATAATGTTCACTTCTTGTGCTAATTCTTACTAATTCCTGGTGGTCAGACTTCTCTTGTTTTGTTTGCTTACTGGGCTAATAGTCTAATGAAACTTTAGTTTTCTCAACTTCTTTACTATTTTGAAATCAATACCATATTACACTTGGCTTCAATAATAGTCTATACATAAAATGACAATTTGATAGTGATTCAAAGTTTTTAACTGTACCAGGAGTCAAACAACAAAGTAAAAATATGTCAAGAATCCAAACTAAAGTTAATATGGCAAATTTCAGTTAATGTTTATAATTACATGAACCAGGTAGCCAATATAACAGAGCTAAACGATTCTACATTCCAAAATGCTGACTCATAGGATATTAGTTTTCATAAAAATACTTGACCTTGAAACTACATGAAAACTCCTACTAAGCAGCAAATGTTAGCAACTTAAAAAAAAAAAAAATTCTGAGGAATTCTCTAGCAAGCTTCAGTTCAGTTCAGTCGCTCAGTCGTGTCCGACTCTCCGCGACCCCATGAATCACAGCACGCCAGGCCTCCCTGTCCATCTCCAACTCCTAGAGTTCACTCAAACTCATGTCCATCAAGTTGGTGATGCCATCCAGCCATCTCATTCTCTGTTGTCCCCATCTCCTCCCACTCCCAATCCCTCCCAGCATCAGATTCTTTTCCAGTGAGTCAACTCGTCGCATGAGGTGGCCAAAGTATTGCAGTTTCAGCTTTAGTATCAGTCCTTCCAATGAACACCCAAGATTGATCTCCTCCAGAATGGACTGCTTGGATCTCCTTGCAGTCCAAGGGACTCTCAAGAGTCTTCTCCAGCACCACACTTCAAAAGCATCAATTCTTCGGCAATCGGCTTTCTTCACAGTCCAACTCTCACATCCATACATGACCATGGGAAAAACCATAGCCCTGACTAGACAGACCCTGGTTGGCAAAGTAATGTCTCTGCTTTTTAATATGCTATCTAGGCTGGTCATAACTTTCCTTCCAAGGAGTAAGCGTCTTTTAATTTCCTGGCTGCAATCAGAATCTGCAGTGATTTTGGAGCCCCCCAAAATAAAGTCTGACACTGTTTCCACTGTTTCCCCGTCTATTTCCCATGAAGTGATGGGACCAGATGCCATGATCTTCGTTTTCTGAACGTTGAGCTTCAAGCCAACCTTTTCACTCCCCTCTTTCACTTTTAGATTTAAAGGAAATGTCTTCCCCACTTCTATGTTAATCACCTACTACACATCTAAAATTAGATGCTAAAGAATTATTTTCCAGCTGTGAATCAACAAATAAACTAGTGATCAGTAAACATGTGCATCTTAAAGTTAAGCATTCATTTTAAAATTGCTCACTTTTACTAAGAAACAACAGTCCCTATATTATATAGCGTTTACCTTGTCCTTTCATTCCACTACTGGTTCGCCCTTGAGCAGAAGGAGCAGATCTTTTAGGAGAAGGACCTTCACATCTTGAGGATGGTCCTCTTTTAGGTGGATAAGTTTCTCTTGAAGAGCTCATATTGCGACTATATCCATTATCACCTGTATTTCAATGAAATCTTTTAAGTAGAATAAACATTAAGTTTCGCTTACTGTTTATAGATATTTACTAAAGAACTACCATTGCCTTCAGCATTCGTATTTGCCTAAACCAATAAAAACTAATTCCTCAAATGATACATCAGTTAGTACAATTCAGTTTGAAAATTTTACGAAATGAGTCAAGAACCACTGCTGTGATAGTAGTCTGAAGAGAATAAAGGAGGTGGAGAAAAACCAGGGTAAAATAAATTTTTAAACACACTTGGAGGAAAATGATAATAATTCATACTATTCTGGTATCAAAAAAGCTTTTTAAAAAAGTAACACAATAGGGCGGCGGTCCTAAGACAGCGAAGGAACAGAAGAGGGAGACCACTTCCTCCACAAATTCATCAAAAGAGCATTTGAACGCTGAGTAAATTCCACAAAACAACTTCTGAATGCCAACAGAGGACATCAGGCACCCAGAAAATCAGCCCATTGTCTTCGAAAGGATATACAAAAGAGGTAAGGATGGAGATCTGTCCCAGAAAGGGAGTCTAAAAAAAGAAAGAAGGTTCCAAACACCAGGAAACATTCTCACTGGCGAGTCTGTGGCAAGCCTTGGAAACTCAGAGGGCAACATAACTGGGAGGAAAAATAAATAAATAATTAAAACCCACAGATTACATGCCCAATGGTAACTCCCAGTGAAGAAGCAGCACAGACGCCCATATCCGCCACTAGCAAGTGGGGGCTTGGCAGGGAGATGCGGGCTGCATTGCTTAGAGTAAGGACCGGACCTGAAGGCCCCGAGGGCAATCTGAGGGAGCTAACTTGAGATAGCAAAGCAGACTGTGGGATAGATATCCTGCAAAAAGGCAAAAAGCCCAAACCTAAGACACCGCCAGACCTGCTCACAGAACAAAGGACTGAGCAACTTAGCCAGCTGCGGATGGCCAATCCCCCACCAAGACAGGCAGGAGAGGGCAAGCAGAGCTGTTTAAGGGGGCAATCAAGGCCCCACAGAGGCATCATCTACCAAACTGCAAGCAGGCTTCGATGATAACCAAGTTTTCTTGGGATTCTGGACGGTTGACAACAGCCTGAGAGGGTACGCCAGTTGTATACCCAGAAAACCGAGAAGCAGAGCCCGGGGAGGTGATAAGTCACAGCGACTGCGCTAGCCAAACACCTGGCCACCTGAGCTGCTCAGACTGGGGAAGGGCCCAAAACGCAGGCCCAACCAAGTCTGCGCCTTTGAGGAGTACTACCTGAACCTAAGCGGCTTTGACCTGGGAAGTGCATGCTACCCAGGGCCTGCCTCAGACAGTTCCTGGCAGAGCAACCTAGAGCTTGAGCAGTATAGAGAGGGAAAGTACACACGCTGTGAGCGGGGGCAAACCCAGTGTGGCCGAGACACTGCGAGCACTCCCCACAAATGCCAGTGATATCTGTTTGCAGACTTCCTCCTTCCCCACAGCACGACTGAACGTGAGCCTAAAAAAGTGTCCACCACCGCCCCCTTGTGTCAGGGCAGAAGCTAGACACTGAAGAGACCAGCAAACAGAAGAAGCTAAAACAGAGGGAACGGCTTTGGAAGTGACAGATGGAGAAGTCTTGAGGCTACTGCAAGAATAAGACTGAAAACCAGAAGTAGGAGGCTTAAGTCCAAATCCTGAGAACAGCAGAGAACTCCTGACCCCATGGAACATTAAGCGATAGGAGCTCATCAAACACCTCTATACCTAAACTGAAACCAAGCACTACCCAAGGTTCAACAAGTTCCAGAGCAAGCACACAAAGTTCCAGAGCACAGCACACAAATTCTCCAGCCACACAGGAACATAGCCCTTAGCCTCAATATAGAGGCTGCCCAAAGTCACTCCAAACGCACTGACATCTCATAACTCATTACTGGACACTTCATTGCACTCCGGAGAGAAGATATTAAGCCCCACCCACCAGAACACCGGCACAAGCTTCCCTAACCAGAAAACCTTGACAAGCCACACCGTGCAATCCCACCCACAGAGAGGAAACTTCATAATAAAGAGAACTCCACAAACAGACAGAAGACGGAAAGGCCACCCCACCCACAGCAATATAAGCAAGATGAAGCGTCAGAGAAATACCCAGAAAGTAAAGGAACAGGATAAATGCCCACCAACCCAAACAAAAGAGAAAGAGACAGGAATCTACCTGATAAAGAATTCTAAATGATAGTGAAAGTGATCCAAAATCTTGAAAACAAAATGGAGTTACAGATAATTAGCCTGGAGACAAGGATCGAGAAGATGCAAGAAAGGTTTAACAAGGACCTAGAAGAAATAAATAAGAGTCAATATATCATGAATAACACAATAAATGAGACCAAAACACTCTGGAGGGTATCAACAGTAGAATAACGGAGTCAGAAGATAGGATAAGTGAGCTAGAAGACAGAATGGCAGAAATAAATGAAACAGAGAGGAAAAAAAGTAAAACGAATTAAAACAAACGAGGACAATCTCAGAGACCTCTGGGACAATGTCAAATGCACCAAGATTTGAATCACAGGAGTACCAGAAGAAGAAGACAAAAAGACAGACCTGAGAAAATACTTGAGATAATAGTTGAAAACTCCCCTAAAATGGGGAAGGAAATAATCACCCAAGTCCAAGAAACCCAAAGAGTCTCAAACAGGATAAACCCAAGGTGAAACACCCCAAGACACATATTAATCAAATTAACAAAGATCAAACACAAAGAACAAATATTAAAAGCAGCAAGGGAAAAACAACAAATAACACACAAGGGGATTCCCATAAGGATAACAGCTGATCTTTCAAGAGAAACTCTTCAGGCCAGGACGGAATGGCAGGGCATACTGAATGTGTTGAAAGAAAATAACTTACAGCCCGGATTACCGTACCCAGCAGGGATCTCATTCAAATATGAAGGAGAAATCAAAAGCCTTACAGACAAGCAAAAGCTGAGAGAATTCATCACCATCAAACCAGCTCTCCAACAAATGCTAAAGGACCTTCTCTAGAAAGAACACAGAAAGAGTGTACAAACTCGAACCCAAAACAATAAAGTAAATGGCAATGGGATCATAGGTATCAATAATTCCCCTAAATGTCAATGGGTTGAATGCCCCAACCAAAAGACAAAGACTGGCTGAATGGATACAGAAACAAGACCCCTATAACCCCTATATATGTTGTCTACAAGAGACCCACCTCGAAACGAGGGACACATACAGACGGAAAGTGAAGGGCTGGAAAAAGATACTCCTCGCAGAGACCAAAACAAAGCAGGAGTAGCAATACTCATATCAGATAAAATACACTTTAAAACAAAGGCTGTGAAAAGAGGAAAAGAAGGACACTATATAATTATCAAAGGATCAATCCAAGAAGACATAACAATTATAAATATATATGCACCCAACATAGGAGCACCGCAATGTGTAAGATAATGCTAGCAATTGAGAGGGGAAATTAACAATAACACAATAAGAGTGGGAAACTTTAATACCCCACTCATACCTATGGATAGATCAACTAAACAGAAAATTAACAAGGGAACACAAACGTTAAATGATACATCAGACCAGTTAGACCTAATTGATACCTGTAGGATATTTAACTCCCAAACAATCAATTTCACCTTTTCCTCAAGTGCACACGGAACCTTCTCCAGGATAGATCATATCCTGGGTCATAAATCTAGCCTTGGTAAATTCAAAATAATTGAAATCATTCCAACCATCTTTTCTGACCACCATGCAGTAACATTAGCTCTCAGTTACAGGAGAAAATCTATTAAAAATTCCAACACATGGAGGCTGAAGAACACGCTGCTGAGTAACCAACAAATCGCAGAAGAAATCAAAATACGCACAGAAACGAATGAAAATGAAAACATGACAACCCAAAACCTCTCGGACACTGTAAAAGCAGTGCTAAAGGGAAGGTTCATAGCAATACTGGCATACCTCAAGAAACAAGAAAAAAGTCAGCTAAATAACGTAACTCTACACCTAGAGTAATGAGACAAGGAAGAAATTAACAACCTCAGGGTGAGAGGAAGGAAAGAAATCTTAAAACTCAGGGCAGAAATAAATGCAAAAGAGACCAAAGCAAAAATCAACAAAGTCAAAAGCTGTTTTTTTTTTGAGAGGGTAAATAAAGTTGACAGACCATTAGCCAGACTCATCAAGAAACAAAGGGAGAAAATCCAAATCAATAAAGTTAGAAATGAAAATGGAGAGATCACAACAGAGAACCCAGGAATACAAAGGACCATAAGAGACTACTATCAGCAATTACAGGCCAATAAATGGACAACTTGGAAGAAATGGACACATTCTTAGAAAAGTACAACTTTCCAAAACTGAACCAGGAAGAAATAGAAAATCTTTAACAGACCCATCACAAGCACAGAAATGGAAACTGTAATCAGAAATCTTCCAGCAAACAAAAGCCCAGGACCAGACGGCTTCACAGATGAATTCTACCAAAATTTTAGAGAAGAGCTAAGGAAGGTTATGACCAACCTGGATAGTGTATTAAAAAGCAGAGACATTACTTTGCCAATAAAGGTACACCTAGTCAAGGCTATGGTTTTTCCCGTGGTCATGTATGGATGTGAGAGTTGGACTGTGAAGAAAGCTGAGCACCAAAGAATTGATGCTTTTGAACTGTGGTGCTGGAGAAGACTCTTGAGAGTCCCTTGGACTGCAAGGAGAGCCAACCAGTCCATTCTAAAGGAGATCAATCCTGGGTGTTCATTGGAAGGACTGATGCTAAAGCTGAAACTCCAATACTCTGGCCACCTCATGCGAGACTTGACTCACTGGAAAAGAGTCTGATGCTGGGAGGGATTGGGGGTGGGAGGAGATGGGGACGACAGAGAATGAGATGGCTGGATGGCATCACCGACTCGGTGGACATGAGTTTGAGTGAACTCTGGGAGTTGGTGAAGGACAGGGAGGCCTGGCGTACTGTGATTCATGGGGTCGCAAAGAGTCGGACACGACTGAGTGACTGAACTGAACTGAACGCCTCTCCTGCTCAAATTCTTCCAGAAAACTGCAGACGAATGTAAACTTCCAAACTCCTTCTATGAGGCCACCATCACCCTAATACCAAAACCTGAAAAAGATACCTCAAAAAAAGAAAACTACATGTCAATATCACTGATGAACATAGATATAAAAATCCTTAACAAAATTCTAACAATCAGAATCCAACAACACATTAAAAAGATCATACATCATGACCAAGTCGGCTTTATCCCAGGGATGCAAGTATTCTTCAGTATCCGCAAATCAATCAATGTAATACACCACATGAACAAACTGAAAAATAAAAACTGTATGATTATCTCAATAGATGCAGAGAAAACCTTTGACAAAATTCAACATCCATTTATCATACAAACCCTCCAGAAGGTGGGAATAGAAGGAACATTCCTCCACATAATAAAAGCTATATATGACAAACCCACAGCAAACATTATCCTCAATGGTGAACACTTGAAAGCATCTCCCCTAAAGTCAGGAACAAGACAAGGGTGGCCACTCTTACCATTACTATTCAGCATAGTTTTGGAAGTTTTGGCCACAGCAATCAGAACAGAAAAAGACATCAAAGCATTCCAGATTGGAAAAGAATTAAAACTCTCACTATTTGCAGATGACATGATCCTCTACACAAAAAACCCTAAAGACTCTACCAGAAAACTACTAGAGCTAATCAATGAATATAGTAAAGTTTCAGGATATAAAATCAACACACGGAAATCCCTTGCATTCCTATACACTAATAATGAGAAAATAGAAAAAGAAATTAAGAGAACAATTCCATTCACCGTTCCAACGAAAAGCATAAAATCCTTAGGAATATACCTACCAAAAAAACCAAAAGGCCTTTATATACAAAACTATAAGACACTGGTGAAAGAAATCAAACAGGATACTAATAGATGGAGAAAATACCATGTTGGTGGATTGGAAGAATCAATACTGTGAAAATGACTATACTGCCCAAAGTTATCTATAGAGTCAGTGCAATCCCTATCAAGCTACCAATGTTATTTTTCACAGAGCTAGAACAAATAATTTTACAATTTGTATGGAAGTACAAAAACATCGAACAGCCAAAGCAATCTTGAGAAAGAAGAAAGGGGGGAATCAATCCACCGGACTTTAGGCTGTACTACAAAGCCACAGTCATCAAGACAGTATGGTACTGGCATAAAGACAGAAATATAGAGCCATGGAACAAAATAGAGAGCCCAGAGATAAATCCACACACCGATGGACACCTCATCTTTGACAAAGGAGGCAAAGATATTCAATGGAGAAAAGACAATGTCTGTAACAAGTGGTCCTGGGAAAACTGATCATCCCCTTGTAAAAGAATGAAACTAGAACACCCCCTAACATCATATACAAAAATAAACTCAAAGTGGGTTAAAGACCTAAGGGGAAGAACAGAAACTATAAACTCCTAGAGGAGAACGTAGGCAAAACACTCTCTTACATAAATCACAGCAGGATCCTCCATGAACCACCTCACAGAATATTGGAAATAAAAGTAAAAATAAACTAAGAGGACCTAATTAAAATTAAAACCTTCTGCACAGCAAAGGAAACGATGAGCAAGGTGAAAATACAGCTTTCAGAATGCGAGAAAATAATAGCAAATGAAGCAACTGACAAATAATTAATCTCCAAAATATACAAGCAACACCTGTAGCTCAAATCCAGAAAAAATAAACGACCCAATCAAAAAATGGGCCAAAGAACTAAACAGACATTTCTCCAAAGAAGACAAACAGAAGGCTAACAAACATATGAAAAGATGCTCAATGTCACTTCTAATCAGAGAACTGCAAATCAAAATCACAATGAGGTGCCATTTCACCCCGGTCAGAATTTCTGGCTGCTATCCAAAATTCTACAAGCAAAAAAGCTGGAGAGGATGTGGAGAAAAGGGAACCCTCCTGCACTGTTGATGGGAATGCAAACTAGTGCAGCCACTATGGAGAAAAGTGGGGGAGATTCCTTAAAAATCTGGAAATAGACCTGCCATACGACCCACCAATCTGACTCCTGGGCATACACACCGAGGAAACAAGAATTGGAAGAAACAAATGTACTCCAATGTTCAATGCAGCACTGTTTTTAACAGCCAGGACATGGAGGCAACCTAGATGTCCATCTGCAGACAAATGGATAATAACGCTGTGGTACATATACACAATGCCGTATTACTCAGCAATTAAAAGAATACACTTTAACCAGTTCTAATAAGGTGGATTAAACTAGAGCCTATTATACAGAGTGAACTGAGCCAGAAATGAAAACACCAACACGGTATACTAACACAAATATATGGAATTGAGAAAGATGGAAACAATAACATGGTATGCGACACAAAAGAGACACAGGCGTATAGAACAGTCTTATGGACTCTGTGGGAGAGGGTGAGGGAGGGATGATTTGGGAGAATGGCAATGAAACATGTATATCATCATATGTGAAATGCATCGCCAGTCCAGCTTCGATCCATGATACAGGATGCTCGGGGCTGATGCACTGGGATGACTCTGAGGAATGATATGGGGAGGGAGGTGGGAGGGGAGTTCAAGATGGGAAACACATGTACAACCGGTGGATTCATGTCAGTGTATGGCAAAACCAATATAGTATTGGAAAGTAATTAGCCTCTTAATTAAAACTGTTTATAACAGATAAAAAAAGGATACATTTGAATCAATTCCAATGAGGTGGATGAAAATGGAGCTATTATACAGAGTGAAGTAAGCCAGAAAGAAAAAAACCAATGCAGTATACGAACACAAGTATATAGAATTTAGAAACATGGTAACGATAACCCTGTATGCGAGACAGCAAAAGAAACACAGATATATAGAACAGTCTTTTGGACTCTGTGGGTGAGGGAGAGGGTGCGATGATTTGGGAGAATGGCATTAAAACATGTATATAACCATATGGGAAATGAGTCACCAGTCCAGGTTCAATGCATTATACAGGATGATCGGGGCTGCTGCTCTGAGATCACCCAGATGAATGATGTGGGGAGGGAGGTGGAAGCAGGGTTCATGATAGGGAACACATGTACCCCCGGGGAAGATTCATGGCAATGTAAGGCAAAACCAATACAATATTGTAAAGCAATTCAGGTAAAGCAATTAGCGTGCAATTAAAATTAAATACATACATACATACATATATATATAAAGAATACATTTGAATCAGTTCTAATGAGGTGGATGAAACTGGAGCCTATTATACAGAGTGAAGTAAGCCAGAAAGATTAACACCAATACAGTATACAACACATATATTGGAATTCAAAATGATGGTAATGAGAACCCTGTATTCGAGACAGCAAAAGAGAAACAGAGATGTAGAACAGTCTTATGAAGTCTGTGGGAGAAGCCAAGGGATGCATGATTTGGAGAATGGCATTGAGACATGTATGTCATGATATGGGAAAAGAATCACCAGTCCAAGTTCGATCCATGACACAGGATGCTCGGGGCTGGTGCACTGGGATGACCCTGAGGAATGATATGAGGAGGGAGGCGTGAGGGGATTTCAAGATGGGGACACATGTACAACCGGGTGGATTCGTGGCAGTGTATGGAAAAACCAATATAGAGTATTGGAAACTAATTAGCCTCTAATTGAAATTTTTTATAAACGATAAAACATGAATACATTTGAATCAGTTTTAATAAGGTGGATGAAACCTAAGCCTACTATACAGAGTGAAGTAAGCTAGAAAGAAAAACCAACACAGTATACTAACACATTTATATGGAATTTAGAAAGATGGTAACAATATCGCTTTATGTGAGACAGCAATAGAGACATAGATATAGAGAACAGTCTTATGGACTCAGAGGGAGAGACAAGCAAGGGATGATTTAGGAGAATGGCACTGAAACAAGTATGCCGACATACGTGAAATGAATCATCAGTCAGGTTTGATGCATGATACAGGATGCTCGGGGCTGGTGCACTGGGATGACTCAGAGGGATGATATGGGGAGGGAGGTCGGAGGAGGGTTCAAGATGGGGAACACATGTACACCCAGGGCCGATTCATGTCAATGTATGGGAAAACGAATTCAATATTGTAAAGTATCAGCTTATAATTTAAATTTTAAAAAAGAATATATTTGAATCATTTCTAATGAGGCGGATGAAACTGGAGTCTATTATACAGATTAAAGTAAGCCTGAAATGAAAACACCAATACAATATACTAACACACACATATGGAAATTAGTAAGATGGGAACGATTACCCTGTATGTGAGACAGAAAAAGAGACACAGATATATACAACAGTCTATGGACTCTATGGGAGAGGGCGAGGGTGGGATACTTAAGAGAATGGCACTGAAACATGTATATTATCACATGGGAAATGAATCGTCAGTAGAGGTTCGATGCATCACACAGGATGCTCGGGACTGGTGCACTGGGTTGACCCAGATGGATGATACGGGGAGGGAAGTTCGGCGGGGGGCGGGGGGTTCAAGATGTGGAACACCTGTGCACTCGGGGCAGAATCATGTCAATGTACAGCAACACCAATAAAATATTGTGAAGTAATTCGCCTCCAATAAAAATATTTTTTTAGAAAAAGTATACATTTGCATCAGTGGAGAAGGAAAGGGTAGCCCACTCCAGTATTCTTGCCTGGAGAATCCCATGGACGGAGAAGCCTGGTAGGCTACAGTCCACGGGTCGTAAAAGCGTTGGACACGACTGAGTGACTGAACGGAGCGGACGGAATGAGGTGGTTGAAACTGGAGCTTATTATACAGTGAGAAGTAAGCCAGAAAGAAAAACACCAATACGGTATACTAACACATTTATACGGAATTTAGAAAGATGGTAATGGTGACCCTGTACGCGAGTCAGCAAGAGTCACAGATATATAGAACAGTCTTATGGAATCTGTGGGAGAAGTCACGGGTGGGATGATTTGGGAGAATGGCACAGAAACATGTATATTATCATATGTGAAACGAATTGCCAGTCCAGGTTCAATGAATGATACAAGATGCTCGGGACTGGTGCACTGGGAAAACCCAGAGGAATGATACTGCGAAGAGGGAGGGGGTTCAAGATGGGGAACACATGTACACTGGGGCATATTCATGTCAATGTATGGCAAAACCACTACAATATTGTAAAATAAATAGCCTCCAGTTAAAATTTAGAAAATGACTACACTGAATCAGTTCTAATGAGGTGGTTGAAACTGGAGCCAATTATAGTGTGAAGTAACCCAGAAAGAAAAACACCAATATAGTTTACTAATCATATATATGGAATTGAGAAAGATGGTAACGATACCCTATATGTAAGACAACAAAAGAGACTCAGATATATACAACAGTCTTATGGACTCTGAGGAAGAGGGCAAGGGAGGGATGATTTGGGAGAATGGCATTGAAACATGTATATTATCACAGGTGAAATGAATCTCCTCCACTCAGGTTTGATGCATGATACAGAGTCCTCAGGGCTGGTGCACTGGGATGATTCAAAGGGATATTATCAGGAGGGAGATGGGTTCAAGATGGGAAATACAGGTACACCCAGGGCAGATACATGGCAAAGTATGGCAAAACCAATACAATATTGTAAAGTAATCTGCCTCCAATTAAAATTTTTTGAAAAGATTAAAAAAAAAGAATACATTTAAATCACTTCTACTGAGGTGGATGAAACTTCAGCATATTTTACACAGTGAATTAAGCCAGAAAGAAATACACCAAAACAGTACACTAACACATATATATGGAATTTAGAAAGATGGTAACCATAACCCTGTACGCGAGACAGTAAAAGAGACACAGATGTATAGAAGAGTCTTATGGACTCTGAAGGAAGGGCAAATTTGGGATGATTTGGGAGAATGGCATTGAAACATGTACATTATCATATGTGAAATAAATCCCCAACCCAGGTTTGATGAATGAAACAGGATGCCCGGGGCTATCGCACTGCGATGACCCCAAGGGATGATATGGGGAGGGAGGTCGGAGGGGGGTTCAAGATGGGGAACACATGTACATCCGGAGCGGATTCATGTCAATGTAAGACAAATACAACACAATATTGTAGACTAATTAGCCTCCAATTAAAATTTTTCAGAAAGGATAAAAAAAAGTAACACATTTGAATCAGTTCTAATGAGGTGGACGAAACTGGAACCTATTATACATAGTGACGTAAGCCAGAAAGAAATACACCGATACAGTGTATTAAAGCATATATATGGAATTTAGAAAGATAGTAACAATAACCCTGTCTGCGTGACATCAAAAGAGATACAGATATCTGTTACTGTTACTATACAACAGTCTTATGGACTCTGTGGGAGAGGGAAATGGTGGGGTGATTTGGAAGAATGACATAGAAACATGTATATTATCATATGTGAAACGAACTGCCAGTCCAGGTTCGAAACATCTTATAGGAAACTCGGGGTTGGTGCTCTGGAATGACCCAGAGGAATGATATGGGGAGGGAGGCGGGAGGGGGATTCAAGATGGGGAATGCATGTTCAGCCAGGGCAGATTCATGTCAAAGTATGGCAAAACATATACAATATTTTAATTAGCTTCTAAGTAAAGTTTGTTTTTTCTTTTTAAGATTAAAGAAAAGAGAATACATTTGAATCAGTCTAAATGAGGTGGATGAAACTGGGGCCTATTATACAGAGGGAAGTAACCCAGAAAGAAAAACACCAATACAGTATACTAACGCATATCTATGGAATTTAGAAAGATGGTAAAAACAGCCCTGTATGTGTGACATCAAAAGAGACACAGAAATATACAACAATCTTATGGACTCAGTGGGTGAGGGAGAGGGTGGGATGATTTCACAGAATGGTATTGAAACATGTATATTATCATATGAGAAACGAATAGCTAGTCCAGGTTCGATGCATGATACAGGATGCTTGGGGCTGGTCCTCTGGGATGACCCAGAGGAATGACATGTGGATGGAAGTGGGAGAGGGGTTTAAGATGGGATACACAAGTACACCCAGGGAAGATTCATGGCAATGTAAGGCAAAACCAATACAATATTTTAAATAATTAGACTCCAATTAAAATTAAATATAAATATATACATATATATACATACATATATATATATATACATATATATATATATAAAACATTGAATCAGTTCTAATGAGGTGGATGAAACTGGAGCCTATTATACAGAGTGAAGTAAGCCAGAAGGAAAAACACCAACACAGTTTACTAACACATTTATATGGAATTTAAAAAAGATAGTAACAATATCCCTTTATGCGAGATAGCAAAAGAAACACATATATAGAACAGTCTTATGGACTCTGTGGGAGAGGGCGAAGTTGGGATGCTATGGATGGATGGCACTGAAACATGTATATTATCATATGTGAAATGAATTTCCAGTCCAGGTTCGATGCATGAAACAGGATTCTCTGGGCTGGGGCACAGGGATGACCCAGAGGGATGATATAAGGATGGAGGAGGGAGGGTGTGTTCAAGATCGGGAAGACATGTATGTCTGGAGCAGATTCATATCAATGAAAGGCAAAACCAATACAATATTGTAAATTAGCCTCCAATTAAATTGTTTTAAAAAATAAAAAAAAAGAAGCAATTTGTAACTGTTCTAAAGACGTTGATGAATATGGAGCATATTATACAGAGTGAAGTAAGCCAGAATGTAAAACACCAATACAGTATACTAACACATATATATGAAATTTAGAAAGATTTTAATGAAACTCTTGTATGCGAGACAGCAGAAGAGACACAGATATATAGAACAATCTTATGGACTCTGTAGGAAACGGCAAGGGGGGATGATGTAGGAGAATGGCATTGAAACATGTATATTAATATATGTGAAAATGAATCGGCCATCCAGGTTCAATGCATGGTACAGGATGCTCGGGACAGGTGCTCTGGGATAACCCAGAGGGATGATATGGGGACAGAGGTGGAAGGGGTTTCAAGATGGGGAACTTATGTACACCCGGGACAGATGCATGTCAACATATGGCAAAACATATACAATATTCAAAAGTCATTAGCCTCCAGTTAAAACAATATATATATAAGAATACATTTGAATCAGTTCTAATGAGGTGGATGAAACTGGAGCCTATTCCACAGAGTGAAGTAAGCCAGAAAGAAAAACACCAATACAGTATACTAGTCCATATATATGGAATTTAGAAAGATAGTAACAATAATCCTGTATGTGAGACAGCAAAAGAGACACAGATATACAGAACAGTTTTATGGACTCTGAGGGAGAGGGAGAGGGTGGGATGACTTGGGAGAACGGCATTAAAACATGTGTATTATCATATGTGATATGAATCTCCAGTCCAGGTTCGATGCATGATACGGGATGCTCGGAGCTTATGCACTGGGATGACCCAGAGGAATGATATAGGTTGGAGATGGGAGAGGGGTTCAAGTTGGGAAAGACATGAACACCCAGGGCAGATGCATGTCAATGTATAGCAAAACCAATACAATATAGTAAAATAATTAGCCTCCAAATAAAATTTTTTAAAAATATTAAAAAAGGGCAAAACATTACAATTGAATCAGTTCTATGAGGCGGATGAAACTGGAGCCTAATATACAGAGTGAAGTAAGCCAGAAAGAAAAACTCCAGTACAGTATACCAACACATATATATGGAATGTAGAAAGATGGTAACAATAACCCTGTATACGAGACAGCAAAAGAGACACAGATATATACACCAGTTACGGACCCCGTGGGTGACGGTGGGATACTTGGGAGAACGGCACTGAAACATGTATATCATCATAGGTGAAACTAATCGGCAGTCTAGGTTCCATGCATGATACAGGATATTCGGGGCTGGTGCACTGGGATGCTCCAGAGGAATGATATGCGTAGGGAAGTGGGACGGGGGTTCAAGATGGGGAACACATGTACACCCGGGTAGTTTCATGTCAATGTATGGCAAAACCAAAACAATAGTGTAATTGGCCTCCAATTAAAATTAACATAATAAAAAAAGAATGCATCTGAATCAGTTCTAATCGGTGGATGAAACTGGAGCCTATTATACAGAGTGAAGTAAGCCAGAAAGAAAAACACCAATACAGGATACTAACACATACATAGGGAATTTAGAAAGACAATAACGATAACCCTGTGTGTGAGACAGCAATAGAGACACAGGGCTGGTTGGGATGAATTGGGAGATTGGCACTGAAACATGTATATTATCATATGTAAAATGAATTGCTAGTCTAGGTTCGATGCAAGATACAGGAAGCTCGGGGTTGGTGCTCTGGGATGACCCAGAGGAATGATATGGGGAGGGATGTGGGAGGGGCATTCAAGATTGGGAACACATGTACTCCCAGGGTGGATTCATGCCAAGTATGGGACAACCAATACAATAATGTAAATTAAAAAAAAAAAAAAAAACATGTCACAAAGCTATTTGTACCTCATAGAGAAAGAGAGAATATTTTACATGAAATATACATTGACTTGAATCTATCCAAATATTAAGTCCCAATGTTGCACAAGTGAAACTAATCCATTCTTTTAAATAAACTATACTTCAAATAAATAAAATGTAACAATAATTAAGTCAAAACAATAAAAATATGCACCTAAAAATACAAACAACACCTTTTATAGGAAAATATGCAACTTTTCAAACAACCATGGATACATATATAATTCGATAAAAAAAAAAAAAAATCCTGCTTATAATTGAATTCACACAGATCAATTCTGTTTTGTTCAAGCATAACCTTTAGTGTTAATTTTGAGTAAAAGGCTATGTTCTGTTCAAGTTTAACAGACGTTAAAAATACATGGTATGCAATGAAAAATTATCTTTTTATCTAACTAGAAAAATGTTGACAGATATATTCCAATTACACTTGGCAGAGTATAAGCTAGTAAACTTTTCCCCTCATCTCTTGAGAAAACAACAGGACTGTGTGATCTTATAATGAACACACGCTGTAACTGAACTTAAGATTTTCTAAAAATGGCACATCTGGTTGTCAAAACCAGAAGTGAAATTTTTTAAAGACTTGCTACTGTTAGTAGAAGAGACAAAGTTCGTTAAATACATGGAAGTTTATCAATGGAAAGTGACTCCCTTCTTCTGTCTTACCAAGTAAAAACTTCTTTGAAAATCTCATATTACCATTTTCAATAACTCACTGTTCTCTAACACACACAAACATGTAAATATATATGTTTTGTATGTAAATATACATACAAAACAGATGCTTTTACATCTGCATCAAAGACAACTTTTCCAAAATGCAAATTATACTACAACAGAACCCAGGAACAAAAGCACCGTATCAAAATGACAGTGGATATTTGCCTAGATTTGTCTGCACATTTATGCTCAAGACAAACACTATAAGGTCAGTCCAAAAATATGGAATTTTCACCCCTGAACTGTGGTTATCTGTTATGTAATCTTGAAAATTATCCAGTACTTTTTACAATACAGTAGGACTACTCTGAAAGTATATCAACGTAGTTTTAATTCTTTAAATAAAGTTATTTGCTGTAAGCTGGAAAATTCTAATGTATGATCAACAGAAATGAATTCTGTAGAAAAACTCTTAAAGAGGCATCAGTAACAATGGTTAAAAAAAACTTAACAAAATTTAAGTGATTTCCCTGTAAGACGATAAACATTTTTTGCACATACGTAATTTTAAAACTACGACAATTCTTTACAACTTAGAAATAATTTTGATTATCAAGAATGGTAATTTCTCACCTAATATATTCTTATCGATTATTCTGCTCATTACCAATGCAATAAAAATTAAGGTTTACTAGATGTTCAAACTTAACAGGTTTTCAGTGCTATGGCATCCTTATATTTTAATACATTACCAAAGTGTCCTCCTTGAGACACATGCCCTCTTGCTCCTCCTCCTTTTTCACATCTCAGATTTTTCGGATGGCCCCTTTTTCTTGCAGGAGGTTGAGATCTCAGTTTACCACCACTTTCAAATGATGGCTTATTGGCTTGTTCTACTTTGTTTTTCCATCCAAAAACTAAAAGATTAAGTACAGCATCACTAATGTTACATAAAATTTAACTTATTGTTGTAATGAGTTAAATCAGTATTTTTTCCCCAAAAGCAAACATTTTTTTCCTGAAATGACTGTGTCCTTCCACATGATGAACATGACTTAATTGGCAATTGCCTTTCGTAAGTCATCCACCACAAAGCATATGCATTTACTATCAGAATTTCCGGAAAGGTTCTCTGGTATTAAAAGATGTGTATCTCTCCATTACCATGAAAAAGCACACATTTTTATTTTCTGTAACGTGCTTCATTTTAGTAATTTTTCCATTTAAAATTTGTTTCCCAAGGGTATGTAAAAGCATGCATATTACTTACAGTATTTACTCAAAATTATTGTTCCTATCATAATTACATTTTAGCATTTGTTCTATTAGACACAAACATAAAGAAAATTTCTCAATATAAGTGCTGCTCTGTATTTACTCTAGTTCTATTAATTTTCTTCCTTTTTCTTTTTTAAAACTAGGGTCCTTATTTGGTCTTTAACATTTCTTGCCTTACACAACTGTTTTATTTTGTGTTCCCAAATAGTTACCGTAATGCTACTTCATATTTTTCAGAAATGCTTAAACTTAATTGATCTTCCAATATCTGCCTTAATCTTTTACAGAGACCAAAGGGAGTTTTGAAAACCCAGCAGGAATCATACTATATAGACTCTTGTTATTTCATATTATTTTTGGAAAATAATTTTAAATCCTAAATTCCTACCAGGACTTCTGGCTGAAATGGGCTCTAGCTCAATATAATCAGCCTCAAAAGCCATGTTTTCCAATCTTAGGTCTTATTTTCTATTTTTTGGTTCAAAATATTTTCCACAAATTCATGCACTGCCTCCTTCCCAACGCAGGATTTAGCTTACATTCCTAGATATACCTAAAAATAGTATCCAAAACCCAATAAGCTCTACCAAAATTACTACTTCATTTTCCTTAACATTTCTGCATGTGAAATTAATGTTTCCTCTCGTACATCTTTTCCCTTCACCCTAGAATACCAGTGCTCAAGAAAATAAATACTTTGTCTCATCCATAACCATTAGTCAGCTGCTAAATACAATCAATGCCTTACAATATAACACCTATTGAATAAAGAATAATTCAAGTGTAATTTCAGATTACATGTTCCTGTGGCTAGACAACTAGAACAAATTAAAAAACAGCAATTAGTTACCATCAAGTAGTCTCAAGGAAACTTTATCTCTGTGACCCAAAGCTGGGTCAAACTTAACTTTTAGGTATTACCATATCTGAAAAATGAAAGTACAAGGGTCAGCTTGTGCCACATGCCTGAAATATACTAGAACCATAACTATAGATAATAGGGAATTAATGTAGTCACACTAAGGGAATGTAGAAGTTTTAGAGATAATTTAACAATTAACAGGATATCATGAGTACAAAAGCCCATGACCCACAATACAAAATGGGGGAAATAGACTTTTTTATTTAATATAACAATCCACAGAGGGGGAAATCCTGGAGCAAACACAGTGCTCTGTAACTAGCTAAAGAAGTGGGATGCTTATGGCTGATTCATGCTGATAGACTGCAAGAAACCAACACAATATTGTAAAGCAATTCTCCAATGTTTAAAAACAGTTCTGCCTCTAAGGGACAAATTTTTATTCGTAACACTGAAACAGTGAAGACTGACTTAAATAGAAAATGCCAAGACTTAAAATACAGAATGGAATACCGGTAGAGTGCTGAAGGTTAAAACCTATTTGTGTTTACACTTGAATGCTAATAGAAGACAGATTTAATCTATTTTGTTACTGCTGGGTATTAACTTCAATCTCTTCCCAACCAGAGGATCCAGTGTTTATGTGACAAAAAGGAGAGTGAAGCCTTACAGAGCATTATACTATTGTAACAATAAAGAAATCTATAAAGAGTACTAGATGAAGAACATTCATTATTAAGACTTACCTTTCCATTCATTCCTTTGGCAGCATCCTTTGCATCTGCCGGGCTCTCAAAAGTAATGAAAGCAAAGCCTCTCGACTTGTTTGTGTTCCGATCCCTTATCAAGAGAACTGTAATATACATAAATCTTTTTAATTTAAAATGTCACATAAAACTGAACTTTATTGTTTTCAAAATAATCACTCCTTTGACGCTTTCTCATAAGACCCCTTTAACATACTTGAATGTTATCAATAGAGTACAAACTTTTGAAAGTTACTTAAAAGCAACAAAAATCTATATATTATTTTATAGATGATATAAAAACACCACACAATTTGATTTTTATGTATAACTTCTAGTATTTTAAAAACTAACAGTAAATAATCTCAATAATTCTACAATTACCATATCTTATTCTTTTTCATGTCCCAGGACCATTAGTACATTTTAAAAGCACTCTTTTCTTCCCTTTTCAGTAAGAGGAGACCCTTTCACTGACTGCCAAGTGCTTAATCAATTAAAAAAAAAATCTCAAACTACTCAAAGTATACATATGCTTTAACGACTTAATGTATATTGATTCTACAGTTACCTTCCATAATGTGACCGTATTTCCCAAAATCAGCTTCAAGAGACTTCTCCGTTGTTTCAGCACTGAGGCCTCCTATGAAGAGTTTTCCAGGCCTATCTGCTTCCATCGTTTTACTGTTAGGTGGCAAAAAATATGCCAAAAAACTAATCATGAGCCAAAATGTTCAAGTGTCATTAAAAAAAAACAAAACACTTAACTTTAAAAAATGTTTACTAAAAAGACAAGAAAACTTGTAACGCAAAAAGGAAAACAAGCGCTGAACTAACGAATGACGTTTTTTACAGATGACAAAAGCCTGGAAGTTTAAATTACATTAGACGGCTGCTGTAAATCTCTTTTGAGCTGCACTATTTAAAGGTTTCATTCATTAAAACCTAAATACTGTATCTAAGTTTTATAACATGTGCATAAAATATACTAAACAGATTTTCAAATTTCCTCCATTTTCTCACGTTTATATTCAATACCCTACAAATAATCTTTAAAATACACTTACATTCAAAAACTTCTGCAATACTAAGTCATAAAAGCCACAAAAGAATAAAATACTTTGTTGAGGGAAATTTAACCTGTGGGCTTTTGTGGTAGAGTAAGAATCATGGCGCCAAACTGAATAATGTTAACTTTTACGAACATTAAAATTTGACCGTTTTTGTTAAAATAATCAACAGTTCGACATTTGAAAACTTTAAAGTCATGTAAGTAAAATGGTTAGGTATATTGGTTAAGTTTTCCAACTACTGTCACTATCTCGGAGAAAAACTGTTTAAAGAAGTGCACGTGAAACCAAACGGAGCCTCGGCTGTTACATCGCGATGCACAATTTGCACACCCAAGGCAAGGGAGAAAACCTAAGTTATACACCAAAGCAATATCCCACGACTAGCAGCCGGAAGCCGAGAGAGAAAAGCTGGATTACGCACCAAAGCAACAGGCCCCACAACTAGCAGCCCCAAGCCAAGGGAGAAAAGCCGGTTTGCACACTGAAGCAACAGTCTAGCGCACTAGCCGCCCCAAGCCAACGTGGGTGGGGGGGGGGTGCGGGGGCGGACCGAATTACACACCAGTGCAACATTCAGCCCGGAGAAGGAAATGGCAACCCACTCCATTGTTCTTGCCTGGAGAATCTCAGGGATGGCAGAGTCTGGTGGGCTGCCGTCTATGGGTCGTTCAGAGTCGGACACGACTGAAGCGACTTAGCAGCAGCAGCAGCAGCAGCCCCAAGCGGAGGGAGAAAAGTCGCGTTACCCACCAAAGCCGCATTCCGCACAACGACCAGCCCCAAGCCAATGTAAAAAAGCCGAATTACACACCAGAGCAACCTTCTGCACGATTAGCAGACCCCAGCGAAGAGAAAAAACACGTATTACACACCGAAGAGGCAATTCGCCCAACAGGCCCAAGGCAACCGAAAAAAAGCCGCATTATTCACCAAAGCAACATTCTGCAAGACTAGCGGCCCCAAGTGGAGAGAAAAAAAGCCGCACCAAGGCAATATTTCGCCAGCAACCAAAGCAAACTTCCACATGACTGCTGCTGCTGCTGCTAAGTCACTTCAGTCGTGTCCGACTCTGTGTGACCCCACAGACGGAAGCCCACCAGGCTCCCCCGTCCCTGGGATTCTCCAGGCAAGAACACTGGAGGGGGTTGCCATTTCCTTCTCCAATGTGTGAAAGTGAAAAGTGAAAGTGAAGTCGCTCAGTCGTGTCCGACCCTTAGCGACCCCACGGACTGCAGCCTACCAGGCTCCTCCATCCATGGGATTTTCTAGGCAAGGGTACTGGAGTGGCTTGCCATTGCCTTCTAGCGAGTTCATTTCTACTTTTCACTTTCACACATTGGAGAAGGAAATGGCAACCACTCCAGTGTTCTTCCCTGGAGAATCCCAGGGACGGGGGACTTCCCTGGTGGGCTTCCGTCTGTGGGGTCACACAGAGTCGGACACGACCGAAGTGACTTAGCAGCAGCAGCAGCAGTCCCAAACCAACGGAAAAAAGCCGCATCACACACCAAAGAAACACTATGCGAGTAAAAACAAGAGCCGCATTACACACCAAAGGAACACTACGCGAGAAAAAACAAGAACACACCAAAGTAACACTAGGCGAGAAACGAAAGTAATATTCCACGCGCTTAGCAGCCCGAAACCAACGGAAAAAAGCCGAACTGCAAACCAAAGCAACATTGCACGAGAAACCAAAGCAACATTCCACGTGACTAGCAGCCCCAAACCAACGGAAAAAAAACGAATTACACACCAAAAGCAGCCAAGATTCCGCACTAGTAGCCATAAGCGGATGGAGAAAAGCCCAGCGTTATATACCAAATTAAAGAAAGCAAAAGCAGCTTTCTCAGTCCCAGGGAAGGAGTATATGCCCAGTATATCTTCCCACGGCCAACATCCAGACGTTTCAAACCCCCTTCTTTGCCCACCCCCACCCTCCCGTCCATCCCCCAGCCCTCCATTCAGACAAAAGGACTCTCCAACTTCACTGGCTTTCCATGGCTACTTCAGGCACTGATTCTCCAAGGAATAAAAATTAAAGATACTTTTCAAGAATTAAACTGATAAGACTTTTCAGGAGAAGGTACACACACACACACACACACACTTCACTCAGTTATTAGTTCTTACAGGAAAAGGCCTGACAGGAAAAAATCAGTCTGAGTTACCATTTTTCTCCAGTAAACACGGACGCTATAACTATAAACATGTTCTCGTAGGGTCTAAATCTGTTTTCCAATCTTAAAATGTGCAACTCCGTACCTTTTTTCGCCTCGTTCTTGCCAACACGCAACACCAACCTTCCTCAGCTGACTGCTAGCTAAACTACCCTTGAAGGCGGCCGTGCCTCTTCCGTCAAGAGCATAAGGAACCGGATGTATGGCGCCAGGAGACAAGAGTAAGAAACCCGGATGTATAGCGAGCTGAGCCTCAGGGAAAGTAGGACAGGAAGAGAATACAGAGGCGGGGGAGGGGTAAATGGAGACCTTTGAGGGAAAGTCTAAAAAATAATAATAAAAGAAGAAGAGCCAAGTGTTCTACGTTTCTTTTTTAATGAATAGATTTACCACTCGCCTTAACTTAATTACTATAAAATACAGAAGAGAACTTTCACCATCACATGTTTTTCGTAATTTATTGCCATCTCAAATGTCGCCAATATGATCACGCTTGCCTGGCATATTCTTTAGTTGCCTGTGATTTTCTTTTTTCTTCATACAAAACAAAAGTAATAATAAAATTAAGAAAACATAAGGAAAATACTCAAAACATTTAGGAGTCAAAATCTTAGTGTCTTTGAAGTAAACACATTTGGAATTTTCTCAGTAAGCAAATACAGGTAATGCTTTTCACTGAAAATTCAAAAATTAACAAAATGAAGAGATCCACTAAGGAAAATTTCTGCAATTTCTGTCACCTCAGCTTCTGTGTAATAAATACGCTTTCAGCTAATGCATGTCTATACCCGAAAAAACTGGAAAAATTGTAACCTTTTAAAATTGATAAATTATTTTATAAATTATAAAATTTATAAAATTATAAAGTTTATAAATTGTAAATTATTTTCCCTAATATAAAATTCTTCTTTCTAGGAATTAACATGCAAAATCATATGTAATAGAAGAAAATACATTTAATGCAAGACAGAACTCAAACTTATTTTCCAAGGCTTTCCCTAGAATTTATCCACATAGTTTATATACCCATATATAATATACATACATACACGCTCATAGATACATAAATATTTACATATGTATATATTCATACATATATAAATTGTAATATACTTGTATATTTATATTTGGAAGTATACTAGATTTTACTACTTTTAGAAAAGCAATACTGTAGCTCCATTTTCAGTGTTTATGTCTTATTTTAATACTGATGTCTACTAATCTTTATAATACTTCCCCATTTACAAAAATACTTAGAATTTCTTAGTAAGCTGTTATAAATAAGTAATATAGTGTTGACTGGTTCTCCCCTTTGAGGGCTCTAGCCATGTTCCATTCTCTCTGAGAAATGTGAGGAATCCAGATTTCTGTGTTAGGTGCATGTAAGGCAGAATCTTCCTGACATCAGCATGGACCTTAAACACTTGAGGGTCTGGAAGGACCACTGATTTTTCTCAACTCTTTTCTAGCATTTGCCAGCCCTGGGCAGGCACTGATCTTAATCCCCTTTCTCCCTGTGTCATTCCCCACTCCCTCGTCCCCTTCCTTCCTTCTACCACTCTTGGATGAATGGATATTTGTGATGCTAGCTGTTTCATTTTGTTATTGCTGTTTTCCTGTGAATCACACATATTGCAGCAAATTTTGAAAACTCAGCATTGGCCACAGGATTGAAAGAGGTCCCGTTTTCATTCCAATCCAAAGAAAGGTACACTAGTAAAGTAATGCTCAAAATTCTTCAAGCCAGGCTTCAACAGTACATGAACCATGCATTTCCAGATGTCCAAGCTGGATTTAGAAAAGGCAGTAGAACAGGAGGTCAAATTACCAAAATCATAGAAAAAACAAGAGAGTTCCAGAAAAACATCTAGTTCTGCTTTATTGACTATGCCAAAGCCTTCAACAGTATGGACCACAACAAACTCTGGAAAATTCTAAAAGGGATGGGAATGCCCTAAATTTTGACCTGTTCTCAACTTGTAGCAAGCAGTAACAAACTAAGGTAGAACATACTTCCTAACAGCTTATACTGAGAATAAGTTGGCAGAAAGAGAAATTTTCTCTTAGAAAGATGATATTTTACTTCCTGCTCACCCATTTGCTTGTGCCCCCATAAGCTTCTGCCTAGTTTCTCCTAGGCTAGGAAAATCATTCCATAATCATTATGGAATGATTATGCTCATTCCATAGTCTTAAAAAAAAAAACTTACTTTAAGAATTCTTTTTTATTTTAAAATATTTGCAGATTCTGAGATGGAAATGTTCTTCTATTTAATTCTCTTTTTAAATAAACTTCTTACCAGTGTCTCAGTTTGTTTTTCCACTTTTGAGTGCTATGACACAAATGAGTTTTGACATCCTTTGTCCTCTTCCAGTGGACAATGGACAAGAAAGAGTAGGCCATCACATTACTAGAAAACAGACATACGAGTATATTAATAATAATTTCTAAATATCATTAAACATCAAGTGTGTTCAAATTTTCATTCATCAACAGCAAATACAAATCTTTATCCTCCTAGAAATGCTGAGAAAAGCTAAGGGTTCTAACCCAGGATTTGCATCTCTCAATTGAAAGGGTATACATACTACTCTTGAATACAACTCCTTCACCCTACTTGGGGAGTTAAACTGAGGTACTCTCTTCAGTGCCCAAGGGCAGACAGGACTATGAGATCGATAGTTCTTTATAGGCTGTTCCTATTTCCCAGGAACTTGGGCCTGAGCAGACGACATCAGGAGAGATGGTCAGCTTCTACCTAAGATATCAGAACAAGACCCCCAGTCTGAGAAATTCCTTGTCTTTCTGTCCTTGCCATTTATTTGGTCTTTCTTTGCTGAATTTTCATCTCTATCCACTCCACCATCACTTCTGCTGTCCTTAAAACTTTCACCATTACAACAGTAGCTCTCTACTGCAAGCCTTACGTTATATTAGCTGTTTAAAAACTTATTTTTATCGAAGTGTATTTGATAACAATGTTATGTTAACTTCAGGTGTACAGCAATGTGAATCACTTACACATATACACCTATCTGCTCTTCATTAGATCATTTTCCCATATAAGCCATGACAGAGTACTGAACAGAGTTCCTTGTAACAGATACTAGTAAGTCCTTATGAGTTTTATATATATATATATATATGTATGTATGTATGTGTGTGTGTGTGTATATATATATATATATATATAGATATATATATATATATATATATATAGAGAGAGAGAGAGAGAGAGTAGTGTTTATATGTCAGTCCCAGTCTCTAAATTTATCCCTCTTCCTTTCTTTCATTCCCTCTTGGTATGTTACCTCTTTGTCTTCCTCTACACATGAACCATTTCCCCTGTAAGAATTCCTCTGTCCCTCCAAGGACAGAGGAATTGTCCAAATGTACCTGACTCCTTCATTTGATTTTTCTATTCACTTTCCTTTGGAAAACTGCAGTTTCTTGAAATTCCTATACTGAATAAAGGGCATCATTTGTCTTGAAACTTAGTATGGGCTAGCTTTAAATTCCTCTCTGGATATCAAAAGGAACCTCCATGAACCTCGGTGATTTTCAGAATGAGTAATGTATACTTCCATTGTAACATAACCAAAAGGTTTTTCAGGCATCTTACTGTTTTCAGTTATACTCAGTTGAGTTCAGTTCAGTCGCTCAGTCGTGTCCGACTCTTTGTGACCCCATGAATCACAGCACGCCAGGCCTCCCAGTCCATCACCAACTCCCGGAGCTCACTCTGCCACAAAACCACATGTCCCTTGTCTTGTTGTGTGAATATAGTATACTGAGATGGTCCTAACTATAATGCAAACTTTACTTGGAACTTCTGATTGTCATGCCGTCAAAAACCTGGGAACTTTCATCTTCCAAAATGGATGGTATACTACTTCCATCACAACAGGTCATATGAACTCTAAAATATGAATCCTTTGGACAACCATTTTAATGAGCCCTAGGTAATTCCTAATGAGTCATATTTATGACAACCATGTATAAGTTTCACTTTAAGCTCAGTTGTTGGTTATATATTACTTTTTGACCTTAAGTAATTGTCCTTTTAATTTCATTCCTAAGAAGACTTTTCATCAACAGTTATTAGTCCAAAACATGCTCAACCGATGATACAGCTACTATTTTGAGGACGATAATATGATGATGATTCACATTTTCCTAAAGTGAGTCTAGGAATCTCAGGTTGAATCTGGGTTCATTGCAGTGGGCTCATGGTTTCTTAAATAGGGTTGCCCTAGTAGCTCAGCCGGTAAAGAATTCACTTGCAATGCAGGAAGCCCTGGCTCAATTCCTGGGTTGGGAAAATCCCTTGGAGAAGAGATAGGATACCCACTCTGGCATTCTTTGGCTTTCCTGGAGGCTCAGATTGTAAAGAATCCACCTGCAATGTGGGAGACCGAGTTTGATTCCTGTGTTGGTAAGATCCCCTGGAAGAGGGCATGGCAACACACTGCAGTATCCTTGCCTGGAGAATCTCTATGGACAGAGAAGTCTGGTGGACTACAGTCCATGGGGTCGTGAAGAGTCAGACACAACTGAGCAACTAAGCATGTAGGGCTGAACTGAAGTGGGTTTCAACGAAAGTCAGTTCAGAGTTAAAGGGCTCCACCCACGGCTTCACAGGTAAAGACTTTGCTTGCAATAAAGGAGACATGGGATACAGGTTTGATTCTTGGGTTGGGAAGATCCCCTTGAAGCAGGAAGTGAAAACCCACCCAAATATTCTTCTCTGGGAAATTCCAAGGACAGAGAAGCCTGATGGGCTACAGTTCATGGTATCAAAAAGAGTCAAACACAACTGAGAAACAGAGCACAAAGCACAGGGTTCCTAAATCGGGATGATATCGCCAGAAGTTATATAGGATTCTAGAACCAGTAGACTGTCCAGTGTACCACGAGGTAACTTGGAGGTTACTGGAGAGGTGTTTGATTCCCCTGAAGTGGGTTTATGCTTCTCTGAAGTGGATCTGGAAAATCGTAAATTGCTTCTGGAATCTTCTCACCTGGCCACTGAGGGTCTGAGATCCCTGACGTGTTCCTTGAGATGTCTGGAAATAAACTGGTTCCCTAACACAAGTTCTGGTTCTTAACAGTAGCCCTGTAGACCGCGGATGTGGGCCTAGAATCCCCAGAAGCAGAACATGGGTGTCCTATATGAGGCTCAGTCTTCTACATTTAGTCACAGATCTTCTGAACCGAGTCTGGATCCCATAATGTTGTTTCGGAGTTTAGGGAGGTGGTCTTGAATGCTAAGAGGTGAACAGCGATTCCTAGGAGTGATTTGAGGCACCATGAAAAGAAATGGTTATTCCTTTACCAGCCAGTAGCTGTTAAGAGACATAGTGATAATCAGAAACATCCCCACGTGCCTCGTGGGGAAGAAGCAGCCTCACCTGAAAAGAGGCAAAGGCCTAGAGAATTCCAGAAATAGTGATCAAGGGCCTGGCCATTGGTGAATCAACCCAGCCTCCAGCACCTTCCAGGTTTCTTGCTCAGTGTGATAAACCAATGCTGTCCTGACAATGAAGCTGGTGGCTTTCATGATTTGGCTGCACAGTAGAATCACCCAGGGAACTCAGTAAGTCCCAATGCCAAGCAGCAGCTAAGCCACAAAGAGCAGATCCTCAGGGGACTCCAATACGAGCCAAGCTTGTGAACCAGTGTTTTCAGAAATCACCTGGGAATCTTGTTAAAGACACAGACCTGACTCCATTGCCTTGGCAGGGGCCTGGAGTCCCATTTCTAACAAGCTCCCAGGTGATGCTCATGTGGCTGTACCAGGGAACACAGTCGGAGTAGTCAGGGCTGAAGCCTGTGGTCCTCAAATGTTCAACAAGCATCAGAGTCACCTGGAGGGCCAGTTAAGATGCAGAGGGCCAGGCCCACCCCAGAGCTGTGGATCTGACAGGTCTGAGGTAGGGACCAGAGACTCTGCATTTCTAAAGAGCCTGCAGGTGACCCTGATGTTGGACCACATGTGGAACACCTCGGTGGGGTTGGAGGCATAAATCGTGGATGGGCAAGACAAGTCATCTGTCCCTCAGCTTCCCCAGAACCAAAGTGGAGATGATGAGATCCTCTCCCAGAGGGTGTCAATGAGGGCGGCACTGAGTGAGCTAGGATTTGTAAGCCTCTTGGAACCTGGCACCGAGCCGCTGTGATATGAGTGACAGCATCCATTCTTGATGACTTTCCCTTGGTCCAGGGTGCGCCTGGAGTCCAGGCAGGCAGACCCTTCAACCACCATGGGTGGCCCTCTCCCCGGCCCACTCACTGCCAACATTGTTCTTGTAGGTGTTGTGATCCCATTCACCCAGTGGTAGCGGAGGGCCAGCTTGCTCATCCAGTCCACAGCCGCTGTGCACACCGAAATCATGGCACAGGCTGGCTCCTGGGGCGGAACTGTGGAAGCCATAGGGGAGAAGTTGTAGGTGCTGGGGAGGAGGAAGATGGCTGCGGGATGGAGAAGAGACTTTCTTACTGTGGGGAGGAGGGCACTTTTCACCAGGAGACCATGGGTGGGCTTAGGGCTGTGTTTCACTATGTCTCTGAATGCGTGATGGTGCTGAATCTGCATTCTGGGGGTAGCAGGATCAGGGCTTTCATTCACTTCCTGATCAACGGTGGCTTCCTGTGCTCGTGCCCAGTCAGGCTCCATCCTCTTGCTTCTGGTATCAAAGAACATGTCTAGATTTTTGAGGGGCAGTCATCCTGTTCCCTGCATGCAGTGAGTGGCCAAGCCAAGGGAAGCCTCTCTGCTTCCCACTTTGGACTTTGAAGCTGGAAGGCAATTCCAAAAAGTGGTTGCCTTTGGTTCATCCCAAGAGAAGATTCTGGAAGAAAATACCGTGGGCTTTTGGTACTCTTGCTACTTGGCAAGTAGCCCCTGCTTGCCCCAACGAGAGAAAGTCTGTTCACAGTACTGAAGCAAAAGAATAAATACTACTACTACTACTACTACTAATCAGGCCGAGTCGATTGCATATGTACAGAGTACTTTGCATATATCACCCTCTATCAGCGTGAAGCATGCCCTGGGAACACGTCAGAGTGTCATGGGAAGTTAATGACATGAGCGGCAGCTGGGAACCTGAAGGGGGAATAGTGGGGAATTTGTCATTGATCGCAGCTGGAGCATGAGAATGAAAACCCCAGCTTTCCTGGAACACCATTTTCTCTCCCTCCACCAGAAGCCTGGTATCCGTTCCATTCCGTCGCTCAGTCGTGTCCGACTCTATGCAACCCCGTGGACTGTAGCCTACTAGGCTTCTCTGTCCATGGGATTCTCCAGGCAAGAATACTGGAGTGGGTTACCATTTCCTTTGCCAGGGGATCTTCCCGACCCAGGGATTGAACCCGGGTCTACCGCAATGGAGGCAGACGCTTTAACCTCTGAGCCACTGGGGAAGCCCCGGGGAAGCCCCTGGTATAGCTTTGCAAAATCACTCGACATCACAAGGAAATGTGTAGACCCAAAACTTCAAAAGTGAAGGTCTTTTCAGAGAGGAAAAGCCTGGGTGGGGAGCAGCTCAGCATGGTACCAGGGCCTCTCAATGGGTGGGTTTGGCTGACATTTCTTCTTTTTCTATTATTTTGTTGTTTCTGGATTTTCTGCGATGAGTTTAAGGGTAGAGATACGATGCACTAGGAATGAAACAACACTTGGAACTGTACCTTCGGTATCCCCAGTTTAACACCAGGGCTGCGACAGAGAAGAGAGAATTTGGAAATGGGAAGCACTGGGTCATTCTCTCCTGTGCTTCAGGCTCCGCTTGAATATCAAACTGGGGACAACAAAATCCCTGCAGGATCCACAGAGATGCCTTGAGTGATGCCTCAAATCCGAAAGCAAATGTCACCACTGGGGCAGGCAGCCCAGAAGGAAACTGACTGGGGTGACTTAATCTGAAAGGGCTCAGCTGCAAATTCTGGCATTCCCTCCAGAGGAGGTTGGATGGACAATCACAGAAACACCAACCAGCTGACAGAAGCTCTTCATCAGATATCTTAAAGCTCTTGCCAATGTGCCCATAAACACACACAACCCCACACACCCACACCCACACCCACAGGCACACACCTTCACCTGGGTCATTTGTCAGAGACATTTGTGAGTGTGTACAAGATTGGAAGCAAATAAGTCGTAATATCAGCAAGTGGTGAGTTGGAGGTGGTGGGAATGGGGTGATCACAGTCTCTGCTCTGTTCTTTACCAAATAACTCAGATTTAAGAAGATGAGGAATTCCCTGTTAGTCCAGTGGTGGCTAGGAGTCCGTGCTTCCGCTGCTGAGGGTGTGGGTTCAGTCTCTTGGCTGGGAAATTAAGATCCCCTAAGGTGTGCAGCATGACCAAGAAAATGAATAAACACAATAAACATACAGATTGTGAGTAATTAACTTGTTCGCCCACTAGCTTGATATCATGGTATTTAACATCCTAACTTCTGAGATCTTGAGAAGGTTACTAAAAAAATGTTTTCTGGCTGCAGAATAAGATGTGGCTCTTCTAATAACCTGCTTGCATGACTCTGTTCCCAGAGCTGACCACCTGTGTCTCCCAGAGGCACTTAGGTTAACCTGCCCACTGCTGTTCTGTGTGCACAGACTCTCCTCCCCACCACCCCTGCACCACAAGGGAGCCTCCCAGGGGATCTGATGCAGTGGATGCTGGCCAGGAAGACCTGCATATGCTGGGACCATCTCGCCCTGAGTACTGGAAAGTGAAATTATGGAATCCTTCTTCTTTCCCATGAGAGATGCCAGCGGGTTTATTACTCAGAGATGTTGCTGTCGCTTTTTCCTCAGCCCCTCCCTTGTGGTGGTGATCGGGGCTAAAGAGAAATAAAATACCCCCAACTAGTGAAAGGGAGCAGACAGCATCTAATCAAAAGGACAGAGAGCCATTTAGTAAGGATTACTCACTGTGCTGGTCACTGTTTGAGCATATTCTTAACCTGACCAGAATGGGGCAATGCAGCTTTATCTCATCAGGGCTCCTCTTTTCCAGAACCCATGTTTTTATTTTTTTTCCACCTGAGAATTTTGCTTTATTGGGTGTTTGGATAAATACAAGGTATCTCTTATTTGAGCGACCACCACTATGACTAATGTCAAACGGAAATGATTACATAGCTTGCTGTATGCAAGGCCTCTTACTCTGGGTTTTTTTTTTTTTTTCTTCATATTTAACTCATTATTTTATCAAGTAACCAAAATTTTAGAGGAGTGTTTTTTTTTTTTTTTTTTTCAATCAACACAGTAAGGGAAGATATTTTGGATATTTCATGATGCTTTAGAAAAAAATAATAGAACACTTTGTCCTGAAATTTAAGTTTTATATCTTGAAGTAGTATTTCAAACCACTGTTATGACTAGCCTATTTCTAGCCTCATTAGGCTAGAATTCTTTTGCATATGTTGCAAAAATTCATATTTCTAGTGAAACTCAGTGGATTTTGACAGATTACAATACAATGACCATGTCCCTGGGAAGACAAATTATAAGAGGGAATGTTCATAAGTTTTGCAATGCAAATGTTTTTACTAAGGAGAATCGTATGCCCCAAGAACCGAAGCTGTTTGCCACATGCTCCTTCTTCTCTCCTGTCAAGCTTCTCATCTTGCTAGATGACGTTTTCACTTTAATTTCTATCAACCACTTTTCCGCTTACCTTTAAGTATCTGTGGAAGAGCAGCCTCAGACCACTTCCTATCCAGTGGTCTGAGCACTGAAGTCTCCGGGAGGGAGGCGCTGGGCAGGCACAGAGGGCATCTGTGTGCCTTTAGACCAGGCTGTGACCTTGGTTGAGTGGCAGTGAACTTGGGTGCTGGAGCATCGATTCACCATAACATTCCTCCTTTTCGAAAGTGACTTGTTCTTCATTTTCAAACTCGTCTGGATCTCTGGAGAAGGAGAGATCAGGCACGACCTCCCCATGCACCTGTAGGACTTCCTGATCTACCACATCGGACCCGCTGGGCAAGTTCCCTTGGTATTGCAGGGACGGCACAAAGGAGAGACTGTGCTACACAGAGCAGGGGTGGGCGGGTTTATCCCAGAGCCTCTGGGAGATGAAGGAATCAGCTCTGGGATCAGTAGCCACCTGTAGCCCCTCCCTGGGGAGTGCAGAAAGGCTCTACTATTTATTTTTGAAAAACACTGACTTGAAACTCAGAGGACTGAGTTTCTGGGGCGATGGCTGGATATTCTGCCAAGAGGTGGAGGGCATGCCAGGGCAGGGTGTCCATGAGTCCTGCTCCCACCCAAGAATTAACAACTTTTCTTCTAACAAATTTTCTTGGGTGCAGTATAGAGACTTTCACACCTCTAGCATGAAAATCACTTTATGTAGGAAATAGAAAATTCCATATTTCTTGTAGGAACATTGATGCCAAGTCTTTCAATTGTTAAATATACGGCATTCTGTACTTCGTGAAGGAAAGCCAGCACACAGATTTTCAAATGAGAAATATGAAAAATTCCATATTTCATGTTACCTTGTTTATTCCCAATTCAGTGTGCAATACAAGAATTTCATATTTCATGGGAAAAAGCTCTGTGCCTAGAGTTTCAAATGCCAAAGCGGAGAAATCCGTATTTCATGTAGGAAAATCATGGCTCAGAGTTTCCTAAATGAAATATAAAAAGTTCAGTATCTCATGGAGTAAGTCTCTGCCAAGATTTTCTTATGTGAAATACAGAGAAATCCGTCCTCAACAGAGGAAAATCAGTGCCCCGAATTACATATATGAAATCATCAAAATTCCACATTTTGTGTATTAAAATCAGTGGCCTGATGTTCATAAGTGAAATAGACAAAACTCCAGATTTCATGTGGAAAACTCAGCACCCAGTTTTTCGTATGTGAAATACGCAGAATTCCAAATTTCACGTAGGAAAATAGTATGTGCGTATATTTTCATATAAAATGTAGAGAATTCCATTTTCATTTTGGAACGTTTGTGGTGAGATTTTCACAGGTGAAATGTAGAGAATTGCATATGTCATTCATGAAAACTTCATGCATGGATTCATATGTGAAATACCGAGTTCCGTGCTGCACGTAGAACACTTTTGCCCACATGTCAAAAAGTGACACAAACATGGAATTCTCTCTGTAGAGAGATTTAGAGATGAAGCATCTCTTAATACAGAGATGCTAAGGACAGTGTCCTGCTAAGAGCCATGACTCACCAGTGCCAGAGGAATTGAAGTCTGAACATTCATTGTACAGAGGTCCTTTCAAACTAGTTCTGTTCTCATCCAGCCTCCAGGTGAGAGAACACACGCCAGCTAACCCCATCAGCCCAGGCCTGTGGGACTGGGAGGGGGTGAGAGGATCATCCTAAGACACCCTTTTATGGAGTGATGCTTCAAACTGGCAAACTATGCACGTAGCAGCTGCTGATGCTACAGTGCCATCCGTCTTGCAAGCCTTACAGAAGAGGGCAAGCTGGGTTCACGTGGCTGGTCATGTCAGGGAAAGAATGCTCCTGCACTTGAGGACAGAAAACCCTCTGTAGCCGGGTGTCCTAGGGGCTGTGTGTAGCCCCTCGTCTGTGCCTGGGAATCTGGCCCATTCTCGTTCTCTGCCCCTTCACATCCTCCCTGACTGCCCCCGGGTGCTTTTTTCCTGTCTCTCCTTTCTGCTCAGGGATCCACGTTTACACTTACATCTTGCTCTGTCGGAGAGATCCCTGGGCTTTTTTCCATCACGTCAGTGCTTCTGATGCCCCAAGGTCTTTGTACCTTACACAAGCTCTTTCAAGTTTCCAGTGTCCATTCTTCCATCCCCCAGCCAGGCCAGTTCAGAGAGCTCACACACCCATTTTTGCCAGCGCACATGCGTGTGCACGCACACATACACACACACTCCTAAGTCTGAAAAGAAACTTGCACACATGCGCGACTCTTGGCTTACTTGTGCAGTATAATGGAATTTGGTAAGCACCCCTCTTTTTTAGTCCCAGTTATCTGCTTCACTCGCTAGTTGATCAAGTCAGTGTCCTCGTCTACTTCCACGATATATCCTGGAAGGTGAATGGGATTTGCTCATGAGGGGGACTGACATGCAAAGAGGCTGGCAGGGTTGGAAGTCCTCACTGTGGACAGTTGAGTGACGTGTGCCTGCGTTCCCTAATCCTATCGCCTTGGACCGGCTCACAGTGCCAATCAGGTTGGCGTGATTCCATTCCCTGTGCTTTACTTCCAGAAACAACACAGAAATAGCAACGGGTTTTGAACTGGAAATTGATCATGCACCCCTTTTCCCTGGGTCACTGAGGACAACAATTCTTTAACAACTTTCTCTTTACAGAAAGGCAAGCCCCAATTCTTATCACCTGGGTGATAATTCACTTAAAGTCATGAAGAAATTCTGCATGGGTAATGTCAGTTTCATCATAACTGTAATGGTCAACGCAAGAATACATGGATGGGGGTAAAAGTCAACGTATTTCAATCCTGCACTAGTGTTTTTTAGAACACTTAACCAGTCAACCCTAAATCTTTCCTGACAGAAGCATTCCTGCAACATCTTTGCCCTCTGTGATCCTAACTAATACTCTCACTTCAGCGAGTGATATTCTTGCCCGTTGGGCATAACTCTAAGTGTGTAGGCATTCTTGTTTCCAAATGTGGGTCACTGTTAACTATTCCTGCGATAACGCATTTCTTGTTGAGCACAGATATCACGGAACTCTTTAAAAAATTCACAATTCAAGATGCTGGAAGCATTTGATCCAGGAGTGAAAGAAAGGGTCAAATTCACATGCAATCTAACAAGATACACAAATTAAAAAAATAAAAAAAAAGAGGGCATACGAGCAACACAATGCAGGAGTGTTGAACAGGGCAGTGTAAGAACTCAGAGAGCTATGGCAGCAGAGCTGTGCGTAACAGCACAAGCATGGGTGCATCATGAAAGAAGAAGGAGGCAAAGGCAGACCCGCAGGAAGGAACATCAACTCACATTCATGGGCAGACACAATGGAGACGCCCGGTCTTCATTCTAAACAGAGGAAAACATGAACACATCCAGGGAACAGGAAGCAAATGCAGCTCAGGGTGACTGAGACAGAATGCTCATGAATTCATCAGAAACCCGCCAAGTCTCACACACATTGATATTCAGTGGAAGAAAACCTTACACAACACATCCTAGTGTGCAGTCAAATCTAAAAGCACCTAGACCCTAGGGCCTAAGTGAAAGCCCTGAAGAGACTGGGACACAAGTCATGGCAAGTTTCCAGAGACTGACCAGCAAGTCAACCATCCACAGTTCACTTTTACTCACCGACCTGTGACTATCTCTGCACTCTTCACTCCAGCACAAGTTAGAGCTAAAGCCACCCCTGGTACTGAAGCACTGGCAGGAAATATTAGGCACTGGGGGACCCTGTCCTAAACTTTTCTTGTCTGTAAGTTCTTTGCAATGCCTTCTTGCTTCATAGTGAGTTGAATGTTAAGGCTTTTTCCTTGTTCTGTACTCTTAAAATGTCTGATGCTGTGCAACAGAGAAGATACCTGGGGCACCACCTTCCAACAAAATTGCGTTCCAGCTTTTCACTCTCTGGCCCTTGTTCACCAGACCCTGTGCGTGGACATCCACATTTCCCTTGTAAAACTGCCAGACCCACAGTTAATGGGCCCCTCATCTTCTTTCTCCATCCTCCCCAAGCCCCACCCCACAGGAAGAACTGTGTCTCCTGACACAACCCCCACATACGACTTAACCACCTCTACAACTCTCCATGGACTGGTACTTCCCACACGGTAAACTGAGAATTCTACATGCAGCTGAAGTTTTTGTCCTGAGGCCCTCCCCAAACAATACGCAGATGCATACAGTTGACGCTTTTTATTTGTCCTTCGGCATTATTTCAGGTTTACTTGTGTCTCCCTCTCGATCCGTTTCACCACCAGACCACTCTTCACTACTTTCCCGTCCAAGAGAACTCTGATGGCCATTGATCTTCACATGAAGCAGCTTCTTAGGTTTTCTATTTTAGGGAAATGGGGACACTGCCTCATAAACGTCTCAAAGTCGAGCAGGGGCGGTTCCTTTCAAAAAAGACAGAGACACAGATATGAAAACCTACCCTCTCTGAGAACACTAAAGGCAACTTTACTCTTTCAAGTCAGTTCCCAGGAGACAGAGTCTGTGAATTTTTACATGTCCTCTAAGCACATACTAAAAGACATGTACCCCATTCTTCCCCGTAGAACTATTACAATACCTAGGACATGGAAGCAACCTATATGTCCCATCGGCAGATGAAGGGATAGGGAAGTTGGGGTACCGATACACAATGGTGTTGTGACTCAGCTCTAAAAAGGAATGCATCAAAGTCAGTTCTAGTGAGATGCAATGCACGTGGAGCCTATTACAGGGAGTGAAGTGGGTCAGAAAGAGAAAAACAAACACTGTATGTTAACACAAATATCTGGAGTTGAGCACCATGTAGGTGATACTGAACATGCAACACGCAGGGCAGCAAATAAGACACAGACATATAAAGAACAGACATGGGACTCAGTGGGAGAAGGGGACGGTGGGTTAATGTGAGAAAACAGCCCTGAGACATGTACATTACCTTTTGAACAATAGATGACCAGTGTGAGTTTGATGCGTGAAGCAAGGCAACTAAAGTCATGTTGTGGGACAACCCAGAAAGACAGGGAGGGGAGGGCGGTGAGTGGTGGGTTCACCATTCGGGGGACACGTGTATACCTCTGGGTAATTCATGTTGGCCAATGTACGGCCAAACCGGTCACCGCATTATAAAGTAATTATGCTCCAGTTAAAATAAATAAAAAACTATTCTCCATAATCCTTCACAGTGGTCAGATTATCATAGTGAGGGTGGCAGGTGAAAAAGATGCAACGGAAAAAAAAAAAAAAGCGTGATGACCAAAACGGAATCAAGTGATGGGTCAGTGGGGGAACAGCCTTGTACAAAGGAGACTCACAGACCTGGTGGAAAGGGGACTTCACGAGGAATAGTAGGTGGACCCCAATTTAAGAGAAGCCTGAGGCTGGACTTGTTGGCCAAGGAATGACAGTTCAGAGATGTGTGCAGCTGACTCAGATATAAATTGGAGTGACTTTGGCCTGACCAGGCCACTTCATCTACCTCAGGCTTCTCTAGTTAGAACCTGTCTTTCACTACAGTTCTCCACACTTGCTGTCTCTTGCTGATTTCCCCGTGCACGGTGTCACGCTGGATTCCACAGAGTCTCACTTTCTCCACAAGTGAAATAAATGACCCAAGTTCCTGGACAACCCTTATGCCAGTGCTCAGCCCCTGGGCGCCTCACCTCTCGTCCTCCCGCTACCTCTCGCGGTGGAGCCTTCCTCCTCACATAGTACTGCAAAGGATTGGGCCACAGATCCTTTATGATGATCTGCCAGGGAAATGAGCAAGGTCGGCACAGGGCTGGCCAGACACTGAGCCTTCCCGTGCACTGCCAAGAACTCCAACATAAATCACCAATTTCGGCCCAGTGGCCACGTGGGACCCCACCTCAGCAATCCGGCCAGATCCTGTGAAGTTGTGGTCAAAGAACCAATTGAAGAAGTTAACGCTGCTGTCGTGGTGCCTGAGGCTGTATGCCTTACGTTCAAACCCCTGGGACCACTGAATCGGAGTGGAATGAGACGCTCGGTATCCTGCAGGAAAAGGAGTATGGGAGAAAGACCTAGCTCACTTTCCCACTCAACCTACACTCTTCTGCCCCCACTCCCCAAATCCAGGGAGCTGCCTCTTACCAGGGACGTTAATGAGATACTCCTTAACAATCACTTCATTCTGGAAATACCTATTCCTCCGAAAGGACAATGTGATCTTGCAGTGATGAGTGGGATGCCTGAATTCCTCCACCTGCCAGGACAAAGTGTTGGGGGTTGGGGGAGTGGGTATGAAACCTCTTTACAGAAGAGCTGTCCTTTCCCGTATTCAGGGATAAACCATGCCCTCTCCCCTCCCCAGTCATCTCCCCTCCACAGTTAGCGGGGTCCCCTGCCTGACCTCCAAGTTGGTCATGTAGTGAAGCATCTCTTCATCCTGGTTGCTCATCATAACTGACATCTGGGGGTGGTTCATAAACTGCTTTAGGTCAAGGAGCCTCTAGATGCTAGAGGTAAATGTGCTGGAAGAACAAAGCTAGCCTAAAGAGTAGAATGGCATTGTCTGACTTCAACGTGCTACTAGTGAACTCGCCACATTTCCGTGGATGCAGACTGTATGAATGCGGAACAAGGCCCAAGGCTGTGCCTATGAGTGCACTACCAGAAGGAGCTTCTGTTCCTAACAGGAAGGCCCTAAGCTCCATCTCAGCCTCCTTCAAGGTAGCTTACTTCTGGAAAACAAGCATTCCTAGCTACAACCAGTATGAGCACTTACACATCCCAAACCCACTCCCAAATTCACTCAACTTTTTGGAGAAGACCTGGATTCCAGACAAGCTTTTTCTCTGAGGAGTCCCTAATGCTAATGACGATTCTGACTGGGACTTCTGCAAGTAAAGCCCAAGTATCAATTTGTGCTAGTCAGGACAGCAAGAACATCACATCTAATATCAGGAACAGATATGCAGGACGGTAACCAATACCCATCATCCAAAAAAAAAAAAAACAACTTTCTACCAGAACTGCCAGATCTGTAAAACTGCTCCTGCAATATCCCAGGTTTAAAGAAAACAACAAAAGAAAAAAAAAAATTCACAACCACCACACCAAGGGATACAACTTCGACCCAGAAGCCACAGATTCCCTGGATGATGGTGCTTCTGTGTTCTAGATGCAGCTTTCGCCTCTGACAGTTCTTATGTTTCAGGCGAGCGTGCGCCCTTTGCGCTCTCTTATTCACCGGCTCCAGCTCCACCTGCAGGGCCGCCAGCGCCTCCAGTGCAGGCTGGTCGCTCGGGCCTCCAGGCCGTGGATGTTTCTGGCCCTGCTCCTCCGAGGACACCTGCTCCTGCTCCTCCATGACGTCTAACACCAGCAGCTGCAACTCCTGCCCGATTCCCGCCAGCTCTCCCTCCTCCAGGACCGCACCTTCCTCCGCTGCCTCCACCCAGAAGAGGGCGGCCTCCTCGCCTGGCGCACCACCTGGGGCCTGCAAGGCCTCTGCCGCCCGCACTGGGCTGACAGGCCCCAGGGCCCCTCCCTCCTGAAGACCCGGACTCACAACCAAGATTCAGGATCCGGGGGTGCTGCCGCCTTCCTCTGGCCCCGTCTCACTCGCCATGGTGTTCTGGCCGGAGCCCGGAGCTGTGAAGAAGGTGGCCACCAGAGCACAGCAGACTCCGGCACAGCGCGCCCACCGGGCAGCCGCACTTAATGCGGTACCACCAACAGGATACTCGTGCGCAGCCAATGAGCAGGGAAAGGGAGACACGCATGCGCAGAACCGTGAGCCACCACGCACGCGTAGTATGGCAGGGGGAAGGGGCTGAACTCTACACCCTGACCTCCAGACCTCACGACAGAACCAATCAAATGGAGTCTAAAGGCGTTGGCTCCAGGGCCACGCCCCTTGGAATTCTGGCCACTGTGGCCCCAGGTGACCCCTGGGCCAAAGTCGGGCCAGCGCTCTGTGCACCGGTCCACGCAAGCCTTTTGCCTGCTCAACAGTGCAGATGTGCCTGACCAGAGACTGGGAGAGCCAGGCCAGTTGGAGGCGAAGGAAGGGACCCTGAACCTGACGCCGCGACCATCCTCAAGCTTGAAATTGCCTCTGGAGCAGCGGGCGACTCCATATGCTCAGAGATCCACAGAGGTGAGACAGGGTTCCTGGTACCTCAGGGACAGAGGTGCTCGCCTCGGATCCATACTGCAAGCCATGGCAGGGCGTTGGGGGGGGGCGAGGTGGGGGGCGGGGATGCGGTGGGCTTACACAGACCTCACCTGTGGTGCACCTGCTGCAGAGTCCATCCCTAAACTTGGGTCTTAGGCTTGAGCAGTGTTAGGAATGCAGCCGTCGTCTGAGGAAGAAGCAGAGCACTTTCCTCGGCTCGCTGTTTGGGCCCCACAACGCAGCCCCAGGCCAAACCACCGTGGAGACCCTGGCCTATGGTCTGTCAGCTCTTGCCCTTTCCGCCAGCCCCTGGCTTAGAGCAGGCACCCGGGTGGCTAAGGATGGGCGCCTGCGGATGCACTTCCCAGAGGAAGAGAGCTGCTCACGCTCTGTCGCCTAGGATGTCTGCTCTTTCACAGTGAGCACCTACCTTAGGATGCACACACACACAATCAGGTGACCCAAGCACACACATGTACACACACATGTGCAATGCACAGGGACACTAATGCAAACAGGTGTTTCAGAGACTGAAGAACCAGTGGTTCGTGTGAAATGCATAGATTTCCTTATTTCTCCCAGGAAAATGTTCATTCTGATCTTCAGATGTGAAATGTAGAGAAGTCCATCTTTCCTGAAACAGAATGAAAGCCTACTTTTTGATACAGGCATTACAGAGAACTCCATACTTCATGGTCGACAGTCATTGTTTTATCTATGAGAAATACAAAGAATTAAGTATTTCACAAAGAAACAGTGGTGCCCAGAATTTCATTCATGAAATAGGGATAATTCCAATTCCATATTGGCTCCCCAGATCTTAATTACATACTTCATGTCAGTAAAAGTTCCTTGAGATTTTCATATAGGAAATGTATACAATTTCACAATTCAAGCAGGGAAGTATATGCTCAGCTTTTCATATCTGAAATATATAGAATTCCCCACTCATATAGAAAATGTGTGCACAGATATCTATGTGTGAAACAGACAAGGTTCCATGTATGATGAAGAAAACGATACAAGTAGATTTTCAAACATGAAATACAGATTTCCTATTTCACGTGAAACATCTGCACCCATGTTCGCACATGTGAAGTAGAGATAAGTACATATTTCATGCAGAAAAATCATCTTTCGTGTTTTCATCTGCATGCAGCAGGGGATGCAAAGCAAGTACTCTGGAACAACCCAGAAGAATAGCATAGGAGGGCATGTGGGAGCGGCTCCAGGGTGGGTGGGACACCTGTATATTTATGGCTTATTAATGTTGATGCGTGGCAGAAACCATCACAATATTGTACAGTAATTAACCCCCAGTTAACTTAATTAAAAAAATACTACTATGTTTTGAGAAAAGTAAAAGAACAAGGGGATCCGACTCTGCTCTCTGGTGACCTAAAAGGGAAGGAAATCCAAAAATGATGGGATGTATGTACACCTAAAATTGATTCACTTTGACATACATATAGCAGAAGCTACAGCAACGCTGTAATGCGACAATAGTCCAAAAATAGTTGCTGGAAATATATTACATGCTGGAACTATAACTCCAGCAGTGAATAAATAAATGGTAGCCCCCTTTGCAATATATGTCTTCGGGGTCATTATGCTAAGTTAATTACTTCAGTTAGAAGAAGACGAAAGCTTTTATATCACATGGCATTGTTAAGTTGAAATCCCTATGTTATAGAAACAGAGTAGAATGTGGTCATCGGGCTAGTGGAAATGGCCCATGATGGTCCAAGTTACCAACTTTTGGTCACAGGTTGAATAAGCTTATCAAGGAAGACACTGTAATAGAGGCAGGATGGAAAACGGAGCTGCAGGCCTCAGCCCAAGACCATTAGTGAAGTTAGAAAACCAAACACCACCAACAGAATGCCTCTCAGCATAATGTAGTGAAAGATACATTACAGCCTTCCCACAGGGCCCTCCAGGCCCTTGGGCCTTGGGCTGGGTAATGAACTGTGGAGCTTGGGGACAGGCTGTGTCTTATAGAGTCCCAGGGCCCTTGCTGGAGCCCCTCACTGACCTGGCCCAGGTTTCAAAGCAATGGCCAACGTGTCCCATCCCCACCTCGATGTCCGAATGGTTATGGCAATCTACGTGGGTCACAGTCTACAGGACCCTGCTCCCCATTTGGGTAGACTGAGGAGGCTGAGGGCCAGCTGCATGCTGGGTACCTGGCTCACTCATTGAAGGCTGCTGGGCAGGGTATGGGGCCTTGGTAAGAGGAGGGCACAGAGAACTGAGAACTGCCTCTTCCAACTGGGACTGGGCACTGCTGGAAGTGCCAAGACTGGGTGCTAGATGAATGCTCCCAGACAGGATAACTGGCCTACACAGGGACCCGGTCCTTGCAATCAGGACCTTGGAAGGTGAAAGTCAAGCTTGGGACCTTTCCTTTCAGGGACTAGGGAATAGTCTTTCTTTCCCTCGATGATTACAAGAACACAGTTAGCTGACCACCACCTTAGCTCAAAAACACGAGATCTGACAGCAAGAAGTTTGCAAGAGCTGATCACACCCCTCCCTCATGTTTCCTATATGTGGCCTTTGCTGAAAGCTTTGAGGGAGTTTGCGATTTTTTTTTTTTCCATCGGCTTAGGCGTTTATTCTTTTTTAATACAAGCATTTAAAATTATAAGCACTTCTAGACATGCATCTCATGAATTCTGATATGCTGTGTTTTTATTATCACTCAGGTAAAATATTGTCTAATCTTTTAATTTTGTACCTCCTTTTAAAAAATTTTGTTTAAATTGGAGGCTAATTACTTTACAGTATTGTGGTTATTTTTGCCATACATTCACATGAATCAGTCATGGGTGTACATGCGCTCCCCATCCTGACCCTCCCTCCTACCTCTGTCCCCATTCCATCCGACAGGGTCATCCCAGTGCCCCAGCCCTGAGCACCCTGTCTCATGCATGGAATCTGGCCTGGTGATCTGTTTCATATATCATAAGATACATGTTTCAATGCTATTCTCTCAAAGTATGGAACCCTTGCCTTCTCCCACAGAGTCCAAAAGTCTGTTCTTTACATCGGTGTCTCTTTTGCTGTCTTGCATACAGGGTCATTGTTACTATCTTTCTAAATTCCATATATATGCGTTAGTTTTTCTTTCTGACTTACTTTGCTCAGTATAATAGCCTCCAGTTTCATCCACCTCATTAGAACTGAGACAAATGCATTCTTTTTAATAGCTGAGTAATATTCCATTGTGTATATGTACCACAAATTTCTTCTCCATTCATCTGCCGATGGACATCTAGGTTGCTTCCATGTCCTAGCTATTGTAAACAGTGCTGCGATGAACGTTGGGATACCCGTGTCTTTTACTACGGGTTTTCTCGGTGTGTATGCCCAGCAGAGACATTGCTGGGTCGTATGGCAGTCCTATTTCCAGGTTTGTAAGGAATCTTTACGTTGATCTCTATAGTGGCTGTACTAGTTTGCATTCACACTGACTGTGTGAGAGGGTTCCTTTTTCTCCACACCCTCTCCAGCATTTATTGTTTGTAGACTTTTGGATAGCGGCTGTTCTGACCGGCGAGGTGAGGTGGTACCTCGTTTTGGTTTTGATTTGCATTTCTCTGATAATAAGTGATGTTGAGCATCTTTTCATGTGTCTGTTAGCCATTTGTATGTCTTCTTTGGAGAAATGTCTGTTTAGTTCTTTGGCCCATATTATGATTGGTTTACTTGTTTTTCTGGAATTGAGCCGCAGGTGTTGCTTATATATTTTGGAGATAAAGTCTTTGTCAGTTGCTTCATTTGCTATTATGTTCTCCCATTCTGAATGCTGTTTTTTCACCTTGCTGATAGTTTCCTTCATTGTGCAAAAGCTTTTAAGTTTAATTAGGTCCCATTGTGTTTTATTTTTGCTTTTATTCCCATTATTTTGGGAGGTGGGCCATAGAAGATCCTGCTGTGATTTACATCAGAGAATGTTTTGCCTATGTTTTCCTCTAGAAGTGTTATCGTGTGTGGTCTTACGTTTGGAACTTCAATCCATTTTGAGTATTCTTTTGTGTGTGTATGGTGTTAGAAAGTGTTCTAGTGTCATTCTTTTATGAGTGGCTGACCAGTTTTCCCAGCACCACTTGTTGAAGAGATTGTCTTTTCTCCATTGTACATTCTTGCCTCCTTTGTCAAAGAAAAGTTGTCCAGAGGTTCGTGGATTTATCTCTGGGCTTTCTGTTTTGTTCCACTGATCTATGTTTCTGTCTTTGTGCCAGGACCATACTATCTTGATGACTGCTGCTTTGTAGTATAGCCTGACGTGAGGCAGGATGATTTCTCCAGTTCCATGCTTCTTTCTCAAGATTGCTTTGGCTATTCAAGGTTTTTTCTTGTATTTGCATACTAATGGTGAAATCATTTGTTCTAGTTCTCTGAAAAATACCGTTGGTAGCTTAATAGGGATTGCATTGACTATAGATTACTTCGGGGAGTATACTCATTTTCACTATATTGATCCTTCCGGTCCATGAACACAGTATATTTCTCCATCTCTTTTTGTCATTCATCGGTGTTTGATAATTTTCTATATGTAGGTCTTTTGTTTCTGTAGGTAGATTGTGATTTTTAAAGGCATAAGCCACCCATCTCCTTGCATGACTCTGCATTAAGCATATCTCTGCTTTAATCTCCAATGTTTCAGTATTGCTTGGCCTAAGGATGTTGGGTAAATGTCTATTTGGTTACAGTAGCACCTTATCTTGCAAGTCTATGGAGGGTAAGAGACTCTGAGAGAATGCCTCATTTCAAAGTCACATACACTCAGAAAAGTATGAACAGTTTTTCTTTCTGTGTAAAGCAAATTAGCAACACTGATAGCTCCCCCAATTACCAGGTGGATTTAGGACAAAGTGCAACAAAGTTTGTCATCAGGTTTTACTTGAGGACTACTTAGTATTTTTATAATTTTGTAATGAACTGATTTGCTGGAATACATATATAGATTATATCTTTTGTCTTGTCAATCTTTTTTAGTAGTTTGCTTATCATGTGCCGTCACATGGCTTACTACTTACTAAAAATTAGAAATGCTTTCCTTCCCTTATGTCTTTGAGGATAGGATTTCTACATAGGTTATAAATTCTGAATATTGTCTTCATCTCTATTACCCCTGGACAATCCGTTTTTCTTAAAATTTGTTTTCTGTGTCGTGGAGACCTACTTCGGAGGGTGAATTCTGGCAGACAGATACAGCTGGACCAAGTGGAAAGAAGAAAATCGATATTATGGAATAAACCGTATTCTCTCAACATGTGGATGTTGACACTCTAACTCTCTGTACTTTATATGTAGTCAAACTGCATAAGTTATAATTTCTTTCTGACCCTTTTTGGAAATTGGGCCTCTGTATAGGTGGTACTCTTGCCTAGAAAATCCCATGGTTGGAGGAGCCTGGTAGGCTGCATTCCGTGGGGTCGCTAAGGGTCAGACACAACTGAGCGGCGTCACTTTCACTTTTCACTTTCACACATTGGAGAAGGAAATGGCAACCCACGCCAATGTTCTTACCTGGAGAATCCCAGGGACGGGGGAGCCCGGTAGGCTTACATCTATGGGGTCACACAGAGTCGGACACGACTGAAGTGACTTAGCAGCAGCAGCAGCAGCATAGGTAGTTGGGTTAATACGACTGGCACTTTACAGGAACAGGAGATCAGTCATAAACAACACAGACATTACTATGTGAAGATAAAGGCAAACAATGGCCAGGCACAATCCAAAAGAGTCATCAGAAGAAGCCAGATCTGCTGACCCTTTGATTATTGACTTGATTCCCAGGAGTTTGAGGAAAAATTTATTGAAGCTACCTGGCATGGGGCACTTTGTAATGGCAACCCTTGCAAACCGGTACACGCCCTTTCTCTTGAAAAGAAGCTGTCAGTTCCAAAAGAGGCGTCCTTTTCTTACATATATTTTCAGGGAATGGAAAATGGCAAAGAGCTGTCTTTCCCATTAACTGATAATCCTCACAGATTGCTAATGCTCCCTAATAGCTTTCACTATCTCTATAGAGATTCAGCTGGGCTAGAATGTAATCCTATTTCACGGGTCAAGTTAACCTCGGAAATATTAGAATGAGCATAATACACAGGAAGTGGTAGAAGAAAAGAAGCACAGGAGGAAGGCAGTCTGACCTCGTGAAAAAGATACAGTCCTCTTCTTTTATCCTTCCCGTACATCGATTTCTAAATACTAGGAGGCAAATGGTAGTGACCAAGGCATTGCTGCCTAACACTTTAGTGAAATCCCAAAGTTGTGATGTCATAGTCCCCATGCCTCCCTAAACTCTTCTCACCAAGACGCTAGGCTTCAGTAGCCATGAGGCAGCCTGGAGGATCACAAGGCCTCTCAAACCGTTGGGGCCACCTGGGCCTACCCTCCACACAGTTGTCCAGGTGGGCATGTTGGTGTCACCTTCTGCATGTCAAGAGTTTGTTGTCTGTGACCGCCACTCTTGTTTCCAGTCCTCTGGATTCCTGAGACCCCAAAGAGGCCACCGTTCTCGCTTCCTAACTACATATCTGAAAGAAAAAAGCAAAACAAAACAGGAATACAATACAGTCCAGACTGAAGGGCCCCAACCCATGGAGAGGTACATGGTCCTCAACCCAAGCAAGGGCCAGCAAAACCACAGCTCCAGGCAAGCTCATCATTTACACCTTTAGCCATGCCAGGGACACATCCCCAGTATTGATAGGGAGTATAGACTTCAAGTCCTCTACCAGCTCAAGAAACTGTGCTAGCAAGACCTCTCCGCTGTCCATCTTAGCCATGCCTAGAAGACTCTACTGCGGCATGTCAGACCCAAGGCATGCTCAACTGAGAATGTTTGGAGGTAACAGCGCAGGTACAGTAGGCCTTGGAGAAGATGGACACCCAAAGTGAAGCCATATAGAAGCCTTTAGTGCCAGTTTGGGAGAGAAAACACTCATCTCCCAGATGATCAGGTCAATAGGATTCAAATCACTAATAACACTTAGCTTAGCTAAAAGGACGTGCAGGTTCCCTCTATGGAACTTAATACATTTCAGTACAGGCCTGTCTTCAGCCTCTCATTTCCCTTCCTCAAGTGTTTCCAGTTAGTCAGCATGCAGCTCAAAGTATGGACAATGGATGGGCACTCATGGAATTCAGTGAAGACTGCCAGAACAGAGAATCTTTCCGGGGCCAGGGACAGAGAATGCTACAGGTTGGTGATATGATGAAGGGAGTCAGAAAGAAGATGAAGGGGAGGTTTCTGAGCTACGATCTGGCTTTCTGAGGTGGTGGGAGCTGCTTCAGACATGCCTGCGGGCCTTGGGGACATATTTCCAAATATAATAAGGAAACGTGGCCGCTGGCCTCCGAGCTTTTACAGTCCTTATGCCTCAGCATACTAGACTAGACCAAGTGCAGTGTCACCACTTCTAAATTCAGGAGATATTTGGGGGATTGTGTGGAACTTGAGGGAGACTTGCTGTGTCAGACTTGTTCTTCGAATATTTCATAGAGCTGGAGCCAGGACTCAGCTGTAGTGGACTGTTCAGTTCAGTTGAGTACCTCAGTTGGGTCCGACTCTTTGTGACCCCATGGATTACAGCGCACCAAGCTTCCCTAATTCATCACCAACTCCCCCTAGCTTGCTCAGACTTGGGTGCATTGAGTCAATGATGCCATCCAACCATCTCATCCTCTGTCATCCCCTTCTTCTCCTGCTTTCAGTCTTTCCCAGGCTTAACGTCTTTTCCAGTGAGTCCGTTCTTCGCATCAGGTAGCCACACTGTTGGAGCTTCAACATGAGTCCTTCCAACGAATATTCAGGACTGATTTTCTTTAGGATTGACTGGCTGATCTTCTTGCAGTCCAGGGGACTCTCAAGAGTCTTCTCCAACACCGCAGTTCAAAGGTATCAATTCTTTGGCATTCAGCTTTCTTTGTGGTCCACTTCTCACATCCATCCATGACTACAGGAAAAGCCATAGCTTTGACTGGACAGACCTTTGTCGGTAGATTAATGTCTCTGATTTTTAATATGCTGTCTAGGTTTGTCATAGCTTTTCTTCCAAGAAGCAAGCGTGTTTGAATTCCATGTCTGCATTCAGCATCTGGAGTGATTTTGGAGTTGAGGAAAATGTTTCCACCATTTGCCTTTCTATTCACCATGAAGTGATGGGACCGGATGTCATGATCTCATTTTTTTGAATGTTGAGTTCTAAGCCAGCTTTTTCACTGTCCACTTTCACTTTCATCAGTACAGACTCTTCAGTTCCGCCTTGCTTTCTGACAAAGGGTGGTGTCATCTGCCTATCTGAGGTTATCTGCTGTATCTGAGGTTGATATTTCTCCCGGCTATCTTGATTCCAGGTTGTGCTTCATCGAATCCAGCCTTTCGTATGATATATTCTGCATATAAGTTAATAAGCCAAGTGGCAATATACAGCCTTGACGTACTCCTTTCCCCCAACTTGGGGCCAGTCTGTTGTTCCACGTCTGATTCTAACTGTTGCTTCTTGACCTGCATACAGGATTCTCAGGCAGTAGGTAAGGTGTTCTGGTGTTGGCATTTCCTTAAGAATTTTCCAGTTTGTTGTGATCCACACAGTCCAAGGCTCTAGCATACTCAGTGAAGCAGAAATGCATGTTTTTCTTGAATCATCTTGGTTTTTTCTGTAATCCAGCAGATGTTGGCAATTTGCTCGTTGGTTCTTCTGCCTTTTCTAAATCCCACTTGGGCATCTAGAAGTTCTAGGTTCACTTACTTTTGAAGTCTTGGAGACTTTGAGCATTCCTTTGCCTAGTGTGTGAGATGAGTGCAATTGTTGGTAGTTTGAACATTCTTTGACATGCTGTTTATTTGGGATAGGAATGAAAACTGACCTTTTCAGTACTGTGGCCACTGCTGAGTTTTCCAAGTTTGCTGGCATATTAAGTACAGCACTTTCACAGCCTCACCATTTAGGATCTGAAATAGTTTGGCCGGAATTCCATCACCTCCATTAGTTTTGTTCATAGTGGTGGTTCCTCAGGCCCAGTTGACTTCTCACTCCAGGAAGTCTGGCTCTAGGTGAGTGAACACACCATCGTGGTCATCTTGGTCTAATGAACAATAGTTCTTCTGTGTATTCTTACTCCCTCTTCTTAATGTCTTCTGCTTCCATTAGGTCCGTACCGTTTCTGTCCTTTATTGTGACCCTCTTTGCATGAAATGTTCCGTTGGTATGTCTAATTTTCTTGAAGAGATCTCTAGTCTTTCTCAGTCTATTGTTTCCCACTATTTCTTTGCATTGAATGCTTAGGAAGGCTATCATCTCTCTCCTTGCTATGCTTCGGAACTCTGCATTCAGGTGGATATATCTTTCCTTTTCTCCATTGCTTTTCACTTCTCTTCTTTACTCAGCTATTTGAAAGGTCTTCTCAGACAACCATTTGCCTTTATGTAGTTCTTCTTGGGGATGGTTTTCATCATGGCTTCCTGTACCATGTTACGAACCTCTGTCCGTAGTTCCAAGCATATTTGGCACCTACTGACCTGGGGAGTTCATCTTTCAGTGTCCTATCTTTTTGCCTCTTCATACTATTCAGGGGGTTCTCAAGGCAAGAATACTGAAGTGGTTTGCCATTCCCTTCTCCAGTGGACCACATTTTGTCAGAACTCTCCACGACGACCAGCCCCTCTTGAATGGTTCTACACGGCCTGGCTCATAGTTTCACTGAGTTAGAAGAGGCTATGTTCCAAGTGCTCAGTATGGTTAGTTTTCTGTAACTGTGGCTTCCATTCCATCTGTTTCCCAGTGGGTAAGGATGAGAGGTTTGTGGGAGCGTCCTTACAGTATTTCATTTACGAGATCATATAACCACATATCTGGAATTTCTCTGTCTTTATCTTTGAGTACATCTCTGCGTACACAAAAGAAAGATAGCACTAACTTGGAAGCCACATTTTTGTCTTAGGACATTTCTCTCACTTCTCCAGTTGTGCCGATTGTGCTGAATGACTTCCTGCCACTAAATATGGCCCATTTTATAGTAACTCCTCATACCATACCAGACGTGCGCAAGTGAATGTCAGGGAGATAAAATGCAGAAGCCCAGACATGCCAAGCTTCTGAGGACTGTTGGAAATAAAGAAAGGCCATGGGAAAGTGGGCTGTGAGTTGGCTGACTGACATAACAGTGTCGGGGAAGCTCTGAGGAGAAATCAGCAACCCTTGTGAGTAGTTCATTTGTCATAGATATCAATAAGTCCCTATTTCTCCCAGGTAGTTCTCATTAAGTCTTTCCCCTCACCACATACACTGCCTGCATATGACGGTCCTGCTTGCTCTTGAAGGTAAACCCCAGATTTCAACTTCTTGCATAGACTCATGACAGGATCACTTATGACCTTACTGGCCATTCCTTTCTGTTTTAGTGTAACAATCAATCAGTCTAACCCATTGCTTCTGACACCTTCAAATATGTCACTGTGGAGCCCATCCTTTTATCTTCCTAACATCATCTTCCGCTGAGCACCCAGCTACCTCCATCAGTACTTCGTATGTGTTTCTCATGGAGACAGTTGTGACCAACCTCATGACCTCTTATCAATCTGATTACAGTATGAAATAGGCAAATATGTGAAAAGCCTGTGAAAACTTCACTAATACCCGAGAACTTCTTCAGAAAATGGACTTTCAGGCCTCTTGATACACTCTTGGACAGGGTCTGTTAGCTTGGAGAATTGAATATGTGGGAGATCACATTCTTGCTATGGAAATAATTGTGGAATACAATGGAATCGAAAACTTCTTTGACTTGTAACATAAAATTAGGCATGACAGCATGGCAGACACAGGAAGCAGAGTGACATACACTTGGGAGATGAGTTCTTGTGGCTCTCTAGAGCTTTGAGAAATCTGCTCAAGTTGTAAAGTAGCATGCAGCTCCTAGATAAGGAAGAGATGTATGGGGTTCTCAAGGTTATCATTGCGTCTCAGTCCCAGAGCCTTCCATTGCACTCCCTATTGTTCTAGACAAGGGAAACATTAAATTAGAGGTTATGATTCCCAGATTGGAAAAGAAATACACCAGTGGACCAGACCCCCTAAAGCCAAGACAAGATGGAGATCCTTGTTTCAGGTAACAGGAGAGAAATTCCAAAGTATTGATGGAGGAAAGGAAGCAAAACTCTCTCCACATAGGAGGAAGCTGGATTTTTGTTTTTTTTTCTTTCTTGTTAAGGAAAAGAAACAGCCAGCAGTTCATAAAAAAGGCAGAGAGATAATTTAGAATGAAGGCTTCATCCTTCAGTGTGAACTGAATGTAACACTATCAAAAAAAGAGGGAGAACAACTTTGTATCTGAATGTAAGTTAGATGTGTATGTGTGTGTGTGCGTGTGTGTGTTTGCTCAGTCATGTCTGACTCTGCAGCCCCATGGAATGTAGGCTGCTTGGCTCCTCTGTCCATGCGATTTTCCAGGCAAGAAAACAGGAGTGGGTTACTATTTCCTACTCCATTAAGTTAGATACTTAGAGCTGAAGAAAACAATTAACCATGTATTATCCTGCATTTCTTTCAAGACTAAGCAACCTGTACAAGCTCTTTGCTCCAGCGAGTCTTTCTGAAATTCCACACGTACACTTGTGAATGAGACAGGTTTGTGATATTGTGGACTGGGGTGAGTCAAGGCATAGAGGAACAGATTGAAAAAAAAAAAAAAAAAAAGCTTATACTCTGGAAATCTGGCCTAAATCACAATTCATTGAGTCCCATTTATCTAAACCACAAAAATAAAAATAAAATAAAATAAAAATAAATAAATAATAAAAAAAAAAACCCAAAGATCCATTCTTTACTGCCATTCAATATCTGAAGCAGGAGAAATAGGCAGATAGATGGAGTAGAGTGCAGAGAAGAAGAATGTGAATCTCTGTGTCCAACATAATTCAACTTTTAGGTTTTCCCGTTTCTTTTTTCTAGACCTCGTCTCCCAGAACTTCCTCATAATGGTAATGATGCTTCAGATCTCGTGTTGCCTTGGGGATGGTTGTAATGGGCCCATGAGCGAGTGGCACTGATCTTCCCTTAGGGCTCCAGGAATAAGTCAATACGTTTAGTGTTTATGTTCTTTGTAAAAGATTCTAGAGCCCAGGTATTGGCAAGTCCCAAGTGGACACAGAACCTGTAGGCATGCAGAACCAATTGCAGATTAAGAAGTTCTTACAATTTATCCCTCCTGGAGATGGTCTGCAACAGTCAATAGGTATGAGGCACAGTGGTCGTCTTTGTACCTACAGTTAAAATAAGAAGTACAGCTTGGTGCTGTGTTGAAGAGATGCTGGTGTGTATCTAGAAGCCCCGGTGCCCATGAGGAAGTCTTACAGGGGCTGGTTGATGTCAAATTCCAGTAATGAAGAGCTGAGGAAAATAAACGGGGTTTTAATCATGCTGCTGGAACTATGCGGAATTATGGCTGCTGATGCTGAATTTCAAGGATGGCTGCAACATGTTCCCTCACTAGGTCCTAACACCTATTCCATCTCATATCCTATCCCTTCAAGAAATGTTCCGGGAGGAGAAAATACCACTAGTTTGCTGCCCTGAAGCTGGAGCTATGGTTATGTCCTGGAGTCGGGACTAGGCCAGACATCAGTCTCTTCCATTCGTACTGCTAAATTCAGGCAAGTTGAAGGTACAGCATTCTGAGACTAAAGGGCAGAAGGTCCTCAAAAGTCTGTTTATTATTATCGATACAGAAGAGACCTCAGAACCTATCACTCCTCCACTTAGGCATATCTGATGAGTTTCACTACCTACATATGATGATGTTTCTTAATCTTTTCTGTCATCTCTGCCCACGGCACATGTCCACACGTAACCTGTCCTTCAGGTGCCCTTAGACTCCATTGTTTATTCGTTCCCTATTGTGTGCCACACGGAGAAGGCAATGGCAAGCCACTCCAGTACTCTTTCCTAGAAAATCCCATGGATAGAGGAGCCTGGTAGGCTGAGTCCATGGGGTCACTCAGTCGGACACGACTGAGAGACCTCACTTTCACTTTTCACTTTCACGCATTGGAGAAGGAAATGGCAACCCACTCCAGTGTTCTTGCCTGGAGAATCCCAGGGATGGGGGAACCTGGTGGGCTTCCGTCTATGGGGTCGCACAGAGTCGGACACGACTGAAGCGACTTAGCAGCAGCAGCAGCAGCATTGTGTGCCACATCATTGTTCTTCCTTGTGGCTGAATTTCCCTTCCCTTCTTTTCCGGTCTCGGCTACCAAGTCCTGATCATATTTACAGGTCTAAATCACATGTAATTTCATCTTCAGAAGCTTCCAGAAACATCTAGAAGCTTCAACAAAAGTATCAGGACCTGTAGTCTGGCTGGTGTCTGTGCATACATTAATATGTAGTACATATGCTCATTACAATCGGTTTTCACTATCACTTCTATTTAGACTAAGGTGTAAAATAGTGTGAACAGCACTTGAGCACATTTATTCATCAGTTCAGTTCAGTTCAGTCTCTCAGTCATATCCGACTCTTTACAACCCCATGAATCACAACACGCCAGGCCTCCCTGTTCATCACCAACTCCCGGAGTTCACTCAAACTCATGTCCATCGAGTCGGTGATGCCATCCAACCATCTCATTCTCTATCGTCCCCTTCTCCGCTTGCCCCCAATCCCTCCCAGCATCAGAGTCGTTTCCAGTGTGTCAACCCGCCGCATGAGTTGGCCAAAGTATTGGAGCTTCAGGTTTAGCGTCTGTCTTTCCAATGAACACGCAGGACTGATCTCCTTTCGAATGGACTGTTTGGATCTCCTTGCAGTCCAAGGGACTCTCAAGAATCTTCTCCAACACCACAGTTCAAACGCATGATTCTTCGGTGATCAGCTTTCTTCAGAGTCCAACTCTCACATCCATACTTGGCCAATGGAAAAACTATAGCCTTGACTAGACAGACCTTGGTTGGCAAAGTCATAGCTCTGCTTTTTAATATACTATCAAGGTTGGTCATAACTTTCCTTCCAAGGAGCAAGCGTCTTTTAATTTCATGGCTGCAGTCAGCATCTGCAGTGATTTTGGGGCCTCCAAAAATAAAGTCTGACACTGTTTCCACTGTTTTTCCATGTATTTCCCATGAAGTGATGGGACCAGATGCCATGATCTTTGTTTTCTGAATGTTGAGCTTCAAGCCAACCTTTTCACTCTCCTCTTTCACTTTCATCAAGAGGCTTTCGAGTTCCTCTTCACTTTCTGCCGTAAGGGTAGTGTCATCTGCGTATCTGAGGTTATTGATATTTCTCCCAGCAATCTTGATTCCAGCTTGTACTTATTCCAGCCCAGCGTTCCTCATGATGTACTCTGCATATAAGTTAAATAAGCAAGGTGACAATATACAACCTTGACGTACACCTTTTCCTATTTGGAACCAGTCTGTTGTTCCATATCCAGTTCTAACTGTTACTTCCTGAGCTGCATACAGGTTTCTCAAGAGGCAGGTCAGGTGGTCTGGGATTCCCATCTCTTTCAGAATGTTACACAGTTTATTGTGATCGACACAGTCAAAGGCTTTGGCTTAGTCAATGAAGCAGAAATAGATGTTTTTCTGAAACTCTCTTGCTTTCTCCATGATCCAGCGGATGTTGGCAATTTGATCTCTGGTGCCTCTGCCTTTTCTAAAACCTGCTTGAACATCTGGGAGTTCACGGTTTACATACTGCTGAAGCCTGGCTTGGAGAATTTTGAGCATGACTTTACTAGCGTGTGAGATGAGTGCAATTGTGCGGTAGTTTGAGCATTCTTTGGCATTGCCTTTCTTTGGGATTGGAATGAAGACTGACCTCTTCCAGTCCTGTGGCCACTGCTGAGTTTTCCAAATCTGCTGGCATATTGAGTGCAGCACTTTCACAGCATCATCTTTTAAGAGTTGAAATAGCTCAACTGGAAATCCATCACCTCCACTAGCTTTGTTAGTAGTGATGCTAAGGACCACTTGACTTCACATTCCAAGATGTCTGGCTCGAGGTCAGTGATCACGTTATCGTGACTATCTTGGTCGTGAAGATCTTTTTTGTACAGTTCTTCTGTGTATTCCTGCCACATCTTCTTACTATCTTCTGCTTCTGTTAGGTCCATACCATTTCTGTCCTTTATCGAGCCCATGTTTGCATGAAATATTCCCTTGGAATCTCTAATTTTCTTGAAGAGATCTCTTGTTTTTCTTAATCAGTTGTTTTCCTCTATTTCTTTGCATTGACACTGAGGAAGTCTTTCTTATCTCTCCTTGCTATTTTTTGGAACTCTGCATTCAGATGCTTATAACTTTCCTTTTCTCCTTTGCTTTTCGCCTCTCTTCTTTTCACAGCTATTTGTAAGGCCTCCTCAGACAGCCGTTTCACTCTGTTGCATTTCTTTTCCATGGGGATGGTCTTGGTCCCTGTCTCCTGTACAATGTCACGAACCTCCGTCCAGAGTTCATCAGGCACTCTATCTATCAGATCTAGTCCCTTAATTTCTCACTTCCACTGTATAATCATAAGGGATTTGATTGAGGTCATATCTGAATGGTCTAGTGGTTTTCCCTACTTTCTTCAATTTAAGTCTGAATTTGGCAATAAGGAGTTCATGATCTGAGCCACAGTCAGCTCCTGGTCTTGTTTTCGCTAACTGTATACAGCTTCTCCATCTTTGGTTGCAAAGAATATAATCAATCTGATTTCGGTGTTGACCATCTAGTGATGTCCATGTGTAGAGTCTTCTCTTGTGTTGTTGGAAGAGGGTGTTTGCTATGACCAGTGCATTCTCTTGACAAAACTCTATTAGCCTTTGCCCTGCTTCATTCCGTGCTCCAAGGCCAAATTTGCCAGTTATTCCAGGTGTTTCTTGACTTCCTACTTTTGCATTCCAATCCCCTATAATGAAAAGGACATCTTTTTTGGGTGCTAGTTCTAAAAGGTCTTGTAGGTCTTCATAGAACCGTTTAACTTCGGCTTCTTCAGCATTACTGGTTGGGGCATAGGCCTGGATTACTGTAATATTGAATGGTTTGCCTTGGAAACGAACAGAAATCATTCTGTCATTTTTAAGATTGCATCCAAGTACTGCATTTCGGACTCTTTTGTTGACCATGATGGCTACTCCATTTCTTCTAAGGGATTCCTGCCCACAGTAGTAGATATAATGGTCATCGAGTTAAATTCACCCATTCCAGTCCATTTTAATTCACTGATTCCTAGAATGTCGACGTTCACACTTGCCATCTCCTGTTTGACTACTTCCAATTTGCCTTGATTCATGGACCTAACATTCCAGGTTCCTATGCAATATTGCTCTTTACAGCACCGGACCTTTCTTCTATCACTGGTCACATCCACAAGTGGGTATTGGTCTTGCTTTTGCTCCATCCCTTTATTCCTTCTATAGTTATTTCTCCACTGAGCTCCAGTAGCATACTGGGCACCTACCGACCTGGGGAATTCCTCATTCAGTATCCTATCATTTTGCCCTTTGTTACTGTTCATGGGGTTCTCAAGGCAAGTATACTGAAGTGGTTTGCCATTCCCTTCTCCAGTGGACCTCATTCGGCTGTGGTCCATGTGATCAGATCGGCTAGTTTCCCGTGATTATGATTTCAGTGTGTCTGCCCTCTGGTGCTCCCTAGCAATACTTACCATCTTATTTGGGTTTCTCTTACCTTGGTCGTGGAAAATCTCTTCACAGCCGCTCCAGCGAAGTGCAGCCGCTGTACCTTACCTTGGAGGAGGGGTATCTCCTCAAGGCCGCCCCTCCTGACCTTGAACGTGGAGTAGCTCCTCTCAGCCCTCCTGGCCCGCGCAGCCACCGCCTGTTGGACGTGGGGTAGCTCCTCTCGGCCGCCGGCCCTGGCCTCAGGTGTGGGGTAGCTCCTCACGGCCGCACCTCTTTGCGTGGTTCGTTGCGCCGGGGCCCGGCATCTCTCGCGTCGCGTCTGCGCCGCCGGGGCCGGCGTCTCTATGCGTTAGTATACTGTATTGTTGTTTTTCTTTCTGGCTTACTTCACTCTGTATAATAGGCTCCAGTTTCATTAACCTCATTAGAACTGATTCAAATATATTCTTTTTAATGGCTGAATAATACTCCATTGTATATATCTACCAAAGCTTTCTTATCCATTCGTCGGCAGATGGACATTTAGGTTGCTTCCATTTCCTTGCTAATCTAAACAGTGCTGCAATGAACATTGGAGTACATGTGTCTCTTTCAATTCTGGTTTCCCCGGTGTGTATGCCCAGGAGTGCGATTGCTGGATCATATGGCAGTACTATCTCCAGTTTTTCAAGGAATCTCCACACTGTTCTCCATAGTGGCTGTACTAGTTTGCATTCCCACCAACAGTGTAAGAGGGTTCCCTTTCCTCCACACCCTCTCCAGCATTTATTGCGTGTAGACTGTTGGATAGCAGCCATTCTAACTGGTGTGAAATGGTATCTCATTGTGGTTTTGGTTTGCATTTCTCTGATTATGAGGGATTTTGAGCATTTTTTCATGTGTTTGTTAGCCATCTGTAGGTCTTCTTTGGAGAAATGTCTGTTTATCTTTGGCCCATTTTTTGATTGCGTCGTTTATTTTTGTGGAATTGAGCTGTAGGAGCTGCTTGTATATTTTGGAGTTTCTTTCTTTGTCAGTTTCTTCATTTGCTATTATTTTCTCCCATTCTGCAGGCTGTCTTTTCACCTTGCTTATAGTTTCCTTTGCTGTGCAGAAGCTTTTATTTTTAATTACGTCCCATTTTTTTTTTTAATTTCTGCTTTTATTTCCAGTATAATCCGAGGTGGGTCATGGAGGATCCTGATGTGATTTATGTCAGAGAGTGTTGTGCCTATGTTCTCCTGTAGGAGTTTTATAGTTTCTGGTCTTCCATTTAGCTCTCTAATCCATTTTGAGTTTATTTTTGTGTATGGTGTTAGGAAGTGATCTATTTTCATTCTTTTACAAGTGACTGACCAGTGAAGACTCTTGAGAGTCCCTTATACTGCAAGGAGATCCAACCAGTCCATTCTAAAGGAGATCAATCCTGGATGTTCTTTGGAGGGACTGATGCTAAAGCTGAAACTGCAATACTTTGGCCACCTCATGCGACGAGTTGACTCATTGGAAAAGACTCTGATGCTGGGAAAGGTTGGGGGCGGGAGGAGGAGGGGATGACGGTGAATGAGATGGCTGGGTGGCATCACCGACTCTGTGGACATGAGTTTGAGTGTACTCCGGGAGTTGGTGATGGACAGGGAGGCCTGGCGTGCTGTGATTCATGGGGTCGCGGAGAGTCGGACACGACTGAGCGACTGAACTGAACTGAACTGAACTGACCAGTTTTCCCAGCACCACTTTTTAAAGAGACTGTCTTTTCTCCATTTTATATTTTTGCCTCCTTTGTCGAAGATAAGGTGTCCATAGGTGCGTGGATTTATCTCTGGGCTTTCTATTTTGTTCCATTGATCTATATTTCTGTCTTTATGCCAGTACCATACCGTCTTGATGACTGTGGCTTTGTAGTAGAGCCTGACGTCTGAAGGGTTGATTCCCCCAGTTCCATTCTTCTTCCTCAAGATTGCTTTGGCTATTCGAGGTTTTTTGTATTTCCATACAAATTGTGAGATTATTTGTTCTAGCTCTGTGAAAATGCCATTGGTAGCTTGATAGGGATTGCATTCAATGTATAAATTACTTTGGGTAGTATACTCATTTTCACAATATTTATCCTTCCAATCCACGAACATGGTATATTTCTCCATCTATCAGTGTCCTCTTTGACTACTTTCAGCAGTGTTTTATAGTTTTCTATGTACAGGTCTTTTGTTTCCTTAGGTAGATATATTCCTAAGTATTTAATTCTTTTCATTGCAACAGTGAATGGTATCATTTCCTTAATTTCTCTATTTTCTCATTATTAGTGTGTAGGAATGCAAGGGATTTCTGTGTGTTGATTTTATATCCTGCTACTTTACTCTGTTCATTGATTAGCTCTAGTAGTTTTCTGGTATAGTCTTTAGGGTTTTCTGTGTATAGGATCATGTCATCAGTGAACAGTGAAAGTTGTACTTCTTCTTCTCCAGTATGGATTCTTTTATGTCTTTTTCTGCTCTGATTGCTGTGGCCAAAACTTCCAGAACTATGTTGAACAGTAGTGGTGAGAGTGGGCACCCTTGTCTTGTTCCTGACTTTAGGGGAAATGCTTTCAGTTTTTCACCATTGACGATAATGTTTGCTGTGGATTTGTCATATATAGCTTTTATTATGTTGAGGTTTCTCCCTTCTATTCCCATCTTCTGGAGGGTTTTATAATAAATGGATGTTGGATTTTGTTGAAGGCTTTCTCTTCATCTATTGAGATAATCATATAATTTTTATTTATCAGTTTGTTAATATGGTGTATTACATTGATTGATTTGCAGATATTGAAGAATCCTTGCATTCCTGGGCTAAAGCCCACTTGGTCATGATGTGTGATCTTCTTAATGTGTTGTTGGATTGTGATTGCTAGAGTTTTGTTAAGGATTTTTGTATCTATGTTCATCATTGATACTGGCCTGTAGTTTTCTTTTTTTGTGGTATCTTCACCAGGTTTTGGGATTAGGGTGATGGTGGCCTCATAGAATGAGTTTGGAAGTTTCCCTTCCTCAGAAATTTTCTGGAAGAGTTTGAGTAGAATAGGTGTTAGTTCTTCTCTAAATTTTTGGAAGAATTCAGCTGTGATGCCGTCTGGTCCTGGGCTTTTGTTTGCTGGAAGACTTCTGATTACAGTTTCAATTTCCATGCTTGTGATGGGTCTGTTAAAATTTTCTATTCTTCCAAGTTATCCATTTTATTGCCATATAATTGCTGATAGTATTCTCTAATAATCCTTTGTATTTCTGTGTTGTCGGTTGTGATCTCTCTATTATCATTTCTAATTTTATTGATTTGTTTTTTCTGCCTTTGTTTCTTGAAGAGTCTGACTAGTGTTTTGTCAGTTTTATTTACCTCCTCAAAGAACCAGCTTTTGGCTTTGTTGATTTTTGCTCTGGTCTCTTTTGTTTCTTTTGCATTTATTTCTGCCCTAATTTTTAAGATTTCTTTCCTTCTACTTACCGTGGGGTTCTTCATTTCTTCCTTTTCTATTTTTTTTAGATGTAGAGTTAGGTTAATTAATTGACTTTTTTCTTGTTTGTTGAGGTGTGCCTGTATTGCCATGAACCTTCCCCTTAGCACTGCTTTTACAGTGTCCCAGAGGTTTTGGGTTGTTGTGTTTTCATTTTCATTCATTTCTATGCCTATTTTTATTTCTCTTTTGATTTCTTCTATGATTTGTTGGTTATTCAGCAGTGTGTTGTTCAGCCTCCATATGTTGGCATTTTTAATAGTTTTTCTCCTGTAATTGAGATCTAATCTTACTGCATTGTGGTCAGAAAAGATGCTTGGAATGATTTCAAATTTTTTTTTGAATTTATCAAGGCTAGATTTATGGCCCAGGATGTGATCTATCCTGGAAAAGGTTCTGCGTGCGCTTGAGAAAACGATGAAATTCATTGTTTTTGGCTGAAATGTCCTATAGAGATCTATTAGGTCTAGCTGGTCTATTGTATCTGTTAAAGTTTGTGTTTCCTTGTTAATTTTCTGTTTAGTTGATCTATTCATAGGTGTGAGTGGGGTATTGAAGTCTCCCACTAGTATTGTGTTGTTGTTAATTTCCCCTTTCATACTTGTTAGTAATTGTCTTACATATTGCGATGCTCCTATGTTGGGTGCATGAATATTTAGAATTGTTATATCTTCTTCCTGCATTGAGCCTTTGATCATTATGTAGTTTCCATCTTTGTCTCTTTCCACAGCCTTTGTTTTAAAATCTATTTTATCTGATATGAGTATTGCTACTCCTGCTTTCTTTTGGTCTCTATTTGCGTGGAATACCTTTTTCCAGTCCTTCACTTTCAGCCTGTATGTGTCCCTCGTTTTGAGGTGGGTCTCCTGCAGACAACATATTTGGGGGTCTTGTTTTTTTATCCATTCAGCCAGCCTTTGTCTTTTGGTTGGGGCATTCAACACATTTACATTTAAGGTGATTATTGATAAGTATGATCCTGTAGCCATTTTCTTTATTGCTCTGTGTTCGAGTTTATACACCCTTTCTGTGTTTCCTGTCTAGAGACGATCCTTTAGTATTTGTTGGAGAACTGGTTTGTTGATGCTGAATTCTCTCAGCTTTTGCTTGGCTGTAAAGCTTTTGACTTCTCCTTCATATTTGAACGAGATCTTTGCTGGGTATAATAATCTGGGCTGTAGGTTACTTTCTCTCATCACTTTAAGTATGTCCTGCCATTCCCTCCTGGCCTGAAGGGTTTCTGTTGAAAGATCAGCTGTTATCCTTATGGGAATCCCCTTGTGTGTTATTTGTTGCTTTTCCCTTGCTGCTTTTAATATTTGTTGTTTGTGTTTGATCTTTGTTAATTTGATTACTATGTGCCTTGGAGTATTTCGCCTTGGGTTTATCCTGTTAGGGACTCTCTGTGTTTCTTGGACTTGGGTGAATATTTCCTTCCCCATTTTAGGGAAGTTTTCAACTATTATCTCCTCAAGTATTCTCTCATGGACCTTCTTTTTGTTTTCTTCTTCTGGGACTCCTATGATTCGAATGTTGGGGCGTTTAACATTGTCCCAGAGGTCTCTAATATTGTCCTCATGTCTTTTAATTCGTTTTTCTTTTTCCCCTCTCTGTTTTATTAATTTCTACAATTCTGTCTTCTAGCTCACTTATCGTGTCTTCTGCCTCCATTTTTCTACTGTTTGTTCCCTCCAGAGTGTTTCTGATCTCATCTATTGCATTATTCATTGTATACTGACTCTTTTTTATTTCCTCTAAATCCTTATTAAAACTTTCTCGCATCTTCTCAATCCTTTTCTCCAAGTTATTAATCTGTATCTCCGTTTTGCTTTCCAGATTTTGAATCATTTTCACTATTAAAATTCGAAATTCTTTATCAGGTAGGTTCCCTATATCTTCCTCTTTTGTTTGTGTTGGTGGGCATTTATCCTGTTCCTTTACTTGCTGGGTATTATTCTGCCACTTCATCTTACTTATCCTGCTGTGCTTGGGGTGGCCTTTCCGTCTTCTGACAGTTTGTGGAGTTTTCTTAATTATGTAGTCTCCTCTCTGTGTGTGGGGTTGGATTTCTTCTCTCTGTTCAGTCGTGCTGTGGGGAGTGAGGGACGCTGCTAGCAAATATCCCTGACGTCTGTGGGGAGTTCGTGCAGTGTCTCGGCTACACTGGGATTGCCCCCGCTGGTGACATGTGTGCTTTCCCTGTTTATGCTGCTCAGGCTCTAGGTTGCTCTGTCAGGCACTGTCTGTGGCTGGCGCTGGTGTATGCACCTCCCAGGTTTGAGCGGCTCAGGTTCAGGTCCTCAGGAACTCCACAAAGGCGCGACTTGGCTGGGCTTGCATTTTGTACCTTCCCCGGTCCGAGCAGCTCAGGTGACCAGGCGTTTGCCAAGCGCAGTCACTGCGACTTATTGCCTCCCTGCTCCCTGCCGCTCGGTTTTCTGGGTGTACAACGGGTGCACCTTCTCAGTCGGATATCAACCAGCCCGAAACCAAGAAGTCTCGGTCAGCGACGAAGCCTGCCTGCCACTTGGTATTGGAGGCCTCACTGGGGCCGCATTTGCCCCTTCTGGCGCTGGCTGCATTTCCTGCCTGTGTCGGCGGGGGATGGGGGATGGGTCAGCCGCAGCTGGCTCACTCTGCTCAGTCCTTTGTTCTGTGAGCGGGGCTGGCAGAGTCTTAGGTTGGGACTTTTCGCCTTTTCACAGGCTTTTCACCTTTTCACAGGCTTTTCGCCTTTCCGCAGGGTCACTATCCCTCAGTCTGCTTAGCTATCTCCCCATTAATGCCCTCAGATTGCCCTCGGGGCGTTTAGGTTCGGTCCTCTCTCTAAGCGCTGCCTTCTGCCCAGCCCCCGCTTGCTAGTGGGAGTTGCGGGGCAGGTGCGCCGCTTCTCTGCTGAGAGTTTCCTCTGGGCATTTAGTCTGTGGGTTTTAATTTTTTATTTTTTTTTCTCCTGGTTATGTGGCCCTCTGAGGTTCCAAGGCTCGCCACAGACTCGCCCATGAGTGTTTCCAGGTGTTTGGAAACTTCTCTGTCTCTCTCTCTTTTTTTTTTTTTAGCCTCCCTTCCTGGAATGGAGTTCCATCCCTCCCTCTTTTGACTCTCTTTATTTCTTTTATACTCTTTCCTACGTCCTTTAGAAGACAATGGGCTGCTTTTCTGGGTGCCTGATGTCTTCTGCGGACATTCAGAAGTTGTTTTGTGGGATTTACTCAGCGTTCGAATGTTCTTTCGCTGAATTTGTGGGGGAGAAAGTGGTCGCCCCATCCTATTCCTCCGCCATCTTCTATCCTCCCAAAGGTGTTGGTTTTAACTTGTAAACAATATACTTCTTTTTTGGAGGGATAGGATCTCAATAATCTGTCTTTGAGTCCAGAGTTTATTAAGTTTATTAAGATTAGTAAGTTTAAAAAAACCATGTTTCTTATCGATTCCATTATTTAGGTTATATGTTTCAAAAACAGGCCTCTACTCCAGAAGAGAATCGAATAAAATCCCAATCGAAATAGACTTGGGAGATGACCGTCTGTTCCAGTCAGAACAGACTATCAAAGCACATCGAACAGGTCAATCTGAAGTAGTGATCTATTTAACAATCTGTAAAGTCAGAAACAGCTGCGTGAGGAAGTTAAAATAAGGTCTCATAGGCATTAACAAAAAGGAAAAAGCAATGGATGCAGAAGGAATGGCATAGGCACAGACGGTGAGACCGAGGAGAACCGAGCACAGACTGAAAGTTCAGTGTGATTGAGGAATAGAGTTAAAGGAACAACGTGAAGATCGAGAATAAGTTAGAATCCAGAGTCCTCGTAGGCTCTTCTCAAGATCTTGCTTCCTGTCACATGGCTTAGCTGGTGAGTGACAATTTTCTCTGATTGTAGCAAGGTAGACAGTGTCCGATTGAAATATGTGCATGCTAGAGGATGGATAGGAGACCACTGAGTCATCTGAAGTTGAGAAATCCCACATTTGGTGCCAGGTGGGTGGCAAAAAAGACAGTGATATGTGGCTGAATCTAAAGCATGATAAGGAGTGAAATTAGCATAACTGAGATATGGATAGGGTGAAGTGCGTTAGGAAAGGAAGTAATCAAGAGTGAATCACAGAAGGAGAGAATTTGTGTTGTTGTTCAGTCAGTAAGCCATACCCAACTCTTTGGAACCCCATGGACTCTAGCCTGCCAGACTTCCCTTCCCTGTCTCCCAGAATTTGTTCAGATTCATGTCCTTGGGTTTGGTGATGTTACTGAACCATCTCATCATCTGCTGACCACTTCTCCTTTTACCTTCAATCTTTCCCAGCATCAGGGCATTTCCTAATGAGTCAGCTCTTTGCATCAGGGGGCAAAAGGAAGAAAGAACACTGAAAGATAACTAAGTTTTCCAAGGAGAGCTCTTGAAACTATTTAGGATAAAAACGCAAACACTTTTGACAAAATCCAACACCCATTTATGATGGGTGTACGGGAAAACCTGTTCAGGCAGTGGGATCAGAGGGAATCTTCTTCATGCTAATAACGGCTACCACATATGGATAAATCCACTGCAAACATGATCCCCAATGGTAAAAGCATGTCCCCTAAGGTTTAGAATAAGACAAAGATGCCCACTCTCACCATTGTTATTCAGTATAGTCTTGGGACTCCGAGTGACAGCAATCAGAGGAAAAGAAGAAAACCATTTTCAAACAAACTGAAAAAGAGGTGAAACTGACACTGTTTGCCCATGATGTGATACCATGCCCAGAGAAACCAAAGATGCCACCAGGAAATGACTAGAACTAATTAAGGACTTTAGGGAAGTTGCTGGATACAAAATTAACACACGGAAAACTCTTGCTTTCCTATACAATAACAACAAAACATCAAAAACAGAAACTAAGGAAGCAATCCCATTCACCATGGCCACAAGAAGAGTAAAATTCCTGGGAATAAACCTGCCTAGGCTGGGAAGAGACTGGTGCACAGAAAATAATAAGGCATGGATGAAACAAAGGTGACACAAAGATATGGAGAGATATACCATTCTCGTGTACTGGAAGAATCAATATTATGAAAAGGGCTACACCGCAAAATGCAGTTTACAGATTCAGTGCCATTCCTATGAAATTACCAATGGCATTTTTCACAGATAATAGAAAAAAATTTTTTTCAAACTTGTATGGAAATAGAGAAGCCCTTAAAGAACCATGCTGTCTTGAGAGAGAAAAAGAAGAGCTGTAGGATTCAGACTCCGTGACTTCAGCCTTTACTACAAAAGGAGATCAATCCTGGGTGTTCATTGGAAGGACTGATGCTAAAGCTGAAACTGCAGTACTTTGGCCGCCTCATGTGACAGGTTGACTCACTGGAAAAGACTCAGGCTGGGAAAGGGTGGGAGCGGAAGGAAAAGCGGACGACAGAGAATGGGATAGCTGGATGGCATCACCGACTCTGTGGACGTGAGTTTGAGTGAACTCCGGGAGTTGGTGATGGACAGGGAGGCCTGGCCTGCTGTGATTCATGGAGTCGCGGAGAGTCGGACACGACTGAGCGACTGAACTGAACTGAACTGATAGTAATCAGTGCGGCATGGAACTGAGACAGAAACAGGAATATAGGCCAATGGAACACGATAGAAAACCCGGAGATAAACTCATGCCCAAATGGTCCCCTAATCTACAACAAAGGAGGCAGCAATATGCAAGGGAGAAAAGATCATTTCTTTTAAAAGTGATACTGGAAAATCTTGACAGCTAAAAGTAAAAGAATGAAATTAGGACACACCCTTGTGGTGGCTCAGTGGCCAAGATGTGTCTGACACTTTGTGAAGCTGTGGATGGCAGCACGCCAGGTCTCCCTGTCCTCCACCATCTCCCGGAGTTTGTCCAGGTTCATATCCACTGCATCGGTGATGCCACCCAACCATCTCATCCTTGTCTCCGGCTTCACCTTCTGCCTTCAGTCTTTCCCAGCATCAGGGTCTTTTCCAGTGAGTTGGCTCTTCACATCGGGTGGCCAAAGTATTAGAGCTTCAGCTTCAGCAGCAGTCCTTCCGATGAGTATTTAGGGTTGATTTCCTTGAACATTGACTGGCTTGGTCTCCTTGCTGTCCAAGGGACTGTCAGGAGTTCTCCAGGCCCACAGTTCAGAAAGCATCAGTTCTTTGGTGTTCTGCCTCCTTTTTGGTCCATCTCTGAAAACCATATGTGACTACTAGAAAGACCATAGCCTCGACTCTTTGGACCTTTGTCAGAAAAGTGATAGCTTTGCCTTTTTACACACTGTCTAGGTTTGTCATAGCTTTCCTGCCAATACGTGTTTTCTAATTTGATGGCTTCCGTCACCATCTGCAGTGATTTTAGAGCTCAAGAAGAGGAAATCTGGCACAGCTTTCCCCTTTCCCCCTTCTATTTGCCATGAAGTGATGGAATCGGATACTGTGATCTGGGTTTTTATAATGAGTTTTATGCCTGCGTTTGAACTGTCCTCCTTCACCCCCATGAAGAGGTTCTTTAGTCCCTGTTCATTTTCTGTCATTAGAGGGGTATTCATATGCATATCTTAGGTGGTTGACATTTCTCCCAGCAATCATGATTTGGGGTTGCAACTCATCCAGCCTGGCATTTCTCATGAAGTGCTATGCATGAACTTAAGTTCAATAAGCAAGGTGACAATCAACAGCCTTGTCATCCTTTCTCAATCCTGAACCAAGCAATTGTTCCATACCTGGTTCTAACTGTTGCTTCCTGACCTGCCTACAGGTCTCTCAGGATCCAGGTAAAGATGGTCCTGTATTGCCACCTCTTTAAGAGTTTTGCACAATCTGTTATGATCAACACAACCAAAGACTTTATAGAGTGGTCAGTGAAAAAGAGGTAGAGGTTTCTCTGGAGTTAACTTGCTATTTCTGTGATCCAGCCAATGGTGACAACTTGAGATCTGGTTCCTCTGATGTTCCTAAGCCCACCTTGAACATCTGGAATTTCTCAGTTCATGTAATGCTGAAGCCTAGCATGAAGGATTTTGAGCATAACTTTATTAGCGTGGGAGATGAGCACAATTGTGCCGTGGTTTGAACGTTCTTTCGTCCTACCCTTCTTGGAAATTGGGAAAAGGATTGACCTTTTCCAGGCCCGTGGCTGTTATTAGGTTTTCCAGATTTGCTGACGTCTTGAGTGCAGCACCTTGATACCATTGTCTTTTAGGATTTTAAGTAGCTCTGCTGGAATTCCATCATCTTACTTGATTTCACACTCCTGAATGTCTGGCTCTGGGAAGGTGAAGGGTGCTTATCTGGGTCGTTTAGGCCTTTTTTTTCTACACCTCTATATATTCTTTCCATCGCATCTTGATCTCTTCTGCTTCTTTTCGGCCTTTACGGTTTCTGTCCTTTTTTGTGCCTATCTTTCGATGAAATGTTCTTTGGATATTTCCAGTTTTCTTGAAGAGAGCTCTAGTCTTTCCCCTTCTGTTGTTTTCTTCTATTCCTTTGCATTGTTTATTGAAGAAGCCCTGCATGTCTCTCCTTGCTATTCTCTGGAACTCTGCACTTAGTTGGGGTACCTTTGTGTTTTCGTCAAGCTTTTTGCTTCTCTCCTTTCCACAGCTATGTGTTAACCCTCCTCAGACAATCACTTTGCCTTCGTGCTTTTATTTTTCTTTGGGATGGGTTTGTTCGCTGTACAATATTTTGGATCTCCTTCCACAGTACTTGAGGCACTCTGTTTACTAGATCTAAACCCTTGAAACGATTTGTCACCTCCACCGCATATTCAGAGGGGATTTGATTCAAGTTGTACCTGGCTGGCCTAGTGGTTCTGCCCTCTACCCACACCCCACTCTGCCCCGTTTAGTTTAAGCCTGCATTTTTTCCATGAGAAGCTGATGATCTGATGATGATCCACAGTCAACTCCGGGTCTTGTTTTTGCAGACCGTATACAGCTTCTCCCCCTTGATTGCTCCCAAGAATATTATCAATCTGACATCAGCATAGACCATTTGGTGACATCCTCCTGTAAAGTCGTCTCTCGTGCTGTTGTAAAAGGATATTTGGTATGACCAGTGCATTCTCTTGGCAGAATTTGATTAGTCTGGGCCCTGCTTCATTTTGTACTCCAAGGTCCAACTTGCCTGTCACTCCAGGTACCTCTTGACTTCCTGCTTTTGCATTCCAGTCCCCTGAGATGATAAGGACATCTTTCATTTGGTGTTAGTTCTACAAGGTCGTGTAGGTCTTCATAGAACTGATTAATTTCATCTTCTTCAGCATCAGCATTTGGATCAGAGACTTCAGTAAAGTGAATGGTTTGCCTTGGAAATGAACTGAGCTCATTCTGTCATTTTGGAGGTTGCACCCAAGTACTGCATTTCGGACTCTTTAGTGGATTACGAGGGCTCCTCCATTTCTCCTATGGGATTCTTGCCCACTGTAGTAGATATAATGACCATCCCAGTTAAATTTGCTCATCCCACTCCATTTTAGTTCCCTGAATCCTAAGACACTGAGGTTTACTCTTGCTCTGTCCTGCTGGACCCCATCCAACTTACCTTGATTCACGGACATAACATTCCAAGTTCCTATGCAGTGACATTCTTTACAGCATCAGATCTTTACTTTCATCTCCAGACACATCCTTAGCTGAACTTCATTTCTGTTTTCGTCCAGCCACTTTATGATTGCTGGAGTCATTGTTGCAGCTTGGTTAGGAGGCTGTTGCTACAGCCTGCTCCTCTGGAGCAGGCCCTGCAGCAGAGATTTGCTGGGTCTTGCCTGGGTTGACAGGTTTGGATACAGCAGGAGAAACAAGAGCCACTGGGTTCAGGTCTCAATTTCGCAAGTTTGAGATGCCTGCTAGATTCCTAGGTGGAGAGAACATGAGGGTAGTTGGAGGCTTGAATCAGGCCAGGTCAGGGCAGAACGTGCAATTCTGAGAATATAGATGTATTCATGGGATTGGATTCAAAGCAGTAGGTCTCATAAGTTAGGCGAAGTGGGGAACGAGGGAAGCTGCTGGCAAGTGATTGCTGACCAGGGATGCTGCTAAATCTTCTGCAGTGCACAGAACAATCCCCACGACAGAGAATTATGCAGCCGCGATGGCAGTAGTGCGAACGTTCAGAGACCCTGCCCAGGAGCATAAAGAAAGAGTAAGAGGCCTGATCCACTTGCCCGTGTTGTTGTTGCTTAGTCCTGTCTGACTCTTTGCAACCCCATGGACTGTAGCCCCCAGGCTCCTCTGTCCATGGGACTTTCCAGGCAAGAATACTGGAGTGGGTTGCCATTTCCTTCTCCAGGGGACTTTCCCAACCCAGGGATCGAACCTGTGTCTCTTGCTTTGGGAGGCGGGTTCTTTGCCATCAGGGAAGCCCACTATGCATGTAGGCATTAGGAAAAGTGAGCAGCGGAGGCTGAGAAAGGAGCAAGAGACAAGCAGAGAAGAAATACTTGGGGTGTGCTATCCGGAGCCCTTTGAATATACCAGGTTTTATGGAGGGACAGGAAGCCACTAGTGTGGAGTGATCTTCCAGCCTGAAGACACAGACTCTGGTGGTCAGTGCCCTCTGGGCTCATCTTGTCCTTTGATGCCATTTTCAGAGGGAGGAACTGAGAACTGGAGAGGGGGCCCCAGGGATGGGATTGCAGAGACAGAGGTGGTGGAGTTGGAGTGAGTCTCTGTCCCCACTGAGGCTGAGGCCTTGTTTATCACAGTCACCTGGTCTTGCAACCCAGAAGTGATGGGACAGTGGCTTGAGGGGCTCCAGCTCAGGTTGGCTGGTGGGAGCTCCTTATTTGAACATGCAAGGACCAGTCTGGGCCCCTCAGGTTCACTCCTAGTTCTCAGCAGTGTGGTTTGCTTTCTCACACTCTCCTCCCGCCTCCACACCCTCAAAAAGAAAGCTGTACAGAAGCATTCTCACGGTCACCCTTCCTCTTTGCCAGTCATGTGTGGCAGTTCTGCATTCTATTTGTTTTGTCCTGGTGTTTACTTGCATCTGCACAGGTGTTAAGATTCCTGGATTCTCCAAAAAGTGAACTTTACTCTCTGTATGGGAAAACTATTTAAAAAAAAATATACAGTAACCTTCAAGGTAAGGTAATAGCCCCATTGCACAGAGAAATAAAGTTACCTACCCAGGATCACACATGGCTTGTGGTTGAGTTTTGCCTTTAGATTTGGGTCTGTCTGCCATGTAGCTTTTTAACCAAGACAAATGATCTGCAATGCTGCAGGACAGGGCATCTTTTCACTTTCACGAGCTCTCACCACTTGCTGCTGTAGGGTTCGTTGGCCCAGCTGTAGGAATCAAGGGTCAGATAAGGATTTGGATGGCAATGGAATGAAGCACAAAGTACTTTTTTTTCAAGGAGGCAGCTCCCACCCATTGAATTTGTGCTGTCCAACCCTGAATTTTCAAGAAAAACAGAAATCCTCAGACCTGAAAACTTTCTTCTTGTTTATTCTTCCACTGTCGATGTCACCAGCCTCCTTGCTTTTCTCTGCAGAAAGCAAGACTTTGGAAGCCAGGCATTCTTTGAGGTCTTGGATGCAGGTCTGGGTACCCCAGTTTTCCAGTTGTTGTCTTGATTTTTCTTTTTTTCCTTAGAGTGAATGAGGTGAGAAAGATGTCTGCTTTACTGACTGACAAGAGCATCTTCCAGGGTGTCTTGTCTAAAGATATTATTCGTTTAAAGGAGCCATTAACTTGTGCCTCCTGCAAGACCATTCTTTATAGTCTGCCTGTGTCTTTGAATAAAGGAGTTTTTTTTTTTTTTTCTTTTAACTTATAAAGGAGTGTTTATATTTTTGTTTTAAAACGTTTTGGAGGTGGGATGTGACTCATGGCATCTTAGCTCCCTGACCAGAGATGGAACCCGTTCCCCCTGTAGTGAAAGCGTGGTCTTAATCAATGACCACATAGGAAGTGCCCTTAAAACATTTTGCTTTCATGGCTGTTTCTTTTATGGCTGGAGCCTTAGGTAGTGGGATTTTAGTCCATCATACATCAAAGCTGGCTTGGCTGTTCGTTAGTGTGTTCTGATTTTTGAGGAATCACATAATTGAAGAAAAAAATGTTTTTCTATGTAATGAATGCACAGGGAACAAGAAGTCAAGGTAGGATACCATGGTCTGTAGCCTGCCAGGCTCTTCTGTCCAGGGAATTCTTAAGGGAAGAACACTGGCATAGATTGCCATCCCATTCTCCAAGTCAAAGTACCGAAAGATGATTAATGAAAAGCCAGTCTATACCTGTAACCTCTGATCACCTGTTCCTCTTTATCACTCCCCACCTGTGAAAATAATAGTGTGACCAGTGTTGGCCCCTTTTATTTTTTTGTTCCATCCTCTTTCCTTGTTGGCTCTATTTAGTCTCCTTGGAAAGCTCTTTTCGACCTCAGTCTGGGTGATCTGGGCCCCACTTAACAATGTCTAGATTATGACTAACTTTGATAGTATATTAAAAAGCAGAGACATAACTTTACCAACCAAGGTCCGTCTAGTCAAGGCAATGGTTTTTCCCGTGGTCATGTATGGAGGTGAGAGTTGGACTGTGAAGAAGTCTGATCGCCGAAGGAGCGATGCTTTTGAACTGTGGTGCTGGAGAAGACTGTTGAGAGTCCCTTATACTGCAAGGAGATCCAACCAGTCCATTCTAAGGGAGATCAATCCTGGATGTTCATTGGAGGGACTGATGCTAAAGCTGAAACTGCAATACTTTGGCCACCTCATGCGACGACTTGACTCACTGGAGAAGACTCTGATGCTGGGAAAGGTTTGGGGCGGGAGGAGAAGGGGACGACCGAGAATGAGATGGCTGGATGGCATCACCGACTCTGTGGACATGAGTTTGAGTGTACTCCGGGAGTTGGTGATGGACAGGGAGGCCTGGCGTGCTGTGATTCATGGGGTCGCGGAGAGTCGGACACGACTGAGCGACTGAACTGAACTGAGACAGTTTTAACTCTGTGCGACCCCATTAGATGGCGGCCCACCAGGCTCCCCCATCCCTGGGATTCTCCAGACACTTTTGAACAGGGAGTCCAGGGGAGGGCTGCACGGTGTGTCTCATGTGGGATCTTAATTCCCAGGGATCAAACCTGTGCTTCCTCAGTTGGAAGATGGAGTCTTAACCACTGAACCACCAGGGAATCCCCTGGACCCTTTATTATCCCAGGGATGTGAGTGCTACTGCCATCTAGTGGGTGGAGGTCATGATTGCTGTCAAACATTTTGCAGTGCCAGAACTGCTCCTGGCCATTTACTCCCACCTGCAAGGCACTAATGTCCACACTGAGAAGCCCAAGAACACATATATTAGTATCTGCATTTCCTTTCCTCCTTTTCTCCCCTACACCAGCGCTAATGTCCTTTACTATTTTCCTTTTCATTAAACAGATGGGCTTTCCATTTCACTGCACACAGAGCTATCACGCTGTTATTTTAGTGGCTGTATTTTCTTCCCTTTAAAGGTGAATGGTAACTTATTCATCCAGGCACTTTACGTATTGAGTAGTTCTCTACTTTTGCTGTTGGAAAGAGCTGCGATGAAGACCCTTCTGCCCAGGTGGGAGTGAATCCACAGGATATGGTCCTAGAAGTGGAGCCGTGGGCCACAGGCTCTGTGCTGCTGATATTTGGAGAGATATTGCCAGATTGCCCTCTGAAGGGTGGTTCTGATTTATGTTCCCATCAGCAAGGTAAGGTTGGTGCCTCATTTCTCCAAAGTGGGTGTGTTTCTTTCTTTCCTTCTTTCTTTTAGTCCCTGGTTTGCATTTATAGCCTAAACTGTCTTCCTATCAGCTGAGAAGTTTAAATGTTGACAGCCAGGTTGGATTCTGCAGATATTCCCGATATAGAAGGGCAGAAGGAGTCCTGATAATCTCAGTTCAGTTCAGTTCAGTCGCTCAGTCGTGTCTGACTCTTTGCGACCCCATGAATCACAGCACGCCAGGCTTCCCTGTCCAGCACCAACTCCCGGAGTTCACGCAAACTCATGTCCATAGAGTCGGTGATGCCATGCAGCCATCTCATTCTCTGTCATCCCCTTCTCCTCCCGCTCCCAATCCTTCCCACCATCAGAGTCTTTTCCAGTGAGTCAACTCGTCGCATGAGGTGGCCAAAGTATTGCAGTTTCAGCTTTAGCATCAGTCCCTCCAATGAACACCCAGGATTGATCTCCTCTAGAATGGACTGATTGGATCTCTTACAGTCCAAGGGACTCTCAAGAGTCTTCTCCAGCACCACAGTTTAAAAGCATCAATTCTTCGGCGATCAGCCTTCTTCATAGTCCAACTCTCACATCCATACATGGCCACGGGAAAAACCATAGCCTTGACCAGACTGACCTTTGTCGGCAAAGTAATGTCTAGGTTGGTCATGACTTTCCTTCCAAGGAGTAAGCGTCTTTTAATTTCATGGCTGCAATCAGCATCTGCAGTGATTTTGGAGCCCCCAAAAAATAAAGTCTGACACTGTCTGCACAAGCTGCTAGGAGCCAAATGAGAAAGAGAAGCTCATCTTTTTCTCTCTGGGGAGGACAGTTGAGTCCATACACTGTTGAAAGTTTGTGACACTCAACTCCTAAAGGTCCATTCCCAGGGACCCTAGAGCAGTCCCCTCCCTGGCTTTTGGTGGTTTCTCATTAGAATAAACATTACAATAGCACGTTGACCCCATATTTTGTGAAAAGAAGTGCTTTATTTTTCATTCCTCTTGATTATGAATATTCAGATTTTAGGCTAAAATTAAGACATTACACTTACTGTAGACACACATGGGTAGGCCACATGCACTCTAGGCTTTCCAGGTGGCTTCGTGATAAAGACTCCGCCTGCCAATGCCAGAGACGTGGGTTAGATTCCTGGGTCAAGAAGATCCCCGTGGAGAAGGAAATGGCAATCCATTCCAATATTCCAGCCTGGGAGGTCTCATGGACAGAGAAGCCTGGCGGGATGCACTCCATGTGGTTGCAAAGAATCAGACATGACTGAGCACACATGCAAGAACAAAAGCAAAACCAAACAAACAAAAGATGCAGTGTAGACACACACAGGTACACACGCATGCTCATACTTGATTATTTTGGTGATGTGTAGATCTGTTTGTATGAACCCCAAGGTTTCGTACAAGGTGCACAAGGGTTAAGACAAATCATGAGGCATTTTCTTTACACACAGACAACATCTGTGTAATACAGGGCTTACAGCTTTACTGGCCAATTGGAAACACCCGAGGAACCTTTTTAAGGCCACCACTCAGGCCTTCCCTCATGCCTGTGAAGTCAGTCTCTGGAGGTGGGGCCAAGTAGTCAGGGTTATTTTTCTAAACCTCTGGACTGGACAGGGAGCGATTTCAATGTTAAGGCATGGTTAGCAGTCAAGGGCTGGCACACATTCCAACCTGTGGACCAAATCTGGCCCCCAACTTGTTTTTGTAAATGAAGTTTTTTGGAATGCAGTATTTCACGCATTATGTTATGGCACTTTTGGAGTAGAGGCTATACTCCTGCAAAGGTTCATTTACTCTGTGGCTCTTTATGGAAAAAATTGGTTGAACCCTACCTGATATGGTCAGTTGTGTTTTTCGGTAACAGATGTGTGGAATCTGTTAACCACATAGGAATGTTGTAGAGAACAGGATGTCCTGCTGTAACACGGGCAACACCACCATCTCCTGCTACTCCACTTCATGGGAAGTATTTTTGTGTGATAACTTCTTTTCTAACTTTATGCATGAAAAGGCTGCCTGTGTTTTCCCTTTGGAATGCAGTGGTTCCTCATTTCTGAGAGCAGAAATGATGAGATGGGCCTCCTGTCTTTCTCCTTTTACTGTCATGTTCTCATTTCAGCTGCTGTTTAGTTTGATCTTCCTCTTTTCTATGTTCCTCAGTCCTCCTCCTCCTAGTTTTTTTTTTTTTTTTTTTGCTCTTTTATCCCTCTTTCGTGGTGTCTGTTCACTTCGAAAAATGCCTCTCCCGTAAAATTGAATGAATATTCTTCCCCCTCTAAAGGAGTTGAGCATTCAGCCATTCTCCTTGCAAGCATCTTCATTCCTAGTCCTGAGAGGCTCTCTGAAGGGCCCCAGATCAATATGTGCACACACACCAGACAAAGACATGCATGCACGTGTGCACACTCGGGTCAGTTTTCGTAGAGCGATTTCTTTAATGACAGGATGCTTTCCCAGTGTGCTGTGAAAACTCCCTTTTGGAATATCCCTGGTGGCCAACCCCAAGTGTGCCCTTGGTACAGAGCCATTCCTAATCTTCCCTCATTATGGTGATAAATGAAGTTTGAGCGATTTGTGGCTCCAGTCTTCTCTGAGTGGGTTGGATGGGGCTTTGGGGTGACTACGTGTGGCCCCTTAAAAGAGTAAATCTCTGGTGTGTGGTATTAGGAGCAGCCCCCCTTCTTGGGTGCTGGGCGGAGTGCAATGGTCACGTTAAGTGGGAGAATGAAGGCTTTGGAGGAGCCCTGCGGTCCAGCACTCGGTCTGTATCTTGGTCTTTGTACCAGGTTGGTGGTTGGAGGTGACATTCTGGGTGGGGGTAGCAAAGAGATGGGAGAAGTCGGATAGTGAGCTGATAGCCAGTGGAACCAGCTCAGAGGAGGCTGATCTTTATTCTTGATGGATCCTTGAGGGATCCTACATCCTTTCTAACCTGCTTTCGGGGATCAGTCAGGGGAACTTGGCACCCCTTATCAGACCCCAAGCGCGTTCGGGTCTATTGGAGGTGATGTCAGGATGAAAGACCGTGCTTCCTGCCTGCAGAGTCTCTCACTGTTTTCTGGGCCTTTGCTACTTCCACCATTTTGTTCCCTTGTTATGTTCTGGGGGTCTCCATCCTGGGTGTTCATTGGAAGGACTGATGCTAAAACTGAAACTCCAATACTTTGGCCACCTCATGCGACGAGTTGACTCACTGGAAAAGAGTCTGATGCTGGGAGGGATTGGGGGCAGGAGGAGACGGGGATGACAGAGAATGAGATGGCTGGGTGGCATTGCCGACTCGATGGACATGAGTTTGAGTGAACTCCGGGAGCTGGTGCTGGACAGGGAGGCCTGGCGTGCTGTGATTCATGGGGTCGCAAAGAGTCAGATAGACTGAGCGACTGAACTGAACTGAACTGAGAGGTGGCAGCAGAGGAGGTGGGGAAGGAATTCAAGAAATGCATGCTCATGGAGCCTTGGGAATCTGGGCCAACTTGGTCAAACAAAGACCCAGCAGACATGGGGGTTGGGGTGGTGGTAGGGGCAGGCAGGACCTTCGTACCTGAGTCATTAAGCAGAGGTCTTTGCCCGCAGTTGGTGTGAGGAGGAGTTGACATCTTACCTGAGCAAGAAGACACAGGTTCCTGTCCAAGACTAATCGGTCCCCATTCCTCAGATAGATACCAGGAACCAAAGGGAGGTACAGCACACCAGCTGGAGTGTCTGCCTGTCTTGTTTTCCCTTTCTTTAAATATTTATTTGGTTAGGCGGGGTCTTATTTGTGAGACGCGCGACCTTTGACCTTCATTGGTGGCATGTGAACTATTAGCCGGGGCAAATGGAATCTAGTTCCCTGCCTAGGAATCCAACCTGGGCCCCCTGCATTGGGAGTATGGAGTTTAACCTCTGTACCACCAGGGAAGTTCCTATTTTCCCTTTCTTTAATTTGACCTCCAGACAAGGTTGACGAAGAATGAATTCTCTAGGTAAATGAGGAGTTGGGGTCCCCATCTTTATCAGTGAGGCTTTATCTCTGCGAGGCTCAGCACCTCTCTAGGCTACAAGCCCATGCTGATCTGAGCCTGAAGTTCAAAGCAAAGTGGCCAGACTCAGTGTGTCATTTTTCTGCTATTGTTGAAGTTGAACGTAGTGTAATCTTTGGCTATGGAGGATCCACAGTGATGCTGAGCTTCATGGAAACCAACCATCTGGCTGGGGTTGTGCATTTTCCATATTGAAAGTGACCCAGGCGATAGTTCAGTAGAAACCCGCCAAATGTTCTCTCAGCCTCTTATGTCCAAGTTAGCCCAGGCTGTCGAGTAGGTAATATTGTTGGGGTAAACGATAGAGATATTTAAGGGTTTCTCCTCCTGGGCTCAAAAAGGTGTTTTCTAGAAGAAGCCAAGTGATGAGCGTTATTCGCTATTTCCCTCCAGTGCCTGATCTCACGAGGGGGTGGTGGTGTCTTCAAGACTGAAGCAAGGCCGAGATGGACCTGATGGATCTGGCTGAGTCTGTCCAGCTGCAGTCTGCTCCTGTCTCTCTCCTCTCCCCCAAGGGGCAGATTCACAGCAGATTCCAGCTAAATCTTGGCAAGACGATAGAGAGTTGCAAAGCACAAAGAGATGTGTGTCTTGGTTCGCTTATATGATTATCACCATCATTACTGTCTTTAGGGGTACCACCTGGTGGAAATGAAAGCCCAATCACAGCTCCTTTTTTAGCAGCAGTTTTACCTTTGACGCGTTTGGTCAACCAAAAAATATTTCTCCTGGCAGAATATTTCAGACTTGCTAGTTAACTGTTCAGAGGGTATTTTGAGTTTGTCAGAGTACGATCTTTGAGAGTGGCAGCCTGCTGACTCGAGGTGCCAGTTGTAAGAAAATTTGGAAGCAGAAAGAGCCTCCTGAGTTTTACAGTGTGCTTCTCTGCACACGGCAGTATCTTCATTTCAGGGTCACATGTATCCCACAGTTGTCCAATGTGTCCAACACAAACCTTTCCCCTCCATGCTGGGCCACGCCCCTGCCCCACTCCTTCCCCTGGCAAATACATCCTGCTTCTGTTTCTGTTGCCTCCTTTCCTCGTCCCCATGCTGCCTGCCCTTTTACACTGCCTACCCGAAACCTATCCCTAAGGCTGAGCTTGGGCATCACCTCCTCCAGGAAGTCTTCCTTGACTGCCCTCCCTGTCTGCCCACCTCCTGGGGGTACTTCATGGTTCCAAAACATCTGTGGTCCCTTTGTGTGTGTGGGTATCCCTCCCAATCTAGACTGGAAGCTCCATGAGGGCAGAGAGGTTTGTCTTATAAAGATCTTATAAAGACTTGCCCTCTCCATGATACTTGGTCTTATACACTTAGTAATGCTCTAGAATGTTTGTTGACGAGGTAAATAAAGTCAGGAGGGCATTTGTAAGGAAATAGGAGCTGGCTGGGTCTCAGTAGAGAAAGCCAGTCCAAGGTGAGGTTTCTTTGTCACTGGGTGCTCTGGGAGTCACCCAGGCTGTCTAACAAAAGCATTCCTTCCTGGGTCGCCCATTTGGTTAGGACATTGAGTGACGTGGATGAAATTTTGCAGTTCGTAGTCTTCTTGGGTTCTTGCAGGCAGCTGGTCTAGGTCCTCGGTTTGTTATTGTTAATAAGGATTTACGGAGGACTTCGTATGCCCCTTGCACTGTGCGTAGATGGTCCTGGAAGGTTGATACTGTTATCGAACCCATTGTCCAGGGGAAGAAACGGAGGCTCAGAGAGGTAGCTCCCTCGTTGTGGGTCACACAACTAATAGAAGCAGAGGAGCAGGATCCGAATTCACCTCCTTTGGGCTCCAGTATCCACGCGTGTGTGGCCATGCTTGTCATTCTGTTGTCCAACCTTTAATTACCAACTGCACAAGCCCTGACATCCAGAAATTAAACCAGATTTGGTTTTTAGATTCTTCCAATTTGAGCCCTGGAGGAGGTGGATGTAGTTCACTCCTGATCCTGCTGGGCTGTTTGTGGGTAACCTTTTACGATTTTCTCTTCCATGATCCCATCATGGCAACCATTGCTCTAGAAGGAAGATGATACAGAGTTGATGGGGATTTCCTCTTTTCGAAAGTGTAGGGTATCTGATTATTGACCAGCAGATGGATGACACTCACTACAGGGAGCAGAAAACATAAATGGTTAAATGAAATTATTGTTAGAAATAAAATTTTGCCCATTTTTGCTTGTATATGGAGGACACTCCTGGTGTTTTACCATTTTTCCTTTTGCTTGAGACATGGAAATGGGTGACTTTCCTCTGGACTCAAATACAAGTAGAAAAACAGTAGAAGCACAGTAGCGGTTGACTCTGCTTCAGGGCAGGGAGCCAGATGGGGGCTGGGCAGCTGGGCCACCTGGAGACAGTGCTCCCCCAACTGAAAGGGGCCAGTATTTCTCAGCCCAAGCCAGTCTTGCAGGCAAGTGACCCAGAATGGCCAGGTCTTCTTCCCTTTCAGACAAGCCTAACATCTTATTTTCTGTGTGAAACTTCCCGATTTGTGAATTGGCCAGCACATGCTAAGTTTAAAACAACAAATTACAAAATACTGGAGCACATTGGGTCAAAACATTGCTTCCTAAATAACACGCCTGCTTGCCCCATGTGGCTCATGTGCTGTGAGTTTGCATCACCTGCTTTAAAGCTTGGCTTGTTTCTTTGATAAAAAAAAACTTAATGCTTTGGGAATTTGTGGGAAGAGCCCGTGTCTCTGGCCTTGTCTCTCTGTCTCAGTTTTCTTTGTGTCCCAGGACAAGTGATTTCTCAGGGCCTCTTTCCCCCTCCCCCAATCTGTAAAATAGAAGCACAAGCTGGAATCAAGATTGCTGGGAGAAATATCAATAACCTCATATATGCAGATGACACTACTCTTATGGCAGAAAGTGAAGAGGATCTAAAGAGCCTCTTGATGAAAGTGAAAGAGGAGAGTGAAAAAGTTGCTCAACATTTGGAAAACTAAGATCATGGCATCCGGTCCCATTACTTCATGGCAAATAGATGGGGAAACAGTGGAAACAGTGGCTGACTTTATTTGGGGGGGCTCCAAAATCACTGCAGATGGTGACTGCAGCCACGAAATTCAAAGACACTTACTCCTTGGAAGGGAAGTTATGACCAACCTAGACAGCATATTAAAAAGCAGAGACATTACTTTGACCACAAAGGTCCAACTAGTCAAGGCTATGGTTTTTCCCAGTGGTCATGTATGCACGTGAGAGTTGGACTATAAAGAAAGCTGAGCACCAAAGAATTGATGCTTTTGAACTGTGGTGTTGGAGAAGACTCTTGAGAGTCCCTTGGACTGCAGGGAGATCCAACCAGTCCATCCTCAAGGAGATCAGTCCTGGGTGTTCATTGGAAGGACTGATGTTGAAGCTGAAACTCCAGTTCTTTGGCCACCTGATGCGAAGAGCTGACTCATTTGAAAAGACCCTGATGCTGGGAAAGATTGACGGCAGGAGGAGAAAGGGACAACAGAGGATGAAATGGTTGGATGGCACCACCCAACTCAATGGACATGTGTTGGGGTGAACTCTGGGGGTGGTGATAGACAGGGAGGCTGGGCATGCTGCGGTTCATGGGGTCACAAAGAGTCAGACATGACTGAGCGACTGAAGTGAAGTGAACTGAACTGAACTGAAAATGGATGAGTTTTACCAACTCCTGTGTAGCATTCACTTCCATTCCTCCCATTCTCTGTGTCCCAGTGTGTTATGTGTGCGGCCAAGATTTAGCTCTGGATAAATTAGGAATTCATGTGGTTTGGCCCCATGTCATCTTTGAATGTCAGTAACTGAAACCCTCTCCAGGAAAGTTCCATTTGTCACGTGTAGTCAGATGCAACTTAAGTCTACTGCTAACCCCACCAGGCCAGTGTGATGTGATGTGTGGTTTGTTTGTTTGTTTGTTTTTTAATTCTAGCAGTGAGCATGGAAAATATTTGTGGGTTTTTGGTCCTGCTCTTTATTCTGTGACTACGACACATGGTGGGTTTTTTTTTTTTGTTGTTGTTGTTGTTGGTTGGTTTAATTTGGGCATGCTTGAATTCTCAGAATATGTTTATATGGCTGTCAAGCACAGTGATTCAGGGGAGTATGAGAAGTCAGATAGTAGCAGAAGTGACTCTATCAGTGATGAGAAGCAGAGGTCCGAGAATGAGCCAGAAAGTGCTGAAGACAAAGAGGGGGCTCAGATGGGCAAAAAGCCATCTGCTGTCAATAGAAAAGCCCAAACTGCTGAAGCCAGTGGAGATGGAAGAGGAGCTGAAAGCATGTCACCAGCCAGTGAGAAAGTGGACCCAAGATCAGTCTAGGAGAAGACGAGCCCCCAGCTTGAGAAGGACTTTTCAGACAATGCAAAACCCTTGCCTCATCCCACAAAGGATAAGCTGAAGGGAAAGAATTGACGGAATCCTCAACAGTACATTTGGACCTGGACTCCAACACAAAGAGCGGACTTGACATAAATTTAGGAAAAGACCATTCTGCATAGGAGGGTCAAAAACCTAGGAAGGAAGCCAAAGAACTGTCTCCCAAGCAGGAGGATGAGTGGCTGTACCAGTTTCTAGTTTCTTGATTTGGTTTTAGAATGTCATCTTGCCATTTGTAGTATCATGTGTCATGTCACTTTCTGACATCATGAAGTGTGGCACAACAAAGCTTGGATTAGCTCCTGGTCACCTAGCTAGTTACTGAGCAGGAGAAGGAATTAAGCTGTGCCTGCCCACCTTTTACCTTGTTGATACCCAAAGTGATTGATTTTGAGCACAGGGAAAGAAGTCTCTTAGAAAGTAATAGTTGCTTCTAGCAGTCAAGTCATTTTGAACCTAAGCAGTTTCTTTTCCAATATGCCTAAAGTGTTTGTCAATGTGAAGACATTGGACAGGGCTGAAACTGATAAAAGTGTTCGATTCAAAGACCTTGATGAGTTTATTCCCCCTTACCTCCCCTCACGCTGCCCATGCATCTCAAAATACATTTTCTTACTAGAATATAAGACCTTTTGGGTCGGTGGCACCAGGCTGCTGAGTTCCTTAGGCCTCTAGACATCCAAGGGGCAGTGTATGATGTGTACCTGAGCCCGTACTCTGTCATATTTGCATTTAAGTGACATAGGCTTGAGGTGTCTCAACCTTGGCGCTATTGACTTTTTATGCTGGATAATTCTTTGTCCTGGGTATTGAAGGATGTTTATAAAGACCAGTATCCCTGGCCTCTACCAACTGGATGTCAGCAGCATCTACCCAGTGGCAGCCTTCAAAAGTGTCTTGACAAAGCTAAATCTCCCCTAGTTGTGAACTTCTGCCTGAGTCTTAGTAGTTCCCCCTTTGCTGCTATTAGGGACTGAACCAGCAGTGGCTGCTTTCAAACCTGCCACACCCCAGGCATGTTGGCAGACCCCCCAGTGGAATATAGGAGTGATTTGAAGGATATTCAGCCCATTGACGAAACAGTCAGCGAATTTCTCAGCTGGCTTGGCAAGTGGGTGATGATATGCCCAAGAAAGATAAGCATTAATTAAGGGCCCAGCAGAGACATGGCCTAAGGACAAATCGGAGATTGTAGCCTTAAAACCTCTTGGACTTTCTGAGCTACATAGAGGAATAGCCAGGTTTAATTATGTGGCTCAGTGGTAAAGGATCCACCTGCCGATGCAAGACACAAGAATTTGATCCTTGGATTGGGAAGATCTCCTGTTGAATGAAATGGCAACCTACTCCTGTAGTCTTGCCTGGAGAATTCCATGGACAGAGGAGTCTGGTGGGGTATATAGTCCATGGGGTCACAAAAGAGTTGGACACAACTTAGTGACTAAACAGACAACACACACAGCTTCTGACAGGAGCTATCTTCTCAGTTCTGTGTCCCCTGGGGTTTACTTAGTCTGGCTGCTTAAAGCAGGAGAGGGGGATGGATTTTTAGCATTTTTCCTCTGCGTTTGTATCATTGTGAACTGTTGCATAACCTCAGTTCCTGCAGTTAATTGAAAGAGGATGGAATATCTCAGTGACACAGGGCAAGAGAGAGAGAGGCAGTTGAGTCAGTCAGGAAGGAGGGATCACCACCCCATCCCTTTAAATTATGAATGGCATCTGAAACACGCAATTCTGTGTGGGTTGTGGTTTGAGGGACCGCTCCTGATGCTGTGGAAAGCAACAGGAGTAGCATTTATTCCATGAAGTTTGTGGAATTGTTGGGTCCCAGATGGCAGTGTTCCTATGAATGACACATTTATACTATCCCGCTCTTTCTGAAATAGATCTTTTGTTTGGTTGTGGGTTTTATCACCCCTTCCAGAAAGAATCTGTGATATACTGATAAAATGGAAATGATGACAGTGAGAAAGCTGAAAATAGAATAGTGAGAGATCTGGGGGAAAGTTTGTATACAAAAATAGCTATTTCAACCTTCAGAATTAGCAAAGTCAGGCTTCAGTTTTAGCTCCGAGTTTCCTGGCAGTCGAAATGAAAAGGGAAAAACATATGAGTGCTTTAAAAGAACTCGTGTTTCCCCCCTAAATGGAAAAGCATTCCAGTTGATAACATGAAGCTGAGCTTTTCTCACTGGTATCTGAAGGAAGTTTCTCTAGGATCCTCTGAGTGTGTGGGGCTTTCGCAGAGGCTGAAATCCAGAGCCACCTGAGGGTGATTTCGGTCTTGAAGAATCGACTTCACGTCAGACTGCAGTGGAGCATCTTTTCAAAGGTGTGGTTTCACTCATGAGTTTATTAAGTGATGGGTATTTTGGAGAGTGCTTGGTGACCTCCAGCTGATGTTCAGTTACGAGTGCAGCTTATACACAGAATCTGAATCCTCAAACAGAAAGCTGTTTTTTTCTAGCTAGAGATCCCAGAGTAGAGGCTAAGGGAACTCACTTCCGGACCTTGGCTACACTTAACCTGTGTCACATCAGTCATTTCCAGCCTTTTCTTAAAAAGTCCTTTTTTAATGTACAAGACAGTAACCTCAGTCGGATATAAGTAGGCTAGTTGTGTGGGGTCGCTTTTGGAGTGTTGACCTGTAAGAAAGTCACTTCTTTTTGAGACTGCAGGTGATTATATCCTTCCAAATTTTTAGGACAAATGAAATTTCCCATGGCCTTTACTCCCCCTTGCCCCAAGTAAACCATCAGTATCCTTTAGAAATTAGAATGTTGTCGTGTCTAAATTAAAAGCCCCCAAGAGTGTGTCAAGCCTGGAATGTTTTCAGATTGCATACTTCTGTTCTTGTTGTTGTTGTTTGTTTGTCTGTTTGATTTAATTTGGAAAAGAGCTCCGGTGGGACTCTATCAGAGCAGCAACAAGCTACAAAGCCAGCTATCTGCTCTTGCAAGATGAGAGAGAGAAAGGACCTTTTTGTGGTTGTCCTTTGCCCAAGGAGGTATCAGACTAGCTAATCAACAAGAAAAGTACACTTTTTAATCACATGTCAGAAAAGTGAGGCACTAAAGTTGCTTTTTCAGGTGAGAAGCCTTGCCTGTGGCATCTCTGCCTTTTAGAAAGGCCAAGCTCAAAGCCACTTCTGCCCCCTCAAGGGGAAGGGGCAGTGGCTGTGACCGATATCTGGAAGGTTGTCCTAGGCAAGGATAGGGGTGTCCTCACTCTAGGTAGAGATCTTCTCCCAGCCCCAGCCTGTGTTCTTGCCCAGGACTTTGGCTGAATTCTTCCCCAGAGGAGCAAGAGGGCCAGACACTTGTGTAACCGCCAAGACAGCCCCACCCCCAGGAAGAAAAGTCAGCCTGTCAGCACTCTTTCCCTTTCACATTCCTTGGTTTTCCCAGACCGACAGTTAACTGAAAATTTCCCCTAGAATAATCAAGAACTCCTGTCTTTTCTGGGTGATAGAAATCTAAAAATGATAGGCATGGAGTCATGCAGCAGAAGCATGCTGGGCCCCTACAAAAGGTGTTGTCATTAAGGGCTTCCTTGGTGGCTCAGATAGTAAAGAATCTGCGTGCAATCCTGGGGGCCCAGATTTCTTTCGCTGGGTCGGGAGGATCCCCTGGGGAAGCAAATGGCAACCCACTCCAGCATTCTTGCCTGGGAAATCCCATGGACAGAGGAGCCTGGCGGGCTACAGTCTATGAGGTTGCAAAAGAGTTGGACACGACTGAGCGACTTCACTTTCAGTCCTTATTAAAAAGTGTTAGATGTCCAGGCACGTTGTTTGAGATCAAGGATGCTGACTGGCACCAGTGTTTTTTGTGTGAACCCGAGGGGGTCCTCTCTGGGGGTGCATGTTCATCTCTCCTGTGCCTGGGGCCCCTGCAGTCACAGCTGACTCCCTTCCCCTCACAGATGAATACTCATGTGGTCACCCCTTCTCCGCTGTTCAGTGCTTCTGGCTCTAACCTGCCTTCCGGCCAGCCCTTCTCACTGCCTGTCCTCACGCACCAAAATTCTGTCTATTCCTGGGCATGTCTTGGCTAAAACTGTTCTCCTCCAAAATTTCCCTGCTGCCTGTTGAAATCCTGCCCTCCACACTCATAACTCAGTTCCTCCCAGTAGATACACTCCGAACGGCAGCGTTTTTCAAACTCTAGTCACTTGTATTCATTATTTTTGTCATTCCCAAGACCTGCTGGTACAATTACTGCCTTAATATATTTTTTATCTGGAGCAGCAGCTCTTAAATTGAACTCAATTTTGGACATAAACTTGACTACAAGGCAGTAGGTAAACAGTATTTTGTGCTCTACATAAAAGATGCACTATGGATAACTGCAGTCAAAATAAAAGCAGGGCTTCTAAATTCTCCATAAATACCATTATCCTGGCGATGGGTCTGCCCTTGGTGTGGAGTTCCCTTGAGCGTTAGGTGTCAAGGTACCGAGACCACACTGAGACTATTCTGAAAGGAATTAGAAGAGATGGAAGAAAATACTCTTTTTTTTTTTTTTTTTCTGGGTGATTCATTGTTGTTCAGTGCTTTGGCCTTTGGGAGGCTGTCTGATTCCTTGGGGTATGTGCTCTGTAGGTGTCCTGGCCAAGGAAAGGGTTCCTGTTAATGTCCAGATGGACTTTGGCTAAGTCTTTCTCAAAGTGCTGACTGAACTCTAACTTTGTAAAACAAGGTACTTGCAATGATTCTGTTCATCCACTGGGTCATGGACTAGCAGGTGGGCAACTCCAGGCTAGGGGCTGGGTCATGTTGACCTCAGTCCCCCAGAGGCCTTGGCAAGTATCTCAAATGTGAGCAAGCACCTAACCCAAGGAGACTGATGTTTTAAGCTAGAATATGCTGCAGAAGTGGCCTAAGCATATAAAGTGAGAATGTGCTAATTCACCGGGAGGTCCTTGGCATGGTAGCCTGGGATGGTCACCTAGAACTCACTGGCCTAGAGACCCTGCAGGTCAGCCTGAGTCCCGTCTACTTTCTGTTTCGTTTTTTCATGTGTTGGCTTCCATTGTAGGTAAAGCTCCACCATCCACAACAGCAGGCAGCCAGTCTCCGCCGGAAATGCCGGTCCTCACCTGCTCATCCTCCCAAACTCGCACGGCTGGTGTCATGGCCCCCACCAGCACCACCTGCACGGTCACCGCCCGACCGCTGCTGCTGCCGCAGCCTCCGCCACCACTACCACCAGCACCACGGGTAACCCGGTGAAAAAGCAGAGGCCGATTTTACCAAAGGAGACTGCCCCAGCCGTGCAGCAGCTTCTGTGGAACTCATCAAGTAAGTTTCAAACGTCCTCCCAAAAGTGGCACATGCAGAAGATGCAGCGCCAGCAGCAGCAGCAAAGCCAGCAACAGCAGCCTCAGTCTTCCCAGGGGACGAGATATCAGAAGAGACAGGCTGTGAAAGGTACCGTGCCTCCCCGCTCTGCTGTCCATGGCACCCGCTCCTTTTTTGCCGCATGGACTGGGGAAAAATAGTCCTTGTTTTATTTATTTAGTTACCCTTGGTTGCCTGGCCACTGTATTCTGGAGGTCTGATACATTCCATTTGGCATTATTCTGAAAAATTATTTTGCAGCTTGTTTTTGTACTTTTCTTTTTTATTTTTCATTTTATAAACGCTATACACAGGTCTTCTTAGAAGGGGGTGAAATGGATGCCTGAATGCACAAACATCTACTGTATTTTTTGACTTTCTATTTCATTCTTCACCCTTTCTCAGAGGTATTGTTAACCATAAGATGTTTTTCTAATTCATGTATGCATATATATTTATGTATGTGTATATACACATTGGACTGCAAGGGGATACAACCAGTCCATTCTAAAAAAGAACAGTCCTGGGTGTTCATTGGAAAGCCTGATGCTAAAGCTGAAGCTCCAATACTTTGGCCACCTCATGCAAAGAGTTGACTCACTGGAAAATACTCTGATGCTGGCAGGGATTGGGGGCGGGAGGAGAAGGGGACAACAGAGAATGAGGTGGCTGGATGGCATCACCGACTTGATGGACCTGAGTTTGAGTGAATTCCAGGAGTTGGTGATGGACAGGGAGGCCTGGCGTGCTGTGATTCATGGGGTCGCAAAGAGTCAGACACGACTGAGCGACTGAACTGAACTGAAGTATAATGATCCTTCCAGGGGAACTTGGGAGTTGGCAAGAAGGAACTCATTGATGGTATGGTTCCTAATTCCCAGATTGTCCTGTTAAAGATAAATAAAACTGGCCTTTAGATGAAGTAGTTAGGATAGATTTTAATCTGCTGTTTACTGTTGCCATAGGGCAAAATGTCCAGCATGAACTGAAGTCAACTCCAGTGTGTACACAGGGCACTGGAGTTTTAAAGGGAGCATTTGGGAATAGGGAGTGGGAATCATGGGGACTCTATAGAGTCAGAAAATGAAAGTTTTACAAAAAGTGGGAAGGGGGTGTTGGTCCATGTGAAATATCTGGGTTTGCTAACTCTGTTCCCTCTTAAAGGTAGGCTTCTGCCCTCCCATAGAGACTGGGCAGTGGGCCCTATCGTTGGGTGTTGACTGGATCAAGCAGGCCATTCTATTGGCAGCCTTGAGTTTTCTTCAGTTCACTTCAGTTGCTCAGTCGTATCCGACTCTTTGCAACCCCATGAATCACAGCACGCCAGGCCTCCCTGTCCAGCACCAACACCCGGAGTTCATTCAAACTCATGTCCATCGAATCGGTGATGCCATCCAGCCATCTCATTCTCTGTCGTCCCCGTCTCCTCCCGCCCGCAATCCTTCCCAGCATCGGAGTCTTTTCCAGTGAGTCAACTTGTCGCATGAGGTGGCCAAAGTGTTGCAGTTTCAGCTTTAGAATCAGTCCTTCCAATGGACACCCTGGATTGATCTCCTTTAGAATGGACTGGTTGGATCTCCTTGCAGTACAAGGAACAGGGTCTTCTCCAGTACCACAGTTCAAAAGCATCAATTCTTCGGCGATCAGCTTTCTTCACAGTCCAAGTCTCACATCCATACATGACCACAGGAAAAACCATAGCCTTGACTAGACGGACCTTGGTTGGCAAAGTAATGTCTCTGCTTTTTAATATACTATCTGGTTTGGTTATAACTTTCCTTCCAAGGAGTAAGCGTCTTTTAATTTCCTGGCTGCAGTCAGCATCCGCAGTGATTTTGGAGCCCCAAAAAATAAAGTCTGACACTGTTTCCACTGATTCCCCATCTATTTCCCATGAAGTGATGGGACCAGATGCCATGATGTTTGTTTTCTGAATGTTGAGTTTCAAGCCAACCTTTTCACTCTCCTCTTTCACTTTCATCAAGAGGCTTTTGAGTTCCTCTTCACTTTCTGCCATAAGGGTGATGTCATCTGAATATCTGAGGTTATTGATATTTCTCCCAGCAATCTTGATTCCAGCTTGTGCTTCCTCCAGCCCAGCATTCCTCATGATGTACTCTACATATAAGTTAAATAAGCAGGGTGACAGTATACAACATTATACTGTATACTCCTTTTCCTATTTGGAACCAGTCTGTTGTTCCATGTCCAGTTCTGACTGTTGCTTCTTGACCTGCATACAGGTTTCTCAAGAGGCAGGTCAGGTGGTCTGGTATTCCCGTCTCTTTCAGAAGTTTCCACAGTTTATTGTGATCCACACAGTCAAAGGCTTTGGCATAGTCAATGAAGCAGAAATAGATGTTTTACTGGAAATCTCTTGCTTTCTCCATGATCCAGCGGATGTTGGCAAGTTGATCTCTGGTGCCTCTGCCTTTTCTAAAACATCTGGGAGTTCACGGTTCACATATTGCTGAAGCCTGGCTTGGAGAATTTTGAGCATGACTTTACTAGCATGTGAGATAAGTCCAATTGTGCAGTAGTTTGAGCATTCTTTGGCCTTGCCTTTCTTTGGGATTGGAATGAAGACTGACCTTTTCCGGTCCTGTGGCCACTGCTGAGTTTTCCAAATTTGCTGGCATGTTGAGTGCAGCACTTTCACAGCATCATCTTTCAAGTTTTGAAATAGCTCAATTGGAATTCCATCACCTCCACTAGCTTTGTTCGTAGTGATGCTTTCTAAGGCCCGCTTGACTTCACATTCCAAGATGTCTGGCTCTAGGTCAGTGATCACGTTATCGTGATTATCGTGAGTTTTCTTAGGTGGGGAATTTAAAGGGGTGGGGTTCATCCTAGGGATGCAGCCTTGAGCTGTTGGAAACTGTGTTACTCCTTAAAGACCCAGGTGTAGGCCTTGCTGAGAAAGGACTCCATGGAGCCTTGCTCAAGTTTGGCCAATGGGAGAATCTTTGTCCCTTGAAAGCAGAGAAACTCAAAGAGTGTGGATTGGGCCCTGCTCCCACCACATCTTCGAGCGGGGACCGCCTTCCCCAGGCAGTGGGGTGACCAAGAACTTTTGCTTTCCCTGCTGTCCAGCAGAAAGTGATCACACAGAACCCATCCACCTCCACCATCACCCCGGTGACCAGCACCTTGTTGTCTCCCCTGGTCACCAGCTCAGGTTCCACAAGCAACCTTGCATCCTCCGTCAGGGCAGCCCATCACCTCCGCTTCAGCTGATGTCGATGCAGAGACCACCAAGTACACTAGCCACGTGAGTGCCAGTTGCGTGATAGGGGAGGACCAGCCTTGGATATTTGCAGGAATTAAAGGGGACCAGGAAGTGGTGGAGTCCCTCCTCAACTCGCCTGTCCTCTTGGCATGTTCCTTGTTAGGGATGTGGTGGGCAGGCTTGCCTGCTGTGTGTTCACTTGTGGGCACACTCTCCGTTTAGGTTCTGTCTTCTGTCTTTTAAAATTTATTATATTGAAGTATAGGTGGTGTACAATGTTCTGTTAATTTCTACTCTATAAGAAAATGATTCAGTTATATTCACGTATACTTTTTCACATCCCTTTCCATTATGGTTTATCTCAGGATATTGATTGTAATTCCCTGTGCTATCAGGAGGACCTTATTGTTTATTCTATGTGTAATAGTTTGCATCTGCTAATCCCAGATTCCCAATGTATCCCATCCACCACCCCAGCCCTCCTCTCTACTTCTCTCTTAATTTGCCAAGTGGTTTTATGCTCACTGTTGAATTTGGGCAAGTAAACCTTGCAGATATCCTTGCTGTCGGATGAGAGCGCTCTCGAGTGATGTTCAGGTTCATGTCTTTGGAACCCAGGGAGTGAAAATCACCACCAGAATTGCAGCTCTCTGGGGAGTCCCTTCTGCTCCCTGCTGGTGCCTCGAACAGCAATTGATACATAGTTATGTTCTATGTATACATAGAATGAAAGCAGGTTGCTGCCTAACTTCTCACTGGGCTTCTTATTAATAATATATTTTCTTTAAGTGTGAACATTTTTTAAAGTCTTTACTGAATTTGTTGTAATATTGCTTTATTGTCCTTCTTTTAAAACCTTTTGGTGTTTTGACTACAAGTCATGTGGAACCTTATCTCCCTGACTAGGGAATCAAACCTGTACTGCCGCCAACATTGGAAGGCAAAGTCTTAACCACTGGTCTTCCAGGGATGTCCTCACACGCATTTTATAGATGAGCATACTGAGATCTGGCCAGGTCACACAGCTTGTCCAGGGTTGCGTAATCCGTGAATGTCTAATTGGCATTTGAATGGTAACAGCCAGCATCTAGAATATCCTCTTGACCTGGCTTTGAGCTGACTTGTGAATTCACACCAGGCCTGCTGACCACAGCTGTCCGGTGTCTACAAACTGATTGTTGTTACATGTGGCTTTTTAAAGCAACCAACCCCGCTTAAGAGTCAGTGTGGCTAAAGAGATAAAATCCAAGTCTTGGGGTTACGTCTCTTATTTAGTATTTCTGTCCCCCCGTTTTGAACACAACAAGAATTTTTATCAAATCCCTGAGTTTCAGAACAAGAAGTGTTCAACTATTAGGTGTAGTGGCAGCCTCAGGGTTTTTTACTTACCTGTTCATCACCTTGAACTAGGATTGACTTCATATTTTTATTTCTAGTGACTTAACAGAAATAAAATTAGGTCTAAACTCACCAGATCCTATTCTTCAAGGCTTGAAGCCTAAGTCCATCTTCATTCTGTTAAAAACCAGTGATTAGCATGCAAGTGTTAAAGAATTAATACAAGTTTTCCTGGTGGCTTGTCGGTAAAGAATCCTCCAGCCCCTGCAGGAGATATGGGGTCCGTCCCTCATTGGGGAAGATCCCTCATGCCCTGGAACAAGTAAACCCACGCACCACAACTACTGAGCCTGTGCTCTAGAGCTTGGGAACTGCAACTACTGAAGCCTGTGACTAGAGCCCATGCTCTACAACAAGGGAAACCACCACACTGAGAAACCCGTAAACTGCAACTAGAGAGTAACCCCAATTCACTGCAACTAGATGAAACCTTGCAAAGCAGCAAAGACCCAGCACAGCCAAAAATAAATGCATAAATAAAATTTATTAAAGAATTAATGGTACCACTTGGAGCCTTTCTTCCTAACAAGAGCTGCTGTAGAATGACAAGAGAATTGAAAGAGGGTAATTTTTAAAATTAACTGATTTAAGATGTCCGGTATTGCCCAAATGGCTTTCATTTTTTAATTGCTTATCTATTTGGCTGACCCAGGTCTTTAGTTGTTGTGTGCAAATTCTTAGTTCACACGTGGGATCTAGTTCTCTGACCAGGAATCAAATCCAGGCCCTCTTCATTGGAGGTGCAGAATCTTAGCCACTGGACCATGAGGGGAGTCCCCCCAGATGGCTTCTTGTTTGCTTGCCATTGGTTGGACTTCTTGTATCGCCTCCCATTGATTTGGTCCAAGTCATCTATTGACAGATGAGAAAACTGAGGCTGCCACGCAGCTCTGGCTAGTGTTCACGCCAAGCCAGTGTTCTCCTCTCCTGTAGCCATTTTTATTCCATCTCCTATAGCCCTCCGCTTTACTTGTGGAACAAAATTGAGGAATGAGCTTTTGGATAGGCATTTTCATCGCTGTTAGGAAAATGAATACAGAGACATAGTTTTGGACCTGGGCAACTTGCTTGTGTCTGAGGTGACCCAGAGTTGTGTGTTTTGGCAGAAGGGCTCTTTTTTTATTAATGTTGAGTTCTTTGCTGCATTTGGAAGTGAGAATGAAGGTCAGATCAAAAATTCATGATTTCTTTAAAATGAAATGTAACTATGGCATTAGTAAAGTATTGACTTTCATCCACTTTCTAGAGTTTTCTCATTTTGTTTGAATATTTTAAATGGGCCTGAGCAGGGAGATCCCTGCAGTATGACGGACCGTAAAGCACAAAGTGTTTTTGCTGGCAGCCTCCCCCTGTGGTCTCTGCAACAAAGGGTAGGAGCAACATTTCAACAGATACTTTCTTTATTCATTTTCTGCCTATTTTGGGGGTTCTTTGGAGGTTACTGTTTTGGGGGTTGGCAGCAACTTTGCGATTACATGTTTATGAGAATTAATTCCTTTGTGAAAATAAGAAAACAGGTATTTCTTTATGAACTCATCAGCAGGTTGTGAACCACGGTCTCCTCTTTTCCTCACTTAATCCTTGTGCACACCCTACAAGGGGGCACTGTTATTATTCTTGCTTTATGAATGGGGCTCAGAGAGAGCTGTGGATGATAAGATACAATTGCAGGAACAAACTCGGGCATCAGATACAAGGGTGCTCCTTGTCCTATTTTCTTGCTGAATTGGAGCAAACTGCATAGCACAGCGATGTCTTGGCAGTGGCTGGGCCAGATCTGAGACCTGGTTTGTTCTCCCATCCCCTTCTGTCCCTCCTGTGATGTGGGAGGGGGTGGCAGGTATGTGCCCATTTAGGTCACCGGAGAGCATTGATTAGAGTTCCCTGTGCTGACAGTAGGTTCTCATAAGTTATCTCTTGTATACATAGTAGTGTATATGTACAGTATGTGCATATGTCAGTCGCAGTCTCCCAAGCTGAATCTCCCCAATCCCCATTCCCCTACTTTGGTAGCCGTAACTTTGTTCGCTACATCTGTGACTCTGTTTCTGTGACTCTCATCTCTGCCATCTTTTTGGATTCCACATATAAGCGACGTTGGACAATATGGTTTCTCTTCCTATCTTACTTCACTCTGTTTGACAGTCTCTAGGTTCACCCACGGAGAAGGCAATGGCACCCCACTCCAGTACTCTTGCCTGGAAAATTCCATGGGTGGAGGAGCCTGGTAGGCTGCAGTCCATGGGGTCTCAAAGAGTCAGACACGACCGAACGACTTCAGTTTCACTTTTCACTTTCATGCATTGAGAAGGAAATGGCAACCCACTCCATTGTTCTTGCCTAGAGAATCCCAGGGACGGAGGTGCCTGGTGGGCTGCTGTCTATGGTGGGGCACAGAGTCGGACATGACTGAAGCGGCATAGCAGCAGCAGCAGATTCACCCACATCTCTGCACACGGCACTGTTTCATGCCTTGTAATGGGTGAGCAATACGTTGTTGCATATATGTACATCTTCTATATACATTCCTCTGTCAATTTACATTTTTGGTTTTGTCCCTGCCCTGGTTATTGTAAATAGTGCTACAGTGAACACTGGGGTGCGTGCATCCCTTTGAATTATGGTTTTCTCCAGATACAGGCCTAGGAGTAGGATTGCTGGGTCACATGGTAGCTTATTTTCAGTTTTTAAGAAGCATCCATATAGTTCTCCTTAGTGGCTATACCAGTTTACATTCGCACCAACTACTTAGGAGGGTTCCCTTTTCTTCATACTGTTTCCAGCGTTTATAGTTTCAGATTTTTTGATGATGGCCATTCTGATTGGTGTCAGGTTGACTCCTCACGGTAGTTTTGATTTGCATTTGTCTAATAATTAGTTTCGTTAAGCACCTTTTCATGTGTTTGTGGGCCATCTGTATGTCTTCTTTGGAGAAATGTCTATTGAGATCTCCGCCCGCCCCCGCCCATTTTTTGATTGGGTTATTTGGTTTTTGTTTGTTGTTGTTGTTTGTTTTTATATATTGAGCTTCAGTTCAGTTCAGTTCAGTTCAGCTCAGTCGCTCAGTCGTGTCTGACTCTCCGCGACCCCATGAATCACAGCACGCCAGGCCTCCCTGTCTATCATCAAATCCCGGAGTTCACTCAAACTCATGTCCACAGAGTCGGTGATGCCATCCAGCCATCTCACTCTCGGTCGTCCCCTTCTCCTCCCGCCCCCAACCTTTCCCAGCATCAGGGTCTCTTCCAGTGAGTCAACTCGTCGCATGAGGTGGCCAAAGTATTGCAGCTTCAGCTTTAGCATCAGTCCTTCCAATGAACACCCAGGATCGATCTCCCTTAGAATGGACTGGTTGGATCTCCTGGCGGTACAAGGGACTCTCAAGAGTTGTGTCCAACACCACAGTTCAAAAGCATCAATTCTTCGGCGATCAGCTTTCTTCACAGTCCAACTCTCACATCCATACATGACCACAGGAAAAACCATAGCCTTGACTAGACGGACCTTGGTTGGGAAAGTAATGTCTCTGCTTTTCAATATATTATCAAGGTTGGTCATAACTTTTCTTCCAAAGAGTAAGCGTCTTTTAATTTCCTGGCTGCAATCAGCATCTGCAGTGATTTTGGAGCCCCAAAAAATAAAGTCTGACACTGTTTCCACTGTCTTTCCATCTATTTCCCATGAAGTGATGGGACCAGATGCCATGATCCTTGTTTTCTGAATGTTGAGCTTCAAGCCAACCTTTTCACTTTCCTCTTTCACTTTCAACAAGAGGCTTTTGAGTTCCTCTTCACTTTCTGCCATGAGGGTAGTGTCATCTGCATATCTGAGGTTATTGATATTTCTCCCAGCAATCTTGATTCCAGCTTGTGCTTCTTCCAGCCAGGCGTTCCTCATGATGTACTCTGTATATAAGTTAAATAAGCAAGGTGACAATATACAGCCTTGATGCACTCCTTTTCCTATTTGGAACCAGTCTGTTGTTCCATGTACAGTTCTGACTGTTGTTTCCTGAGCTGCATACAGGTTTCTCAAGAGGCAGGTCAGGTGGTCTGGGAGTCCCATCTCTTTCAGAATGTTCCACAGTTTATTGTGATCCACACAGTCAAAGGCTTTGGCATAGTCAATGAAGCAGAAATAGATTTTTTTCTTGAACTCTCTTGCTTTCTCCATGATCCAGCCCATGTTGGCAATTTGATCTCTGGTGATTCTGCCTTTTCTAAAACCTGCTTGAACATCTGGGAGTTCACGGTTCACATATTGCTGAAGCCTGGCTTGGAGAATTTTGAGCATGACTTTACTAGCGTTTGAGGTGAGTGCAATTGTGCGGTAGTTTGAGCATTCTTTGGCATTGCCTTTCTTTGGGATTAGAATGAAGACTGACCTTTTCCAGTCCTGTGGCCACTGCTGAGTTTTCCAAATTTGCTGGCATATTGAGTGCAGCACTTTCACAGCATCATCTTTCAAGTTTTGAAATAGCTCAATTGGAATTCCATCACCTCCACTAGCTTGGTTCGTAGTGATGCTTTCTAAGGCCCACTTGACTTCACATTCCAAGATGTCTGGCTCTAGGTCAGTTATCACGTTATCGTGACTATCTTGGTCGTGAAGATATTTTCTGTACAGTTCTTCTGTGTATTCTTGCCACCTCTTCTTAATATCTTCTGCTTCTGTTATGTCCATACCATTTCTGTCCTTTATCGAGCCCATCTTTGCATGAAATGTTCCCTTGGAATCTCTAATTTTCTTCAAGACATCTCTTGTTTTTCCTATTCTGTTATTTTCCTCTATTTCTTTGCATTGATCACTGAGGAAGGCTCTCTTATCTCTCCTTGCTATTCTTTGGAACTCTGCATTCAGATGCTTATATCTTACCTTTTCTCCTTTGCTTTTTGCTTCACTTCTTTTCACAGCTATTTGTAAGGCTTCCTCAGACAGCCATTTTGCTTTTTTGCATTTCTTTTCCATGGGGATGGTCTTGGTCCCTGTCTCCTGTACAATGTCACGAACGTCCGTCCAGAGTTCATCAGGCACTCTATCTATCAGATCTAGTCCCTTAAATCTATTTCTCACTTCCACTGTATAATCATAAGGGATTTGATTTAGGTCATATCTGAATGGTCTAGTGGTTTTCCCTACTTTCTTCAATTTAAGTCTGAATTTGGCAATAAGGAGTTCATGATCTGAGCCACAGTCAGCTCTTGGTCTTGTTTTTGCTAACTGTATACAGCTTCTCCATCTTTGGCTGCAAAGAATATAATCAATCTGATTTCGGTGTTGACCATCTGGTGATGTCCATGAGCTTATAATTCCTTTTGGAGATTAATTCCTTGTGGGTTGTTTCATTTGCAAATTTTTCTCCCATTGTGAAGGTTGTCTTTTTGTTTTGTTTATGGTTTTCTTTGCTGTATACAGAAAGATTTAGATATATGTCACCTAGCAAAAGCCTCAGGGAAGTTGATAACACGAATTGTTTATCTCTCAGATGATGGATGCAATAAAATGCATGATGATGGAATTATATAACGATCGTAAGTGTTCTAAGAACACTACTGGTAGCACAATAGATGAAGTCAGAGATGACACTTGTCATTCTTGTTTTGTGGTTGTTTTGAGTGTTTCACTTTTTTTTTTTTTTAAGTTTTTAAATATTGGGGTAAAATTGCTTTACCATGTTGTGTTAGTTTCCGCTGTACAACAGTGTCAACCAGCAGTATGTAAATATGTGTCTCCTCTCTCTTAAGCTTCCTTCCCATTCTTCATTCCCTGTTTGCTAAGGGTGTTTTCTCTGGGCTGCTGTGGAGGCCCCTGAAGAAGTTCTCCGGAGACCGCTGTCAGGTTCTGGCTCCAGTTACCAGGCTCACTCTGCCTTGATGGTGGCAGTTGAGGGTATTTCTTCACTTGGGTAGGAAACTGCTGCTGTGGAGACACACCCTGCCCTGTGTGATCACCTCACTTCTTTTTTTTATTTTAACAGTTAGAAGATAACAATGTTTGTTTAATCTAATTTCCCTCTCAGCATCATGCCTTTCTTTTTTTTTTTTTTTTCTTTTCTTTTTTATTTATTTATTTTTTTTTTTAGAGGCTAATTACAATATTATATTGGTTTTGCCATACATTGACATGAATCCACCCCGGGTGTTCATGTGCTCTCTCTTGAACTTCTAATCAAACGGCTGAAGCCAGAGCCTGAGTGGTTGACCCACTGGCGAAACCAAGAAACCAGTTATTTGGGTCCCATGTAAAACTGGCTGCTTTGTCATCTCCTGAAGTTTGGACTTTTTTATTCGAGTGCTCTTGGTGTTCAAGAGGTAGTATCCCAAGCTTCCTGAATTTAGGTGATTACATAGAGAAAAGAGTGGTTAAAAGATTGAAATGTCCAGTTCTGAAGCGACCCACTTATTTTTTTTCAAAGCCTCGTTGAATTTTCTTCCTAGGATAATATCAGTGCAAGCCAGTTTCAAATGGGTCTCTAGGGGAAATGACAAGTCGCAGGACTTGTTGAGAGCACTGAACGCCGTGATGGAGAAGTGAGGGGAACCCCAAGTGGAACCATTGATGTGAGAAGACAGTCAGAGTGAGGCTGGCACCCAGAAAAAAGAGGGGAACGTCTCCAGGAAGATGTTCTGACGGGCCTTAACCGACGAACCGTGTGCTTCAGCTTTTTTTTTTTTTTTTTTGGCCACACTGAGCAGCATATGGTATCCTAGTGCCCTGACCAGCGACTGAACCTGTGTCCTCTGCATTGGGAGCATGGAGGCTTAACCACTGGACCTCCAGGGAAGTCCCGAGAGAGTCCCAAGTGTGAATGCAAATATTTCAGGGAGGTACCGACAGAAATCAAAGAATCTCTTTAGATATTTTTGCTATGTGACCATCTTCATGATTATGCGGAGATGTCAAACAACAAGGCCAAGTGCTGTTTTTAGAAAAACCTCCTCTCCCTCACCCTGACCTGTCGCCATGCTTCATTCTTTTTGTTTATTTAATTGATGTGGAGTTACCTGAAACCTTGCAACTATCACGTGTCAGAATATTCCAGATTTTAACGAGGTAAAGTGTAACTCCCTTCCACAATTAGATACAACATTTCTTCATTAATACAGTACAGTTGTTCCTGTTGTGTTTGATAAATGAGGATTTCTCAGCCTTGAAGCTACTGACATTGGTGCCATATGTTTTGCTGTGGTGACAGCTGTCCTGTCCGTCTGGGATGTTGAGCCGAATTCCTGGTCTTCTACCCTCTGAATGTGAGAAACGACCCAAAATGTCTCCAGGCACTGTTGTGTCATTGACAAAGGAAGGGGGCAAAAATCATACCTGTTTATAGCCATGGTGATGATTGAACACTGTCAGCACACTTTCATCACTTCAGCTTGGATTTATATTTTCTTCTTTCCAAATGAATTTGGCCCCAAATATACACTTCCTCCCCTTCACCCAAAATACCCTATGGTTTCCAGAATGGTTAGGCTTTGGGATGCCAGGTGAGTGATTATGGCCCACACCCAAAACTTCAGGTCAGAGATAAAATAAAGCTGCTTTTAGGATGTTTTACTTTTATTTTTTGGGCCAAAATCCTGCTCAAAACTTTTACATACAGTATGGGAGAAAGTGAAGAAGAACTGGAAAGTGAAAAGGTTGGCTTAAAGCTCAACATTCAGAAAACTAAGATCATGGCATCCGGTCCCATCAGTTCATGGCAAATAGAAGGGGAAACAGTGACTAACTTTTTGGGGAGGCTTAAAATCACTGCGGATGCTGATTGCAGCCATGAAATTAAAAGACTCTTACTCCTGGGAGTAAGGAAAGTGATGACCAATCTAGACAGCGTATTAAAAAACAGAGACATTATTTTGCCAACAAAGGTCCATCTAGCCAAGACTATGGTTTTTCCAGTGGTCATGTATGGATGTGAGAGTTGGACTGTAAAGAAAGCTGAGCAGCGAAGAATTGATGCTTTTGAACTCTCGTGTTAGGGAAGACTCTTGAGAGTCCCTTGGACTGCAAGGAGAGCCAACCAATCCATCCTAAAGGTCATCAGGAGAGGTGGCCCTAAGATAGCAGGGGAATAGGATGGGGAGACCACTTTCTCCCCCAGAAATTCATTGAAAAAAAAAAAAAAAAAACAATAAAACATTTAAACGCTGAGCAAATTCCACAAAACAACCTCTGAATGCTGGCAGAGGACATCAGGACCGAGTAAAGTAGCCCATTGTGTTCGAAAGGAGGTAGGACAAAATATAAAAGATAAAAAGAGAGAAAAAAGAGGTAGGGATGGAGATCCATCCCGGGAAGGGAGTCTTAAAAGAGGAGCAATTTCCAAACACCAGGAAACACTCTCACTAGCGGGTGTGTGGGGAGTTTTGGAATCTCAGAGGGCAGCATAAACAGGAGGAAAAATAAATAAATAAAACCTACAGATTGCGCCGTGCCTAACGGCAACTCCTGGCACACGCAGCCACCACCAGCAAATGGGGGCTGAACAGGGATGCGCGGGCTGTATTGCTTAGGGTAAGGATCAGGCCTGAATGCCCTGAGGGCAATCTGATGGAACTAACATGAGATAGCCACCCAAACTGTGGGATAGCCAGAGAGAGAGAGGGAAAAAAACAAAACAAAACAAAACAGAGAATTATCCCGTGAAAGCCCTAACCTCAGTCTCTGCCAGGCCTTCACACAGAACAAAGGACTGAGTGAATGCCAGAGGAGAGCTAGCAGGCTTCAGACCAGCCCATCCCCTGTCAGAAGACAGGCAGGCAGGGGTCATCCAGAGCCAGAAAGGGGAAATCTTGACCCCAGAGAGGCATCCTGTACCAAACTGCAAATAGGTTCCGTTGCTAACCAAGACTTCTTGGGATTCTGGACGGTTGACATCTGCTGGGAGGGTTGCGGCCAGAGATCAGCTCCCCAAAAGAGACACAGTGCACACCTGAGAGGGATGTGCCCACAGCAACCCAGAAACCCAAGCAGCTCGGATGGGGGAGGCGATAAGACACACACACACACACACACAGTGATGGGGGAGGTGATAAGACACACACACACACCTGCGGGAGACTGTGCTCACCAAGAAACTGGTCGCCACAGTTGCTGGGACCTGGGAATGGCCCAACCTAGTCTGAACCTTTGTGGAGTACCTGAGAACCTGAACCTGAGCAGGTTAGACCTGGGAAGTGCACGCAACCCAGGGCCCGCCCCAGACAGTTCCTGGCAGAGCAACCTAGAGACTAAAAAGGGTAGACCGTGAAAGCACACATGCCATGAGCACAAACCCAGTGCGGCTGAAACACTGCGAGCACTCCCCACACACACCAGTGATACTTGTTTGCAGTATTACTCCCTCCCCACAGCAGGACTGAACAAATGAACCTAAAAAAGTGACCACTTTTGCCCCTTTGTGTCAGGGTGGATGTTAGACACTGAAGAGACCAGCAAAGAGAAGCTACAATAAACAGGGAACTACTTTCGAAGTGGCAGGTGCAACAGATCAAAACCCTGCAGTTAGCACCGACTACGTGGGAAGGGGCCTATAGATCTTGAGAATTATATGACGGATCAAGGAACTATCTGAAACTGAACAGACCCCACACTGTCTGCAACAGCTCCAGAGAAGTTCCTAGATAATAAATTTATGTTTATCATTTTAAAAACTTTTATAAGTCCTCTATTACTCCTTTAATTTTCATTTTTAAACCTACTTGTACCTTGCCAAAAGAAGACCCTACTTTATTTCAATTTTTATTTTTTATTTTTTGCATTTTTGAAGTTGGATTAATATATTTTAAAAAATATTTATTTTAATTGGAGGCTAATTACTTTACAATATTGTATTGGTTTTGCCATACATTGACATGAATCCGCCACGGGTGTACATGTGTTCCCCATCTTGAACCTCTCTCCCACATCCCTCCCAATACCATGACACCATTCTGTATCATGCATTGAACCTGGACTGGCGATTCGTTTCTCATATGATAATATACATATTTCAATGTCATTCTCTCAAATCATCCCACCTTCGCACACTCAGACAGAGACCAAAAGACTGTTCTGTACATCTGTGTCTCTTTTGCTGTTCCGTGTACAGGGTTATTATTATCATCTTTCTAAATTCCACATAGATGCGATAGTATAATGTATTGGTATTTCTCTTTCTGGCTTAATTCACTCTGTACAATAGGCTCCAGTTTCATCCACCTCATTAGATCTGATTCAAATGTATCCTTTTTAACTGAGAGTAATAACCATTGTGTATATGTACCAAAGCTTTCTTATCCATTCGTCTGCAGATGGACATCTAGTTTGCTTCCAATTCCTTGCTAAAATAATCAGTGCTGCGATGAACATTGGAGTACATGTGTCTCTTTCAATACTGGTTTCCTCGGTGTGTATGCCCAGGAGTGTGATTGCTGGATCCTATGGCAGTACTATTTCCAGTTTTTTAAGGAATCTACGCACTGTTCTCCATAGTGGTTGTACTAGTCTGCATTCCCACCAACAGTGTAAGAGGGTTCCCTTTTCTCCACACCCTCTCCAGCATTTATTGCATGTAGACTTTTGGATAGCAGCCATTCTGACTGGTGTGAAATGGTAACTCATTGTGGTTTTGGTTTGCATTTCTCTGGTTATGAGGGATGTTGAGCATTTTTCACGTGTTTGTTAGATATCTGGATGTCTTCTTTGGAGAAATGTCTGTTTAGTTCTTTGGCCCATTTTTTGATTGGGTCGTTCATTTTTCTGGAGTTGAGCTGCAGGAGCTGCTTGTATATTTTAGAGATTGATTATTTGTCAGTTGTTTCATTTGCTATTATTTTCTCCCATTCTGAAGGCTGTCCTTTCACCGTATTTATAGTTTCCTTTGGTGTTCAGGGCTTTTCATTTTAATTAGGTCCAATTATTTTATTTTTGCTTTTATTTCCAATATGCTGGGAGGTGGGTCATGGAGGATCCTGCTGTGATTTATGTCAGAGAGTGTTTTGCCTATGTTCTCCTCTAAGAGTTTAATACAACAGACTGGTTCCAAATAGGAAAAGGAGTACGTCAAGGCTGTATATTGTCACCTTGCTTATTTAAATTATATGCAGAGTACATCCTGAGGAACGCTGGGCTGGAAGAAGCACAAGCCGGAATCAAGATTGCTGGGAGAAATATCAATAACCTCCGATATGCAGATGACACTACCCTTATAGCAGAAAGTGAGGAGGAACTAAAAATCCTCTTGATGAAATTGAAAGAGGAGAGTGAAAAGGTTGGCTTGAAGCTCAACATTCAAAAAGCAAACATCATGCATCTGGTCCCATCACTTCATGGGAAATAGATGGAAAAACAGTTGAAACAGTGTCAGACTTTATTTTGGGGGGCTCCAAAATCACTGCAGATGCTGATTGCAGCCAGGAAATTAAAAGACGCTTACTCCTTGGAAGGAAAGTCATGACCAACCTAGATAGTATGTTAAAAAGCAGAGACATTACTTTGCCAACAAAGGTCCGTCTAGTCAAGGCTATGGTTTTTCCCCTGGTCATGTATGGATGCGAGAGTTGGACTGTGAAGAAAGCTGATGGCCGAAGAATTGATGCTTTTGAACTGTGGTGTTGGAGAAGACTCTTGAGAGTCCCTTGTATTGCAAGGAGGTCCAACCAGTCCATTTTAAAGGAGATCAATCCTGGGTGTTCATTGGAAGGACTGACGCTAAAGCTGAAACTGCAATACTTTGGCCACCTCATGTGATGAGTTGACTCCCTGGAAAAGATTCTGATGCTGGGAAAGGTTGGGGGCGGGAGGAGAATGGGACGACGGAGAATGAGATGGCTGGATGGCATCACCGACTCTGTGGACATGAGTTTGAGTGAACTCCGGGAGTTGGTGGTGGACAGGGAGGCCTGGCATGCTTGATTCATGGGGTGGTGGAGAGTCGGACATGACTGAGCGACTGAACTGAACTGAACTGAACTGAATACAATATGAGATCAAAAACACTGTGGAGGGAACCAACAGTAGAAAAAAGACGCAAATGATAGGACAAGTGAGTTAGAAGATAGATTGGTAGAAAGAAATGAAACAGAGGAAAAAAGAAGAACCAAGTAAAAGAAATGAGGACAATCTCAGAGACCTCTGGTAACATGTTAAACGCCCCAACATTCGCATCATAGGAGTCCCAGAAGAAGACAAAAAGAAAGACCATGAGAAAATACTTGAGGAAATAATAATTGAAAACTTCCGTAAAACGGGGAAGGAAATAATCTCTCAAGTCCAAGAATTCCAGAGAGTCCCATCCAGGGTAAACCCAAGGTGAAATACCCCAAGACACACATTAACCAAATTAACAAAGATCAAACACAAAGAACAAATGTGAAAAGCAACAAGGGAAAAGCAACAAACAACACATAAGGGGATCCCCATAAGGATAACCGATGATCTTTCAATAGAAACTCTTCAGGCAAGGAGGGAATGTCAGGGCATACTAAAGTGTTGAAAGAAAATAACCTACAGCCCAGATGACTGTATTCAGCAAGGATCTCAATCAAATATGAAGGAGAAATCAAGAGCTTTACAGACAAGCAAAAGCTGAGAGAATTCAGCATCACCAAACCAGCTCTCCAACAAATGCTAAAGGACCTTCTCTAGACAGGAAACACAGAAACAGTGTATCACCTCGAGCCCAAAACAATAAAGTAAATGGCAATGGGATCATACGTATCAATAATCACCTTAAAAGTAAATGGGTTGAATGCCCCAACCTAAAGACAAAGACTAGCTGAAAGGATACCAAAACAAGACCAATATATATGTTGCCTACAAGAGACCCACCCCAAAACGAGGGACACATGCAGACTGAAAGTGAAGAACTGGAAAAAGATATTCCACACTATTAGAGACCAAAAGAAAGCAGGAGTCACAATGCTCATATCAGATAAGATAGACTTTAAAACAAAGGCTGTGAAAAGAGACAAAGAAGGACACCATATAATGATCAAAGGATCAATCCAAGAAGAACATATAACAATTATAAACATATATGCACCCAACATAGGAGCACCGCATTATGTAAGACAAATGCTAACAAGTATGAAAGAGGAAGTTAACAATAACACAATAATACTGGGAGAATTTAATACCCCACTCACAAATATGGATAGATCAGTTAAACAAAAAATTAACAAGGAAACACAAACGTTAAATCATCCAATAGACCAACTAGAACTAATTGATATCGATAGGACATTTCACCCCAGAACAGTGAATTTCACCTTCTTCTCAAGCTCACACGGAACCTTCTCCAGATTAGATCATATCCTGGGCCATAAATCTAGCCTTGGTAAATTCAAAAAAACTTGAAATCATTCCAAGCATCTTTTCTGACCACAATGCAGTAAGATTAGATCTCAATTATAGGAGAAAATCTATTAAAAATGCCAACATAGGGAGGATGAACAACACATTGCTTAATAACTAACGAATCATAGAAGAAATCAAAATATACATAGAAACGAATGAAAATGAAAATGCAACAACCCAAAACCTGGGGGGGGGGGGCGCTGTAAAAGCAGTGCTAAGGGGAAGGTTCATAGCAAAACAGGCATACCTCAATAAACAAGAAAAAAGTCAACTAAATAACCTAATTCTACACCTAAAGCAACTAGAAAAGGAAGAAATGAAGAGTCCGAGGGTGAGTATAAGGAAAGACATCTTAAAAATTAGGGCAGAAATAAATGAAAAAGAAGCAAAAGAGACCAGGGCAAAAATGAACAAAACCAAAAGCTGGTTCTTTGAGAGGGTGAATAAAATTGACAAATCACTAACCAGACTCATCGGGAAACAAAGGAAGAAAAACCAAATCAATAAAAGTAGAAATGAAAATGGAGAGATCACAGCAGACAACACAGAAACACAAAGGATAATAAGAGACTACTACCAGGAATTATATTCCAATAAAATGGACAACTTGGAAGAAATGGCCAAATTCTTAGAAAAGTACAACTTTCCAAAACTGAACCAGGAAGAAATAGAAAATCTGAACAGACCCACCACAAGCATGGAAATTGAATCTCTAATGAGAAATCTTCCAGCAAAATAAAGCCCAGTTCCAGATGGCTTCATAGCTGAATTCTACCAAAAACTTAGAGAAGAGCTAACACCTCTCCTGCTCAAACTCTTCGAGAAAATTGCTGAGGAAGGGAAACTTCCAAACTCATTCTATGAGGCCACCATCACCCTAATCCCAAAACCTGGTAAAGATCCCACACACAAAAAAAAGAAGATAGGCCAATATCACTGATGAACATAGATGCAAAAATCCTTAACAAAATTCTAGAAATCAGAATCCAACAACACATTAAGAAGATCATACACCATGACCAAGTGGGCTTTATCCCAGGGATGCAAGAATTCTTCAATATCCACAAATCAATTAAGGTAATACACCACATTAACAAACTGAAAAATAAAAATCATATGATTATCTCAATAGATGCAGAGAAAGCCTTCGACAAAATTCAACATCCATTTATGTTAAAAACCCTCCAGAAGGCAGGAATAGAAGGATCATATCTCAACATAATAAAAGCTATATATGACAAACCCACAGAAAACATTATCCTCAATGCTGAAAATCTGAAAGCATTTCCCCTAAATTCAGGAACAAGACAAGGGTGCCCACTCTCACCGATACTTTTCAACATAGTTCTGGAAGTTTAGGCCACAGCAATCAGAGCAGAAAAAGACATAAAAGCAAACCAAACTGGAAAAGAAGAAGTAAAACTTTCACTGTTCGCTGATGATATGATCCTATACACAGAAAACCCTAAAGTCTCTACCAGAAAACTACTAGAGTTAATCAATGAATACAGCAAAGGTGCAGGATATAAAATCAACACACCGAAATCCCTTGCATTCCTACACACTAATAATGAGAAAATAGAAAGAGAAATTAAGGAAACTATTCCATTCACTGTTGCAAAGAAAAGAATAAAATACTTTGTAATGTATCTATCTAAAGATACAAAAGACCTGTACAGAGAAAACTATAAAACACTGGTGAAAGAAATCAGAGACAACAATAATAGATGGAGAAATATACCGTGTCCGTGGATTGGAAGAATAAGTATTGTGAAAATGAGTATACTACACAAAGTTATTTGTAAGTTCAATGCAATCCCTATCAAGCTACCAACGGTGTTTTTCCCAGAGCTAGAACAAATAATCTCACAATTTGTATGGAAATACAAACACATCAAATAGGCAAAGCAATCTTGAGGAAGAAGAATGGAACTAGGTTAATCAACCTCCTGGACTTCAGGGTCTACAACAAAACCACAGTCGACAAGACATTACAGTACTGGCATAAAGACAGAAATATAGATCAGTGGAACAAAATAGAAAGCCAGAGATAAATCCACGGACCTATGGACACCTTATCTTTGACAAGGGAGACAAGAATATTCAGTGGAGAAAAGACAATCTCTTTAACAAGTGGTGCTGGGAAAACTGGTCAACCACTTGTAAAAGAATTAAATTAGAACACTCCCTAACACCATACACAAAAATAAACTCAAAATGGATTAAGGATCTAAATGTAAGACCAGAAGCTATAAAACTCCTAGAGGAGAACATAGGCAAAACACTCTCCGATATAAATCACAGCAGGATCCTCCATGATCCACCTCCCAGAATATTAGAAATAAAAGCAAAACTAAACAAATGGGACCTAATTAAAATTAAAACTTCTGTGCAGCAAAGGAAACTATAAGCAAGGTGAAAAGACAGCCTTCAGAATGGGAGAAAATAATAGCAAATGAAACAACTGACAAGAAATGAATCTCCAAAATATACAAGCAGCTCCTCCAGCTCAATTCCAGAAAAATAAAAGACCCAGTCAAAAAATGGGCCAAAGAACTAAACAGACGTTTCTCCTAAGAAGACATACAGATGGCCAGCGAACCCATGAAGAAATGCTCAATATCCCTCATTATCAGAGAAATGCAAATCAAAATCACAATGAGATACCATTTCGCACCAGTCAGAATGGCTGCTATCCAACAGTCTACATGCAATAAATGCTGGAGAGGGTGTGGAGAAAAGGGAACCCTGTTACACTGTTGGTGGGAATGCAGACTAGTACAGCCACTATGGAGAACAGTGTGGAGACTCCTTAAAAAACTGGAAACAGAACTGCCATATGATCTAGCAATCGCACTCCTGGGCATACACACCGAGGAAACCAGTATTGAAAGAGACACATGTACTCCAATGTTCATCGCAGCACTGTTTATAATAGCCAGGACATGGAAGCAACCTAGATGTCCATCTACATACGAATGGATAAGAAAGCTTTGGTACGTATACACAATGGAGTATTACTCAGCCATTAAAAAGAATACATTTGAATCAGTTCTAACGAGGTGGATGAAAATGGAGCCTATTTTACAGAGTGAAGTAAGCCAGAAAGAAAAACACCAATACAGTATACTAATGCGTATATATGGAATTTAGAAAGATGGTAAGGATAACCCTGTATCAGTTTAGTTCAGTTCAGTTCAGTCGCTCAGTCGTGTCCGACTCTCCGCGACCCCATGAATCACAGCACGCCAGGCCTCCCTGTCCATCACCAACTCCCGGAGTACACTCAAACTCATGTCCACAGAGTCGGTGATGCCATCCAGCCAACTCATTCTCTGTCGTCCCCTTCTCCTCCCGACCCCAACCTTTCCCAGCATCAGAGTCTTTTCCAGTGAGTCAACTCGTCGCATGAGGTGGCCAAAGTATTGCAATTTCAGCTTTAACATCAGTCCCTCCAATGAACATCCAGGATTGATCTCCTTTAGAATGGACTGGTTGGATCTCCTTGCAGTATAAGGGACTCTCAAGAGTCTTCTCCAACACTACAGTTCAAAAGCATCGATTCTTCGGCGATCAGCCTTCTTCACAGTCCAACTCAACAAAAGAGACACAGGTGTACAGAACAGTCTTTGGGACTCTGTGAGATAGGGTGAGGGTGGGATGATTTGGGAGAATGGCATTGAAACATGTGTATTATCATATGTGAAATGAATCACCAGTCCAGGTTCAAAGCATGATACATGATGCTCGGGGCTGGTGCACGGGGATGACCCAGAGGGAGGATAAGGCTAGGAGGAAGGTGGCAGGGGGGTTTGAGAAGGGGAACACATGTACACCCGTGGTAGATTCATGTCAATGTATGGCGAAACCAACCAATATAATATTGTAAAGTAATTAGCCTCCAATAAAAAATAAAAATTAAAAAATAAAATAAAGGTATTAAGAATGTTATCTTACGTTGATCAGAATAGCTATCGTTCCCTTCCCCCCACCCTCCACCCCACCCCCAAAAATTAACCCAGAAAGTAACACGTGTTGGCACAAAGATGTGGCTCTTGTGTACTGCAGGAGGGAGAATAAAATGGTGCAGCCACTATGGAATATAATACAATGTCTCCTCAACAATAAAAATAGATTTACCATACAAAAAAAGGATTATAGATACCGAAAGAAACAAAAAAAGGAATATAGATACCTAAAGAAACCAAAGACCTATATATAGAAAACTATAAAACACTGGTGAAAGAAATCAGAGAGGACACTAGTAGATGGAGAAATATACCGTGTCCGTGGATTGGAAGAATAAGTATTGTGAAAATGAGTATATTATGCAAAGTAATTTATAAGTTGAATGCAATCCCTATCAAGCTACCAACGGTGTTTTTCACAGAGCTAGAACAAATAATTTCACAATTTGTATGGAAATATAAAAAACCTCGAATAGCCAAAGCAATCTTGAGGAAGAAGAATGGAACTGTGGGAATCAACCTGCCGGACTTCAGGCTCTACTACAAAGCCACAGTCATCAAGACAGTATGGGACTGGCATAAAGACAGAAATATAGATCAATGGAACAAAATAGAAAGCCAGAGATAAATCCACGGACCTATGGACACCTTATCTTTGACAAGGGAGGCAAGAATATTCAATGGAAAAAAGACAATCTCTTTAACAAGTGGTGCTGGGAAAACTGGTCAACCACTTGTAAAAGAATTAAACTAGAACACTCCCTAACACCATACACAAAAATAAACTCAAAATGGATTAAGGATCTAAATGTAAGACCAGAAACTATAAAACTCCTAGAGGAGAACATAGGCAAAACACTCTCCGACATAAATCACAGCAGGATCCTCCATGACCCACCTCCCAGAATATTGGAAATAAAAACAAAACTAAACAAATGGGACCTAATTAAAATTAAAAACTTCTGCACAGCAAAGGAAACTATAAGCAAGGTGAAAGGACAGCCTTTAGAATGGGATAAAATAATAGCAAATGAAGCTATTTGACTGACAAAGGATTAATCTCAAAAATATACAAGCCACTCCGGCAGCTCAATTCCAGAAAAATAAACCACCCAATAAAAAAATGGACCGAATAACTAACCAGACATTTCTCCAAGAAGACATACAGATTGCTAACAAACACATGAAAAGACGCTCACCATCACTCATAATCAGAGAAATGCAAATCAAAACCACTATGAGGTACCATTTCACGCCAGTCAGAATGGCTGCCATCCAAACGTCTACAAGCTAAAAATGCTGGAGAGGGTGTGGAGAAAAGGGAATGTAAACTAGTGCAACCACTATGGAGAAAAGTGTGGAGATTCCTTAAAAACCTGGAAAAAGAACTGCCATATTACCCAGCAATCACAGTCCTGGGCATACACACCGAGGAAACCAGAATTGAAAGAGACACATATACTCCAATGTTCCAATGTTCGCAGCACTGTTTATAATAGCCAGGACATGGCAACTACCTAGATGTCCATCTGCAGACGAATGGGTAAGAAAGCTGTGGTACATATACGCAATGGATTATTACTCAGCAGTTAAAAAGAATACATTTGAATCAGTTCTAATGAGGTGGATGAAATTGGAGCCTATTATACAGCGTGAGTGAAGTATAGAGTGAAGTAAGCCAGAAAGAAAAACACCAATACAGTATACTAAGGCAAATATATGGAATTTAGAAAGATGCGAATGATAACCCTGTATACGAGACAGCAAAAAGACCCAGATGTATAGAACAGTCTTTTGGACTCTATGGGAGAGGGCGAGGGTGGGATGACTTGGGAGAATGCCATTGAAATATGTATATTATCATATGTTAAAGGAATAGCCAGTCCAAGTTCAATGCATGATACAGGATGCTCGGGGCTAGTGTACTGGGATGAACCAGAGTGATGGGATGGGGAGGGAGGTGGGAGGGGGATTCAAGATGGGGAACATATGTACACCCGGGACAGATTCTTGTCAATGCATGGCAAAACGAATACAATAATGTAAAGTAATTAGCCTCCAATTGAAATAAATAAAATAAAGTAAAATGTTACCAACCTTGGGGGGGGGTGGATATGTATATATATTGGTGGCCCCAGTGTACAACATGCGGGACTTAATTCTCCACCAAGGGATAGAACCTTGGCCCCCTACAGTGGAAATATGGAGTCTTAACTGCTGGACCACCAGGGAAGTCCCTCCCCTCCTGTTTTATGATGGGACAACAGTCCTTTGTTGACAATCTTGTCCCCTTACGAACAAGAAGAGGTGTTCTGACCCACTGCCAGCCTGATATCTCTGTGTTGGTGCTGATGATTTGTGACAACTCAGGCATGGATTTACCAGCTTCCCCCTTTCTAGTCTATAAGTCTACACAAGCTTCAGTTCAGTTCAGTTCAGTTCAGTTCAGTTCAGTCGCTCAGTCGTGTCCGACTCTCCGCGACCCCATGAATCACAGCATGCCAGGACTCCCTGTCCATCACCAACTCCCGGAGTTCACTCACACTCATGTCCACAGAGTCGGTGATGCCAACCAGCCATCTCATTCTCGGTCGTCCCCTTCTTCTCCCGCCTCCAACCTTTCCCAGCACCAGAGTCTTTTCCAGTGAGTCAACCCGTCGCATGAGGTGGCCAAAGTATTGCAATTTGAGCTTTAGCATCAGTCCTTCCAATGAACACCCAGGGATGGTCTCCTCTAGAATGGACTGGTTGGATCTCCTTGCAGTCCAAGGGACTCTCAAGAGTCTTCTCCAGCACCACAGTTGAAAAGCATCAATTCTTCGGCGATCAGCTTTCTTCACAGTCCAACTCTCACATCCATACATGACCACGGGAAAAACCATAGCCTTGACTAGATGGACCTTTGTTGGCAAAGTAATGTCTCTGCTTTACATTATAGAAAAATATTTTCTTAGGAGGGATTGAATATCAGTGTATGCATTTTTCATTTAATTCAGGTGGAACTTTTAGCTCTCACACTCTATCCGTCACCTGCTCCTGTTTGCACACACATGTTCTCTATCACCCGAGGCTTGCTATTTTTCCCACAGAGAGATAAATTGTGAGTCCCTCAGTCATATCCGACTCTTTGCAGACCTCATGGACTGCTGCCCACCAGGCTCCTCTGCCCGTGGGGATTCTCCACTCAAGAATACTGGAGTGGGTAGCCATGCCCTTCTTGAAGAGATCTACCTGACCCAGGGATCAAACCCAAATCTCCCTCATTGCAGGCAGATTCTTTACCATCTGTACCGTGAGGAAGACCCACAGTACCCACAGAAGGTAAATAAAAATCGGCTGGCATTTCTAAGAGCAGTGCATCTTGCACGTTAGCCACACAGTCGTTCTGACTCTGCAACCCCATGGATTGTAGCCCGCCAGGTTCCTCTGTCCATGGGATCCTCCAGGCAAGAATACTGGAGCGGGTTGCCATTTCCTTCTCCAGGGTGTCTTCCTGACCCAGGGACCGAACCCAGGTCTTCTGCATGGCAGGTGGATTCTTTACCAACTGAGCAGTCTGAGCTACTAGGAAAGCCCTAGTGTGTCCTTACCAATTTAAAATATTTTGTGTATCCCCTTACCAATGCATTGCTATTTGCAAGTCGGCTGAAATAGCTCCCAGAGATAATAAATTCTCAACCAGCTTCTACGTGTGTGTGGACAGAAAGGCGTCAATGCCAAACAGAAGAAACGAAAGGGAACATTCTGTTGAAAAGGTTAAGAGACCCGGATTTCCACTGGCAATCAGTACACACTGGGTCATGGCATGTAATATCTTTCTTCCCCTTTCTTCTATTAAAAAAGCAACAGAAAATGCATAAATCACGCCTGTCCTGCCTGATGTACAGAAGGCGTGTGGAAGGACTGAATACGGTAGTCTATGCACAGTCTTACGTGAATTGCAGAGCATTAACGTAAAACAATGTAAAGAACAGTTACTGGTACTCAAGTTCATTCACAGAGTAAATGTGGCCACGCTGTCCATCACAAGAAAGCACAGAGGGCGCGTCCACAGGCCTCTGGAAGTCACCTGCTGTGCTGTGACCTCAGGAGCACTGAGATCCATCCATCAGACGCAGGTTTATCAGTTCAGTTTAGTTCAGTCGCTCAGTCGTGTCCGACTCTTTGCGACCCCATAAATCACAGCACGCCAGGCCTCCCTGTCCATCACCAACTCCCGGAGTACACTCAAACTCATGTCCACAGAGTCGGTGATGCCATCCAGCCATCTCATTCCCTGTCGTCCCCTTCTCCTCCCGCCCCCACTCCCTCCCAGAATCAGAGTCTTTTCCAGTGAGTCAACTCGTCGCATGAGGTGGCCAAAGTACTGGAGTTTCAGCTTTAGCATCAGTCCTTCCAATGAACACCCAGGATCGATCTCCTCTAGAATGGACTGATTGGAGATCCTTGCAGAGACTCTTGGGACTCTCAAGAGTCTTCTCCAGCACCACAGTTCAAAAGCATCAATTCTTCGGCAATCAGCTTTCTTCACAGTCCAACTCTCACATCCATACATGACCACGGGAAAAACCATAGCCTTGGCTAGACAGACCTTTGTTGGCAAAGTAATGTCTCTGCTTTTAATATACTATCTAGGTTGGTCATAACTTTCCTTCCAAGGAGCAAGCATCTTTCAATTTCACGGCTGCAGTCAGCATCCGCAGTGATTTTGGAGCCCAAAGAAGTAAAGTCTGACACTGTTTCCACTGTTTTTCCATCTATTTCCCATGAAGTGAAGGGACCAGATGCATGATGTTTATTTTCTGAATGTTGAGCTTCAAGCCAACGTTTCCACTCTCCTCTTTCACTTTCATCAAGAGGCTTTTGATTTCCTCTTCACTTTCTGCCATAAGGGTAGTGTCATCTGCATATCTGAGGTTATTGATATTTCTCCTGTCAATCTTGATTCCAGCTTGTGCTTATTCCAGCCCAGCGTTCCTCATGATGTACTCTGCATATAAGTTGAATAAGCATGGTGACAATATACAGCCTTGATGTACTCCTTTTCATATTTGGAACCAGTCTGTTGTTCCATGTACAGTTCTGACTGTTGCTTCCTGACCTGCATACAAGTTTCTCAAGAGGCAGGTCAGGTGGTCTGGTATTCCCACCACTTTCAGAATGTTCCACAGTTTATTGTGATCGACACAATCAAAAGCTAACTCTCTTGCTTTCTCCATGATCCATCGGATGTTGGCAATTTGATCTCTGGTGCCTCTGCCTTTTCTAAAACCTGCTTGAACAACTGGGAGTTCACGGTTCACATATTGCTGAAGCCTGGCTTGGAGAATTTTGAGCATGACTTTACTAGAGTGTGTGATGAGTGTAATTGTGTGGTCCTTTGAGCATTCTTTGGCATTGCCTTTCTTTGCAATTGGAATGAAGACTGGCCTTTTCCAGTCCTGTGGCCACTGCTGAGTTTTCCAAATTTGTTGGCATATTGAGTGCAGCACTTCGACAGCATCATCTTTCAAGATTTGAAATAGCTCAATTGGAATTCGATCACCTCCCCTAGCTTTGTTCGCAGTGATGCTTTCTAAGGGCCACTTGACTTCACATTCCATGATGTCTGGCTCTAGATCAGTGATCACATTATCGTGATTGTCTTATGAAGCACCCATTATCTAGGAGACTCGAGAGGCAAAGCTGGATTTAGAGCAGGGTTTTCCATATTCCGGGATCTAATGCCTGAGGACGTGAGGCGGAACTGATGCAAAGATAATAGAAATACAGCGGGCAATAAATGTAATGTGCTTGAATCATCCCCAAAACATCTGCCCTCATTTTTCCCCAGTCCATGGAAAAATTGTCTTCAGTGGTACAAATGAACTTGCAGAACAGAAAGAGACTCACAGACTTGCAGAGGACAAACTCATGGTTGGCTAAGGCGGCGGGGGCAAAGGATGGGGGGATGGACAGTTGTGGAGTCTGGGATGGACATGGACACAGTGCTGCATTTAACATGGAGAACCAACAAGGACTTGCTGTCCAGCACAGGGAACTCTGCTCACTCCTCTGTAATAACATTATGGTTCCCAGGGGGAAGTATGGGGAAAGGGATAGTCAGGGAGTTTGGGATGGACATGGTCACAGTGCTGTATTTAACGTGGAGAACCAACAAGGACCTGCTGTACAGCACAGGGACCTCTGCCCCGTGTCCTGTGGCAGCCTGGATGAGAGGGGAGTTTGGGGAAGAATGTGCTGTGCTTAGTAGCTCAGTCATGTCCGACTCTCTGACCCCATGGACTGTAGCCCACCAGGCTCCTCTATCCATGGGATTCTCCAGGCAAGGATACTGGAGTGGGTTGTCATGCCCTCCTCCAGGGCATCTTCTCAACCCAGGGTTCGAACCCAGGTCTCTGGCATTGCAGGCAGATTCTTTACCAGCTGAGCCACAAAGATACATTTTTATCTGTGGCTGAGTCCCTTTGCCATCCACCCTCAACTATCCCAACATTGTTGATTAATTAGCTATACCCCAATACAAAATAAAAAGTCTTTCAGTTCAGTTCAGTTCAGTCGCTCAGTCGTGTCCGATTCTCCGTGACCCCATGAATCACAGCACGCCAGGCCTCCCTGTCCATCACCAACTCCCGGAGTTCACTCAAACTCATGTCCACAGAGTCGGTGATTCCATCCAGCCATCTCATTCTCTGTCGTCCCCTTCTCCTCCCGCCCCCACTCCATCCCAGCATCAGAGTCTTTTCCAGTGAATCAACTCGTCTCATGAGGTGGCCAAAGTATTGCAGTTTCAAGGAACAGCCAAAAAAAAAAAAAAAGTGTACCATGAAAGCAGTCCCTGGCCCCCAAAACGTTGGGGTCCGCTGATTTAAAGACCCTGCATGCTCACTGTGACCAACATGCACCCGGGCGCTTGCTGGCTTCCTGCACCGAGGGGCGCAGCCACCTTTACCTCGATGAGGTCCTCCCTGGAGATGAAAGGTTGTTGCGGAATGACACAGACACCGGGATCTTGGCCTCCAGAGGAGAAGAATTCAATCCGGGGCCAGAGACGAGGCTTGATCGCTCAGAGCTTTTGTGTAATAAAGTTTTATTAATGTATAAAGGAGATAGAGAAAGCTTCTGACATAGACATCAGAAGGGGGCAGAAAAAGTACCCCCCTGCTAGTCTTCAGCTGGATGTTATATAGTCACTAGCAGTCTGTTAATGAAAGAAAGGGATGTCTTAAGGCTCAGAATGGCACCAGGCCCCTCACCCATAAGATGCATTTGGGGATAATTTTGACATCAGATGATTCATCCTGGGTCATGATTAACTTGAATCTTGTAGAAGGGCAGATTACCATACAAATAGTTTTGTTTTACATAGATTAGGGGAACAATATATGAGTATAACATACAGGTTTGGCAAGTAGATTCTGAGCCATTAGGTGGAACCTAAAGATAGAGTCTGGGGCAAATGCGTAGTACATTAACATAGCTTAAGATCAACATTTCCATAAGAAAAATGCATCGGTTAACTCAAGATTTAAGAATAGTTAACTTCAAGTGAAACCAGGTGTCATTATGGCAACAGTACTTTGAGAGAAACTTCCTTTTAAATTTGTTTAAAGAAAAAATTATTGCTAGTTTGTTTCCTCCTGCCGCTTAAGAGACTGTCTGACAGTTGCAGGCTACTTCCTCTGCTTGGAGACCCCTGGCCTTCCTGCCTGTTACCCTCTCAGAGGGAAAGCTGGAGACCAGGTAGTTCTGCCTGGTCCTGGTGTTGGTGATGGAGATGTGCAGGCTGCCCTGGGCCAGCTCGGGAGCATTGGCGGGAAGGATGGACTCCACTCTGTTACTGGAGGAGAGAAAGGGAGCGGCCTGCAGGACTGCACCCCCTTGGGCCTGGGAGCCTCCTAGCTGCCCCCACCCAAAACCCATGAGAGAGTCCAGACAGTGACAGGGCCGCCAGAGGCTTAGCAGCTGCGGAATCTCACATATCAGAAGCCAAAAAAAAATAAAAGCAGTGGAGAAACACCCCTCCTGTGTGCGGTGGACAGGAAAAGGCAGCCAAGATCGGTGGGTAGAGTAGGTTGGCATTGGGGTCAGGTGGGCTCCCTGGTTATAGCACGGAAACCAGAAGCTCATAAGTTTGCAGGTTAACAAGCATACTGGAGGGCAGCCATTCCGCTTCATGAAACTAGCCAGGTGGAGCACCTCTGGCCTTTAGATGAGGAAGATCGCGGAGCAGAGACAAGCGAGGAGAAAACACTGGGTTCCTGTGTAGCCAGGACTGGTCTGGCTGAGGGATGTACAGAGAGCAGGAAAACTTCAATCTTGAGCGGCCTGACCGTCCACTGCACGGTTCCCCTTTGATTAGTGGCCGCCTCATAAACATCCAAGGAGCGACAGTGCTGACTGAGCTTGTTACGGTTCATCCACAGCATCCTGCTTAGTCGTGTCCAACTCTTTGCGACCCCATGAACTGTAGCCTGCCAGTCTCCTCTGTCCATGGGATTCCCCAGGCAAGAATACTGGAGTGGGTGCCCATGCTCTCCTCCACGGAAATCTTTCTGAATCCAACCAGAGTCTCCTGTCTGTCCTGCATTGGAAGATGGATTATTTGCACTGTGTCACCTGGGAATATATATATTCCCACCTGGAATCACCATTGCCGGGAGAAGTAAATAACCTCAGATACGCAGATGACACCACCCTTATGGCAGAAAGTGAAGAGGAACTAGAGAGCCTCTTGATGAAAGTGAAAGAGGAGAGTGAAAAAGTTGGCTTAAAGCTCAACATTCAGAAAACTAAGATCATGGCATCTGGTCCCATCACTTCAGGGCAAATAGATGGGGAAAGAGTGGCAGACTTTATTTTTCTGGTCTCCAAAATCACTGCAGATTGTGATTGCAGCCAGGAAATTAAAAGATGCTTGCTCCTTGGAAGGAAAGTTATGACCAATCTAAACAGCATATTAAAAAACAGAGACATTACTTTGCCAACAAAGGTCTGTCTAGTCAAAGCTGTGGTTTTTCTTTCCGGTAGTCAAGTTTGGATGTGAGAGTTGGACTATAAAGAAAACTGAGCACCAAATAATTGATGCTTTTGAACTGTGGTGTTGGAGAAGACTCTTGAGAGTCTCTGGGACTGCAAGTGATCCAATCAGTCCATCCTAAAGGAGATCAGTCCTGGATACTCATTGGAAGGACAGATGCTGAAGCTGAAACTCCAATACTTTGGCCACCTGGTGCTAGGAACTGACTCACTAGAAAAGACCCTGATGCCGAGAAAGATTGAAGGTGGGAAGAGATGGGGACGACAGAGGATGAGATGGTTGGATGGCATCATTGACAAGATGTACATGAATTTGAGTATGCCCCAGGAGTTGGTGATTGACTGGGATGTCTCGTGTGCTGCACTCCATGGGGTCACAAGTAGTCGGACACAACTGAATTGAAATTATATATATATATATATATATATCATATATAACTGATATAACTGATATATACATGTAACTCAATCGGGCCATGAAATCATAGCCAGGTGTTAGTGCCCCAAAAGACTGCCTTCGGATTTCTTTGGCAAAATCATAGGTAAAGTTGTTACAGTCCTGAAAAAGAAAAGTAACAGGTGACCTTACGTTTTGTCAGAAAAAGTCATTGTGGTCCCAGAACTCTGTACCCACCACACAAGGTAATTACATAAGTAGGTGATAGTTGCTCACTCCTGTCTGAATCTTTGAGACTCCTTGGACTGTAGCCCGCCAGACTCCTCTGTCCATGGGATTCTCCAGGCAAGAATGCCATGCCTTCCTCCAGGCAAGAATGCCATCTTGCCAACCCAGGGATGGAATCCTGGTCTCTGACATTGCAGGCAAATTCTTTACCATCTGAGCCACCAGGGAAGTCTGCCAAACAAAATATCTGGACCCTACAAAGCTAACCCCAGATGTTGGGTGCTTCACAGGCTAGAATCCCTTCTGGGCCTGATCCTCACCCACCACTCCTGGTCCCCAGACAAGCTATGTGTTTTCCTAAATACAATCTTTTTTTTTTTTTAAATCACCTTTGGAAAATCCTTGAAGGCTGGATTCCAATGCTAATTGAGCACTTTTTTTTTTTTTTTTTTTCTGCAGACCTCTCTAAGGCAACTCCTCTCACCCACGGCAATTCTGTGGCCTCAGAAACATTTCAATTGCAGCTCTGTAACAACGCTGCCAATTAACACCAACGCTGACAACAGAGAAAGGAGTTGTAATGACTGTCGTCTGCAAAGAGCAGATCACAGTGTCTGGAAGTTAGTCTGGGGCAAAGGTGTTCAATAAAAGACTCCCTGCTCCCTAAGTGGGGTCTAACAGGCAGACCAATTCTGGATCCTCTATTGGCACATGCTGAATGCAAGGTATGTTAACGTAAGTAAAACAGACAGCCAGTGGGAATTTGCTGTGTGACTCAGGGAACTCAGACAGGGGCTCTGTGCCAACCTGCAGGGGTGGAATGGGAAGGGAGTTTGGAGGGGCGTTCAAGAGGGAGGCTACATTTATAAATGATTCATGTTGTAAAGCAAAAACTAACAGAACATTGGAAAGCAGCTATGTGTTGTGCTTAGTCGCTCAGTCATGTCTGACTCTTTGGGACCCAATGGACTGAAGCCTGCCAGCTTCCTCTGTCCATGAGATTCTCCAGGCCAGAATACTGGAGCGGGTTGCTTTGCCCTCCTCCAGGGTCTCTTCCCAAACCAGGGATAGAACCCAGGTCTCCTGCATTGCAGGCGATTCTTTACCATCTGAGCCACCAGGGAAGCCTGGCAAGCAACAATACTCCAGTGGAAAAAAATATCCTATGACAAACCATAATAGAATATTAAAAATTAATATATATATATATATATAACTAAGTCACTTTGTTGTATAACAGAAACGGATGACAACTGTAAATCAGCTGCTGCTGCTGCTAAGTCGCTATACTTCACTAACAAGAAATAAGAAAAATAAACTTTGGGATGGGAGGTGGGAGTGAGTTTTCAAAGGAAGGGGATATATGTACACCTATCTGATCCATGCGGCTGTATGGCAGCAACCAATACAATATTGTAATTAGCCACCTCATGCGACGAGTTGACTCACTGGAAAAGACTCTGATGCTGGGAAGGATTGAGGGCGGGAGGAGAAGGGGACGACAGAGAATGAGATGGCTGGATGGCATCACCGACTCGAGGGACATGAGTTTGAGTGAACTCCAGGAGTTGGTGATGGACAAGGAGGCCTGGTGTGCTGTGATTCATGGGGTCGCAAAGAATCGGACATGACTGAGTGACTGAAGTAAGTAAGAAGTAAGTAAAAGTTAAAAAAAAAAAAAAGAATACAAGGTGGATCTAATCACCACATAGGACAGACAGGAAAACTGAAGTTTGTAGGGTTAAGCATCTTTCCTACTATGTCACCAAGAATGATTGTCATAGCCAGGATTTGAATCCAGATCCATCTTTCATTTTTTTAGTTCATCCATCCATTAACCTACTGACATTAGGCTTTGGGCTAGGCACTGGGATTCAAGAGATACACAGAGCCCCTGTGTCAGGGGAGAAATGCCTGAAACCGCCCATCCTAATTAGGCCCATTAGTAACCATTTATGTGAGTTATTTTATGACAGGAGGTTCCTGGTAAGGAACATCCAAACTAACAAGCCACCACCGAGTTGGAGGAGTTTGGGAAAGGTCAAAAGGAGGATACCCCGTGTCATTCCACCTCCCAGAATCCTTCTTGTTGGCATCCACCTTGCCTGAGCAATGCCTGCACAAACAAGAAGGACTGGGAGTCAGACTGATTGCTGGAGACAAATCCCATCACCCTAACACCACAGACTTCAAGTCAGTGGCAGAGTAGTCCTCCTGGGTTCCCTCACCTACTTTTCTCCCCCCAGGTGCCCCTTCCCAATAAAGTCTCTTGTGTTTAAAATGTTGTGGTTCTGAACACTCAAGTGTGAACTTGAATTCATCCTTGGGCATGGAAGTGTTAATCATTATATGATGACTATTCCAAGTTGTTAACAGAATGCACGTAATTAATAGAATATTTTCCACCCGCTGAGGCCAGTTCTCAAAGTCAGAGAGTACATCACGACTGTCTAGAAGCAGAAACTTGATTTTAAAAACACTGTTGTTGCTGTTCTTTAGTAGACTGTCTAGAAGAAGAAAACAGATTTTAAATAACACTGTTGTTGTTTAGTCGCTGTGTCTAAGTCTTTTTCGACGCCATGGGCTATAGCCTACCAGGCTCTTCTGTCCATGGGATTCTCCAGACAAGAATACTCAAGTGGGTTGCCATTTCTTTCTCCAGGGGATTTTCTGGACCCAGGGATTCAACCCGAGTCTACTGTACATCAGGCAGGTTCTTTACTACTGAGCCACCATGGAAGCCTTAGAAATATAGACTGTATTAAATTAAATACTTGATGAAAACTTATTACTTCTAGATACACTGCTTGAAATTCAGTGCTTCTTACTGTAGGAATGAAAAAGACATTAAATTCCATTATCATTCCACTTAAATTACAGGGTCATGTTTTAGTTTATAGGCCTGTCTGTCAGTAGAAGCAAGCAAAGACTTTATCAGCCACATGTTCCAGGCCTTGAAAACAGGTCCTGTGTTCTCACAAGTAACCTTGGCTTGAAAGAAACAAAGCTGGAATCTTAAGACTAAAGAAACACTCATGAGCAAAATAAGGCATTTTATTTCCTTGTCTTATTGTCATTGCCCCCCCCGCCCAAATAATCTTCTTTTCCCAATGGAGAGCACATCTCTCTAAGGGTGACATTTTAAAAGAAGTCTTAACCTGTTCTGTTTCCCAGGCAAAGGAGGACTTCTATGAAGTTAACTTAATAGGGTTAACCAATAATCTTCGCTGTTTGTTCTTAATTTATTGACGAGCAACACAGCCTAGTTACTACTTAATTACCTCTATTTTCTGTGGCGCTGTGAGGAGGACCGAAGCAACCAAGGATACTGCAGAAGCCCCGGCAAAGGCCTTGACACCCTTCAGCAGCTTTCTGCTGTGTTTGCAAAGAGTTGATGCTGCCCCCAAGTGGTAAATGCCCAGAAACCCACACGCTGCAAACAAGTTGATGTGCTTCACGCTAGCTGCGAAACTGGGGAAACAAAACCCAAGAAAGAAATGCCCATTAGGTGGTATAGTTTGTTCCACACGGATGCTAGTCATCGCTTCTTAGAAGTAATGCTATAAATACAATTATGTATGTTTAATTATATGCATGTATATGTATATATATACATGCTAAGACATAGGTATATGGGCTTCCCAGATAGCTCAGTGGGTAAAGAATCCACCTGCAATGTGGGAGACCCTGATTCGATTCCTGGGTTGGAAACATCCGCTCGCTGGAGAAGGGATAGGCCACCCACTCCAGTGTTCTTGGGCTTCCCTTGTGGCTCAGCTGGTAAAGAATCCGTCTGCAATGCAGGAGACCTGGGTTCGTTCGATCCCTGGGTTGAGAGGATCCCCTGGAGAAGGGAAAGGCTACCCACTCCAGTATCCTGACCTGGATAATTTAATGGACAGTATATATAGACCGTGGGGTCGCAAAGAGTATGTATATATATCTACACACATATAATTTTCTGGTCTAAGTATATTTTCAGTCAAAGTCTAACTGAACATCCAGTCTTTCACGGAAATAATTTCTTTCCCCTCACTCACCTTGACCCAATGTAAACATATTAATTTTAAAAAATTAACATCAGTTTATATTTGCTCAGTACATAGACTATGCAACCTACTTTCTAATTACTTGGCAAAAGCAAATGGGTTAATTTCAACTGGCAAGGCATTTGGACTTTTTTCTTAACCTTTTGAAACATTTGGGGGTCTGGGTGACTGGTAACATCAGTAACATCAATATAGATTGTAGCAAATTACAGATTAAAGACACACTTGCTCTCAGCAAGTGGCATAGGTAAATTTAAAATAGACAGCTTGGCTACCTAGTGTTTCCCTTGTGAGCATTCCTTTGTTTTAGGTTTTGCTTTTGTTTTTACACTGATGCTCACAATTATTCCATAATGCAACACTGAATTATTCAACAATTTAATGTATTTCATAGGGAAGTTTGTCAAGACAAACTGAGATTTGGCACGGGCAATTGAAGGCCCAAAGAAGTGTCACCTGCACCACGTGATATTTGCAACAAATTTAACTGTAAAATATTTATTTTCCCCTAAAACCTCTGGGGGCACAAGTTCACCATGTGTATAAAACATTCACCCTTGCAGTGCTCTTCACTTGGACATTCCGAGTGAAGGGGAAAGGGGCGTCAACCCAGATTTCGGTACCTTCAGATTAGATACTTGGCCTGGGCCTGGAATTTAGTAACCTAAGGCCCTGATCCATCCTAAAGGAAATCAGTCCTGAATATTCAGTGGAAGGACTGATGCTGAAGCTGAAACTCCAATACTTCAGCCACGTGATGCCAAGAATTGATGCTTTTGAACTGTGGTGTTGGGGAAGACTCTTGAGAATCCCTTGGATGCAAGGAGATACAACCAGTCTGTCCTAAAGGAGATCAGTCCTGGGTGTTCACTGGAAGGACTGATGCTGAAGCTGTAATACTTCGGCCACCTGATGTGAAGAACAGACTCATTTGAAAAGACCCTGATGCTGGGAAAGATTGAAGGCAGGAGGAGAAGGGGATGAGAGAGGATAAGATGGGTGGACAGCATCACTGACTCAATGGACATGAGTTTGCGCAAGCTCCAGGAGTTGGTGATGGACAGGGAGGCCTGGCGTGCTGCAGTCTATGGGGTCGCAAAGAGTCGGACACAACTGAGTGAACTGAACTGAAGGCCCTGAAGCTTGTGTCTTCAACTGCTGAAGCCGAGCCCTGGTTTGGCTTTAATTTCTTAAGGATGGAAGAGGGAGAAATGTTTAGGTGCTCAGCCTCCAAGCAGCCAGCTCGGCGGTCACAGGCCCAGTGCCCAGCCTCCCATCCCCAAGGTCTGGGTGTGGCAGGAATAAGGACGCCTCTTACCTACACCCACTCTCCCCTGGAGACACGTGGGTTGGCCAGAACCTGCGGCTTACCTGCCCCGCCCTCTTCCCCAGGAGCAAAGTGCCCAAGGCTTTCCGTCTTCAACTTGAATGACAGTCGATCAGTGTGTCTGACTCTTTGCAACCCCATGGACTATAGAGTCCATGGAATTTTCCAGGCCAGAATCCTGGAATGGGTAGCCTTTCCCTTCTCCAGGGGGTCTTCCCAACCCAGGGATTGAACCCAGGTCTCCCACATTGCAGGCAGATTCTTTGCCATCTGAGTCAAGAGGGAAGCCCAAGGATAGTGGCGTGGGTAGCCTATCCCTTCTCCAGGGGATCTTCCCGACACAGGAGTCAAACTGGGATCTTCTGCATTGCAGGCCGATTTTTTACCAACTGAACTATCAGGGAAGCCCGTCCTCAACTTCCTTCTACAAAATTTGATCAAGTGTTTTCATCAAGAAGGAGAAAGATGCAGGCAAGGGATGCTTGCCACACCTCTGCCCTAAGGACAGGGCCAGAGTCTCTCCTGTTCCAGTCTGTTGTCCACGTGGTGGGATTTCTGTTCCAACCTTGGCATCCTAGCACAGGTGAACAGGTCTGTGAGGCATGCCATCATTCCATGTGACACTTTTATTGTCCCTCCGTGTGGCAGCTCCTCACCCCTGTCACCTCCTCCCAAAACTCTGCATGCTGAGCCTGATGAAGTTGAAAGAAGAAATGCACAGGTTTCAATTTCAGGGGTTGTGGCCAGAGCATTGGCTCACACAGCCACGCCCTTGCCCCAGAGGCATGAAGGTGGTACCGCAGGCCGCCATGGCCTGGTGAAATCATTCCTTGTGTGTCGAGACCACCATAGAGTTCTGAGGAGACACTTCTGCAGTCCTGGAGTAGAGCATCCCCTGGGCACCCACAGAGAAGTTTCTTCCCACGGGTTATTGTCGCTCAGGAGGAAGGGCAGGCAGCTATTGGTGAATGACACCACAGAGAGGGAATAAAGGCTGTTTAGAGGGAGTTAGCGCAGAGCCAGGTCTTCCCTGGTTCATTGGTAAAGAATTCACCTGCAATGCGGAGACCTGGGTTTGATCCTGGTGTTGGGGAAGATCTCCTGGAGAAGGGAAAGGCTACCCACTCCAGAATTCTGGCCTGGAGAATCCCATGGACAGAGGAACCTGGTGGGCTACAGAGTCACAGAGTCAGACATGACTGAGTGACTAAGCACAGCACAGCACCACGCTGAGAGATAAAGACAGAGAAGTTGGCCTAGGAGGTGTGATGGCATTTGTTGGGCCTGGGGAGGCAACTGTGATCTTCCCATACCACACCCAACTTTTTCTCTTTGTTTTCTTAAATGAGTTGCAACTGAATTTCTAAATCGTGCAAGCAGAACAGTTCTTCATAAGTGCCTTTTCACTTGCACCTGTTTTCTGTCTGTTAGAAATGTGCTAGAAGAACTGACCACTTGAGGTAAAACTCAGTGACTCTATTTTAAATGGAAATATTTGTCTTCAAACTGTATATGAATTCCATATATTATATATATATATGTAAATAGGCTTCCCAGGTGGAGCTAGTGGTGAAAAATGGTAAAGAATTTGCTTGCCAATGCAAGAGAGGCAAGAGATGCAGGTTTGATTCCTGGGTCAGGAAGATCCCCTGGAGGAGGGCATGGCAACCAACTCCAGTATTCTGGTCTGGAGAATCTTCGTGAGAAGAGGAGCCTTATGGGCTAAGGTCCATAGGGTCACAGAGTGGGATACAACTGAAACGACGCGGCATGCAGACATGCACGCATATATGCAAATGTATGTATTTAATGTGTATGTGTATGTATATATGTGTAGCTTAAAACTAGGGGTCGTTCAGTTCAGTTCAGTTCAGTTCAGTCGCTCAGTCGTGTCCGATTCTCCGCGACCCCATGAATCACAGCACGCCAGGCCTCCCTGTCCATCACCAACTCCCGGAGCTCACTCAAACTCATGTCCACAGAGTCGGTGATGCCAGCCAGCCATCTCATTCTCTGTCTTCCCCTTCTCCTCCCGCCCTCAACCTTTCCCAGCATCAGATATTTTTCCAGTGAGTGAACTCGTCGCATGAGGTGGCCAAAGTATTGCAGTTTCAGCTTTAGCATCAGTCCTTCCAATGAACACCCAGGATTGATCTCCCTTAGAATGGACTGGTTGGATCTCTTGGCGGTACAATGGACTCTCAAGAGTCTTCTCCAACACCACAGTTCAAAAGCATCAATTCTTCGGCGATCAGCTTTCTTCACAGTCCAACTCTAACATCCATACATGACCACGGGAAAAACCATAGCCTTGGCTAAACGGACCTTGGTTGGCAAAGTAATGTCTCTGCTTTTTAATATACTATCAAGGTTGGTCATAACTTTCCTTCCAAGGAGCAAGCGTCTTTTAATTTCATGGCTGCAATCAGCATCTGCAGTGATTTTGGAGCCCCAAAAATAAAGTCTGACACTGTTTCCACTGTTTTTCCATCTATTTCCCATGAAGTGATGGGACCAGATGCCATGATCTTTGTTTTCTGAATGTTGAGCTTCAACCCAACCTTTTCACTCTCCTCTTTCACTTTCAACAAGAGGCTTTTGAGTTCCTCTTCCCTTTCTGCCATAAGGGTAGTGTCATCTGCATATCTGAGGTTATTGATATTTCTCCCAGCAATCTTGATTCCAGCTTGTGCTTCTTCCAGCCCAGCGTTCCTCATGATGTACTCTGCATATAAGTTAAATAAGCCAGGTGACAATATACAACCTTGACGTACACCTTTTCCTATTTGGAACCAGTCTGTTGTTCCATGTACAGTTCAGTTGCTTCCTGAGCTGCATACAGGTTTCTCAAGAGGCAGGTCAGGTGGTCTGGGATTCCCATCTCTTTCAGAATGTTCCACAGTTTATTGTGATCAACATAGTCAAAGGCTTTGGCATCGTCAATTAAGCAGAAATAGATGTTTTTCTGAAACTCGTTAAGAAGTGTCAATTACTTGTCATTGGATACATTTGAAAATATACAGTACAGACCCTAACATAGCGTAGAAATTAAATATCAAGCTTTTTTTCTATTAGAGAAGCATTTTTTAAATGTAACCTTTATGTATAAACTTTTTTTTTAATTTGACAGGTGAAGGTTTCCAAATATAATATACACTGAACTGAGAAATCAAAATGGAAAGATTTTTTCCCCAGGTATTTCTATTATTGCTTATACTGCTTGCAGCTGATACTCTGCATAAGTGTGAGATGGACCAGATAAGCTTTCAAAATTCTCATACTTAAAAATATCTTTTATACCAAAGGAGTTTAGATCTTTGGTAGTTAAGTCTTGGTGCTTGGGGTTGATGGTGGGAAAGGGATACCAAATGCAGGACAGAATCCTAGATATTTTTAAAAGCCCAATAAAAAAAATCTGTATTCTCTGTCCCGTTTTTTTTTTTTTTTAATTTTTAAAAAATTGTTGTTGTTGCTAAACAACACTGCCCTTGACCTGACTGTGATCCACAATTTGTACGAATCTTTGCAAATAGGCCTTCTTGTTATCCTGCATGTAATTATCTTCCAGTGGAGGGAATTATTGGGGAAATTATATCAGTGTCAGAAAAGTGAGGTTGCTAAGTAATACACAGAATGTCATCTTTGGTGACTTCTGCTTCATCAGATTCACCAAAATATCACTCTGTTTTAATTTCAATTGCAGGATCTGATCATTACTGACACTGTTATTGAATGAAATACCATAATTGCCAAAACATTCACTTATCTAATCACCTCATTTCAAACGGAGAAAATAAGAATTCTGAATTCTTAAAGCGAATTAAGAATTCGTTTTAGCCTGTACTCCTATTTACTGGAATTCTATTATTAATAATTATCATACCTTTTGACTGCCCATCCCATGTCAGTCCTTTGTACCCACGGTCTCTTGTAACTTTTACAGCAGTGATGACAAGTGGTTACATAGGATAAAGGAGAATTTAGAGCTAAAATGGTTTTCCCACATCCACACAGAGGCAGAGATTATCAGCCCCAGTCTCCCTAATTCCAAAGCCTGTACACAGACCCTCCTTCCCTACACTGGGTCAAAATGAGAAATAATCTCCATAATGAGATATTTAAATATGTGTGTTTCTCATTATCTGTCCAACATTGTGCTTTTCGGCCATTATGAGTATCAGAACCTTGTTATCCCTTCAGTCCTTTCCTTGGTCAGAATTTGTATATGATCTTCACATTTAGTTATTTATAATTTTACTAAAAAATGGTAAAGTGACCCAAGTGTTAATCACTCAGTCACGTCTAACTCTTTGTGACCCCATGCTATGTAGCCCACCAGGCTCCTCTGTTCATGGGATTCTCCAGGCAAGAATACAGGAGTAGGTTGCTGTTTCCTGCTCCAGGGGATCATCACAACCCAGGGATCGAACCCACGTCTCCTGCATTACGAGTGATTTCTTTACTGTCTGAGCCATCAGGGAAGCCTCCGAAAATAGTAAAAGGGTTTAATAAATGGGATGCATGAATTTTTATTTATAAGGTGTAGGAAACGTGCTTGCATCTGGAAAAGGAAAAAAAAAAAAAAAAAAAACAAGAATAGCAATTAATTAAAGCAATCCTGAACCCTTGCAGGGAGGATAGAAGATGGCGGAGGAATAGGACGGAGCGACCACTTTCTCCCCCACAAATTCAGCAAAAGAACATTTGAACGCTGAGTAAATTCCATAAAACAACTTCTGAATGCCAGCAGAGGACATCAGGCACCCAGAAAAGCAGCCCATTGTCTTTGAAAGAAGGTAGGAAAGAGTATAAAAGATAAAAAGAGAGACAAAATAAGGAGGGACGGAGCTCCATCCCAGGAAGGGAGGTTGAAAAAAAAAAAAAAAGAGAGAGAGAAGTTTCCAAACACCTGGAAAGAGTCACTGGCGGATCTGTGGCCAACCTTGGAACCTCAGAGGGCCACATAACCAGGAGAGAAAAGCAATAAATAATTAAAACCCACAGACTAAGTGCTCAGAGGAAACTCTCAGCAGAGAAGTGGCGCAACCGCCTGCACCCCCCACTAGCAAGCAGGGGCTGGGCAGGGAGGTGCAGCGGCAGCGCTTAGAGAAAGGACAGGGCCTGAATGCCCCGAGGGCAGTCTGAGGGCATTAACCAGAGATAGCTAAGCAGAAGGGTGTTAATGGGAGATAGCTAAGCAGAAGGAGGGATAGCGACCCCGCGGAAAGGCAAAAAGCCTGAAAAAAGGTGAAAAGTCCCAACGTAAGACTCCACCAACCCCGCTCACAGAACAAAGGACTGAGCAGAGTGAGTCGACTGTGGGTGGCCCATCCCCCATCCCTCACCAACACAGGCAGAGAGGGTGGCCAGCGCTGGAAGGGGCAACCACGGCCCCAGAGAGGCTTCCCATACCAAGCTGCAGGCAAGCTTCATTGCTAACCAAGACTTCTTGGGTTCGGGCCAGTCAATATCCTCCCAAGAATTTGCGCTGCTTGGACATCCAGAAAACCGAGCAGCAGGGACCGGGGAGGCGATAAGTCGCAGCAACCGCGCTCGCCAAACACCTGGTCACCTGAGATGTAGTTCACCTGCTCAGACGTGGAAGGCACAAAATGCAGGTCCGACAAAGTCTGCGCCTTTGTGGAGTACATGAGAATCTGAGCCACTCAGACCTGGGAAATGCATGCAACCCAGCGCCGGCCTCGGACAGTTCCCAACAGAGCAACCTAGAGCCTGAGCAGCATAAACAGGGAAAACACACATGCCACAAGCAGGGGCAATCCCAGTGTAGCTGAGACACTGCGTGCACTCCCCAATGATGCCAGGGATTTTTTCTAGCAGCGTCCCTCCTTCCCCACAGCACGTCTGAACAGGTGAACCTATTATGTCCACCACTGCCCCCCGTATACCAGGATGGGACTTAGACATGGAAGAGACTAGCAAACAGAAGACCTTTAAAAGAAGGAAATGTCTTGGAAGTGACAGATGGAGAAGTCTTGGGGCTACTGCAAGAATAAGACCAAAAACCAGAGGCAGAGGCTTAAGTCCAAATCCTGAGAACACCAGAGATCTCCTGTTCCAGGGAACATAAATTGATAGGTACTCATCAAATGCCTCCATACATACACTGAAACCAGGCACCACCCAAGGGTCAACAAGTTTCAGTGAAAGACATACCAGGCAGATTTGCCAGCAACACAGTAGAATAGCCCTGAACTTCAATATACAGGCTAGCCAAAGCCACTCCAAACCCACTGACATCTCAAACTCATTACTGGACACTTTATTGCACCCAAGAGAGAATAAATCCAGCTCCACCCACCAGAACACTAACACAAGCTTCCCTAACCAGGGAACCTTGACAAGCCACCTGTCCAACCCCACACACAGTGAGGAAACTACATAATTAAGAGAACTCCACGAGCTGTCAGAAGAGGAAAGGCCACCCTAAGCACAGCAATATAAGTAAGATGAAGAGGCAGAGAAATACCCAGCAAGTAAAGGAACAGGATAAATGCCCATCAACACAAACAAAAGAGGAAGATATAGGGAATCTAAAAGCCTCTTAATGAAAGTGAAAGAAGAGAGTGAAAAGGTTGGCTTGAATCTCAGCATTCAGAAAACAAAGATCATGGCATCTGGTCCCATCACTTCATGGGAAATAGATGGAAAAACAGTGGAAACAGTGTCAGACTTTATTTTTTTGGGCTCCAAAATCACTGCGGATGCTGATTGCAGTCATGAAATTAAAAGACGCTTACTCTGTATGGATGTGAGAGTTGAACTGTGAAGAAAGCTGATCGCTGAAGAATTGATGATTTTGAACTGTGGTGTTGGAGAAGACTCTGGAGAGTCCCTTGGACTGCAAGGATATGCAACCAGTCCATTCTAGAGGAGATCAATCCTGGGTGTTCATTGGAAGGACTGATGCTAAAGCTGAAACTCCAATACTTTGGCCATTTCATGCGATGAGTTGACTCACTGGAAAAGACTCTGATGCTAGGAAAGGTTGGGGGCGGGAGGAAAAGGGGACAACCGAGAATGAGATGGCTGGATGGCATCCTCTCCCACAGAGTCCCCAAAACTCTTCTATATACCTATGTCTCTTTTGCAGTCTCGTATACAGGGTTAAGTTCACCATCTTTCTAAATTCCATATATATGCCTTAGTATACTGTATTGATGTTTTTCTTTCTGGCTTACTTCACGCTGTATAATAGGCTCCAATTTCATCCACCTCATTAAAAATGATTCAAATGCATCCTTTTTGATGGCTGAAAAATACTCCATTGTGTATATGTTCTAAAGCTTTCTTATCCACTCGTCTGCAGAAGGACATCTAGGTTGCTTCCATGTCCTGGCTGTTATAAACAGTGCTGCAATGAACATTGGAGTACGTGTGTCTCTTTCAATTCTGGTTTCCTTGGTGTGTATGCCCAGGAGTGCGATTGCTGGATCATATGGCAGTTCTATTTACAGCTTTTTGAGGAATCTCCACACTGTTCTCCATAGTGGCTGTACTAGTTTGCATTCCCACCAACAGTGTAAGAGGGTTCCCTTTTCTCCACACTCTCTCCAGCATTTATTGCATGTAGACATTTGGATAGCAGCCATTCTGACTGGTGTGAAATGGTATCTCATTGTGGTTTTGATTTGCATTTCTCTGATTATGAGGGATGTTGAGCACTTTTTCATGTGTTTCTTAGCCATCTGCATGTCTTCTTTGGAGAAATGTCTGTTTAGTTCTTTGGCCCATTTTCTGATTGGGTCACTTATTTTTCTGAAATTTAGCTGCAAGAGCTGCTTGTATATTTTGCAGAATAATCCTTTATCAGTTGCTTCATTTGCTATTATTTTCTCCCATTCTGAAGGCTGTCTTTTCACCTTGCTTATAGTTTCCTTTGCTGTGCAGAAGCTTTTGATTTTAATTAGGTCCCATTTGTTTAGTTTTGCTTTTATTTCCAATATTCTGGTAGGTGGGTCTTGGAGGATTCTGCTGTGATTTATGTCGGAGACGGTTTTGCCTACGTTCTCCTCTAGGAGTTTTATAGAATCTGGTCTTACATTTAGCTCTCTAATCCATTTTGAGTTTATTTTGGTGTATGGTGTTAGGGAGTGTTCTAGTTTCATTCTTTTACAAGTGGCTGACCAGTTTTTTCAGCACCACTTGTTAAAGATACTGTCTTTTGTCTATTTTATATTCTTGCCTCCTTTGTCGAACATAAGGCGTCCATAGGTGCGTGGATTTATCTCTGGGCTTTCTATTTTGTTCCATTGATCTGTATTTCTGTCTTTATGCCAGTACCATACTGTCTTGATGACTGTGACTTTGTAGTAGAGCCTGAAGTCTGGAGGATTAATTCCTCCAGTTCCATTCTTCCTCAAGATTGCTTTGGCTATTTGAGGTTTTTGTATTTCCATACAAATTGTGAGATTTTTTGTTCTAGTTCTGTGAAAAATATCGTTGGTAGCTTGATAAGGATTGCATTGAATGTATAAATTACTTTGGGTAGTATACTCATTTTCACAATATTTGTTCTCCCAATCCATGAACACGGTATATTTCTCCATCTATTAGTGTCCTCTTTGATTACTTTCACTAGTGTTTTATAGTTTTCTATGTACAAGTCTTTTGTTTCCTTAGGCAGATATATTTCTAAGTATTTGATTCTTTTCGTTGCAACAGTGAATGGAATAGTTTCCTTAATTTCTCTATTTTCTCATTATTAGTGTATAGGAATGCAAGGGATTTCTGTGTGTTGATTTTATATCCTGCGACTTTACTGTATTCATTGCTAGCTCTAGTAGTTTTCTGGTAGAGTCTTTAGGGTTTTCTGTGTAGAGGATCATGTCATCAGCGAACAGTGAAAGTTTTACTTCTTCTTTTCCAATTTGTATTCTTTTTATGTCTTTTTCTTTTTCTGCTCTGATTGCTATAGCCAAAACTTCCAGAACTGTCTCTGCTTTTTAATATGCTATCTAGGTTGGTCATAACTTTCCTTCCAAGGAGTAAGCGTCTTTTAATTTCCTGTCTGCAATCAGCATCTGCAGTGATTTTGGAGCCCCCAAAAATAAAGTCTGACACGACTTAGAGACTGACTAATAACAGGAACATTGACACTCCAGTGTGAAGAGGGTGGACCAATGAATCAGGCACAAGTTCAGAGCTGCTCATCGCTGCACTCAGGACCAGACTAAAAGGAACATCTGTTCTCACACAATACTCCCTCATTCATGAGAACTTGGAGTGATAGTTTTCATTCTGAGACACATTCATAACTAAGGGCGGTCACGGTCACTCCTGTTCTAAGGCATCAGGAGGTCATCAAGGGCAGCGTTTTCCAATGTTCTGGGCACCAGACACCGGTTTCACGGAAGACAGTTTTTCCTCTAACTGGGGTCTGTGGATGGGTTTTGGATGATTCGAGCATATTGCATTTATCAGTCCCTGGGTCATGAAGATCCCTTGGAGGAGGAAATGGCAACCCACACCAGTATTCTTGCCTGGAACTCTACAGTCCATGGGGTCAGAAAGAATCAGACACGACTGAGAGACTTCACTTTATTTATCTTATTATGACATGAGGTCTACCTTAGGTCATCAGGTGTTAAATCCTGGAGGCTGGAGACCCCCAGTCTAGCTGAAGATCCTATAGGCTGGGGACCCCCGACCTAGGTGAAGTCACCCCGGTAGAGGTTTGCTTTTCCAACGCTTTCCACATCAGTGATCCACACCGTGGGGATGGCAGACAGCAAGAGATCCCTGTGCATGAAGGGAACTGACACTCCTGAAGGAAAAAGGAAAGAAGCACACGTCCAGCTGACAAGCTTGTATGCCCTCAAGACACAGGAACCATCGGATCCATCCGATTACAAGGCTGGCTGGGTGTGTTTGTTCACTTTATTTGCTCTGGAAATTACTAGGATGCATTCACTAGCTATCCTTTCCATTTGCTTAAAAGTTGACTTAAGTGAATCTCCGCCAGAAAAGACACTAATTGTGTGTGTGTGTATGAGACACAGTCTGAACTATCAAGCCTCAGACTCCTTTTCTCTACAGTAAAGATCAAAGTGAGGTTTACATGTGTGCTGATGGATGCTTGAAAGCCAAGAAAAGGATTTCTTCCAGAACAGGCCGTTGTGGACACAGAGCAGCAAGGAGAGGGTGGAACAAACGGAGACAGTAGCATTGAAACTCACGCATTACTATATGTAAAACAGATGTGTGCCCAGTTGCTCACTCATGTCCAACTCTGCGACTCCATGGACGTAGCCCGCCAGGCTTCTCTGCCCATGTGATTGTCCAGGCAAGAATCCTGGATTAAGTAGCCATTGTTCCCTTATCCAGGGGATCTTCCCCACCCAGCAACTGAACCCGGTCTCCCACACTGCGGCAGATTCTTGATCATCTGAGCCAGGGAGGTAAGATAGCCAGTGGAAATTTGATGGACGGCACAGGGAACTCTGTGACAACCTACAGGGTGGGATGGGCTGGGAGGTGGAAGGGAGGTTCAAGACAGAGGAGACACATGTAAACCTGTGGCTGATTCATGTCAATGTATGGCAGAAACCAACACAATATTGTAACGCAATGATCCTCCAATTAGAAATAAATACATTAAAAAAAAGAAAGACACAACTACCATCATCTTTGAATTAGAAAATGTCAAACGTGAGAATGGGGTGAAGGTCCTGAGAACAGCTGTTAACAAATGGTTCATAAACCTGGACAGGGAAGGAGAGGCGTTTCTCCCCATGGTTGCAAGACTGGGAAGCTGTTATCTTTGTAAAGTGGATGTTTCTGTTCCCAGACAAGCAGCAAGAAGTTTTTCATGCTAATAAACAGGCCACATCTGAAGTATTTTTCATGATACTTTCCTGTACATCTACAAGTTGAAAGGTACAATACTGTAAAATAATTAGCCTTCAATCAAAATAAATTAATTTTAAATAAAGTTTTTACTCCTCTCCCCCTCTGCTCTTTCATTTGTTTGTTGCTTCTAAGTCTAGCCAAGGCTATGGTTTTTCCAGTGGTCGTGTATGGATGTGAGAGTTGGACTGTGAAGAAAGCTGATAGCCGAAGAATTGATGCTTTTGACTGTGGTGCTGGAGAAGACTCTTGAGAGTCCCTTGGACTGCAAGGAGATCCAGCCAGTCCATTCTAAAGGAAATCAATCCTGGGTGTTCATTGGAAGGACTGATGCTGAAGCTGAAACTCCAATACTTTGGCTACCTCATGTGACAAGTTGACTCACTGGAAAAGAGTCTGATGCTGGGAAGGACTGGGGGCGGGAGGAGAAGGGGATGACAGAGAATAAGATGGGTGGATGGCATCACCGACTGGATGGACATGAGTTTGCGTGAACTCCAGGAGTTGGTGATGGACAGGGAGGCCTGGCGTGCTGTGATTCATGGGGTTGCAAAGAGTCTGACACGACTGACCGACTGAACTGAACTGAAGTCTAAAGTCAAAGGTTTAGAGCCTGTTCTAAAAGAAAAATGACTATTTTGCACTAGTATTAATTTGGCTCTGTTAAATAAATATTCAGCTGAAAATTAAATGCTTTCAGTCAACCCAGTTCAGCTGCTCTGCAACCCCATGGACTGCAGCACGCCAGGCCTCCCTGTCCATCACCAACTCCCGGAGCTTACTCAAGTCATGTCCATCGAGTCAGTGATGCAATCCAACTGTCTCATCCTCTGTCGTCCCCTCCTTCTCCCGCCTTCAATCTTTCCCATCATGAGGGTCTTTTCAAATGAGTCAGTTCTTCACATCAGGTGGCTGACGTATTGGAGATTCAGCTTCAGCTTCAGTCCTTCCAGTAGGCTTTAAATAAAATCCATAGAACTGACAGGAATATTGAAAACTAAAGTAGGCAAAGCTGTTTACGTCTGAGCACATTGTTTCCAAATTAGATTTTATATGTACAAATGTATAATTCAATGTCTGTAAAATCTGTGTGAACATGCACTTCTGCGAATTATGGCGGCATGTATATATATTTTAGGTGTACAATATATATTAATCCCACCAATGTATTGTGACAGCCTTAAGGATAAAAGCAGTATATTACCAACAGTGAATTATGGTTCACTTATACTTTGCAGGAATAAATGTTTTATTTAAAAAATATTTTAATGGGCCAATATTTGACTTGTGTTTATTTCAAGCATTTAGTTCTTCCAAGATTTATAAATTTGGGTCATAAAAACAGTTATAGTTCTGGCAAAAAATTTTATGGAGTATTTTTGTATATAAACGTATGAATGAGTGCAAGGACGCTCAGTCACTCACTCGTCCCCGACACTTTTGTGGCCCCATGGACTGTAGCCCGCCAGGCTCCTCTGTCCATGAGATTTCCCAGGCAAGAATACTGGAGTGGCTTGCTATTTCCTTCTCCAGGGGATCTTCCCAACCCGGTGATTGAACCCATGCTTGCTGTATTGGCAGGCAGATTCTTTACCATTGAGCCACCTGGGAACCCCTAAATACTTGGATACTATTTTAAAATCCACAATTCCCGATTCTGGGATTAAAGTATGTCAGTAGTTGAAACACACTAGTTTACTGTGACAAAAAGAACTAACCTGAAAATAATCATAGCACTAAAAAAATACTAAAAAACTAAACTGCCTCACAACATTTTACACGATCAAATAGGAAAACCAAGATTTTTGATGTAGTCAGTCTAAAAGATTTTTAGAATATTATTGACTTTCATTTATTTTAATGCAAATTAATAGTGAAATGAATAATAAAATTTATTCTAACCTCTAAAAAAAAATAATAATGAAAACATAAAGGTTGACTCAGTGGTAAAGAAACTGCCTCCAATACAGAAGATACAGGTTCAATTCCTGGGTCAGGAAGACCCCCTGGAAAAGAAAATGGCAAGGCACTCCAGTATTCTTGCCTGGAAAAGCCCATGAACAGAGAAGCCTAGCAGGCTTTACAGTCTACAAGATCACAGAGTCTGACACAACTGAGCAACTAAGCCACCAACGACTACGCACAAGTAGAACATGGGTTTAGGGAGGTCCAAAGGGATGTCCAAAGTATATACTAGGCTTTCCTGATAGCACAGTTGATAAAGAATCTGCCTGCAATGCAGGAGACCCCACTTTGATTCCTGGGTCAGGAAGTTCCCCTGGAGAGGGGGTAGGCTATCCACTCCAGTCTTCTTGGTCTTCCCTGGTGGCTTAGCTGGTAAAGAATCTGCCTGCAATGTGGGAGACATGGGTTAGCTCCCTGGGTTGGGAAGATCCCCTGGAGAAGGGAAAGGCTACCCAAAGCAGTATTCTGGCTTAGAGAATTCCATGGACTGTATAGTCCATGGGGTCACATAGAGTCAGACACGACTGAGCAACTTTAGAAGAAGACGAAGAAGAAAGTATATTCAGTGACAGCAGTTACTACAAAAATAGCCTCGTGCACATGAGAAATGACAAAGGCTTGAGGGGAAGCAGTGCCAGGAGGAAACTGATCCTGATGCAGATCTGGAATAAACGACTGGGTTCAGAGGACAGGAAAAGAGCCATTATTTCCTAATTAGGCACAGAAGGCATTGGGCTGCCTTTGATTCAGGGACCCGGAGAATTCATCTGGAAGTCTGAAATGTATTCAAGTAAACTCATATTCATCAGGAAGCTCACCTACGCACTCATCTCCAGGGCTGTGGCTGGAAAGTCATCACAGACTCAGTGGCTTCACACAAGTCAAATTCATTATCTTACAGTTCTGAAGTCCAAGATGGGTTTCACAAGGCCAGTATGTAGATGTCTGCAAGAATCCAGTACCTTCCGGAAGCTCAGGTAAGAATCCTTGAGGAGCCCACAGCCCTTGACTCCCAGCCCTTTCCGCCACCTTCAAAGCCAGCCTGGGCTCGTCCAGTGCTTCTCACACTACATCCCTGCCTGCCTCCTCCACCTGTCAGGACCCCTGGGATTACACTGGACCCATCTGAATAATCTACTTTGTGTCAGCAGATGGGGAGTCTTAATTCCATCTGCAACATTGCCATGGAAAGCCACAAGTTCAAAGACTCCAGGAATTACAATGGAGACATCTTTGAGGGGTAGGCTTTTTATTCTGCCTTCTACAAGTGTGGATGAGGGCTAAACCCCTTTGGTTATGTCTGACTCTTTTGCAACCCTATGGACTGTAGCCGACCAGGCTCCTCTGCCCATGGGGATTCTCCAGGCAAGAATACTGGACTGGGTTGACATGCCCTCCTTCCCCAGGGGATCTTCCCAACCCAGGGATCGAACCTGCATCTCATATCTCCTGCATTAGCAGGTGGGTTCTTTACCACTAGCGCCATCTGGGAAGCCCACATTCTACAGCAGGGGTCCCCAATATTTTTGGCATCTGGGATGGGTGTCACGAAAGATAATTTTCCCACAGACTGGGGGCAGTTGTTAGGGGAATGGTTTGAGGATGAATCAAGCATATTACATTTATTTCTTTATTTCCATTATTATTACATCCTCTCTGTGCGGGTTTCCCTGGTGGCTCAGATGGTACAGAAACTGCCTGCAATGTGGGAGAGCTGGGTTCGATCCCTAAGTTGGGAAGATTTCCTGGGGGAGGGCATGGCCACCCACTCCAGTATTCTTGCCTGGAGAATCCCATGGACAGAGGAGCCTGGTGGGTTACAGTCCATGGGGTCACAAAGAGTCACACATGACCAAAAGGGGTAGCTGTGAGGATTTGGACATCGGATTTGACACTCCACAGCATAGAGGCCAGAACACGAACCTGGGGTTTTCCAGCACAATGAGGGGTCAGAGAACTGTCTCGGGGATGAATCTTCAGGGTGAAGATGGAAGACGTGTCCATGAGAAAAACAAAGAAAAGCAGCTGGAGGAGAAAAGGCAATCGGGAGAGAATCATATGAGTAAGACGTGGATGACGGGAAAGGTGTGAGCAATGGTTTCTGACTGGGAAAAATCTATGCCTGAGAAACTCTTGACATGTTGAAATGGTGTACAAACAGCCCCGGAGGTAACGGGTTCATTTCTGATCACAGCAAAGACACATAAAGCTTTGCTATTTCTGTTTGATAATGTACATTTTATAAAACATGGCAAACATATATACATGATCTCACATTTCCATCCACGTTTGAATCTCATCTAAAATCCTCTACCCATAAATGGAGTATCAGACTAAAGAGAGCTATTCTAAGAATTTTCCATGGATTTGTTATGCCTGGATGCAGTGAACTTGAAAAGAAACAAAACAAACAAACAAACAAAAAACGCCTTGCTGGATTCATTTACATTAATGTGGTGCATTCCTGTGAAATGTTTGTATCTAATGATGAATAATCAACCCTTCTTAACTCTAACAACAACAACAACAAAAATATCATGGAAGGACCACGTTAGTGGTAGTTTGAGTTAGCATGAATTTGGAGAGTAATTTTTTGTCATTCCATAAGTTTTTTTCTATCTCTTTTTCATTAAGTCTTAAATATTCAGTTAATTTGATTATACTCTTTTAAGATGCCATCTATAAACACGCACACACACACACACATACACACACACACACAGGGCTTAAATGATAGCTCAGCAGTAAAGAATCTACCTGTCAGTTCAATGCAGGAGACACAGGTTGGGTCCTTGGTTTGGAAAGATCCCCGGAGAAGGAAATGGCAACCCACTCCAATATTCTTGCCTGGAGAATCCCATGGACAGAGGATCCTGGCGAGCTACAGTTCATGAGGTCACAAAGAGTCAGACACGACTGAAGCAACTAAGAAGAACTACAAAGGTAAATCTTCTGGCCTATTGAGGAAGGATTTCATTAGGAGAGACTGGAGGCAGAGACAGCTGTCAGAAAGTCAGTGCGGCTCTTCTGGAGAGAGGTTGTAAGTCTGAGCTAGGACATGGTGAACCAACCAGGAGCGGTTCATACCTGACCCTAAGAAATGGGAGAGGAGAGTGGATATAGTTCTGAGGTTTTGAAATGGGCCAGTGGAAAAGTAAGCAATTCAAACTGGAAAAAAAAAGGAAGTAGATTTCTGGGGAGACACTGAACAGCCAGGTGGCCACTGTAAGACTCACAGAGCTTAAAGGGAGCAGTGGAGAAGAGGCAGCTTTGAAGAAAGAGGTGAGCTGCTGAGATGCAAGTGGTTAGAGTAGAGACACACCTTTTCTTTCTTTCTTTATTGCCTCCCGAAATATTCCTCTATTTCCCCCCATGTTAACATTTTATTTTGTATAGAGGTATGGCTGATTAAAAATATTGTGATAATTTCAGACAAACAACAAAGGGGCCCAGTCATGCATACAGATGTACTCATTCTCCCCCAAACTCCCCAGACATCCAGGCTGCCACATGACACTGAGCAGAGTTCCCTGTGCTGTCCAGCAGGTCTTTGTTGGTTCTTCATGTTGAATACAGCAGTGTATCCTTGTCCATCCCAAACTCCCTAACTATAGTATGTCATCCCTTATAAGCATAATCTAAAAAGCAATGGTACAAATGAACTTATGTACAAACAAATTCAGAAACAGATTCACAGACTGAAAGAACAAGCTTAAGGTTCCCACTTAAACGGAAGGATGCAGGGAAGAGACACACCCTTTTAATTTACAGGAGACCGAGCTTTGATCTGACCAATCCCCCAACTCTCGTTAGAGCTCAGCTTGTCTAACTTGCGAGTGAGTTAAAAGGGAGTGAACTGAACGTCATACTTCACTGCCATCTTGTCTAAATGTCATGCGTAAGGATTTTAATAGCTCATAACCAAATGCGCCCTCAGACAAAGTTAATGATGCTTCAAAACCAGAGGGCAGGCACGAGGGAGTGTTTATCTTTTAATCTGAGGCAGGATGATGGCAAGAGAGGGTAGGGATGACGTAGCCACATAAATCACCCCGTGGCGAGGCAGGACACATAAATATATCATCCAGGTGGACAGTAACTGAGGCTGACTCGGGTGAAATGGCAGCTTGGCGAACCTCTGTATATGCTCGTACAATGAGGTTCTAAATTAATTTTGTTTGCTTCTCCCACACTTAAAATGTTTGTCATGGAGTATCATTTGCACAGATGAAGTGACTTACTCCTTGTTTACCCAAAGCTTTCTCTTCCTGACACAATGATAAATGTTTCCCCTTAATGTTGTGCTATTGTTTAGAACTTTCATTTGCATTTTTTTTTGCTTATTCTTTCAATGCTCCACTGTAAAAAATTAACATATTTTGACTCCACATGTAAGTATAAATTCCTTATCCAAAACCAAAGATGTTTCAACAGTCATGAAAAACATAGGACAAACTGGCAGTCTGTTCTATTCTCTATGTGTGTATCGAGCTTCTCTCCAATAAATACACTTAAGAGATAATGGGTAAGTGTCCAGCACTGTGACTGGCCAATGTACTAAAATCAAGAAAGAGTTCTATTCTCCCCTGTTCAGGAGAGTGGAGATGGTGACTTGAAATTCAACATCAAATAACAAAAAACACCAAGAACATGGCATCCGGTCCTGTAACTTCATGGCTAAAAAGAAGAGGGGAAAGTGGAAACGGTTACAGACTTTATTTTCTTGGGCTCCACAATCACTGCAGAGGGTGACTTCAGCCATGAAATTAAGAGACGCTTGCTCCTTGGGAGGAAAGCTATGACAAACCTAGAGAGCATATTAAAAAGAGACATCACTTTGCCGACAAAGATCTGTATAGCCAAAGCTATGGTTTGTCCGGGAGTCACATACACATGTACGAGTTGGACCACAAACAAGGTTAAGACAAAAAACTCACAGTATACAATTCAATGATGCCTCAAAAATATATATATATATATATAAGGTTCAAATCCATACGTCTCTTTGTTACAAGCAAGGGGGTTACGGGCTTCAAGCCTTTCAGGGTCTCATGACTTCGTTTATACCCAAGACGAAACTGGACCGTGGTGCCAAGAAGCTTGGGGACTGGTGACTTAGAGGGCCTAATGTTGAAATGAAACAAACTAGTATAGGTGTACAATAAGAGATTGCTGACTGATGAAACTCACTAACAGATCATATTTTCACCTGAACACGGGTGGGAACCAATGCTAGGAGCCAAAAACACTTTCAGAAAGTGCAATGAAGTCAAGTCACGAAGACAAAGAGTAGCCAGGTCAGCTGAATAAACCGTGTGGAATGAGAAGGGAAAAAACCTGTGCATTTGCGAAGCTTTTATTGTTTTAAACAATAAAGTGAAGAGGGCAAGTGCTAAGTACGTGCGATCTACATTTTCAACGGATCTCAATTCATTACCCTAAGGAACAAGGCCAGACATTTAAAGGGATCATTACTACAAGATGGAGAACTGGATGAGCCACACCATTTGTCATGGTGATGTGCATGAGGAAGCCCACACTGAGTGGTAGTATGCTCAATGCTTTTTTTTTTTTTTCCACATATACTTTACATATACTTGAATGTTTAAAATCAATGGGGAAAATTTAATGATCACTAGATGGCTACTCCTTTGGTTGCTTTAAAGTTTAGCTGTTGTTGTCAGTCGCTAAGTTGTCTCCGATTCTTGGCCAATCCATGGACTGCAGCACACCAGGCCTCCCTGTCCAATACCAACTCCCGGAGCTTGCTCGGACTCATGAACATTGAGTTGGTGATGCCATCCAACCATCTCATCCTCTGTTGTCCCCTTCTCCACCCGCCTTCAATCTTTCCCAGCATCAGGGTATTTTCCAATGAGTCAACTCTTCGAATCAGGTGGCCAAAGTATTGGAGCTTCAGCTTCAGCATCAGTCCTTCCAGTGAATACTCTGGACTGATTTCCTTTAGGATGGACCGGTTTGATCTCCTTGCGGTACAAGGGACTCTCTAGCAGCATAATGTGAAAGCATCAATTCTTTGGCACTCAGCCTTCTTTATAGTCCAGCTCTCACATGTGTACATGACTACTGGCAAAACCCTAGCTTTGACTAGATGGACCTCTGTCAGCAAAGGGATATCTCTGCTTTTTAATATGCTGTTTAGACTTGTCACCCCAACTCCAGTACTCTTGCCTGGAAAATCCCAAGGATGGAGGAGCCTGGTAGGGTGAAGTCCATGGGGTCTTGAAGAGTCAGACATGACTGAGTGACTTCACTTTCACTTTTCACTTTCCTGCATTGGAGAAGGAAATGGCAACCAACTCCAGTGTTCTTGCCCGGAGAATCCCAAGGACAGATGAGCCTGGTGGGCTGACGTCTATGGGGCTGCACAGAGTCGAACACGACTGAAGCGACTTAGCAGCAGCAGCAGCAGAAGTCTTCTCACAGCTTTTCTTAACAATTATTCAATTATTTTTTAAAAGATATTCACCAGAATCTGGGGGGAAAAACAGTATTTCTAGTCCTTGTTTTTTCATGAACTGTGAACATAAATTTGGTCATGCTTTATACTCTCCCTAAAGCATTATCTCCTGTACTTAACATTACATATGTGTCTTCTCAACATCTTAGATCACTTTCACCTTAGAGCATGTATCATAATGAAATACTGCAGACACATTACGTGGTTTTCACTATGGATTTTTTTTTTTTTTTTGGTATTGCCCAGCCTCACTTGATGGATGTCAGCAATCTGCCTGATCCCATCACCCACTGGCTTCACAGACTCACTCTCCTGGTTGATGATTATTCACTGCTCCTGTATAACCACAATCAGTCCCTCAGCCTTTCACCCAAATGGCCCCACACAGACAGCTAGCTGAACTACCCTATGGCCTTGATTCCTGCCATTTTATATGGCCATAGTTGCAGTGATTGGGCAACTTAGCATGATCCCAGAGTGTATTCTTATCTTAAATCTTTACACACCCCATCTACCCTGCTCTATCCTTGCAGCCAAATCTAGAAGGAAGAAGATTCTCATTGCCTGACTTTCTGGTCCAGGTGTGAATAATAACAGCTTTCCAGATCTCATTGATTCTTCCAAGTGAATTCAAATATATTTCAATCACCTGTTGTTTTATTAAGTAGAAAATTCATCATCACCACCCACACCCCTCCATTATACTAGCCATTGTCTTCCCAGACCTAACTCAACAAGAAAAAAATATCCAGGCAAAGGATGCTGTGAATACAAAGCAAGTTCTTCCAATGTACCCAGCACTCAAGAACAGAAATACAGCCTTAGGGGCAGCCGTGAGGAGACACCCCTGGTCCAAGGTAAGAAGCAGTGGCTGCGCTTTGCTGGAGCAGCTGTGAAGAGATACCCCACGACCAAGGTAAGAGAAACCCAAGTAAGACGGTAGGTATTGCAAGACAGCATCAGAGGGCAGATACAGTGAATCTTAACAGAAAAAACTAGTCAATCTGATCAAACGGAGCACAGTCTTGTCTAACTCATTGAAACTAAGCCATGCCGTGTGGGTCCACCCAAGACAGGTTGGTCATGATAGAGAGGTTTGACAGAATGTGGTACACTGGAAAAGGGAAAGGCAAACCACTTCAGTATACTTGCCTTGCAAACCCCATGAACAGTATGAAAAGGCAAAATGATATGATTCTGAATGAGGAACTCCCCAGGTCGGTAAATGCCTGACCTATGTTACTGGAGATCAGTGGAAAATAAATCCAGAAAGACTGAAGGGATGGAGCCAAACCAAAACCAATACCCAGTTGTGGATGTGACTAGTGATAGATGCAAGGTTCCATGCTGTAAGAGCAATATTTTATAGGAATCTGGAATGTTAGGTCCATGAATCAAGGCAAATTGGAAGTGGTCAAACAGGAGATGGCAAGAGTGAACGTTGACATTCTAGGAATCAGTGAATTAAAATGGACTGGAATGGGTGAATTTAACTCGGATGACCATTATATCTACTACTGTGGGCAGGAATCCCTTAGAAGAAATGGAGTAGCCATCATGGTCAACAAAAGAGTCCGAAATGCAGTACTTGGATGCAATCTTAAAAACGACAGAATGATTTCTGTTCGTTTCCAAGGCAAACCATTCAATATTACAGTAATCCAAGCCTATGCCCCAACCAGTAATGCTGAAGAAGCCGAAGTTGAATGGTTCTATGAAGACCTACAAGACCTTTTAGAACTAACATCCAAAAAAGATATCCTTTTCATTATAGGGGACTGGAATGCAAAAGTAGGAAGTCAAGAAACACCTGGACTAACAGGCAAATTTGGCCTTGGAGCACGGAATGAAGCAGGGCAAAGGCTAATAGAGTTTTGTCAAGAGAACGCACTGGTCATAGCAAACACTCTCTTCCAACAACACAAGAGAAGACTCTACACGTGGACATCATCAGATGGTCAACACCGAAATCAGATTGATTAAATTCTTTGCAACCAAAGATGGAGAAGCTGTATACTGTTAGCGAAAAAAAGACCAGGAGCTGACTGTGGCTCAGATCATGAACTCCTTATTGCCAAATTCAGACTTGAAGAAAGTAGGGAAAACCGCTAGACCATTCAGGTATGACCTAAATCAAATCCCTTATGATTATACAATGGAAGTGAGGAATAGTTTTAAGGGACTAGATCTGATAGATAGAGTGCCTGATGAACTCTGGACGGACGTTCGTGACATTGTACAGGAGACAGGGACCAAGACCATCCCCATGGAAAAGAAATGCAAAAAAGCAAAATGGCTTCTGAGGAAGTCTTACAAATAGCTGTGAAAAGAAGAGAAGTGAAAAGCAAAGGAGAAAAGGAAAGTTATAAGCATCTGAATGCAGAGTTCCAAAGAATAGCAAGGAGAGATAAGAAAGCCTTCCTCAATGATCAATGCAAAGAAATAGAGGAAAACAACAGAATAGGAAAAACAAGAGATCTCTTCAAGAAAATTAGAGATTCCAAGGGAACATTTCATGCAAAGATGGGCTCGATAAAGGACAGAAATGGTATGGACCTAACAGAAGCAGAAGATATTAAGAAGAGGTGGCAAGAATACATCGAAGAACTGTACAAAAAAGATCTTCACGACCAAGATAGTCATGATAACGTGATCACTGACCTAGAGCCAGACATCTTGGAATGTGAAGTCAAGTGGGCCTTCTAAGCATCACTACGAACAAAGCTAGTGGTGGTGATAGAATTCCAGTTGAGCTATTTCAAATCTTGAAAAATGATGCTGTGAAAGTGCTACACTCAATATGCCAGCAAATGTGGAAAACTCAGCAGTGGCCACAGGACTGGAAAAGGTCAATCTTCATTCCAATTGCAAAGAAAGGCAACGCCAAAGAATGCTCAAACTACCTCACAATTGCACTCATCTCACACGCTAGTAAAGTCATGTCCAAAATTCTCCAAGCCAGGCTTCAGCAATACGTGAACCGTGAACTCCCAGATGTTCAAGCAGGTTTTAGAAATGGCAGAGGCACCAGAGATCAAATTGCCAACATCCGCTGGATCATGGAGAAAGCAGGAGAGTTCCAGAAAAACATCTATTTCTGCTTCATTGACTATGCCAAAGCCTTTGACTGTGTGGATCACAATAAACTGTGGAATATTCTGAAAGAGATGGGAATAACAGACCACCTTATCTGCCTCTTGAGAAGCCTGTATGCAGGTCAGGAAGCAACAGCCAGAACTGTACATGGAACAACCGACTAGTTCCAAATAGGAAAAGAAGTGCGTCAAGGCTGTATATTGTCACCTTGCTTATTTAACTTATATACAGATTACATCATGAGGAATGCTGGGCTGGAAGAAGCACAAGCTGGAATCAAGATTGCTGGGAGAAATATCAATAATCTCAGCTCTGCAGATGACACTACCCTTATGGCAGAATGTGAAGAGGAACTCAAAAGCCTCTTGATGAAAGTAAAAGAGGATAGTGAAAAGGTTGGCTTGAAGCTCAACATTCAGAGAACAAAGATCATGGCATCTGGTCCCATCACTTCGTGGAAAATAGATGGAAAAACAGTGGAAACAGTGTCAGAATTTTTTTGGGGGGCTCCAAAATCACTGCCGATGCTGATTGCAGCCATGAAATTAAAAGACACTCCTTGGAAGGAAAGTTATGATCAACCTAGATAGCATATTAAAAAGCAGAGACATTACTTTGCCAACAATGGTCCGTCTAGTCAAGGCTATGGTCTTTCCCGTGGTCATGTATGCATGTGAGAGTTGGACTGTGAAGAAAGCTGATCGCTGAAGAATTGATGCTTTTGAACTGTGTTGCTGGAGAAGACTCTTGAGAGTCCCTTGTACCGCAAAGAGATCCAACCAGTCCATTTTAAGGGAGATCGAGCCTGGGTGTTCATTGGAAGGACTGATGCTAAAGCTGAAACTGCAATACTTTGGCCACCTCATGAGACGAGTTGACTCACTGGAAAAGACTCTGATGCTGGGAAAGGTTGGGGGCGGGAGAAGAATGGGACGACCGAGAATGAGATGGCTGGATGGTATCACCGACTACTATGGACATGAGTTTGATTGAACTCAGGGAGTTGGTGATGGATAGGGAGGCCTGGCATGTTGTGATTCATGGGGTCACGGAGAGTCAGACACGACTGAGCGACTGAACTGAACTGAACTGAAGAATTGATGCTTTTGAACTGTGGTGTTGGAGAAGACTCTTGAGAGTCCCATGGACTGCAAGGAGATCCAACCAGTCCATTCTAAAGGAGATCAGTCCTGGGTGTTTATTTGAAGGACTGATGCTAAAGCTGAAGCTCCAATATTTTGCCCACCTCATGCTAAGTGTTAGTTGACTCTCTGGAGAAGACTCTGATGCTGGGAGGGATTGGGGCAGGAGGAGAAGGGGACGACAGAGAATGAGATGGCTGGATGGCATCACCGACTTAATGGACGTGAGTTTGAGTGAACTCCAGGAGTTGGTGATGGACAGGGAGTCCTGGCGTGCTGTGATTCCTGGGGTCGCGGAGAGTCGGGTACGACTGAGCAACTGAACTGAACTCAACTGAACTGATGGCAAAAAAAAAAAAACAGAGAGAGAGAGCTTCCTTGGTGGCTCAGATGGTAAAGCGTCTGCCTCCAATGTGGGAGACCTGAGTTTGATCCCTGGGTTGGGAAGATCTCCTGGAGAAGGAAACAGCAACCCACTCCAGTATTCTTGCCTGGAGAATTCCCAGGAAAAAGGAGCTTGGTAGACTACAGTCCATGGGGTCGCAAAAAATCGGACATGACTGAGCGACTTCACTTCACGGCAAAAAAAAAAATAAAAAGAAAAAAAAGTCACAATACTGTAATTATTCTCCAATTAAAATTAATTAGTTTAAAAAATAACAACAAAGATAAAAAAAATAATCTACCATCATTCCTGCACCCTTGTATATATTTTTGCCTCAGTTTTCCTAAACATTATTTTACCCATGGATATTACTTTCACCTGATCGCCGAAGAATCGATGCTTTTGAACTGTGGTGTTGGAGAAGACTCTTGAGAGTCCCTTATACTGCAAGGAGATCCAACCAGTCCATTCTAAAGGAGATCAATCCTGGATGTTCATTGGAGGGACTGATGCTAAAGCTGAAACTGCAATACTTTGGCCACCTCATGCGACGAGTTGACTCACTGGAAAAGACTCTGATGCTGGGAAAGGTTGGGGGCGGGAGGAGAAGGGGACGACGGAGAATGAGATGGCTGGATGGCGTCACCGATTCTGTGGACATGAGTTTGAGTGTACTCCGGGAGTTGGTGATGGACAGGGAGGCCTGGCGTGCTGTGATTCATGGGGTCGCGGAGAGTCGGACACGACTGAGCGACTGAACTGAACTGAACTGAATGATGAAATATATAAAGCCTAAAATTCATGATTAAAAAAAGAAAAACAAATCCATAAATATTATATGTGGGAGAGTAGGATATAAAAATTATTTTTAAAAGTTACTTCACAATGAGTTCAGTATAAATCAACAGTGTAAATCTATGAAACACTAGTGCACTTCTGACTTCATTAACGAATCCATGAACACGAGGACAATAAATAAGGAATAGCTCCATTCCTCACATTTAGACTACCCCGAAGGTACTGTTCTCAGTTCTGAGCCATCTGACACATTCAACACAGTTATTAAGAATGTGGACAGATGTTGGAAAGGGTGACCTTCACATCTGGAGTACAGAAAGTCCTCCATTGGAAAAGAGAGCTTGGAAACATGGAACCCAGACCTGGAGTGGAGAGACACACAAACAATCCTTGAATCACATTGTTGTGGGGTTGTGTTACTTGCTCAGCCATGTCGGACTCTCTGTGACCCATGGGCTGTAGTCTGCTATACTCTTCTGTCCAAGGGATTCTCCAGGCAAGAACACTGCAGTGGGTAGCCATGCCCTCTTCCAGGGGATCTCCCCAACCCAGGGATTGAACTCGAGTCTCCTGTTTTGCAGGCAGATTCTTTAGCCACCCGGGAAGACCCCAAATCACACAAGTTTCTTCATTAAAAGCTGTTCGGCATTGCTGGCAAAGACTCCCTGAGAAATCAGGCAGAGACACTTCAGAGAGATCTTTTGTTTCAGAACAAGCAGGAACTTTCAATCTGTGCAAAAATAGAAGGGACTGTCTCAGAAGGCAATGAGTTCCTTTATCTTTAATGAAGGGCTCTCGCGGGTTTTTGATAAGAGGATCTATGAATTCTGTAAACAACGCGATTGGAAAAATGAAATTCCTTCCAAATACAACATTCTTTCATCTCTACTCCTATGGGATACAGATTTCCAGAAATTAAAAATTACATCTACTTGTTATTCTCCTTCTCTCTTCTGCCTACTCTCTCATTGAAGTCTGTGAAAATGAGCACCAGGGCTTCATGAGCCAGGGGAATCTATGAATTTCCTCCTTAGATCATTCTAGAATTTGTTGCTGCGGTGCTGGCAGCTGTGGTGGCTTTGTTGCTCAGTCATGCCAGACTCTTTGCAACCTCATGGACTGTAGCCTGCCAGGCTCCCTTGTCCAGAGGATTTCCCAAGCAAGAATACTGGATTGGGTTGCCATGCCCTTTCTCTAGAATTTGTTGCTATAGCTCTCTGAAAATATGGAAACTGGGCACGGATCCCTGCTTTTCTCATGGAAACACTTCCCTCTCTTCTAATACATAGGAAGAATGCTTAACATTTAATCAAGTGACCAAAAAGTGATGTATTAAAGGCCAACGGAATTCTGTGTCAACTTTTGGCAAAACATAAGAGTATTTCTCAGCTAAACTAAGCAGAAACCATTTGGCTAATCGAGTATTTTCTGATTTTTCTTTGAGACTCCTTTTTCTATTCTACTTGGCTTTGTTGCAAGGGGTGGAAGGCAAAAACAATTACAGTACAAAGAGAGTTTTGAAAATATTTGAACTTAACTCACAGAGTTAAACGTTAAGTGGTCGTTACAGGTTTAGCTACCAAGTTGTAAGAAGTAAAACACATATCGTAAAACGATTTCCTTGAAATTTCCTACTGTAACAATGATCATTAAAAAGTCCAAATTTCATGACGTCAAATGCAAGTTCTAAACACCTGACTGAAAGGCACCATATGAAACACAGCGTAATTTTTATGTGTATTATGCTGAGGTAGGGAATCTCTACATCGCCCAGTTAGAATGTTCCAAAGTTAGCTTACCTGAAAATTATTTAAATAGACACTTCTCCAAGCTAACAAATGCTTGCGTGTTTCCTTCAAGCACGCATTGAAGGGTCTTCCCACCTGGCAACGACATAGGATAGCATGGAGTAAAATGGGTGCTCGTGCAGAGAACTGGGTCGGCACCCAAGACCAGGATGGGGAGACTGCAATCTAGTAAAACATCCAATAGCACTTCTGCCTTGAAATGCTGAGCCTGAGGACCTCAGGACTGCATGAGGAAGATCCAGGATAGTAAACCACTTGCAGGGTGTGCCTCCAAGCCAGCGGTTTTTTGGCAAACACACTGAACTGACACCAAATTCACCCACATCCTCGGGAGCACTCCTCTTTAACACGTCACTTAGCTAACCACATGTCCCCTCCCTCATTTTTGGATTTTCTCCTCTTTTATCGTGTCCGTATAGAGAAGATTTTTAGAATATTATCAGTGGCATAAACTTTTATGATGGATTTTATTTTATGATATGCAGCCAAAAACCATTCTGGGCACAGAGAGTCTGGCAGATGTGGTGAAGTAATGTCTGTTAATTCAATTATATATATATATATAATTATATATATAATTATATGTATAAACATGAAATATATATTATATTATATATATTACACTATATATTACATATATATGTATGACACTAATGTATAATTATCTATATTATATTATATAATAAGATAATAATATATTATTAGAGACATCATATATATAAACACAAAATATTTTATCAAAATAACACTTGACAGCAATCAAAAGAGTTTCCCCAAATCATGGTTTGAATAAGTTTATAACTCACCACAGGCATCTCCACAAATCCCTATCAAAAAATAGGAAATGGCGTTTCCTACATGCCAGTCTGAGAACTGACACTACTCAACAAGACATTTTCCCAAACCCCTGAAAGCTTATCTCTGAAAACCAAATTTTTGATTATGTCTTAAATAACTGAATGACTCTGCTTCTAGGATTTATTTGCTATTGTGCTTGGGAGACATAGGGCATCCCATAACTCTACCGGTGGCTTGAAAAGGAAGAGCAATGCATTACAATCATATATATTTTTAATCTTAAAAGAAGACTTTACCATGAAGACTTGGCTTTCCAGTTGGCCCTAATGGTAAAGATCCCGCCTGCCCATGCAGGAGACATAAGAGACACGGGTTCGATCCCTGGGTTGGGAATATCCCCTGGAGGAGGGCTTGGCAACTCACTCCAGTATCCTTGCCTGCAGAATGCCATGGACAGAGGAGCCTGGCAATTACAGTCTATGGGGTCACAATGAGCCAGACACAACTTTGTGACTGAACATGTGTTACTGGGACTTAACATTAAAAGTGAGATTCTGCATTTGACACTATGTGCAAGTTGCCTTATAAAACTTTCAAGAAAACTATACGGAAAACATTTTTTTAAAAATTGGTTATCTTAAGTTTAACTACATCAGTGAGTGAGGTCATCAAGAAAGACCATCTCCAAAACTAGTGGCCAGCCTCTTTTACCAAACATCTTTTGAAAACTTAGGCAAACAAAAAATTTTCTGAAGCCAATAATCTGACAAGTGTCTGTTGACAAGAAACATATTCTAGACTATAGGTTATAGGTCACTGATCTTTGGCGCTATGGGGGAAAATTTTTTGTGTTCAGTGATACAGAGAAGCTCTCTTCTCTCTCAACTTTACGAAAACGAAAATTCGGAATAAAGATAGACTTCGCTTTAATTTTTAACAGCACTTGTACAGCTACCTATTTGAAGTGTTTATTTATTTATTTGGGTGCACTGGGTCTTAGTTGCAGCAGGCAGGACCTGTGATCCTGGTGGCAGGCTCTGGGAGCTTCAGTTACAAAATGCAGGGTCCTAGCTGGGGCACGTAGGGTCTAGTTCCCTGAGCAGGGATCAAACCTGGGTGCCCTGCATTAGGAGCACAGCATCTTAGCCACTGGGCCACCTAGGAGGCCTCGTAACTCTTTACTGATCTTGGCCAAGTCAGAATCAAAAGGTTAAGTTACCATCTCAAAACAAAGGTGTGCACGTGTTCCCTTTCATCTTCATGGTGTTCCGATAACTGCTGCTTGAAGCCCATTCCTACTGCTTTGTTTACAAATTTAAACCAATGATGACTTTAAAGTGGTTTTTTAATTTAAAAAAAAAATTAAAAAAAATAAAAAGGGAACCACGTGGGGCCATATAATTTTAGGATCACTCCTAACTGTGACAGTGAGTGAGATTCTGACCAATAAGTTTCTCTAAAGTGGGGCTTATCTGCGATCAAGTTTTAAAACAACAAGCAAATTCATTTACATATCTCTCAGTAAGTAGAATTTTTTAAAAAAATATTAGTTTTTCCCATTTTCAGGCAAACTCAGCTCTTTTTCCTTGATGCAACCTGATGTATTATGTTTAAATGGCAACTCACTCCAGTATTCTTGTCTGGAGAGTCCCATGAACAGAGGAACCTGGCGGGTTACAGTCCATGGGGTCACAATAGTCGGACATGACTGAATGACGAAACCACCCCCGCCACTTGCTTTCTACCTTACATTTGCATGAAATAATAGATTTTTAACTCATCACTACTAATAAAATTCCTTTTTCTTATATACTACTATTCTTGCACTTACATATCAGCATCTGTATATCGAAAGTTACAGTCTGTTCCTTGGAAACATTGCTCCCTTGAAACAGATCAGATCTCAGATGTTTCAGTAGAAATAAATACCGTTTCAGGTCACAGAGAACCACAGGGAGTTGAACCCAAATTGGCAAGCCACTCCAGTACTCTTGCCTAGAAAATCCCATGGATGGAGGAGCCTGGGAGGCTGCAGTCTGTGGGGTCACTAAGGGTCGGACACGACTGAGCAACTTCACTTTTCACTTTCACACATTGGAGAAGGAAATGGCAACCCACTTCAGTGTTCTTGCCAGGAGAATCTCAGGGACGGGTGAGCCTGGTGGGCTTCTGTCTATGGGGTCGCACAGATTCAGACACGACTGAAGTGACTTAGCAGCAGCAGCAGTAAGAACCTCAGGGGAAAACCGGATTGAGAATAGAGTAACGGGCCTGCAAAAATTCGACATCTGAAGACTCAACTTGGGTGCAAACAAAGCAGGCAGTTTGAGGGCTAGGGGGTCAAGATGTGGTGGAGAAAAGTTCAGAGGAAATTCACTGGTGGTGCGGAGGAACCACTTACATTAAGCGGCTTTTGGAAGCCTGCACATTTGAAGTTCATCTTCCTGGGTAAGAAGCTGCAAGACCCATAGGAGAGGAGAGTGACTGCTGGGCAGAAGCGGGAGGTGTAATTCAGCCACATCTAAGCCTCGCCTCGCTCTACTCTTTCCTTAGTAAGCAGACCCCTCAGCATCCACACTCTTTACTGAACCGCTCCTGCACAAGTTGTCAGCTGCCCTGTTGTCTCTGAAACACCTTTCCCTACTCGGTGAATGCCAATGGAGGTTCGGTTCAGTTCAGTTCAGTTCAGTCGCTCAGTCGTGTCTGATTCTGAGCGACCCCATGAATCACAGCACGCCAGGCCTCCCTGTCCATCACCAACTCCCGGAGTTCAATCAAACTCATGTCCCTCGAGTCGGTGATGCCATTCAGCCATCTCATTCTCTGTCGTCCCCTTCTCCTCCTGCCCCCAAACTTTCCTAGCATCAGAGTCTTTTCCAGTAAGTCAACTCGTCGCATGAGGTGGCCAAAGTATTGCAGTTTCAGCTTTAGCATCAATCCTTCCAATGAACACCCAGGATTGATCTCTAGAATGGACTGGTTGGATCTCCTTGAAGTCCAAGGGACTCTCAAGAGTCTTCTCCAACACCACAGTTCAAAAGCATCAATTCTTCGGCGATCAGCTTTCTTCACAGTCCAACTCTCACAACATACATGACCACTGGAAAAACCGTAGCCTTGACTAGACGGACCTTGGTTGGCAAAATAATGTCTCTGCTTTTTAATATGCTATCTAGGTTGGTCATAACTTTCCTTCCAAGGAGTAAGCGTCTTTTAATTTCATGGCTGCAATCAGCATCCGTAGTGATTTTGGAGCCCCCCAAAAAAATAAAGTCTGTTACTGTTTCCACTGTTTCTCCATTTCCCATGAAGTGATCTGAGAGAAGTTAAATGCATTTGAAAGCATTGGAATTTCATGTTCTCCTTACAGAAGGCACTCAGCACCTCCAACGAATGAACATGTTCTCATTCATCCAAAAACAGGCTGCTGCTGTTATGGCTGACCTGGGGGTGTCAGTTCTGGGGGGATGAAAATTCGATAATAAGCTCTGATGGTATCGATGCTGTACTGGGTAGCTTGAAGCCTGGGTTTCAAAAGCTCCTATTAAGGGGTGGTCATGACCACAGATAACATTTCAGGGCGGAGGAACTCATGTGTGTCTCCACTGATGTGGTGTTGACAAGACTTCTCAGCTTCTCCGGACCCTCAAATTAGTCCTCACAGAAGCCTTGGAATGAAGGAAAATGCCTCCACCATTTTAACTTTATTAGGAATGCTTATCTGCATGATGACAGATGCCGCCTGGGGCTCTCATAGCCCAAACTGTCGCTCTACCGTTAGCTTTAGAGACAGCAATTTCAACGTAAATCAGTTCATTTCGGTGTACGTTTATTGAGTACTTCCCATGCACAAAGTTCCCAGAAATGCACAAGTAGACATAAAAGGATAATGCCCATTGTTGTTTATGAGGTGCTATTTGGTTATTACCCATCAAAGGATTTTCCCTCCTCGGGATCAAAGAAATAAGAGTCCTTTCCAGCATGAGCTGGTCACTATTATTCAGTGGCTCAGTAGTGTCCCAACTCCCTGCGACCGCGTGGACTTTAGTACACCAGGCTTCCGTGTCCTTCACCAACTCCCAGAGTTTGCTCAAACTCATGTCCATCGAGTCGGTGATGCCATCCAACCATCTCATTCTCTGTCATCCCCTTCTCCTCCTGCCTTCAATCTTTCCCAGCATCAGGGTCTTTTCTGAGGTGAGTTGGCTCACCTCAGCTCACCAACACTGATAGAATCAGCTGAATCACCATTTCTTTTCCTTTACTCAAGACATCCCATGGGATCCCATGGTCAAACTGATGTGGGGGACCTCCCTGGCAGTCCAGTGGCTACCACCCCTAGCTCCCAATGTAGGTGGCCTGGGTTTGATCCCTGGTCAGGGAACTAGACCCCATGTGTTGCAACTAAATACCCTGCACGTTACAGCAAAGACGTCGCACAGCCAAATAAATAAATTCTAGCTTCCCTGGTAGCTCAGATGGTAAAGGGTCTGCCTGCAATGCAGGAGACCCAGGTTAAAAACAAACAAACAAACTGATTGTGCTCGTTTTTAGGACTGCCAACTGAAAATTGACCTTGTTGTCTGCTTCTTTTAGGATGAGGTCCTTGACCAGTGCAGTCACTGACCCTCCAGGCTCCCCTGAAAGGAGTTCAGGGTGGAGGTGAGGAATTGAGCCATCTGTGCTTTGGAGAGACGGGCAGACCAGATCTGCAGACAGTTAGATATTTTCAGGAAAATATTTCTTTTTTTTTTTTTTTTTATTTCAACATGTTGGGGACTGGGCTGGGCTACTTAGTTTCTTTTCTTTCCTTTTTTTTTTTAACTTTTGTCCTGTTAAGTATTTGTTTTTATTAATATTTTAAAAATGCATTTATTTTTCATTGATTGATGATTGCTTTACAATATTGGTTTGATTTTGGTCATACATCAACATGAATTAACCAGAGGTGTACATATGTCCACTCCCTCTTGAATCTGCCTCCTACCTCCCGCCTATTCCCACTCCTCTATGGTGGGAATTATTACAGATAATTGCAAAGAATTCGTGGAGAAGGAAAGGGCAACCCACTCCAGTATTCCTGACTGGAGAATCCCAGGGACAGAGGAGACTGAAGGGCTACAGTCCATGCGGTCGCAAAGAGTCAGACATTGCTGAAGTGAATTAGGATTCACAGAGAATTAGAATCCTAATTAGAATTATTACAGAGCCCCAGTTTGAGTTCCTGAGTCAGAGAGCAAATTCCCATTGGCTCTCTATTTACATACCTTAGTGCATATGCATCCATTCTGTTCTATTTATCTCACCCTCTCCCTCTTTAGGAAGTGGCAACCTACTCCAGGATTCTTGCCTGCAGAATCCCACAGACAGAGGAGCCTGGAGGGCTACAGTCCACGGGGTTGCAAAGAGTCGGATACAACTGAGTGACTAACAGTTTTCCTTTACCCACCTCTTTGTCCATAAGTCTGTTTTCTATGTCTGCGTCTCCACTGTCACTCGGTGAACAGATTTTTCAGTGGCTACCTAGTTTCTATAATGAAGCTTTATTTCTAATATTTATTGATTTATTTCTTTGGGCCATGTGGCATATGGGACTTTAGTTTCCCAACCAGGGACAGAACACATATCCCCTGCTGTGGAAGTTCAGAGTCTGAACCACTGTGCCACCAGGGAAGTCCGAAGGAAAAGGCTTAACGTGCCCAGTTTCTCACATTGTCTCAGCTCTAGAAAGGCCCTAAAATCACTGATGGAGTTAGCAGCTCCATTTGACTACCAGCAACCCTCTGTGACCGGCCACCACCTTCTGCTAAACGTGTGTGCTTCATTGCATAAATCCCCCTTCACCAAAACCACGTTTTGCCAAGATACACAGTGACCTCTGTCTGCCCTCTCGGGAGCAGCTCCTAAGAGCTAACTGACAGGCTGTATACCAGGCCACAGTACTCATTTTGCCTCCAGTAAAACTTAACTCACAACTCTCAGTTGTGCTTTTTTTTCTCATCGACACATGTATTCTCCTTCATTCATAAATCCACTTGCAGAAAGTTACAGTCAATCCACCCAAAGCCTGCCTCATACTCTTTACCTACTCAATTTCCATGATCACCTCTGACACCCGAGGAAGGAACCATGAACATAAGGAACCTTAGAACAAAGTGAAATTCGTTGTCCCCGTGAAGCTCCTTCTGTCGCTAATTTCCATCACTGTCATATCTACATGTGCTTTTTCTCCCTTTTTTATCTTCAGGGATCTTGTGTGTGTGTGTGTGTGTGTGTGTTTCAATTCTGAAGTCTCTACCAAGTTGTCATCTTCCTGTAGCCATCAAAAGGGCTTTTGTTCACTCCCTCATGTATTTCTTTAATTCCTGAAAAATTTTAACACTAATTATGGCAGAAAGTGAAGAGGAACTCAAAAGCCTCTTGCTGAAAGTGAAAGAGGAGAGTGAAAAGGTTGGCTTGAAGCTGAACATTCAGAAAACAAAGATCATGGCATCTGGTCCCATCACTTCATGGGAAATAGATGGAAAAACAGTGGAAACCGTGTCAGACTTTGTTTTTTTGGGGCTCCAAAATCACTGCAGATGCTGACTGCAGCCATGAAATTAAAAGACGCTTGCTCCTTGGAAGGAAAGTTATGACCAACCTTGATAGTATATTAAAAAGCAGAGACATTACTTTGCCAACCAAGGTCCGTCTAGTCAAGGCAATAGTTCTTCCCGTGGTCATGTATGGATGTGAGAGTTGGACTGTGAAGAAGGCTGATTGCCGAAGAATCGATGTTTTTGAACTGTGTTGCTGGAGAAGACTCTTGAGAGTCCCTTGTACCGCAAAGAGATCCAACCAGTCCATTCTAAGGGAGATCGATCCTGGGTGTTCATTGGAAGGACTGATGCTAAAGCTGAAACTGCAATACTTTGGCCACCTCATGCGAAGAGTTGACTCACTGGAAAAGACTCTGATGCTGGGAAAGGTTGGGGGCAGGAGGAGAAGGGGACGACAGAGAATGAGATGGCTGGATGGCATCACTGACTCTGTGGACATGAGTTTGAGTGTACTCCGGGAGTTGGTGATGGATAGGGAGGCCTGGCATGCTGTGATTCATGGGGTCGCGAAGAGTCGCACACGACTGAGCGACTGAACTGAACTGAACTGAAAGTGAAAGAGGAGAGTGAAAAGGTTGGCTTGAAGCTCAAAATTCAGAAAACAAAGATCATGGCATCTGGTCCCATCACTTCATGGGAAATAGATGGAAAAACAGTGGAAACAGTGTCAGACTTTATTTTTGGGGGCTCCAAAATCACTGCAGATGCTGATTGCAGCCATGAAATTAAAAGATGCTTACTCCTTGGAAGGAAAGTTATGACCAACCTTGATAGTATATTAAAAAGCAGAGACATTACTTTGCCAACCAAGGTCCGTCTAGTCAAGGCTATGGTTTTTCCCGTGGTCATGTATGGAGGTGAGAGTTGGACTGTGAAGAATGCTGATCACCGAAGAATTGATGCTTTTGAACTGTGGTGCTGGAGAAGACTCTTGAGAGTACCTTGTACCGCAAGGAGATCCAACCAGTCCATTCTAAGGGAGATCAATCCTGGGTGTTCATTGGAAGGACTGATGCTAAAGCTGAAACTGCAATACTTTGGCCACCTCATGCGACGAGTTGACTCACTGGAAAAGACTCTGATGCTGGGAAAGGTTGGGGGCGGGAGGAGAAGGGGACGACAGAGAATGAGATGGCTGGATGGCATCACCGACTCTGTGGACATGAGTTTGAGTGAACTCCAGGTGTTCGTCTTGGACAGGGAGGCCTGGCGTGCTGTGATTCATGGGGTCGCGGAGAGTTGGAAACGACTGAGCGACTGAACTGAACCGCAAAGATTTCTTCATGTGGGGACTAAGGGACCTATAGGTGACAACTAACTTGAAAAGCACTTCCCACTTTTCCCCCTTCTATTGAGCAAACAATTGAGTAAGAGCAACCTTCGAAGTCAAGTAAATGTTTCCAAAATAAATGCTTGCCATGCCAGAAAATATTTGTGAACGTATTTCAATAGCTGTAATAAATCAAATAGTTGCATAATCGTTGAACAACACATCAGAAATATTTTTGCATTCCTTTTCTGAACACCTGTGGTTACTCAAGCTTCATTCCTGACCTATCCAAGGACTTAGGAGATACTATGGGGTAGTATTTGTTCATTCCTTCCTACCACACACAGTGAAGGTAGTAAAAAATATTTCATCTGCCAAGATTTTTGTAGCGAATACACACCCAGTTCAAATTATGTGCAGTACCTTGCAATTCAGTCCTCCCAGTGGCAATCTGACAGAAAAGGACGGAAAAAGAACTAAAACTAGGCACCACTGAAAACCAATTACAGCAGGTCTCGATTTGACGGTGAAGCACCCCGGGAACAAACATTCCCACTGAAGTTCTCTCATCAGGAATGGGCACTGTGCTTCCACGACGGTCACCACCAGCACACAGTCAGTCCAGTGAACGCGGTATCAGATAATTCATCCTTCTGTGCGACAAGAAATTCTATCAAAGTCTCGTCAGGGAAACCACAACTGGTATAATTTAGCAAAAAATAAATGTCATCTCCACAGCACCTATTTTAATATATATTATGGGGCAAAAACGTATCTCCAGGAATACTTAAAATTGCAATGTTTTAATATATGTTGATACTTTAACATATATTAATTTTAATGCTGCAGACCTTGCTGTGGCTCAGTGGGTAGGGAATCTGCCTACAATATGGAAAATGCAGGCAGACATGAGTTCAATCCCTGGATCAGGAAGATCCCCTGGAGGAGGTCATGTCAACCCACTCCAGTATTCTTGCCTGAAGAATCCCATAGAGAGAGGAGCCTAATGGGCTACAGTTCAAGGGATCACAGAGAGTCAGACACAACTGAGCAACTGAGCACACGTTGATAACACACATTAATTTTATTTTATTTTATTTGTAGTTAATTTATTTTTTATTGGAGGCAAATTATTTTACAATATTATATTGGTTGGTTTTGCCATACATTGATATGAATTTGCCCCGGGTTTACATAAGTTCCCCCTCCTGAACCCCCCTCCCACCTCCCTCCTCCCTTTATTCTCCCTCTGGGTCATCCCCGCATGCCAGCCCCAAGCATCCTATAACATTCATCGACCCTGAACTAGTGATTCGTTTCACATATATATTCATTTTAATATTTTATATATTGATATTATAGTTAATATATATTGATATTACATTGCAAAGATATATCTCTACAAATACTTAAAATTCAACCTTATCTGGTCTACTTTCTTCTTTAAACTTATACTTAAAATTCCCTACACTTAATAATGGAAATTTTACTTGAATAAAATTCTACTTGAATAAAAATCTGAATTATAAGTCTATAATTCCACCCATAGTTTCTATATGACAAAGTTTAAAAATTACACAACAATTCTATGATCTGCTTCAGGAGTTCTCAAGCAGAGACAAATTTGTCCGTCCATGCTTCTGTTACCCAGAAAGGGACAGTTGCAGTATTTGGAGATATTTCTGGTTGTCAAAACTGGAAGGAACCTCTGGATTTGGTGGGCAGGGTCCAGGGGCTAAATGGCCTGTAATTCACAGACCGGACTCACTACAGACACACAGCCAAAGAAATAGAGACACAGATTGCAGTGAACAAACATATGGATACCATCGTGGGGAGAGCTGCTAATAGGGTGAAATGGGAGATGGGACTGACATACACACACTATTGATGCTATGTGTAAAATAGAGCCCCAGTCCAGGAAGATCCCCTGGAGGAGGAAATGACAATTGCCTTCATATTCCTGCCTGGGAAATCCATGTACCGAGGAGCCTTGTGGGCTGCAGTCCATGGGGTTGCAGACTCAGACACACAGACATAAAATAGGTAACTGATGAGAACCCACTGTGTAGCTCGGGGACCTCTATTCAGTGCCTTGGGGTGACCTCAAGGGGAAGGAAATCCAAAAAAGAGAGCGGATATGTCTGTACATATAGCTGATTCACTCTGTTGCACGGCAGAAACTAACAGAACATTGTAAACTAAAATACAATAAAATAATAAATTAAAAAACATAATTATATAGCCCAAATGACCATCATGCTAAAAGTGAGAAACCACGGTTTACTTTCATCATTTATCCTTTCTCGATAAATAAGGTCTAAAACATGAGAAAATATATTCTTTATATTAAATATTATGTATTCTGAGCTTCTGTACAGAAATGCAAGGGAACTAGACATGGGATAGGAAATAGTCTTCTGGGAAGTAAAATTCTTCAAATCCCCTTTTCCAAATCATGATTTCTTATTTTCCTAAAGGAGCGCTTAGGAAGTTCTTAATCCAAAAACATCTCAGTTTGATGAATTTTCCAGAAAAAAAAAAAAAAAGTTCAAACCTTCAGTGAAATAAAATCAGAAACATTCAACTTCTGTTCAGCTTCTTTTAATAAGCCACATGGACAGGATTAAAGGTGAAGCGTAGGTGACAAACCAGTAAGCACTCATTCTGCCTTCTAGATAATAGGGTCCTTGTCAAAGGAAGGAACTGCTGTTTCTCATCTCCACAACTCTCACAGCATGATGTCATGACAGACTCTAATTCTGGCTGCCGACTGAGCTAGCATTAAGGAAAGAGCGCACCTTCTTTAAAAATTAAAGTGTTAAAACTGAGGACCACCTTAGCTGAGTTGGTAAAGAAAACACCTCCAAAGCAGGAGACCTCGTTTCCATCGCTGGGTCGAGAAGATCCGCTGGAGAAGGGATAGACTACCCACTCCAGTGTTCTTGGGCTTCCCTGGTGGCTCAGCTGGGAAAGAATCCGCCTGCAATGAAGGAGACCTGGGTTCAATCTCTGGGTTTGGGAAGATCCCCTGGAGAAAGGAAAGGCTACCCACTCCAGTATTCTGGCCTGGAGAATTCCATGGACTGTATGCAAGGAGTGAAACATGACTGAAGGACTTTCACTTTAACTTACTTTAGTCAAATCATCAGCAGCTATGGGAACGCTCAAAACACTCTGGTCTACAACCGAATGCAATGAAAAGAACAGAGCGTTACTTCTGTGCTGCCCTTCCAGCAAAGATGGGCAGCTCACACAGGTTCACAAGGAAATCCCAGGTAAATTGTGGGGCACTCCACGCAATGACTGGCTTGTAAACGTCTACTGTGCCAGGTTAGGAATGTCAAAGCAGGCTTCCCTGCTGGTCCAGTGGTTAGCAGTCTGCCTTGTAATGCAGGGGTCACTGGTTCCATCCCTTGTCTGGGAAGATCCCACATGCCTCGGGGCTACTAAGGCCATGCTGAGCCACAACAACTGAGACCCACACTCTAGGGCCTGAGAAACACAACCGTGGAAACCTGTGCTCCACGAGAAGAGAAGCCTCTGCTATCAGAAGCCTGATCACCACAACCGGAGGATAGCCCCTACTTGTTGAAACTAGAGGAAGCCTGTGCAGGCCACCCAAGACCCAGCCAAAAATAAAACAGTAAATAAGTAAAAACAAACAAAAAAGATCCAGCCCTAACAAGGCTCAGTGGATACTTGTCTCATGTTGTGTTAAATTGCTCAGTCGTGTCGGACCCCGTGGACTGCAGCACTCCCAGCTCCTTTGCCCATGGGATTCCCCGGGCAAAAATACTGGACACGCCTTATGCTAAATTTAGTCTGTGTCTCCAGATGACCCAGTAGAAGAGGGTGAGTTGAGGAGAGACGGTACAACCCAAACACAGCCTGGACACATGAAGCCTCAGGATGATGTGTCCCGATGGAGGTTATCCCCAGGAGGAGTTGCAAAACAGAGAGGACAGCACAGCACAGAGACTGAGGTGCTTACGACAGGGACAAGGAGGAAGATGGAGGCTTTATACAGAGGTGAGAGGTCAGTCCATTCTTATTGCAAAGCCAACACCATGCCTGACTCCCAGGCTGGTTTGCAGAGGGTGTCCATGAGATATCCTTGCACAGACAGTTCTTTACTGGCTCTTTGTGACCCTATGGACTGTAACACCACCAGGCTCCTCTGTCCAAGGGATTCTCCAGGCAAGAATACTGGAGTGTATTGCCATGCCCTCCTCCAGGGGATTTTCCTGACCCAGGGATTGAAACCCAGGTCTCCTGCATTGATTGATTCTTTTGCTGCTGAGCCACCAGGGAACCATAAGTTCTATATATTGAGGCAGGTCTGGAAAAAAAAAAAAAAAGAGAGAGAGAGAGAGCGAGAAGGAGATTAAATTGAAAAAAAAAAAAAAGTGAAAGAAAAAAGGAGATAAAATGAGGGCCTCCACCCAGTTCTTGGAACCTCAGCTCCCTCCACTGTGGTCAGACAGGCCAAGTCAGATCTGCATTTGAATCTCAGCTTCCCATGCTGAGATTCAAAGCATGCTTTTTTCTCTTGAAGTGGAAATTCAAGCCGGTAACAATATTCCCATTTCGGTCTTGCCAAAGGGACAGACTCCAAGGCTTCAGGCCTAGGATTAAGTTCCTCAGTCCTGTGAGGTGCTACAGAGCAAACCACTTGCCAAGAGGTTGAGTCTTCCAGTGGACTGGAGAAAAGCCCTAATGCCTGACACACAGGGGGACTGGAGCAACTCCCTGAGAACCACAGGAGCACCAAGGCACCCTCTCCAGCATCTTCCTCCAGAGATCAGCAATTTAACCGACATTGAGTATGACTCACTAACACTTTTGACTTGTCAATTTTGTAACAATTATAATAAATCTCAGAAAGCTGAAACAGTACTTTACCATCTGGATGTCTTTTTTTTAAAAAAAAAATGTACACTAAAACTAAGAAACCAATGTTCTAAGGTCAAACTATATATATATATATATATTTTTTTTTTTCAAAGTATAAACAATTAATTTGAGAAGAGCCTGATGCTGGGAAATATTGAAGGCAGGAGGAGAAAGGGAGGACAGAGGATGAGATGGTAGGATGTTATCACAGACTTGATGGACAGGAGTTTGAGTAAACTCCGCAAGTCAAAGATGGACAGGGAAGCCTGGCATGCTGCAGTCCAGGGGGTCACAAAAGGTCGGACACGACTGAGCCACTGAACTAAATTGCGACAGTTAGTAAATGGAGACAAGCAACATTATAGAAAATCAAAACTCCATCTAACCATCACATTTGTGACAATCATGCTATTCCTTTTTTTTCCCCCCAGAGAAACTTGATTTTTACTTTTATTATAATTTTTTTCTTTTGCATTGGGGTATATAGCCAATTAACAATTTTGTGAGTGTTTCAAGGTGAATATAGAGAAGGGACTCAGCCATACATATACATGTATCCATTTGTAATGAATAACTGAGATCAGCTGCTAGTGTAACTTCCACAAAGAAACGTGCCTGTTGCCACAGTAGGGAAAATAATATTTTTTAATTAAGTTAAGAAGCCTGGTGTTAAACTTAAAACCAGAGGGCAGGGCAAAGCCTAGCTATCCAAGCAGAGATGGGTCTTTTATACTGTACCACAGCGCCCCCTGCAGGAACAAGTACTGTCCTCTATTTCAGAGGCAGCATTTTCAACCAGCTCAATTCTCCGTGTCACATTTGGTTACTTAATAAAGTAACAGACAGGTAAAAGTCGGCTAGGATATTTCATTGTGAAATCACACTTTGTTCGGAGCATTCATTCAGATTACAAACAATGGGCAAAAATAAATCTTTAGTTTTTTCTCCAGAAGAAAATATTAAACCACATGATAAAAAAAAAAAATTTCTTCAAAGGGAACCTGTCTGTCAACCATATGTAATAAACAGATATTAATCTCTTTTAAAGCAATAAAAAATACAAACTACTACATGCCACGTTTCTTCATTTTGCAGTTATGAATCCCACAGTCAGAGAATAAATTAAAAGACATCATAGTGTATTCATCATAGCGTGTTTCTGCATATTTGCTTTTGCTTTAAAAAATGTCAGTTTGAAAAGAAAGTGAAAGTGTTAGTCGCTTAGTCATATCCCACTGTTTGCGACCCTTCGGACTGCAGTCCACCAGTCTCCTCTGTCCATGGGAGTCTCCAGGCAAGAATACTCGAGTGAGTTGCCATTTCCTCCTCCAGGGGATCTTCCCAACCCAGAGATCGCACCCTGGTTTGCAAGCAGATTCTTAAGTATCTGAGCCACCAGGATATCGGTTTATCTAAAGTTTCAGGTTTATCCCAACATTCTATTTATGGTGCATAAAATAATTCCACAAATCTAGCGTATTCTGAGTAAGCATGGTTCAATTCCGAAAGGAAGGGGGATAAGAAATTAAGCATTAAGATGTCAAGATATTAAATGTAAACATAGATATTTTTTCTATCCAATAGACAATTAAAAAAAAAAAATAGATGAGCATCCGAAAGACTTCTCCTATCAACACGGGTGGAAAGGAGGGAGAAGACCCAGAAAGGATGTTCAATGGGGAAGGCTGAACAGACTGAGCTCTGGCCCAGCCCGAGGGAATCGCAGAAAGAAGTTGGGAGCAGGAAGCCTTTGAGAGTCATGCTGGCTGGCAGGGCTGTGCCTCCCCCCACTTCAAGCGCTCTTTAGATGCGGGTCACCCCAGCAGAGACAAAGCCTTGGGTAGAGGGACACCCTGAGCTGAAGCAACACCTAACTGATGAAGTCCTTGGGCCTAGAGAAGAAAACAAGAGTCTCAAAGGCCCTTGCTGGGTCATCTCACTTTGGGGAAAACCAAACCCAACTTTCAGTCCTGCCCTGAGGCATCTACTTGGGACTTATCACCCCCTGCCCAGAAACCTCCACCCCCTGTTCAATGACAAATGCCATCTCAACTAAAGATTACCCCAAACATCCTGCCTGACTACCATTTCCCTTATCGCTTCCACAAACCTCCCTTTAAACATAAAGTCCACCTGATCCCTCTAATGCTCAGCCTGCATCATGCTGACTGTCACCCCTCCTTGCCTACCTGCATTGAGGTCATTTCTCCTTTTTTTCTGCCTCGGACCGAACTATACCTTACACTAACCATGCCCCACAAAGGCAACCACCCATGCTGGGCACCCGGAAGGGGCAGCCCAGTCCACCTCTGTTCTCCGTCCCTGTTTAGGGATTGTGTCCATCTCTTCTAGAACCTGGCTTATGCTCCAGGAGGGGAATTCAGCACTAAGTCAGGAGAAGAAACCTCCGCTTCCAGCAGTACATCTCACGCTAGACACCCCCCACCCTTCCTACCCCCCGCATCTGACCTCTGAACCTCAGGGGTCACCTCTGCTGGCCAGTTGGCTTCCCTGATGGAGCCACGCATGCCTCCTCACTGAGGCCAGAGCCCAGAACGCTACACTCTTGTGCGTACAGCCTCGAGGCACCTCTTCCTTGGAGAACGCCATGCCAGCCACCGTTATCAAGTGAAACCAAAAAACACCAAGGGATCCATTTTCAGGGACAACCAGCCAAGAGGGACAGCCTGCTGATGGAACAGCCTTTTAGGATCCTTGCACAGGAAAAGCCAGACAAAGGGAACGAGTGAAATGCCAAGGATTTTCATTCTGTTGGTAAATTCAAAACATAAAAATATGAGAAGAAGGGCTCAAGGAGAGTTAAGAAAAAAAATCCAGGTGACCCTCTCGGGAAGATTGCTTACTGTGGCATCCCAATGAAAAAATTTGGGAGGGACTTGCATGCCAAGTGGATAAAAACCCCCACTGTATTGACTCTGGGTGAGCCTCCCACCAGGCAGCTGATCTTGCAAAGACCATCCTGAAAACCTCACTTCTCGCTGTACCTTGTGTCTCCCAAGTCCATTCCTTGGGCCGGTGGGCTTTATTGCCTACATCGTTAAACAAGTATTGTCAGCATGTATGTGTCTCCTCGGACAATTCATTTCCGAGGGTTAGACAAGAGCCCACCCTTGGGGGTCCTGGGGGGCGGGGGAGTCCCACTTTCTGCAACAAGACCTCCCACCTTGAGTCGGGCTTTTGGGACCCAGGTCATCTTGCTGCAGGAAAAGACGAGTTCTGAGTCCCTGTTGGAACTGTATCCTTGACTTGCTTTATGTTGCTTTTTGTTATTATAATTGTACATAAATGGCCTGCATCAGAGCATCCTGCCCCTCTGCCTGGCCCTTAAGCTAAAGCAAGCACCTATTTTCCAAAGCCCTGTTCACCTGGGGATGGCAGGAAGGAAGGAATTAACACACCCACCTGCCAGAGGTTTGCCACTACAGGGGACAGTTGCAAGATCAATAGGGCCTTTTTCCTTGGTTTTCTCACCTCCCCCTTTCTTCTCATCCATGAAACAACCTGGCACCCAGAACCCTGATAAGATGGTTACTCTGAGACACTACCCTGCCATCTCCCTGGTCAGTCTGCTCTCTGAGTAAAGTCAGATTCCTCGCCTCAACACCTCATCTCTGATTCACTGAGCAGAGTGACCTTGGATCAGGTAACCGTCTCCTCAGACACATGGTCCCACATTCAATCTCTGACCCTGTCTACCACATCCTGATTTACTAAAGGAAATCAACCCTGAATATTCACTGAAAGGACTTGTGCTGAAGCTGCAATACTCTGGCCACCTGATGTGAAGACCTGATTCATTGGAAAAGACCCTGATGCAGGGAAAGATTGAAGGCAGGAGGAGAAGGGGGTGACAGAGGATGAGATGGTGGGATGGCATCACCGACTCGATGGACCTGAGTTTCAGTGAACTCTGGGAGATGGTGATGGACAGGGAGGCTTGCTGTGCTGCAGTCCATGGGGTCACAAAGAGTCAGACACCACTGAGCAACTGAATGACACCCATACCCTGAAGGACAGTAGCCCATCTTCCCAGCTTCAGTGGTCCTTAAATTCCCAGTCATTAATTTATCTTCTTCTGTGACACTGGTGTATCGTCCAGCTCCCATCTGATGCGGGGCCAGGCTTTAGTTTCTTATTCCCGAGTCTGTCTATTCTCCGATTTTGGCCCTGACACCATGCTCCATTTATGCTCATAGTTACGGGGCCATGGCAGAAAGACGTGCACTTCCTTGGTGCCCAGCACCAGGAGGCACACTCTGTAAAGGATTATCTATGTGAGCCATTGGTGACGTTTTTTCAGAACACAGCCCAGTAGCATCTCTCCCTAATAAAAACATCTCCAAGTCCGTCACGGGCTTCCCGGGGCCACTAGTAGTGAAGAACCGGCCTGCTAATGCAGGAGACATGAGACCCAGGTTCGATCCCTGAGTGGGGAAGATCCCCTGGAGGAGCTCAGTTGCAAACCACTCCAGTATCCTTGCCTGGAGACTCCCATGGACAGAGGAGCCTCGTGGGCTACAGTCACAGGGGTTACAGAAAGTCAGACCCGTGCTCACGTGCTAAGTCCATCACAGAGGCTCAGAGACGCCCTTTAGTATTCAGTGTTGGCGTTGGAGAGAAAGAAAGGAACATCACCAGTGATCTCCATCAGGACAAATTGCTATCTAATATTCAACTGCTGGAAATGCTATACAACTTATAAATCACTCACATGACTGCACAAGATAAATAAATCATTCATATGATAAAGAAACACCACCACATTTAATTACTGTTATCTCCCCAGCCATCATTAAAGATAATAAATCAAAAGGCTACTAAAGTGAAAAAAAAAAAAAAGCAGTTTTCTGAGGGTCAGCCTCTGAGAACATATTTTTTTTTTTTTTTAAACGGGAAAGACGGGAAACTGCCTTTCTGCTAAGTTTTACAAGTTTTCCATTTCCTCTGCTTCTTATCTTAGGTGGCTCGTATGGCTTATAAAACGTTCGAGAAATTTGAAATATTGAAATGTCTTCCCTGAGAAAAATGCAGCTATGGGACAGCCACATGCGGTTTGCAGATGTTTACGACCTCCCTAAAGGCCATGCATAGATTTGGGAAGATCTCCATGGATTTAGAACTTGGTAGCCAGGGTGAAGTAGAACACGCATTATGTCTGGGTTAAAAGCCTGGGCGCTGACTACTTACTAGTGACATGGCTTGATGCAAAGCTGCACCCTCAGGGACACTTTGTCAGCTCTAGCGTGAATATAATTATTTTATGTAATTATACTTTACACAGGGTTTATGGGCATCACATGATAACACTAAGAAGGGAAACCTCTGTGAAGAGCTGGCCTACTTTAAAAAGAAAAAAAAAAAAAAGACTCAGACTAACAATAATCTTGTTGCTATTACACTTCTCCCTATGACTTTCAATAGAGTGTTGCCTTTCTCCAACTCTTCTATGCTTTTTGACTGGATCCGTCAATTCCCAAAGCTGTTATTTATTCCTTTCTCATGGGTGAAGTGTTTGCCCCAAAGATTTTCCCCCGTTAAAATTTGGTTTAAAAACTCTAATAACCATTCACATTGCATTTAGGCACTTGTGTGATGAAAAATACAGAAAATTTGATTTTGTAGCCTTCATGTGCCATGTCAGGGCTATGTGTGTGCTAAGTCACTTCTGCCGTGCTCCATTCTTTGTGACCCCATGGGTTGTAGCCTGCCATGCTCTCTGTCCATGGGATTTTCCAGGCAAGAATACTGGAGTGGGTAGTGATAACTTTCCCTTCAGGAGATGGTCCCTACCTAGCGATCGAACCTAGGTCTCCTGTGTTGCAAGCAGATTCTTTACCATCTGAGCCACCATGGAAGCACATACTCCATTTATAGCTATTAAAAAAATACTAGCTATGTTTCTTGTGCTGGACAGGATCACTTTGTAGCTTATTTTATACATAGTACGCTGTACTTCTTATGGCCCTCCCCTTGTCTTGCTGTGTTTTCGACAGTGGGAGCAGCAGGATCGTCCTGTAGAAGGCTGACATCAACCCCAGGTGTGTTCCATCATGCCCTCCCCAAATTACCACACTCTCACTCTGAAACCTCTCTGGACTGTCTCTAACCTCAAAAGAAGTGAGATGCTTTTGCATGCTTTACTCTGTTGGACTGACGGAAATACGATTAATGAAATAGGATTTCCTGGCTTTAGAGAACTTTGCAAATCTACAAACAATAGGAGAGCGAGAGAGTGAGACAGACAGACCACATGAAAAAACATACACGGTATTAGGGCGAGAGAGAGAGAGACAGAGTGGTTTCCCACTAACGCCAGGATCTGAGAGTCTCCGGAGTCAGAAGAAGGCACTTGAACAGTTACTGACTCTTGAGCGTTCCCTTGTTTGCCAAAGCTCGCTCTGCTGAGAGAGGCGTTTCATGATTTAAGACATGACTTGAGAAGCTAGGCTTGGTATCCGTGACGTCTCAGATCCTGAAGTCATTCTGCTGATGCACAGCGAAAGTTTCTATTACAGGAAGAAAAGTAACCTGCGTTGCAGAGAAAGCGTTCCAAGCTCCAGACATCCTTTTCCAGTTCTGTATCACTGTCACTAGGTCACTTTCAACCACCGCTTTCAGGGAAGAGTCCCAAGCGAAGGTCAGAGGTAGCAGACCACCCTTTTAATGAAGATTCTCTGGGGCACCAAGACTTTGAGAGGGTATGGTAGAGATTGTGCCTGGTGGGGCAAAGAGAAAGATGGGTTCGATGGTCTGGGATCTTTTTCCTCCTGATCTTAAGTTACAAAAAGCTTGAACATAATAGAAGAGATTAAGAAGAACCCTGGAAGGAACATTTTACCTATTAAATCCTTGCCACGGCCAATTTCATATACTCAGTTATCTCACTTCAGTATAATGTGAGTCTATTTGTCACCTCCCCAATGGAGCATCTACATGCTGTATATTTGAAAGGATGTTTGCAAAAAGTCCTTGCATGTAGCCATCTCTCTTCCTCTCACTCTCTTTGTGTGTGTGTGTGTGTCTATCTCTTAATAGAGCTTCTAATCAATGGTTCATAAGCTGCAAGTCCCCAAAGATTCAGGCAAGTGTGGTTCATCTCTTCTCAGTTACAGATGGTTTCCACCAGCTCAGAGCTTTGTTAGATCTAGAACAGTTTTTGAAAAGTCTAAGGGTGTTACTTACAGGGAAAAGTGAAACTGTTAGTCACTCACTCGTGTCCGACTCTTTGTTACCCCATGGACCATAGCCAACCGGGCTACACTGTCTATGGGATTTTCCAAGCAAGAGTACTGGAGTGGGTTGCCATTCCCTTCTCCAGGGGATCATTTTGACCCAGGGATCGAACCCAGGTCTCCTACATTGCAGGCAGATTCTTTACGACCTGGGCTATCAGGGAAGTCTACCCAGGAATGATTTCAAAACTTGTAACAAGTGAGTTGGTAACTGGGAATGAAAAATTGAACACAAGTTGCTTTTTCCTTGGCTGTGAACAATGAGTAGCAAGCCCAGAATACTGTCTTTAAAAACAGACTTTTTTATTTAAGAGGCAGACACATCAACTTCATTTTCTTCCCTCTAAAACATCTCTTCCAGTCAAGGTTTGGGGGAGAAAAATATTAAATAATGTGCATTTAAATGAGTAGGGCTTCCCAGGTGGCTCAATTGTAAAGAATCCACCCGCCAGTTCAGGAGATGTGGGTTCGATCCCTGGGACTGGAACATCCCCTGGAAGAGGGAACGGCAACCTACTGTAGTGCTCTTGTCTGGGGGAACTCCCATAGGCTAAGGCTCCTGGAGGCCTATAGTCTGTGGGGTTGCAAAACAGTTGGACACGACTTAGCAACTAAACAACGACCAGCACCCCAGGTAACTCAGAGCAGACGAGAAGTGAATGTGGCCTGTTCTCTATAGCTCTGTCCCAGCTAAGAAACAGGAAGCCTTGCAGGTGTCCAGGGCAGACACCTGGCGGGCAGCACTAGAAGTCCGGTAGAGAGAGGAGACTGTTGAGAATAAGAGGTCCCCCAAGTCTCTGTGTGTTCCCTTGGAAACTTGCTGTAGGCCACCTCCTGAAAGCTTCCCAGAAAGGCCCCAACCCACAGGAAAGCTCTGCAAAGCCAGGAAAGTGTGAGTCCCTCCGTCGTGTGTGACTCTGCAACCCCATGGACCAGAGCCTGCCAGTTTCCTCTGTCCAGGGGAGTCTCCAGGCAAGAATGCCACAGTGGGTTGACATGCACTCCTCCAGGGGATCTTCCCGACCCAGGGATCGAACCTGCGTCTGCTACATTGTAGGATGGTCTAATGCACCTGGACCTGACAGGGGATCTCTCTCTGAATAAGTTAGGGGAGACGCTGTCATCTTGGCCACGGAGTCCTCATTTCCAATGCTGTAAACACCCTCTGAGAAAACAGAGCACTTTCTCAATGGGGCTCTCCCCTTTGCTATGCAATTCTTCTTCCCACACATGTTCTGGGAACTGTGGGAGCTACCGGTAGGGGTCCCCTCGCCCCTCTGTTTCTCCCCCTCTGGATGAACGTTCCATTCCCACCTCTCTCTCCCCATCTGGGTGGGGGTCCCTCCGCCCCTCTGTCTCCCCTTCCAGGTAGGAGGTCCCCTCCCCTCTGTCTCTCACCCTCATAGCTAAAGGTGCACTAGAGATCTTCTGGTGAGTGCAGTCTCCACAAATCCATGGTTCTGGTGACTGACAACTACTGCAATCCCAATAAAACCGACAGATTTTTTACAGATTTTTAAAGTTTTTTTTTTTTTTTTGACGTGGACCACTTTTAAAGTGTTTGTGAATATGTTACAATACTGCTTCTGTGTTCTGGTTTGGATCTTCGGTCCTAGCTCCCTCATTAAGGATGGAAGCTGCATCTCCCACATTGAAAGGCAAAGTCTTTACTAGTGGACCAGCCGGGAAGTCCCTCCCCTGTCCTCAAAGGACATGAGTTTGCACAAACTCTGGGAGATGGTGAAGGACAGGGAAGCCTGGTGTGCTGCAGTCCATGGTGTCGCAGTCGGACACGACCAAGTGAATGAAAAACAAGAAATGTGTCGAAGAGCCAGCTAGTTGGAACCTACTATAAAATACAGAGAGACCAGATCAGAGTGTAGGACGGAGAGGTGGGTGGGAGGCCCATCAGGGAGGTGGTATTGTATTCAGACAGCTGATTCAGGGTGTTGGGAGGCCCATCAAGGAGGGGGTACTGTATACAGACAGCTCATTCAGGGTGTTGTACAGTGGAACCTAACACAATATTGTAAAGCAATTACACTCCAATAAATAAATAATAAAGAATGCACCCGGCACATTAAAAAAAAAAAAAAAGGTGTCTATATGATTGTGTCCTTAGAAAAGGATTAGATTAGAAGATACGGTTTGAAATCTGAAAAAAAAAAAAAAATAAGTCACTGGTGAACTCCAGAACTACTGTTCTTTGCAGCCAGCTGTCAGCATTTCAAATGCCCCTGCTTTGGGAAAATGACTGTGAAAAGAAGGGCTTTATTTTCCAACTAAACATTTTTAAAAGTCCATCGATTTTCAAAGCAAATGTAAGGAAACACCTAAACAAAAATGTTGCCTCACCAGGACACGTGTTCTATGAAGGAAGGAAAATCTTCCTAAGGAGAAACATAAAAACAAACAATGCTATATGCATGGAGGTTTTTTATGAGCTTTCAGCAACACTCAGGAAAAACATGAAAACCAGTGTTGAGGTGTCAGCCAAGTTCACCAGTGTCAGACATCCCACAGAATCCCCACGTGCCTGTCCACGCATCATGTGAGAAACAGATTTAGAAATGCTCGTGTCACAATGGCCAAAGTTCATGCGGGGAATTGGAGAAACGTGAAAGGCATGAGAAAACTTATACAGTACGCTGGTTGCAGATAAATTAAACCAGGTGGGGGGTGGGGAGGAGAAGCCAGTTACAGGAAGAACAAAGGTGGAGACACACGGCAGACCTGTGTTCTCATCCCACAAGAGAACCGTAAGCACATTACAAAGCAGCAGGCGACGTGGAAATAAGGCCCCACGGAAAACAGCATTTCCTTGGAAAGAATTCATAGTCTTGAGAAGGAAATGAAACAGAGGTATTCGGTTTTGAGACAAAAGAGTATTTCAAACAGAAATGTCAGTTCCAAAGCTAATAGAAATGAAGGTGAGTAAGGCTGTCCAGCTGCCAGCAGTATTTTTCTCTCTGAAGGCTTTTTTGTTGTTGTTATTTGTATTAAGTACTCAGCGTGTCAACAGTAACAGGATAAGGGGGCAGAATAAATGACCTGATCCCAGGTGGTGCCATTGGTAAAGAATCCACCTGCTAATACAGAGGTGAGGGTTTGACCCTGGATCACGAAGATCCCCCCGAAAAAGGATGTGGCAGCAACTCACTCCAGTTTCCTTGCTGGGAAGATCCCTTGGACAGAAGAGCCTGGCAGGCTATAATCCATGGGCTTTCAAAGAACTGGACATAACACACAACATAGCACACAACATAGCACACAACAGTTCACAATAGAGTCAGGGGCGAAGTGGGTCACATGTTGGTAGGAATCCCACGTAAAGATTTGGGGGGAGATGTCCACCCATGAAGATTACGTTTGGCTTCCATTTCTTCAACCAGGCCCCCAGACTACTCTCCCAGTTTCTATTAAATAGACAACTATATCTTAGGCGCACATTCAAGTCTCGTGCACAGGTTTCACGTCTGATGAGCATAGCGTGGTGTGCTGAGAACATTCCTCCCTGCAAAGGGAGGCCCGCTCTGTCCACTTGAAGGGCTGAGAGGAGACCCAGTGCCCTACTGAGCACAAAGCATCTGGGGCACTCTCTGAGATGGGAAGGTGCTCTGCAAGCAGGAGTGGCCTCTCCTTTTACCTCTGAGTTTGCTTCTATCAAGAAAAAGGCACTTGCGCGCTAAGTTGCTTCAATCGCGTCCAACTCTTTGTGACCCCATGGACTGTAGCCCACCAGGCTTCTCTGTCCATGGGATTCTCCAGAAAAGAATACTGGAGTGCATTGCCATGCCCATCTTCAGGGGACCTTCCTGACTCAGGGATCGAACCCGCGTTTATTAACTCTGCTGCATTGGCAGGTGGGTTCTATACTACTAGTGCCCAAAGAAAAAGGTATTCAACTACAGTTCCTAAAGTCCCCTATTCTAGGGAGCATGTGGGCCTTGGAGAGCATCACTATGAAAAAAATGAGTGGAGGTGATGGAATTCCAATTGAGCTATTTCAAATCCTGAAAGATGATGCTGTGAAAGTGTTGCACTCAATATGCCAGAAAATTTGGAAAACTCAGCAGTGGCCACAGGACTGGAAATGGTCAGTCTTTATTCCAATCCCAAAGAAAGGCAACACCAAAGAATGTGCAAACGACCGCACAATTGTACTCATCTCACACGTTAACAAAGTCATGCTCAAAATTCTCCAAGCCAGGCTTCAGTAATATGTGAACCGTGAACTTCCTACATAGTATATTAAAAAGCAGAGACATTACTTTGTCAACCAAGGTCCGTCTAGGCAAGGCTATGGTTTTTCCAGTGGTCATGTATGGATGTGAGATTTGGACTGTGAAGAAAGCTGATCGCTGTAGAATTGATGCTTTTGAACTGTGGTGCTAGAGAAGACTCTTGAGAGTCCCTTGGACTGCAAGGAGATCCAACCAGTCCATTCTAAAGGAGATCAATCCTGGGTGTTCATTGGAAGGACTGATGCTAAAGTTGAAACTCCAATACTTTGGCCATCTCATGTGACGAGTTGACTCACTGGAAAAGACTCTGATGCTGGGAAGGACTGGGGGCAGGAGGAGAAGGGGACGACAGAGAAGGAGGTGGCTGGATGGCATCACCGACTCTGTGGACATGAGTTTGAGTGAACTCCGGGAGTTGGTGATGGACAGGGAGGCCTAGCGTGCTGTGATTCATGGGGTCGCAAAGAGTCGGACATGACTGAACGACTGAACTGAACTGAACTTCCAGATATTCAAGCAGGTTTTAGAAAAGGCAGAGGCACCAGAGATCAAATTGCCAACATCCGCTGGATCATGAAGAAAGCAAGAGAGTTCCAGAAAAACATCTATTTCTGCTTCGTTGACTATGCCAAAGCCTTTGACCATGTGGATCAGTATGCAGGTCAGGAAGCAACAGTTAGAACCAGACATGAAACAGCAGACTGGTTCCAAATAGAAAAAGGAGTACGTCAAGGTTGTATATTGTCACCTTGCTTATTTAACTTATATGCAGAGTATATCATGAGGAACGCTGAGCTGGAAGAATCACAAGCTGGAATCAAGATTGACAGGAGAAATATCAATAACCTCAGATATGCAGATGACACCACCCTTATGGCAGAAAGTGAAGAGGAACTCAAAAGCCTCTTGATAAAAGTGAAAGAGGAGAGTGAAAAAGTTGGCTTGAAGCTAAACTTTCAGAAAACAAAGATCATGGCCTCTGGTTCCATCACTCAATGAGAAATAGATGGGGAAACAATGGAAACAGTGTCAGACTATTTTGGGGGGGCTCCAAAAGCACTGCCGATACTGGTTGCAGCCATGAAATTAAAAGACGTTACCCCGTGGAAAAAAAGTCATGACCAACCTAGATAGCATATTAAAAAGCAGAGACATTACTTTGTCAACCAAGGTCCGTCTAGTCAAGGTTATGGTTTTTCCCGTGGTCATGTATGGATGTGAGAGTTGGACTGTGAAGAAAGCTGATCACCAAAGGATTGATGCTTTTGAACTGTGGTACTGGAGAAGACTCTTGAGAATCCCTTGGATTGCAAAGAGATCCAACCAGTCCATTCTAAAGAAGATCAATCTTGGATGTTCATTGGAAGGACTGATGCTGAGGCTGAAACTCCAATACTTTGGCCACCTCATGGGACGAGTTGACTCACTGGAAAAGACTCTGATGCTCGGAAGGATTGGGGACGGGAGGCGATGGGGACGACAGAGAATGAGATGGCTGGATGGCATCACCGACTCTGTGGACATGAGTTTGAGTGAACTCCGTGAGTTGGTGATGGACAGGGAGTCCTGGCGTGTTGTGATTCATGGGGTCACAAAGAGTCGGACACGACTGAGTGACTGAACTGAACTGAACTGTTGTTAATGAACGATAGGGCAAAAACCTCATGTCCAGGTGAGCACAGGTCATGAGCAGGCACCACAAGAAAAAGACGAGGAGTAGAAAGAAGAAAATAAGGGGTTAGTGGTATGGAAAGAAGCAAAGAGAAGAAATAAGAATAAACACAGGAGTTCCCTGAGGTCAGAGGCTAAGACTCTGCACTCCCACTGCAGGTGGCCCAGGTTCAGTCCCTCCTCACATGCCACAACTGATCCCCTGGGTAGATTAGAACAGGCCAACAGAACCACCTCCTCCCAAAAGACATCTTTTTTTTTTGTTGTCATTTGGAATTCCCTGGTGGTTCAGATGGTAAAGAGTCTGCAGTGCGGGAGACCTGAGTTCAATCCCTGGTTTGGAAAGATCCCCTGGAGAAGGGAATGGCAACCCAGTCCAGTATTCTTGCCTGGATAATCCCATGGACAGAGAAGCCTTGCAGGCAACAGTCAGAACCACCTACTCCAAGAAAACATCTTTTTTTTTTTTTTTTTAAGATTAAAAATTATAAAGAAGAACCAAAATATAGAAATACTGCAACTGATATGAAGAACTGACTCATTGGAAAATATCCTGATTCCGGGAAAGATTGAAGGCAGGAGGAGAAGCGGACCACAGAGCATATGGTTGGATGGCATCACCAACTCGATGGACGTGAGTCTGAGTAAACTCCGGGAGATGGCGATGGACAGGGAGGCCTGGTGTGCTGCAGTCCATGGGGTCGTAAAGAGTCTGACACGACTGAGCAACTGAACTGAATGCAACAAACAATATTCAGATGAAACGTACTAGACAATTAACAATTCTTTCACTGCAACTTATGCACAATATATTCTTGTTAAAAACTCATACTGCTTGCCCAACATTATTAACGTGTTCAAGTTTCTCCTGTTTTTCAAAAACCAGAAATACATAATCATCATGATGCAAGTCAGATGAAAAAGTCACTGATTTTGGTAAACTATGGGATGGGTTATTTGCAATATTTCCTTTACAGGGGACAGGGGAGGACAGTGGATATGAAGTCCCCTCCTTTAAGCAGAAAAACAGAGAAAAGTATTCTGGGGAAAAAAAAAAAAAAGGCTAGATGAGGTGGTCAACCCTGCTGTAGGTAGTGCACAGGGCTAATTCCAGGGAGAGCTCCCTCTACAGTCTGGCTAGGGGATTGCAACATAGTTAAAAATCTCTGTTAGTCTTTTTTTTTTTTTTTTTTTCTTTTTTTAATGTTGATGGTTTGGAAGTCAGGGAGCTAGGTGCATGTTGGGTTTGTGTGTGGGGAGGGGTTTCCTAAAGTCGAAAGTTGCCAGGTGGGTATTGAATCATCTGCCACTTTTGAGTTCCAAAGGAAAAGTGTCATTCATCTTGTAAACAGAGAAAACCACCTCAGTGATGTAGATGGTAACCATATTAAAGGCACTGATTTATCCTTGGAGAAAAAGTCCCCAAAGTCGTCTGCAAAGATAGCGAATTGCAGAAGCATAGCAGCTGGCATGGATAAAAAACTTGCCTATTCCCAGGGCAACTGCATACCTTTATCAAGGATCTCTGCATTAAGCCAGCACGTCAATATAGCTTTTGATTAGCAAGCAGAGCTGGTGAACTAGGGCCGCCCGGTGCTATGGATAGGCACAACTCAACTCAGGCAGATGTTTCACGGTTCCCTTGAACGCACACAGGTAAATCAGGAGCTGATTTTGGTGTTACAAAAAGCACCACCTGCTTGGGACTCCAATTCAATACACAACTTTTTTTTTTTTTTTTTTCGACCATGTAGGTGATGTAATGATTAGAAATGGATATCTTTATATAGGAAGGACACACTGAAAATCTAACAAACTCAGGAAGGCTCAGAATTCTCTTATCTTGTGACTCAGCTGTCACAGATGAGCATTCCAAGCAGGTGTTGGCTGTAAGCTCAAGGAGCCCAAGTCGTTAATGTTAGTTGACGGGAACATCTTTCGTCTTTGATTTCACTCTGACCAATTTCAAGAGAAACATTTCACTTTCCAAGAGCTGCGCTAGTGACTGGCTCATTCCAGGACGATATACCCAAGTGTAAGGAGAAATGCTTGATTACTATTATTGAAGAAGTGTGCTAGAACTTCCCTGGTGGTCCAGTGGCTAAACCCTGGTCAGGAAACCAGGTCCCACACACACCACAACTAAAATTTCATGTGCAGCAACTAAAAAGTTATATCCCACGTGTGGTAAATAAGACCCAGTACAGCCAAAAAAAAAAAAACAACAAAAAAAGTGCCCGCATCCATGGACTCACAGTTGTATTGAACACAGACTTCCTGTGTATCCCCTAAAAGCAAGCCTACTGGCTAAGAAGTATCTGATTTATTCTGGGGTGTGTAGAGTCTGGGCTCCGCAGACCTTAATGACAAAATCAGATGTGACATTGGCTGAGAAAGTCTCAACCAAGAAGATACCATCAAGACCTGTCAGACTCAACTGCAGGTCATACTTTTTTGTTGTTCAATAGCTGTTATGTCCGATTCTTTGTGACCCCATGGACTGTAGCCTACCAGGCTCCTCCATCCATGGGATTCTCCAGAATGAATCCTGGATTCTCCAGACAAGAATACTGGAGTGGGTTGCCATTTCCTTCTCCAGGGGATCTTCCCAACCCAGGGATCGAACCTGGGTCTCCAGCATTGGAGGCAGACTATTTAACCTCTGAACCATTACCCAAGCTCATGTCCATTGAGTCGGTGACACCATCCAACCATCTCATCCTCTGTCATCCTCTTCCCCTCCCGCCTTCAATCTTTCCCAGCATCAGGGTCTTTGCCCATGAGTCAACTGTTCACATCAGACAGCCAAAGTACTGGAACTTCAGTTTCAGCATCAGTCCTTTTAATAAATATTCAGGACTGATTTCCTTTAGGATTGACTGGTTTGATCTCCTTGCTGTCCAAGGGACTCTCAAGAGTCTTCTCCAACACCACAGTTCAAAAGCATCAGTTCTTCAGTGCTCAGATTTCTTGGTCAACATCAAATTTTCTTTTGGACAAAGGTCTCATAAATGTTGTCATCAGGCATGTCATACCCAGCAGGGTCCACACCGTCCTGCATGATACTCAGAGAAGTAGAATGGAGAAAGTTGGTAAAGCTGTTGACCTGTTTTCAAAATTTAATTCGCTAAGTAACAATTACTAGCATTCATGAGAAGGCAGTTTCAGGAACTGAAACAGTGATGACATGTTCCCTGCATACATGAAGCAGAGGAGATGAGAGACTTCAGTACTGGAAAACTTAGGTTGTCCACATGGAAACACAGTGTAGTTCTATTTTAAAGAATTTTTACTGTCACAGCAAAAGTAAGGAATTCTCTCAGTTTGGGGACTTACCTAGGGTTCCAGTGGATAAGGTTCTCAATACAGGGGATATGGGTTCAATCCCTGGTCAGGGAACTAAGGTCCCACATGACCTGCATGGTGGAGCCAAAAAATAAAATAAATTTTAAAAGAAAACTTTGACAACAGAGAAATTCTCTCATCCTAAGACTCTCAAGAAGAATCATGCTTACTCATATGGTGTTGAACATGACTGCAAAGTAACCCTTGAAAGCCCAAGGAGGGCATTCTACTCAGTTTCCTTTGGAAGGAAAATAGCCCCCCGAAAGTTTCAATTCCTCATCAGCACTGTGTTCAGCTGCTCAGTCACTTCTGACTCTTTGCGACCCCACAGACTGAGCCCACTAGGCTCCTCTGTCCATGGAATTCTCCAGTATCGGGGTCCAGCCCCGATATGACCCAGGGTATCCTCGGGATGAACGGCGTCGGCGTTAGAGAGAGAGAGAAAGAGAGACAGGGGCTGATGATTCCATGGTTTATGCTGGAAACCAATAAAACCCCAGCACGGGGCTTGCTCTGTTTACGTAGGCTGAGGTAAACAGAGCACTTGAGGTACCCCACCAGGGCACCCCCTCGAGTGGGTCTTAGAAGCCCAGGCAGATAAGTAAACTCAGAGGGCCCAGCGCTCCAAGGATCTCAACCAGAAAAAGGAGAATAGAGAAAAGGACGGAAAAAGAGAAAGAACGACACGGGGAGACCAAGCTTCAGTGAGCAAGGCCCAAAACTTTATTTTCCAGTGCTGCTTTTATACCCTAAGTTATGCGCATAAGAAACAGAGAAAGGGAGGTATAGATTCACACCAAAATCACGTGGGGTCAGCAGTCTTGACCCTTATCAGGATCAGGGCTTATTTTTGTGTGATAAAAGTTTTAGGTGATTTACATCATCTTCTGGCCAGGGGGCCTGCTAACAGTTTTATGGCCCTCTCTCCTGACAATAGGTTAGTTAGCAAGTAAAAGACTTTTCTTTTAAGGTGACTTTCCTAAAGTTAGGTGGTAGACACATAACAAAGTTACATTACTATAAGGCACCGGTGTAGTGAGCTGCAAGAAAGGAATTTATTAACTTAAGATCTGATGCGGTTAAATCAAAGGATTAATATATTTCCAAGAATACAATAGAGGAAACTGCAGCAAGCATTGATTCAACAATGAAATCTTTTCTAGTACTATTCTAATGATTTTAACTTCTTCAACAGATTCCTGTATTTTAGAATATTAGGCTTTCTGTCCTTGCATGGCTGGGAGGCTATAAACAGTCACACTCACAGTTGTAAGAGCCCGGACAAACTTGTCATGCAAGTTAGAAAGCTATCAGAGGGGCTTGGATTGGAACACTCCTATTAAGCCGAGGAGAACTTTTAAACTACAGCTCTGAATTAATGTTTTCAGAGAAAGGTGATTGGGGGGAAGCCCCTGTAAGTATTAGAGGACTTGGTAAGAGGCGTAAGATAGTAAAGCAGTCAGACTCCAGTTTTCTTTGGGGTAGATGCTCAGGTAAGTCCAGGGGGTTCCTCGAGCCCTGATTAGCCTTTGCCCGTCAGGCCTCTTCCCCAGTTGACCTTTGCCACAGGTAGGATTTCCCTCGCTGGCTCCCGGCACTCCAGACAAGAACACTGGAGTGAGTTGCCATTCCCTTCTCCAGAGGCTCTACCCGACCCAGGGACTGAACCCACATCTCCTGTATTGGCATGCAGATTCTTTACCATCTGAGCCACCAGAGGACGGCACAATTTATCACCCAAACCAGGACACCTGAGAGGAGAAGGGGGTGGGCTTATCACCTGGGACCTGGGCAAGGGGTGTTGGCTGTAACCATTCTGGGTAAACAAGAGGCTGCCATGATTATTGATGAGATGGTTGGATGGCATCACTGCCTCAAAGGACATGCTGCTGCTGCTGCTGCTGCTAAGTCACTTCAGTCGTGTCCGACTCGATGCAACAGCACAGATAGCAGCCCACCAGGCTCCTGTCCCTGGGATTCTCCGGGCAAGAACACTGGAGTGGGTTACCATTTCCTTCTCCAATGCATGAAAGTGAAAAGTGAAAGTGAAGTCGCTCAGTCATGTCCAGCTCTTTGCGACCCCATGGACTGCAGCCTACCAGGCTACTCCACCCATGGAATTTTCCAGGCAAGAGTACTGGAGTGGGGTACCATTGCCTTCTCCCCAGTGGACATGAGTCTGAGTAAATTCTGGGAGTTGCTGATGGACAGGGAGGTCTGGCGTGCTGCAGTCCATGGGGTCACAAAGAGTTGGACACAACTGAGCGACTGAACTGAAGCATGATTATTAGAAAGAAGGTTGTGAGATCTGTTCAGCCATTCTTGCCCCCAACTACACACTAGAATCATCATGGGTGAACAAACACAAGCATAAACCTATATTACATCAGCATACACACATTTACATGTACACACACATATGCGTTTGTGTATACTGAGATGTCTCATCTCTACTCCAGACCAGTTAAATGAGATTTCTGAAAATGGAGTGAATCTTGAGCATAGATTTTTAACAGGTCCCCCAGGCGATATAAATAGGCAAAGGACAGAGAACCACTGACCTGGACACCCTCCGAAGACCTTCCAGCTCTCAAAACTCTGGGATCCTAATTTCTGAGCATGAAGCTCTCACCCTTCCTATGGTCAACTGCAAACTACTCTCCTTTCTAGAACGCAAAAAATTTCACACTAGTACAATAATAACCAAGAGGATAATAATAACCAACATATATTTACGAAGAGTTTACACTTTACCAAGACATTTCCCCTTTACAAAAACACGTTTTCAACATTATCTTTTTTTCTTTGCATTAACGTTGCATTAACTCTATGAGAAAGTCAGGTTGGTTATTATGATTACTGACTTTCGACGGGTGAAGATATTGAGATGTCAGAGATGATGCACACTGGCACGAGGCATCTAACACAAAGAGCCTATGGAGTAATCTCGCCCATGTCTTGATTAGAAATGGTATGGGTTAGGAGCACACGCCTGGGGATCCCTGCCACGTGGGTCTGGCTTTCACATCTGTCATTCACTGGCTTGATGAGCTGGGGCAAGTTACATAACCTCTGCATGTATCAGGTCTAAAATTAAAGTTAACACCGACACTTGCTCTGCAGCAGCGGTGTAAGTATTGCATAACATTTCACATGCCACATCTCAGCAGCAGGTCCCAAAAATAGTAACAATGTGATTATTGTTGCTGCTGCTACTCCTTCTGTTACTCCCTTCTCCACCTGCTTTTACTGCTATAATTCCCCCTCCTCCTGCTCCCTCCCCCTCCTTCCCCACCAGAACTAATAATAACATTCAGTGCCACAGGCAGAGCCCTTCAGAGAGACAAAGTTAATCATCGTGAAACCCCCGGAGCTAATCTTTACCGGCCTCTCACACACGCTCCCAAAGAACCAGAAGGCAACGTGACTCATCCTCAGAGAAGACGCTCGGTGAAACCGGACACCCCAGACGTGTGTCCGTGTTGAACCCTGAACGTCTCTGGTACAAAGAGCAAACGATCAGTCTCTAGACAGATGCTCAGCTGGATTCAGAAACCGGGGAGAGCTGCCTCAGAGATGCGCGGCTCACATCTGCCTTTGAGGAAGAGCCCATGTTCTGTCCCGTGCAGGGAGGAATATACCGGGTGACGGGCCTCCAGCGACATCCCCTGGGATCTGCTCCCAGGCTTCGAGAGGCCCCACTCTTTGAGGGAAGGCCCCAGCCAGAGGGAGACCAGACTTATCAGTACAAGCGTCTGGTCATGTCTGCCCCGGAGCTGCCTCCCGACCAGCGTTGTAGCCTGTGGTTTTCCCCCTCCATTTCTCCCCATCCCTCCTTCACAATATCAGATTCTATTGCTGAGTAGAGACTCCTCAATGAAAAATAACACGAAACACCCCCATATGTGTCAAACAACTCTATCAAGAATGGCACAGTGGTACCTTACTCAACTGAGATGCCGTGAAAACCTTACAAAATGCTTTTTTCCAAACTGTATTACTGCATCACTTTCTAAGAGTTTATTTGGAAGGTTTTATAGAGTTACAAAATATGTCTGACTTGTCTCTCTTTCTGATGAAGTGCCTACAGCGTGAGGCTTAAAAAAAGTGATTATAGATCATGTTCTAGTCATGTCATCTTTGTTGTGCAAATTAAATTTGTTATGCCACATTAGCTGAAAGATATGAATATTTTAATAACACTCAATCTATAAATGGCAAGGAAAATGAGTTAGAATTTTAAAATATAGCCAATTGCAAGGAACTGGATTTCTTGAGGACACATGTTTCATCTAGAGAGGAAAGGTATTCTAAATTACTGCATTTCCAAAGTAACCATTTAATTTCATTCTCATTTTGATAATTCAGGTTTTTCTACATACTGAAAATATTAAAAATAATCAAAACCATTAAAATGGTAGTTGGATCCAGTAATCTAAGTGTTCTTAATGTTAATATTATTACATATAACACTATTAAGTTAAGGATAACAAAAATAAAATAGTTACTATGTGACAAAAGGTATTCTACACTCTATATATTAACTTATCTGGATTCAGAAATATTTAAAATTTTAAGCATAATAATATTTTCTTATACATATTAACAATTTAGTGATTATCTGGTAAATTAAATATTTCCAATGTTAATATTGTTATGGTGGAAAATAATAACAATGCAATAGTGAAACAGTTCTTACCATGTGACAAACAGAATTCTAGGCTCCTTATACACATTAACTCACTTAGCCTCACACACATCCTATAATTTAGGTGTTAATTACATTGTGTTATCCATAATATATAATGTAAGGAACTGAAAAACAGAGAGGTTAAGTAACCTTCCCAAGGTCACACAGCTATATGTGGCACTTCCTGAATTTGAACCAAACAGTCTGCATGAATGAGGAAAAACAAAATGCTGACTTACCTTAAGCCAAACCCATTAAACTTTCACTCTGTGAGTGGGTGTCTGTGTGTAAAGCTATCAATGTACATGCGAACTGAGTTGCTGTAAATCACACTGATGTGATTTAAAGGCACTGGAATTTTAAAATCCGAATATGTATGGTCCTTGCTGAGTACTCACACTGAGTATCAGAAGCACGTTCAGTGGGCTTTGGCAGCCTGCCTCTCTTGTCCAAGGGAGTCTATCATCTCTGAAGAGTCTCTGGAAATGACACAATGAATGAAAAATGCCACTAGTAAAGCTGGGTCAGCACAGGCCTATCTGTTTTTAGGCCAGCAACAGAACTTTCCAGGTGTACGTCAATCATTTTGTCAGACCTCTCACGCAATTAGCAGCAAATAGTCACTAAGGGCCTACTGTATGCCGTTCCCTTTACCAAATGCCAGAACTTTTAAAAGGTTAAGCATGGGGACTTCCCTGGTGATCCAGTGATTGGGACTCTGCCTACCCATGCAGAGTTGAACCAAGGTTTGATTCCTGGTCTGGGAAGACTCCACATGCCACAGAGCAGCTAAGCCCATGAATCACAACTACTGAAACCTGTGTGCCTAAAGTCACTGTAATGAGAAGCCTGCAAACGAAGAGGAGCCCCTGATAACCACAACCAAAGAAAGTCCACTCAAAAGCCAGCCACGGCCCAGCACAGTCAAAAACAATAAATAAAATGACAAAACAAAATGTTTAAGTATGACTCTAACACTGTTCTCAACTAGCAATACTCATATGAAAAGAATCCAATTTACATGAAATGTTTATCATTTGTCCCTCTAAGGAACAGTCAATAAAATACCCTAAACTTTTGAAGAGAATTCCAAGAGCATCCCGCTTTTACAGCGACTACGATACAGTTATGATAACGTACTTTTTGAGATGTGATTAGAATACAGCACTGTGTAAGTTTGAGATGGAGAATGTAACAATTTGACTCACACGTCATGAAATAACCACATAGGTGATTAACAATTGTGTGTTAGTTTTAGGCGTACAGCAAACGGATTCAGTTTTGCATACACATGTATCTATTGTGTTTCAAATTCTTTTCCCATTTAGGCTGTTAATAATATTGGGCAGAGTTCCCTGTGCTGTCCAGCAGGTCCTTGCTGGTTCTCTATGTTAGATACAGCAGTGTGTGCATGTGCATCCAAAACTCCCTAACTATCCCTCCCCCCATCCTTCCCGCCAAGCCCCCACTGCACACACATAACCATACGTTCATTCTCTAAGTGAGTCTGCTTATATTTTGTAAGTAAGTTCATCTGTATGATTCCTTTTTAGATTCCACGTATAAGCAATATGGTGTGTATCACATGCTATTTCTCTTTCTCTGACTGACTTCACTCAGTATGACAATCTCTAGGTCTACCCACGCTGTTGCAAATGGAACTACTGATAATGAATGAACTTTTAAACCCTTTACTCATAATCTGGAATTCCAATGGCCAGGATTCACCTTAGGAGTCTTTTTTTTTTTTTTTTAGTTCTACTAGTTTATTGCTACCAACCCATCTCCCTCCACTCTCTTTCATGTAACCGCATGGAGTGTAGCCCACCAGGCTCCTCTGTCCATGGACTTTTCCAGGCAAGAATACTGGAATGGGTTGCCATCTCCTTCTCCGAGGAGTCATGTTGTTTTAACAGTGACCTGATTCCAGGGACTAGGTTGAGTAGGGTTTCACATCATCAGTGCCAACTGAAGGATTACACCCCTGTCTTGCAATGGCTGGGCGCCAACTTTCTTTCTCATGAGAATTTAGCCTACCTGCCTCATTCATTATTACACCCATGAGCCATGAAAAATGTCAAACACAGAGCACTCACAGGCGACACTGCTGAATAAATATATTCATAGATGAAGGAGACGGTTAATCAGTTCTTAACAGGACTGTGTTGAATAAAACACTTACTTGAAAGTATCAGCTCTGATGGGTATGTTAAAAAAACTTTATCATATTATTTAATAGACAGCCTAGATCTTCGTGTATTTAATACTTCTAGCACTGACACCCATGGCAAGTCATAAATTATAAGTTTATTAAAACACAAATTCAGATAGCATGGTTGTAAAAGCCAGTGGGAAGACCCCATTTAAGTGGTGAAAAGCCTAAGCAAATCATTAAACCTCCATATCTAACATAATCTTTCCCCTCTTCACATCATTCACAAGTGGACACTACCAGAAGTTGATATGATGTTCACAAGTCTAGATTATTGATAAGATGTCTGGAAGTGAGATATGCAAAAGGGAGTAATATATACACTTAATGTTAGGCCATTGACTGTATAATCCATCAAGTTACTGGCAGCTATTAGGTTGAAAGTGTTAGTCACTCACTTGTATCCATTCTTTGAGACCCCATGAACTGTACCCTACTAGACTTCTCCATCTGTCCAGGGGATTCTCCAGCCAAGAATACTGGAGTGTGTTGCATTTCCTTCTCCAGGGGATCTTCCTGACACAGCAATTGAATCTATGTCTCCTGCATTAACAGGCTGATCCTTTACCACTGAGCCACCAGGAAGTTATTAGGTTAGATGATCTCATTTGATGGCTTTTTATATAATGTTTTGTACCAAGTTTGAGATAGAAATTTTTATACAGTAAATTATACATTCCATTTACCTATGAGTGTATGGTATATATATCACATATATTAATTTTTACATGGGTAGTCAATTTTTGTTTCTCTAAATTTGTATCTGTATTCTCTAAATACTCTAGGAAGAATGTGTTTCTTTAGAAATAAGAAAAATGTTATTTCTTAAAATGTAAACTCGTACAGGAGTACAAATAACTTACACTTCTTCTATGAAATAATGATGCCGTTTTGAGAAAGCTGAGCACCAAAGAATTGATGCTTTTGAACTGTGGTGTTGGAGAAGACTCTTGAGAGTCCTTTGGACTGCAAGGATATCAAATGAGACCATCCTAAAGGAAATCACTCCTGAATATTCATTGGAAGAACTGATGCTAAAGCTGAAGCTCCAATATTTTGGCCACCTGATGCGAAGAACTGACTCACTGGAAAAGACCCTGATGCTGGGAAAGATTGAGGGCAGGAGAAGGGGACAACAGACGATGAGATGGTTGGATGGCATTACGAACTCAATAGGTGTGAGTTTGAGAAAGTTCTGGAAATTGGTGATGGATAGGGACACCTGGCATGCTGAAGTACATGGGGTCGCAAAGAGTTGGACATGACTGAGCAACTGCACTGAACTTGAGTGTGAGTTTGTCCATCCACAAACGAAATTCAAAAGCCTACTTTCATGACCTACAAGTTTCCCGCTGTTATTTAGTCACTCAGCTGTGTTTGGCTCTTTGTAAACCCCCTGGACTCTAGCTCACCAGGCTCCTCTGTTACATTAGCAATAGCTCTAATTATGAGAACTCATTAATAGAGAACTACACTCATTAATATATGTTATATTTACTTTAAAAATGGAGTTTTCTTCACTAAAAACATGGTTCACTCCAAAAACTGCAATTTAGGAGGCCTGAAGACCCCTTCCTCAACTGTAGGTATGTGCCATCTCAAGACTGTTTATTGGAACTATAAAGGAGTTAGGATGTAAAGAAAAAAGAAAACACCTTTTATTCATAAAGATTCTCTGTCTCTTACTACCAATCACTGTCAACAAATGGCTCCAGGTACATATGACTTAGAAAATTAAATTGGAAGAGACCCTGACGCTGGGAAGGACTGAAGGCATAAGAGAGGGCGCTAGAAGATAAGCTGGTTAGATAGCATCACTGACTCAGTGGACATGACTTTGAGCAAACCCTGGGAGATGCTGAAGGACAGGGAAGCCTGGTGTGCTGCAGACCGTGGGGTAACAAAGAGTTGGACAAGAGAGTGACTGAACGCACACACATGATCCAACAATTCCACTTACATGTATATACTCAAAGGAATTGAAAGCAGTGTCTTGAAAAGATATTTGTACACCCATGTTTATAGTACCATTTTTCACAACAGCTAAAAAAGTGGAAGCTCCCCAAGGATCTATTGACGGATGAATGGAAAAACAAAGTGTGCTATTTGCAGATCAGTTCAGTTCAGTTCAGTTCAGTCGCTCAGTAGTGTCAGACACTTTGTGACCCCGTGGACCACAGCCCGCCAGGCCTCCCTGTCCATCACCAACTCCCGGAGTTCACTCAAACTCATGTCCATTGAGTTGGTGATGCCATCCAGCCATCTCATTCTCTGTCGTCCCCGTCTCCTCCCACCCACAATCCCTCCTAGCATCAGAGTCTTTTCGAGGGAGTCAACTCGTCGCATGCGGTGGCCAAAGTACTGGAGTTTCAGCTTTAGCATCAGTCCTTTCAATAAACACCCAGGATTTATCTCCTTTAGAATGGACTGGTTGGATCTCCTGGTAGTACAAGTGACTCTCAAGAGTATTCTCCAGCACCACAGTTCAAAAGCATCGATTCTTCGGCGATCAGCTTTCTTCACAGTCCAACTCTCACATCCATACATGACCACGGGAAAAATCATAGCCTTGACTAGATGGACCTTTGTTGACAAAGTAATGTCTCTGCTTTTTAATATGCTATCTAGGTTGGTCATAACTTTTCTTTCAAGGAGTAAGCGTCTTTTAATTTCCTGGCTGCAATCAGCATCCACAGTGATTTTGGAGCTCCCAAAAATAAAGTCTGACACTGTTTCCACTATTTCCCCATCTATTTCCCATGAAGAGGTGGGACTAGATGCCATGATATTTGCAGATAATTGAACATTATTCACTTAAAAACGAAAGAAATTTTGACATATGTCACAGTGTGGATGTACTGATGCTAGTAAAGTTCAGTTCAGTTCAGTCGCTCAGTCATGTCTGACTCTTTGCGACCCCATGAATCCCAGCACGCAAGGCTTCCCTGTCCATCACAGACTCCCGGAGTTCACTCAAACTCATGTCCATCGAGCTGGTGATGCCATCCAGCCATCTCATTCTCTGTCGTCCCCGTCTCCTCCTACCCCCAATCCCTCCCTGAGTCAAATCGTCCAATGAGGTGGACAAAGTATTGGAGTTTCAGTTTTAGCATCAGTCCTTCCAATGAACACCCAGGATTGATCTCCTCTACAATGGATTGGTTGGATCTCCTTGCAGTCCAAGGGACTCTCAAGCGTCTTCTACAGCACCACAGTTCAAACACATCAATTCTTCGTGATCAGTTTGCTTCACAGTCCAACTCTCACATCCATACATGACTACGGGAAAAACCACAGACTTGACTAGACGGACCTTGGTTGGCAAAGTAATGTCTCTGCTTTTTAATATGCTATCTAGGTTGGTCATAACTTTCCTTCCAAGGAGTGTCTTTTAATTTCCTGGCTGAAATCAGCATCTGCAGTGATTTTGGAGCCCCAAAAAATAAAGTCTGACAGTTTCCACTGATTCCCCATCTATTTACCATGAAGTGATGGGACCAGATTCCATGATTTTTATTTTCTGAATGTTGAGCTTCAAGCCAACATTTTCACTCTCCTCTTTCACTTTCATCAAGAGGCTTTTTAGTTCCTCTTCACTTGCTGCCATAAGGGTGATGTCATCTGAATATCTGAGGTTATTGATATTTCTCCCAGCAGTCTTGATTTCAGCTTGTGCTTCTTCCAGCCCAGCGTTCCTCATGATGTACCCTGCATAGAAGTTAAATAAGACGGGTGACAATATTCAACCTTGACGTACTCCTTTTCCTATTTGGAACCAGTCTGTTGTTCCATGTACAGTTCTGACTGTTGCTTCCTGAGCTGCATACAGGTTTCTCAAGTGCCAGGTCAGGTGGTCTGGGATTCCCATCTCTTTCAGAATGTTCCACAGTTTATTGTGATCCACACAGTCAAAGGCTTTGGCATAGTCAATGAGGCAGAAATAGATGTTTTTCTGGAGCTCTCTTGCTTTCTCCATGATCCAGCGGATGTTGGCTATTTGATCTCTGGTTCCTCTGCCTTTTCTAAAACCTGCTTGAACATCTGGATTTCACCGTTCACATATTGCTGAAGCCTGGCTTGGAGAATTTTGAGCATGACTTTACTAGCGTGTGAGATAAGTCCAATTGTGCAGTAGTTTGAGCATTCTTTGGCCTTGCCTTTCTTTGGGATTGGAATGAAGACTGACCTTTTCCAGTCCTGTGGCCACTGCTGAGTTTTCCAAATCTGCTGGCATATTGAGTGCAGCACTTTCACAACATCATTTTTCAGGATATGAAATAGCTCAATTGGAATTCTATCACCTCCACTAGCTTTGTTCATAGTGATGCTCTCTAAGGCCCACTTGACGTCACATTCCAAGATATCTGGCTCCAGGTGAGTGATCATGCCATCGTGATTATCTTGGTTGTGAAGATCTTTTTTGTACAGTTCTTCTGTGTATTCTTGCTAACTCTTCTTAATATCTTCTGCTTCTGTTAGGTCCGTATCATTTCTGTCCTTATTGAGCCCATCTTTGCAGGAAATATTCCCTTGATATCTCTAATTTTCTTGAAGAGATCTCTTGTTTTTCCTATTCTGCTGTTTCCCTGTATTTCTTTGCACTGATCGCTGAGGATGGCTTTCTTATCTCTCCTTGCTATTCTTTGGAACTGTGCATTCAGATGCTTATATCTTTCCTTTACTCCGTTGCTTTTCGCTTCCCTTCTTTTCACAGCTATTTGTAAGGCCTCCTCAGACAGCCATTTTGCTTTTTTGTATTTCTTTTCCATGGGAATGGTCTTGGTTCCTGTCTCCTGTACAATGTCACGAACCTCCATCCATAGTTCATCAGGCACTCTATCTATCAGATCTAGTCCCTTAAATCTGTTTCTTACTTCAACTGTATAATCATAAGAGATTTGATTTAGGTCATATCTGAATATCTAGTGGTTTCCCCTACTTTCTTCAAATTCAGTCTGAATTTGACAATAAGGAGTTCATGATCTGAGCCACAGTCAGCTCCTGGTCTTGTTTTTGCTGACTGTATAGAGCTTCTCCATCTTTGGCTGCAAATAATATAATCAGTCTGATTTCACTGTTGACCATCTGGTGATGTCCTTGTGTATAGTCTTCTCTTGTGTTGTTGGAAAAGGGTGTTTGCTATGCGTTCTCTTGGCAAATGTCTATTAGCCTTTGCCCTGCTTCATTTCATGCTCCAAGGCCAAATTTGCCTGTTACTCCAGGTGTTTCTTGACTTCCTACTTTTGCACTCCAGTCCCCTGTAATGAAAAAGACTTCTTTTTTGGGTATTAGTTCTAAAACTTCTTGTAGGTTTTCATAAAATCATTCAACTTCGGCTTCTTCAGCATTACTGGTTGGGGCACAGACTTGGATTACTATAATATTGATCGGTTTGCCTTGGAAACAAACAGAAATCATTCTGTCGTTTACGTGGGTATAGTAACAGCTTTAGGGCACATGCTAAGTGAAATAAACTAATCACAAAATGACAAAATAAATAAATAAAAATAAAAACATGGTTCAAACAGTAGACTCAACAAAGTCATGGCTATTTAGAAACTCAGTGACCATTTTAGGTAAGAATAAACATAGAATCATTCTAAACAAGTAACATACTCCACAGCCACTTGACTTTTATGCAGAGCAGAACTTAATTCATCAGTACTCTACAGAGTAAAGAGCTTTCCTGGTAGCTCAGCTGGTAAAGAATCTGCCTCCAATGCAGGAGACCCCGGCTCGATTCCTGGGTGGGGAAGATCCCCTAGAAAAGGGATAGGCTACCCACTCCCAGTATTCTGGGGCTTCCCTGGTGGCTCAGACAGTAAAGAAGGCGCCTGTAATGCGGGAGATGTGGGTTCAATCCTTGGGTAGGAAAGATGCCCTGGAGAAGGGCATGGCAACCCACTCCAATATTAGAATCCCTTGAATAGAGGAGCCTGGTGGGTTGCAGTCTGGGGAGTTGCAAAGAATCAGACACAACTGAGTGACGAAGCACAGCAATCTAAGTCAGGGGTCCCCAACCTCTGGAGACTAATGCCTGATGATCTGAGGTGGAGCTGATGTCATAATAAAAATAAAATAAAATGAACATTAAATGGAATGTGCTTGAATCAACCGGAAAGCATCCACTTGCACCCCCAGCCCATGGAAAAATTGACTTCCACAAAACCAGTTCCTGATTTCAAAAAGGTTGGGGACTGCTGGTAAGTCCCACTCTCCTCTGGCTGGCCTTATTCTCCCAGCATTTCTAGGACTGTTGTCAAGAAGCTGTGCAGAATCTTTTCTATCTCTTAATGATGAAAAGTGACAGTGAAAGTCTCTCAGTCATGCCTGATTCTTCGCGACCTCATGGACTGTAGTCCATGGGACTTCCAGGCCAGAATAATGGAGTGGGTAGCTGTTTCCCTTCTCCAGAGGATCTTCCCTACCCAGGAATGGAATCCAGGTCTCCTGCATTGTGGGTGGAGTCTTTACCAACTGGAAGCCTGATGATGAAGCTGAGGCTTATTTAGCCCTGGCTTTCTATTTAGGCACCTCCCTCTCCCAAACCTGCATTATGGTTCTGGTAACCTTGTGATCCAGCTCCCCTGGTGGCTCAGCAGCAAAGAATTTGACTGTCAATCCAATACAGGAGACTGGGGCTCTATCCTTGGGTCGGGAAGGGAATGGCAACCCACGCCAGTATTCTTGCCTGGAGAATCCCATGGACAGATGATCCTAGTGGGCTACAGTCCAGAGGGATCTCAAAAGAGTCAGACACGACTGAGTGCCTGAACCACCACCACCATCACCACCACCACCCGGGTGGCCACAATGAGTACTTCTCAAAGATCATTCGTCCTCATCCTTGTCTACATCTTAGATTCCCCTGCCTGGAACAGTGGTCTTCAGCCTTGACTCATCTGGGAGCTGTCTGTCTCTTCCTGATGATAGTTTTGATTTCCAACCTCCATCATAGACTGATCAAAAGCAGAAGATTGACGCTGGAAGGTTGTACACCCTACACAGTAGGAGGGTGTCCCAGGTCCCAAGACTGAATATGGGGAAACGGACGTGGTCTGCATTGTCTGCAAACCCCCTCCCAACTTGCATGCAGAACCGGGAAGAGCAGGTGGCTCTTCTACCTCAGCACCCTGTCCTCTCCTTCTCAACTGTGCCCGTGAGCGGGAAGGCCTTCCTCCCTGTACTCGGGCAGTGACTTGCCCTAAATCATGTCCTGAGCCCCCTTCCTCCACAGGATGAAAGAACACATCTGAGTCTGTCTTGAGAACTCCCGTGCTTAATGGTTTGCTGCAAGACAAGACTCTCATACTGGTTGATGCAGCTAAGTCGCTTCAGTTGTGTCTGACTTGTTGCGACCCCATGTACTCTAGCCCATCAGGCTCCTCCGTCCATGGGATTTTCCAGGCAAGAATACAGGAGTGGGTTGCCATTTCCTTCTCAAAAGTGAAAAGTTGCTCAGTGATATCCGATTCTGCAACCCCACGGGCTGTATAGTCCAGAATCCTGGGGCCAGAATCCTGGAGTGGCTAGCCTTTTCCCTTCTCCAGGGGATCTTCCCAACCAAGGGATCAAACCGAGGTCTCCCACATTGCAGGCTGATTCTTTACCAGCTGAGCTACAAGGGAATCTGCCAAATGCATACATATGACCCCTCCCTGTTAAGCCTTCCTCTCCTCCCCACAAGCCACCCCTCTGGGTCATCACAGAGCACCGAGCTGAGCTTCCTGCACTAGACGGCATTTCCCTACCAGCTGTCCACGCTACACAAGTCAGTGTATATAGGTCAGTGCTATTCTTTCAGTGCATTCCACCCTCTCCTTCTCCGTGGGGTCCACATATCCGTTCTCTGCGTCCACGTCTCTATTTCCACCCTGCACACAGGTTCACAAGTACCACTTTTCAAGTTAAACTGCCTTGGCAGTTTGAAGATACTTGAAGCCGAATTTTCTCTTTGCCTTAGCCAGTCAGATACACCAACTAAAGACTGTATCAAACAACCTAAAGATTCATAACTCTTCTAAACAGGTATTACATGTTAACTACCTTCTAGATGCTGGCAGCAACCAGTCCGGACGAGACAGTCCCTACCCTAAATCAACTCTGAACACAGAGGGTGGAGGCAAAACACATCACTCACCAAAATAAGAGGTGATAAATGCTGTCACAATGCCCCATGCCTGGCAGCAAAGAGAAGAGTGGGATTAATATTGACAGAAGTTGTTTGACTTTAATCCAAAAGGGCAGCCTGAGACAGAAGGGTTGTTTAGGCCTTGAAGGATAAGTAGAATGTAACAGAACAGACAAATGTGAAAGTACGTTCCAGCAAGAAAAGACAGGGAGATAAAAATGGACAGTTTATCCATCAGGATTTTTTTTTTTCAAATGCCTACTCCAGTCTTTTTCTTGTATTAGACACTAAATACAGAGAAGTCAATGGCACCGCACTCCAGTACTCTTGCCTGGGAAATCCCATGGACAGAGGAGCTTGGTAGGCTGCAGTCCATGGGGTCGCGAACAGTCGGACACAACTGAGCAACTTTACTTTCACTTTTCACTTTCATGCATTGGGGAAGGAAATGGCAACCCACTCCATTGTTCTTGCCTGGAGAATCCCAGGGACAGTGGAGCATGGTGGGCTGCCATCTGTGGGGTCACACAGAGTCGGACATAACTGAAGCGACTTAGCAGCAGCAGCATCAGACACTAAATAAAGTTTATTTAAAGAGTGATGAGAGGCACAAAGAAAAACTGATTCGATACATGGTATATCAGAAAGTAGGACCTTGGCCAAAGACATGACCCGCGCTTATAACACCGTTCCTAATGCAAATTTTGTTCTCATTACAATAACCAACTTTACGACACAACTTTCAAGAAAAGCAGTTATCAGAGTTACCACTGTAACTGATAAGTGAAGGAAGGGTTGCTTTCTTTTTTTATATTTATTTATTTATTTTTTATTGGAGGCTACTTACTTTACAATATTATATTAGTTGGTTTTGCCATACATTGACATGAATCCACCCCGGGTGTACATGTGTTCCCCATCTTGAAACCCCTCCCACCTCACTCCCCATCCCATCCCTCTGGGTCATCCCCATGCACCAGCCCCGAGCATCCTGTCTCATGCATCGAAACTGGACTAGCGATGCATTTCACATATGATAATATACATGTTTCAATGTCATTCTCCCAAATCATCCCACCCTCGCCCTCTCCCACAGAGTCCAAAAGACTGTTCTACACACCTGTGTCTCTTTTACTGTCTTGTATACAGGGTTATCGTTATCATCTTTCTAAATTGTATATATATGCGTTAGTATACTGTACAGGTGTTTTTCTTTCTGGCTTACTTCACTCTGTATAATAGGCTCCAGTTTCATCCACATCATTAGAACTGATTCAAAAGTATTCTCTTTAATAGCTGATTAATATTCCATGTGTATATGTACCAAAGCTTTATTATCCATTCGTCTGCAGATGGACATCTAGGTTGCTTCCATTTCCTGGCTATTATAAACAGTGCTGCGATGAACATTGGAGTATATGTGATTCTTTCAAATCTGGTTTCTTCACTATGTATGGCCAGGAGTGCGATTGCTGTGTCGTATGGCAGTTCTATTTCCAGTTTTCTAAGGAGTCTCCTCACTGTTCTCCAAAGTTGCTGTACTAGTCTGCATTCCCACCAACAGTGTAACAGGGTTGCCTTTTCTCCACACCCTCTCCAGCATTTATTGCATGTAGACTTTTGGATAGCAGCCATTCTGACTCGTGTGTAATGGTATCTCATTGTGGTTTTGATTTGCATTTCTCTGATAATGAGGGATGCTGAGCATTTTTTCATGTGTTTATTAGCCATCTGTATGTCTTCTTTGGAGAAATGTCTGTTTAGTTCCTTGGCCCATTTTTGGATTGGGTCTTTTATTTTTGTGGAATTGAGCTGGAGGAGCTGCTTGTATATTTTGGAGATGAATTCTTTGTCAGTTGTTTCATTTGCTATTATTTTCTCCCATTCTGCAGGCTGTCTATACACCTTGCTTATAGTTTCCTTTGCTGTGCAGAAGCTTTTAACTTTAATTAGGGCCCATTTGTTTAGTTTTGCTTTTATTTCCAATATTCTGGGAGGTGGGTCATGGAGGATCCTGCTGTGATTTATGTCGGAGAGTGTTTTGCCTATGTTCTCCTCTAGGAGTTTTATAGTTTCTGGTCTTACATTTAGATCTTTAATCCATTTTGAGTTTATTTTTGTGTATGGTGTTAGGGAGTGTTCTAGCTTAATTCTTTTACAAGTGGTTGACCATTTTTCCCAGCACCACTTGTTAAAGAGATTGTCTTTTTTCCATTGAGTATTCTTGCCTCCCTTGTCAAAGATAAGGTGTCCATAGGTGCGTGGATTTATCTCTGGCTTTCTATTTTGTTCCATTGATCTATATTTCTGTCTTTATGCCAGTACCATCCTGTCTTGATGACTGTGGCTTTGTAGTAGAGCCTGAAGTCCGGCAGGTTGATTCCCACAGTTCCATTCTTCTTCCTCAAGATTGCTTTGGCTATTCGAGGTTTTTTATATTTCCATACAAATTGTGAGATTATTTGTTCTAGCTCTGTGAAAAACACCGTTGGTAGCTTGATAGGGATTGCATTGAACTTATAAATTACTTTGCATAATATACTTATTTTCACAATACTTATTCTTCCAATCCACGGACACGGTATATTTCTCCATCTACTAGTGTCCTCTCTGATTTCTTTCACCAGTGTTTTATAGTTTTCTATATATAGGTCGTTGGTTTCTTTAGGTATCTATATTCCTTTTTTTGTACGGTAAATCTATTTTTATTGTTGAGGAGCCATTGTATTATATTCCATAGTGGCTGCACCATTTTATTCTCCCTCCTGCAGTACACAAGAGCCACATCTTTGTGCCAACACGTGTTACTTTCTGGGTTAATTTTTGGGGGTGGGGTGGAGGGTGGGGGGAAGGGAATGATAGCTATTCTGATCAACGTAAGATAACATTCTTAATACCTTGTATTTTATTTTTTAATTTTTATTGGAGGCTAATTACTTTACAATATTATATTGGTTGGTTTCGCCATACATTGACATGAATCTACCACGGGTGTACATGTGTTCCCCTTCTCGAACCCCCCTCCCACCTTCCTCCTAGCCTTATCCTCCCTCTGGGTCATCCCCGTGCACCAGCCCCGAGCATCATGTATCATGCTTCGAACCTGGACTGGTGATTCATTTCACATATGATAATACACATGTTTCAATGCCATTCTCCCAAATCATCCCACCCTCACCCTACCTCACAGAGTCCCAAAGACTGTTCTGTACACCTGTGTCTCTTTTGTTGTCTCCTATACAGGGTTATCCTTACCATCTTTCTAAATTCCATATATACGCATTAGTATACTCTATTGGTGTTTTTCTTTCTGGCTTACTTCACTCTGTAAAATAGGCTCCATTTTCATCCACCTCGTTAGAACTGATTCAAATGTATTCTTTTTAATGGCTGAGTAATACTCCATTGTGTATACGTACCAAAGCTTTCTTATCCATTCGTATGCAGATGGACATCTAGGTTGCTTCCATGTCCTGGCTATTATAAACAGTGCTGCGATGAACATTGGAGTACATGTGTCTCTTTCAATACTGGTTTCCTTGGTGTGTATGCCCAGGAGTGCGATTGCTAGATCATATGGCAGTTCTGTTTCCAGTTTTTTAAGGAGTCTCCACACTGTTCTCCATAGTGGCTGTACTAGTCTGCATTCCCACCAACAGTGTAACAGGGTTCCCTTTTCTCCACACCCTCTCCAGCATTTATTGCATGTAGACTTTTCGATAGCAGCCATTCTGACTGGTGTGAAATGGTATCTCATTGTGATTTTGATTTGCATTTATCTGATTATAAGGGATATTGAGCATTTTTTCATGTGTTTGCTGGCCATCTGTATGTCTTCTTAGGAGAAACGTCTGTTTAGTTCTTTGGCCCATTTTTGATTGGGTCTTTTATTTTTCTGGAATTGAGCTGGAGGAGCTGCTTGTATATTTTGGAGATTAATTTCTTGTCAGTTGTTTCATTTGCTATTATTTTCTCCCATTCTGAAGGCTGTCTTTTCACCTTGCTTATAGTTTCCTTTGCTGCGCAGAAGCTTTTAATTTTAATTAGGTCCCATTTGTTTCAGTTCAGTTCAGTTCAGTCGCTCAGTCGTGTCCGACTCTCCGCGACCCCATGAATCACAGCACGCCAGGCCTCCCTGTCCATCACCAACTCCCGGAGTTCACTCAAACTCATGTCCACAGAGTCGGTGATGCCATCCAGCCATCTCATTCTCCGTCGTCCCCTTCTCCTCCCGCCCCCAACTTTTCCCAGCATCAGAGTCTTTTCCAGTGAGTCAACTCGTCGCATGAGGTAGCCAAAGTATTGCAGTTTCAGCTTTAGTTTTGCTTTTATTTCCAATATTCTGGGAGGTGAATCATGGAGGATCCTGCTGTGATTTATATCGGAGAGTGTTTTGCCTATGTTCTCCTCTAGGAGTTTTATAGCTTCTGGTCTTACATTTAGATCCTTAATCCATTTTGAGTTTATTTTTGTGTATGGTGTTAGGGAGTGTTCTAATTTAATTCTTTTACAAGTGGTTGACCAGTTTTCCCAGCACCACTTGTTAAAGAGATTGTCTTTTCTCCACTGAATATTCTTGTCTCCCTTGTCAAAGATAAGGTGTCCATAGGTCCGTGGATTTATCTCTGGCTTTCTATTTTGTTCCACTGATCTATATTTCTGTCTTTATGCCAGTACTGTACTGTCTTGTCGACTGTGGTTTTGTTGTAGACCCTGAAGTCCAGGAGGTTGATTAACCTAGTTCCATTCTTCTTCCTCAAGATTGCTTTGCCTATTTGATGTGCTTTGTATTTCCATACAAATTGTGAGATTATTTGTTCTAGCTCTGTGAAAAACACCGTTGGTAGCTTGATAGGGATTGCATTGAACTTATAAATTACTTTGGGTAGTATACTCATTTTCACAATACTTATTCTTCCAATCCACGAATACGGTATATTTCTCCATCTATTATTGTTGTCTCTGATTTCTTTCACCAGTGTTTTATAGTTTTCTCTGTACAGGTCTTTTGTATCTTTAGATAGATACATCACTAAGTATTTTATTCTTTTCTTTGCAACAGTGAATGGAATAGTTTCCTTAATTTCTCTTTCTATTTTTCTCATTATTAGTGTGTAGGAATGCAAGGGATTTCGGTGTGTTGATTTTATATCCTGCACCTTTGCTGTATTCATTGATTAACTCTAGTAGTTTTCTGGTAGAGACTTTAGGGTTTTCTGTGTATAGGATCATATCATCAGCGAACAGTGAAAGTTTTACTTCTTCTTTTCCAGTTTGGTTTGCTTTTATGTCTTTTTCTGCTCTGATTGCTGCGGCCTAAACTTCCAGAACTATGTTGAACAGTATCGGTGAGAGTGGGCACCCTTGTCTTGTTCCTGAATTTAGGGGAAATGCTTTCAGATTTTCAGCATTGAGGATAATGTTTTCCGTGGGTTTGTCATATATAGCTTTTATTATGTTGAGATATGATCCTTCTATTCCTGCCTTCTGGAGGGTTTTTAACATAAATGGATGTTGAATTTTGTCGAAGGCTTTCCCTGCATCTATTGAGATAATCATATGATTTTTATTTTTCAGTTTGTTAATGTGGTGTATTACCTTAATTGATTTGTGGATATTGAAGAATTCTTGCATCCCTGGGATAAAGCCCACTTGGTCATGATGTATGATCTTCTTAATGTGTTGTTGGATTCAGATTTCTAGAATTTTGTTAAGGATTTTTGCATCTATGTTCATCAGTGATATTGGCCTATAGTTTTCTTTTTTTGTGGGATCTTTACCAGGTTTGGGGATTAGGGTGATGGTGGCCTCATAGAATGAGTTTGGAAGTTTCCCTTCCTCAGCAATTTTCTCGAAGAGTTTCAGCAGGAGAGGTGTTAGCTCTTCTCTAAGTTTTTGGTAGAATTCAGCTATGAAGCCATCTGGACCTGGGCTTTATTTTGCTGGAAGATTTCTGATTAGAGATTCAATTTCCATGCTTGTGGTGGGTCTGTTCAGATTTTCTATTTCTTCCTGGTTCAGTTTTGGAAAGTTGTACTTTTCTAAGAATTTGGCCATTTCTTCCAAGTTGTCCATTTTATTGGAATATAATTCCTGGTAGTAGTCTCTTATTATCCTTTGTGTTTCTGTGTTGTCTGCTGTGATCTCTCCATTTTCATTTCTACTTTTATTGATTTGGTTTTTCTTCCTTTGTTTCCCGATGAGTCTGGCTAGTGATTTGTCAATTTTATTCACCCTCTCAAAGAGCCAGCTTTTGGTTTTGTTGATTTTTGCCCTGGTCTCTTTTGCTTCTTTTGCATTTATTTCTGCCCTAATTTTTAAGATGTCTTTCCTTATACTCACCCTCGGACTCTTCATTTCTTCCTTTTCTAGTTGCTTTAGGTGTAGAATTAGGTTATTTAGTTGACTTTTTTCTTGTTTATTGAGGTATGCCTGTTTTGCTATGAACCTTCCCGTTAGCACTGCTTTTACAGCGCCCCCCCCCCCAGGTTTTGGGTTGTTGCATTTTCATTTTCATTCGTTTCTATGTATATTTTGATTTCTTCTATGATTCGTTAGTTATTAAGCAATGTGTTGTTCATCCTCCCTATGTTGGCATTTTTAATAGATTTTCTCCTGTAATTGAGATCTAATCTTACTGCATTGTGGTCAGAAAAGATGCTTGGAATGATTTCAAGTTTTTTGAATTTACCAAGGCTAGATTTATGGCCCAGGATATGATCTAATCTGGAGAAGGTTCCGTGTGAGCTTGAAAAGAAGGTGAAATTCACTGTTCTGGGGTGAAATGTCCTATCGATATCAATTAGTTCTAGTTGGTCTATTGGATGATTTAACGTTTGTGTTTCCTTGTTAATTTTTTGTTTAACTGATCTATCCATAGTTGTGAGTGGGGTATTAAATTCTCCCACTATTATTGTGTTATTGTTAACTTCCTCTTTCATACTTGTTAGCATTTGTCTTACATAATGCGGTGCTCCTATGTTGGGTGCATATATGTTTATAATTGTTATATGTTCTTCTTGGATTGATCCTTTGATCATTATATGGTGTTCTTCTTTGTCTCTTTTCACAGCCTTTGTTTAAAAGTCTATCTTATCTGATATGAGCATTGTGACTCCTGCTTTCTTTTGGTCTCTAATAGTGTGGAATATCTTTTTCCAGTTCTTCACTTTCAGTCTGCATGTGTCCCTCGTTTTGGGGTGGGTCTCTTGTAGGCAACATATATATTGGTCTTGTTTTGGTATCCTTTCAGCTAGTCTTTGTCTTTAGGTTGGGGCATTCAACCCATTTACTTTTAAGGTGATTATTGATACGTATGATCCCATTGCCATTTACTTTATTGTTTTGGGCTCGAGGTGATACACTGTTTCTGTGTTTCCTGTCTAGAGAAGGTCCTTTAGCATTTGTTGGAGAGCTGGTTTGGTGATGCTGAATTCTCTCAGCTTTTGCTTGTCTGTAAAGCTTTTGATTTCTCCTTCATATTTGATTGAGATCCTTGCTGAATACAGTCATCTGGGCTGTAGGTTATTTTCTTTCAACACTTTAGTATGCCCTGCCATTCCCTCCTTGCCTGAAGAGTTTCTATTGAAAGATCATCGGTTATCCTTATGGGGATCCCCTTATGTGTTGTTTGTTGCTTTTCCCTTGTTGCTTTTAACATTTGTTCTTTGTGTTTGATCTTTGTTAATTTGGTTAATGTGTGTCTTGGGGTATTTCACCTTGGGTTTACCCTGGATGGGACTCTCTGGAATTCTTGGACTTGAGAGATTATTTCCTTCCCCGTTTTACGGAAGTTTTCAATTATTATTTCCTCAAGTATTTTCTCATGGTCTTTCTTTTTGTCTTCTTCTGGGACTCCTATGATGCGAATGTTGGGGCGTTTAACACGGTACCAGAGGTCTCTGACATTGTCCTCATTTCTTTTACTTGGTTCTTCTTTTTTCCTCTCTGTTTCATTTCTTTCTACCAATCTATCTTCTAACTCACTTGTCCTATCATTTGCGTCTTTTTTCTACTGTTGGTTCCCTCCAGAGTGTTTTTGATCTCATATTGTATTCAGTTCAGTTCAGTTCAGTTGAGTCGCTCAGTCATGTCCGACTCTCCACCACCCCATGAATCAAGTATGCCAGGCCTCCCTGTCCACCACCAACTCCCGGAGTTCACTCAAACTCATGTCCACAGAGTCGGTGATGCCATCCAGCCATCTCATTCTCCGTCGTCCCATTCTCCTCCCGCCCCCAACCTTTCCCAGCATCAGAATCTTTTCCAGGGAGTCAACTCATCACATGAGGTGGCCAAAGTATTGCAGTTTCAGCTTTAGCGTCAGTCCTTCCAATGAACACCCAGGATTGATCTCCTTTAAAATGGACTGGTTGGATCTCCTTGCAATACAAGGGACTCTCAAGAGTCTTGTCCAACACCACAGTTCAAAAGCATCAATTCTTCGGCCATCAGCTTTCTTCACAGTCCAACTCTCGCATCCATACATGACCAGGGGAAAAACCAGAGCCTTGACTAGACGGACCTTTGTTGGCAAAGTAATGTCTCTGCTTTTTAACATACTATCAAGGTTGGTCATAACTTTCCTTCCAAGGAGTAAGCGTCTTTTAATTTCCTGGCCGCAATCAGCATCTGCAGTGATTTTGGAGCCCCCCAAAAATAAAGTCTGACACTGTTTCCACTGTTTTTCCATCTATTTCCCATGAAGTGATGGGACCAGATGCATGATGTTTGCTTTTTGAATGTTGAGCTTCAAGCCAACCTTTTCACTCTCCTCTTTCAGTTTCATCAAGAGGATTTTTAGTTCCTCCTCACTTTCTGCTATAAGGGTAGTGTCATCTGCATATCTGAGGTTATTGATATTTCTCCCAGCAATCTTGATTCCGGCTTGTGCTTCTTCCAGCCCAGCGTTCCTCATGATGTACTCTGCATATAATTTAAATAAGCAAGGTGACACTATACAGCCTTGACGTACTCCTTTTCCTATTTGGAACCAGTCTGTTGTATTAAACTCTTAGAGGAGAACATAGGCAAAACACTCTCTGACATAAATCACAGCAGGATCCTCCATGACCCACCTCCCAGCATATTGGAAATAAAAGCAAAAATAAAATAATTGGACCTAATTAAAATGAAAAGCCCTGCACACCAAAGGAAACTATAAATACGGTGAAAGGACAGCCTTCAGAATGGGAGAAAATAATAGCAAATGAAACAACTGACAAATAATCAATCTCTAAAATATACAAGCAGCTCCTGCAGCTCAACTCCAGAAAAATGAACGACCCAATCAGAAAATGGGCCAAAGAACTAAACAGACATTTCTCCAAAGAAGACATCTAGATATCTAACAAAAACGTGAAAAATGCTCAACATCCCTCATAATCAGAGAAATGCAAACCAAAACCACAATGAGATACCATTTCACACCAGTCAGAATGGCTGCTATCCAAAAGTCTACATGCAATAAATGCTGGAGAGGGTGTGGAGAAAAGGGAACCCTCTTACACTGTTGGTGGGAATGCAGACTAGTACAACCACTATGGAGAACAGTGCGTAGATTCCTTAAAAAACTGGAAATAGTACTGCCATAGGATCCAGCAATCACACTCCTGGGCATACACACCGAGGAAACCAGTATTGAAAGAGACACATGTACTCCAATGTTCATCGCAGCACTGATTATTTTAGCAAGGAATTGGAAGCAACCTAGATGTCCATCTGCAGACGAATGGATAAGAAAGCTTTGGTACATATACACAATGGTTATTACTCTCAGTTAAAAAGGATACATTTGAATCAGATCTAATGAGGTGGATGAAACTGGAGCCTATTGTACAGAGTGAATTAAGCCAGAAAGAGAAATACCAATACATTATACTATCGCATCTATGTGGAATTTAGAAAGATGATAATAATAACCCTGTACACGGAACAGCAAAAGAGACACAGATGTACAGAACAGTCTTTTGGTCTCTGTCTGAGTGTGCGAAGGCGGGATGATTTGGGAGAATGGCATTGAAATATGTATATTATCATATGAGAAGCGAATCGCCAGTCCAGGTTCAATGCATGATACAGAATGGTGTCATGGTATTGGGAGGGATGTGGGAGAGAGGTTCAAGATGGGGAACACATGTACACCTGTGGCGGATTCATGTCAATGTATGGCAAAACCAATGCAATATTGTAAAGTAATTAGCCTCCAATTAAAATAAATATTTTTTAAAGATATTAATCCAACTTCAAAAATGCAAAAAAAAAATAAAAATTGAAATAAAGTAGGGTCTTCTTTTGGCAAGGTACAAGTAGGTTTAAAAATGAAAATTAAAGGAGTAATAGAGGACTTATACAAGTTTTTAAAATGATAAACATAAATTTATTATCTAGGAACTTCTCTGGAGCTGTTGCAGACAGTGTGGGGTCTGTTCAGTTTCAGATAGTTCCTTGATCCGTCTTATAATTCTCAAGATCTATAGGCCCCTTCCAACTGCAGGGTTTTGATCTGTTGCACCTGCCACTTCGAAAGTAGTTCCCTCTGTTTATTTTAGCTTCTCTTTGCTGGTCTCTTCAGTGTCTAACATCCACCCTGACACAAAGGGGCAAAAGTGGTCACTTTTTTAGTTTCACTTGTTCAGTCCTGCTGTGGGGAGGGAGTAACACTGCAAACAAGTATCACTGGTGTGTGTGGGGAGTGCTCGCAGTGTTTCAGCCGCACTGGGTTTGTGCTCATGGCATGTGTGCTTTCACGGTCTACCCTTTTTAGTCTCTAGGTTGCTCTGCCAGGAACTGTCTGGGGTGGGCCCTGGGTTGCGTGCACTTCCCAGGTCTAAGCTGCTCAGGTTCAGGTTCTCAGGTACTCCACAAAGGTGCAGACTAGGTTGGGCCTGCGTTTTGTGCCCTTCCCAGGTCCCAGCAACTGTGGCGACCAGGTTCTTGGTGAGCACAGTCTCCCGCAGGTGTGTGTGTGTGTCTTATCACCTCCCCCATCTCTCTGTGTGTGTGTGTGTGTGTCTTATCGCCTCCCCCATCCGAGCTGCTCGGGTTTCTGGGTTGCCGTGGGCACATCCCTCTCAGGTGTGCACTGTGTCTCTTCTGGGGAGCTGATGTCTGGCCGCAACCCTCCCAGCAGATGTCAACCGTCCAGAATCCCAAGAAGTCTTGGTTAGCAACGGAACCTATTTGCAGTTTGGTACAGGATGCCTCTCTGGGGTCAAGATTTCCCCTTTCTGGCTCTGGATGACCCCTGCCTGCCTGTCTTCTGACAGGGGATGGGCTGGTCTGAAGCCTGCTAGCTCTCCTCAGACATTCACTCAGTCCTTTGTTCTGTGTGAAGGCCTGGCAGAGACTGAGGTTAGGGCTTTCACGGGATAATTCTCTGTTTTGTTTTGTTTTGTATTTTTCCCTCTCTCTCTCTGGCTATCCCACAGTTTGGGTGGCTATCTCATGTTAGTTCCATCAGATTGCCCTCAGGGCATTCAGGCCTGATCCTTACCCTAAGCAATACAGCCCGCGCATCCCTGTTCAGCCCCCATTTGCTGGTGGTGGCTGCGTGTGCCAGGAGTTGCCGTTAGGCACGGCGCAATCTGTAGGTTTTATTTATTTATTTTTTCTCCTGTTTATGCTGTCCTCTGAGATTCCAAAACTCCCCACAGACCCGCTAGTGAGAGTGTTTCCTGGTGTTTGGAAATTTCTCCTCTTTTAAGACTCCCTTCCCGGGATGGATCTCCATCCCTACCTCTTTTTTCTCTCTTTTTATCTTTTATATTTTGTCCTACCTCCTTTCGAACACAATGGGCTACTTTTCTCGGTCCTGATGTCCTCTGCCAGCATTCAGAGGTTGTTTTGTGGAATTTGCTCAGCGTTTAAATGTTTTGTTGTTTTTTTTTTTTTTTCAATGAATTTCTGGGGGAGAAAGTGGTCTCCCCATCCTATTCCCCTGCCATCTTAGGGCCACCTCTCCTGATGACCTTTAGGATGGATTGGTTGGCTCTCCTTGCAGTCCAAGGGACTCTCAAGAGTCTTCCCTAACACGAGAGTTCAAAAGCATCAATTCTTCGCTGCTCAGCTTTCTTTACAGTCCAACTCTCACATCCATACATGACCACTGGAAAAACCATAGCCTTGGCTAGATGGACCTTTGTTGGCAAAATAATGTCTCTGTTTTTTAATACGCTGTCTAGATTGGTCATCACTTTCCTTACTCCCAGGAGTAAGAGTCTTTTAATTTCATGGCTGCAATCAGCATCCGCAGTGATTTTAAGCCTCCCCAAAAAGTTAGCCATTGTTTCCCCTTCTATTTGCCATGAACTGATGGGACCGGATGCCATGATCTTAGTTTTCTGAATGTTGAGCTTTAAGCCAACCTTTTCACTTTCCAGTTCTTCTTCACTTTCTCCCATACTGTATGTAAAAGTTTTGAGCAGGATTTTGGCCCAAAAAATAAAAGTAAAACATCCTAAAAGCAGCTTTATTTTATCTCTGACCTGAAGTTTTGGGTGTGGGCCATAATCACTCACCTGGCATCCCAAAGCCTAACCATTCTGGAAACCATAGGGTATTTTGGGTGAAGGGGAGGAAGTGTATATTTGGGGCCAAATTCATTTGGAAAGAAGAAAATATAAATCCAAGCTGAAGTGATGAAAGTGTGCTGACAGTGTTCAATCATCACCATGGCTATAAACAGGTATGATTTTTGCCCCCTTCCTTTGTCAATGACACAACAGTGCCTGGAGACATTTTGGGTTGTTTCTCACATTCAGAGGGTAGAAGACCAGGAATTCGGCTCAACATCCCAGACGGACAGGACAGCTGTCACCACAGCAAAACATATGGCACCAATGTCAGTAGCTTCAAGGCTGAGAAATCCTCATTTATCAAACACAACAGGAACAACTGTACTGTATTAATGAAGAAATGTTGTATCTAATTGTGGAAGGGAGTTACACTTTACCTCGTTAAAATCTGGAATATTCTGACACGTGATAGTTGCAAGGTTTCAGGTAACTCCACATCAATTAAATAAACAAAAAGAATGAAGCATGGCGACAGGTCAGGGTGAGGGAGAGGAGGTTTTTCTAAAAACAGCATTTGGCCTTGTTGTTTGACATCTCCGCATAATCATGAAGATGGTCACATAGCAAAAATATCTAAAGAGATTCATTGATTTCTGTCGGTACCTCCCTGAAATATTTACATTTACATTCACACTTGGGACTCTCTTGGGACTTCCCTGGAGGTCCAGTGGTTAAGGCTCCATGCTCCCAATGCAGAGGACACAGGTTCAGTCGCTGGTCAGGGCACTAGGATACCATATGCTGCTCAGTGTGGCCAAAAAAAAAAAAAAAGCTGACGCACACGGTTCGTCGGTTAAGGCCCGTCAGAACATCTTCCTGGAGACGTTCCCCTCTTTTTTCTGGGTGCCAGCCTCACTCTGACTGTCTTCTTACATCAATGGTTTCACTTGGGGTTCCCCTCACTTCTCCATCACGGCGTTCAGTGCTCTCAACAAGTCCTGCGACTTCTCATTTCCCCTAGAGACCCATTTGAAACTGGCTTGCACTGATATTATCCTAGGAAGAAAATTCAACGAGGCTTTGAAAAAAAATAAGTGGGTCGCTTCATAACTGGACATTTCAATGTTTTAACCACTCTTTTCTCTAAGTAATCACCTAAATTCAGGAAGCTTGGGATACTACCTCTTGAACACCAAGAGCACTCGAATAAAAAATTCCAAACTTCAGGAGATGACAAAGCAGCCAATTTTACATGAGACCCAAATAACTGGTTTCTTGGTTTCGCCAGTGGGTCAACCACTCAGGCTCTGGCTTCAGCCGTTTGATTAGAAGTTCAAGAGGGAGCACATGTACACCCGGGGTGGATTCATGTCAATGTATGGCAAAACCAATATAATATTGTAATTAGCCTCTAAAAAAAAAAAAAAAGGAATAAATAAAAAAGAAAAGAAAAAAAAAAAAAAAGAAACGCATGATGTTGAGAGGGAAATTAGATTAAATAAACATTGTTATCTTCTAACTGTTAAAAAAAAAAAAAAAAGAAGTGAGGTGATCACACAGGGCAGGGTGTGTCTCCAAAGCAGCAGTTTCCTACCCAAGTGAAGAAATACCCTCAACTGCCACCATCAAGGCAGAGTGAGCCTGGTAACTGGAGCCAGAACCTGACAGTGGTCTCCGGAGAACTTCTTCAGGGGCCTCCACAGCAGCCCAGAGAAAACACCCTTAGCAAACAGGGAATGAAGAATGGGAAGGAAGCTCAAGAGAGAGGAGACACATATTTACATACTGCTGGTTGACACTGTTGTACAGCGGAAACTAACACAACATGGTAAAGCAATTTTACTCCAATATTTAAAAACTTTAAAAAAAAAGTGAAACACTGAAAACAACCACAAAACAAGAATGACAAGTGTCATCTCTGACTTCAGCTATTGTGCTTCCAGTAGTGTTATTAGAACTCTTACGATTGTTATATAATTCCATCTTCATGCATTTTACTGCATCCATCATCTGAGAGATAAACAATTCGTGTTATCAACTTCCCTGAGGCTTTTGCTAGGTGACATATATCTAAATCTATCTGTATACAGCAAAGAAAACCATAAACTAAACAAAAAGACAACCTTCACAATCGGAGAAAAATTTGCAAATGAAACAACCCACAAGGAATTAATCTCCAAAAGGAATTATAAGCTCATGGACATCACCAGAGGGTCAATACCGAAATCAGATTGATTATATTCTTTGCAGCCAAAGATGGAGAAGCTGTATACAGTTAGCAAAAACAAGACCAAGAGCTGACTGTGGCTCAGATCATGAACTCCTTATTGCCAAATTCAGACTTAAATTGAAGAAAGTAGGGGAAACCACTACACCATTCAGATATGACCTCAATCAAATCCCTTATGATTATACAGTGGAAGTGAGAAATAGATTTAAGGGACTAGATCTGATAGATAGAGTGCCTGATGAACTCTGGACGGATGTTCGTGACATTGTACAGGAGACAGGGACCAAGACCATCCCCATGGAAAAGAAATGCAAAAAAGCAAAATGGCTGTCTGAGGAGGCCTTACAAATAGCTGTGAAAAGAAGAGAAGCGAAAAGCAAAGGAGAAAAGGTAAGATATAAGCATCTGAATGCAGAGTTCCAAAGAATAGCAAGGAGAGATAAGAGAGCCTTCCTCAGTGATCAATGCAAAGAAATAGAGGAAAATAACAGAATAGGAAAAAACAAGAGATGTCTTGAAGAAAATTAGAGATTCCAAGGGAACATTTCATGTAAAGATGGGCTCGATAAAGGACAGAAACAGTATGGACCTAACAGAAGCAGAAGATATTAAGAAGAGGTGGCAAGAATACACAGAAGAACTGTACAAAAAAGATCTTCACGACCAAGATAGTCACAATAACGTGATCACTGACCTAGAGCCAGACATCTTGGAATGTGAAGTCAAGCGGGCCTTAGAAAGCATCACTACGAACAAAGCTAGTGGAGGTGATGGAATTCCAATTGAGCTATTTCAAAACTTGAAAGATGATGCTGTGAAAGTGATGCACTCAACATGCCAGCAAATTTGGAAAACTCAGCAGTGGCCACAGGACCGGAAAAGGTCAGTCTTCATTCCAATCCCAAAGAAAGGCAGGCCAAAGAATGCTCAAACTACTGCACAATTGGACTTATCTCACACGCTAGTAAAGTCATGCTCAAAATTCTTCAAGCCAGGCTTCAGCAATATGTGAACCGTGAACTCCCAGATGTTTTAGAAAAGGCAGAGGCACCAGAGATCAACTTGCCAACATCCGCTGGATCACGGAGAAAGCAAGAGATTTCCAGTAAAACATCTATTTCTGCTTCATTGACTATGCCAAAGCCTTTGACTGTGTGGATCACAATAAACTGTGGAAACTTCTGAAAGAGACGGGAATACCAGACCACCTGACCTGCCTCTTGAGAAACCTGTATGCAGGTCAAGAAGCAACAGTCAGAACTGGACATGGAACAACAGACTGGTTCCAAATAGGAAAAGGAGTATACAGTATAATGTTGTATACCGTCACCCTGCTTATTTAACTTATATGTAGAGTACATCATGAGGAACGCTGGGCTGGAGGAAGCACAGGCTGGAATCAAGATTGCTGGGAGAAATATCAATAACCTCAGATATTCAGATGACATCACCCTTATGGCAGAAAGTGAAGAGGAACTCAAAAGCCTCTTGATGAAAGTGAAAGAGGAGAGTGAAAAGGTTGGCTTGAAACTCAAAATTCAGAAAACAAACATCATGGCATCTGGTCCCATCACTTCATGGGAAATAGATGGGGAATCAGTGGAAACAGTGTCAGACTTTATTTTTGGGGGCTCCAAAATCACTGCGGATGCTGACTGCAGCCAGGAAATTAAAAGACGCCTACTCCTTGGAAGGAAAGTTATAACCAAACCAGATAGTATATTAAAAAGCAGAGACATTACTTTGCCAACAAAGGTCCGTCTAGTCAAGGCTATGGTTTTTCCTGTGGTCATGTATGGATGTGAGACTTGGACTGTGAAGAAAGCTGATCGCCGAAGAATTGATGCTTTTGAACTGTGGTACTGGAGAAGACCCTGTTCCTTGTACTGCAAGGAGATCCAACCAGTCCATTCTAAAGGAGATCAATCCAGGGTGTCCATTGGAAGGACTGATTCTAAAGCTGAAACTGCAACACTTTGGCCACCTCATGCGACAAGTTGACTCACTGGAAAAGACTCCGATGCTGGGAAGGATTGCGGGCGGGAGGAGAAGGGGACGACAGAGAATGAGATGGCTGGATGGCATCACCGACTCGATGGACATGAGTTTGAATGAACTCCGGGTGTTGGTGCTGGACAGGGAGGCCTGGCGTGCTGTGATTCATGGGGTTGCAAAGAGTCGGATACGACTGAGCAACTGAAGTGAACTGAAGAAAACTCAAGGCTGCCAATAGAATGGCCTGCTTGATCCAGTCAACATCTAACGATAGGGCCCACTGCCCAGTCTCTATGGGAGGGCAGAAGCCTACCTTTAAGAAGGAACAGAGTTAGCAAACCCAGATATTTCACATGGACCAACACCCCCTTCCCACTTTTTGTAAAACTTTCATTTTCTGACTCTGTAGAGTTCCCATGATTCCCACTCCCTATTCCCAAATGCTCCCTTTAAAACCCCAGTGCCCTGTGTACACACTGGAGTTGACTTCAGTTCATGCTGGACATTTTGCCCTATGGCAATAGTAAACAGCAGATTAAAATCTATCCTAACTACTTCATCTAAAGGCCAGTTTTATTTATCTTTAACAGGACAATCTGGGAATTAGGAACCATACCATCAATGAGTTCCTTCTTGCCAACTCCCAAGTTCCCCTGGAAGGATCGTTATACTTCAGTTCAGTTCAGTCGCTCAGTCGTGTCTGACTCTTTGCGACCCCATGAATCACAGCACGCCAGGACTCCCTGTCCATCACCAACTCCTGGAGTTCACTCAAACTCATGTCCATCAAGTCGGTGATGCCATCCAGCCACCTCATTCTCTGTTGTCCCCTTCTCCTCCCGCCCCCAATCCCTGCCAGCATCAGAGTATTCTCCAGTGAGTCAACTCTTTGCATGAGGTGGCCAAAGTATTGGAGCTTCAGCTTTAGCATCAGGCTTTCCAATGAACACCCAGGACTGTTCTTTTTTTAGAATGGACTGGTTGTATCCCCTTGCAGTCCAATATGTATATACACATACATAAATATATATGCATACATGAATTAGAAAAACATCTTATGGTTAAGAATACCTCTGAGAAAGGGTGAAGAATGAAATAGAAAGTCAAAAAATACAGTAGATGTTTGTGCATTCAGGCATCCATTTCACCCCCTTCTAAGAAGACCTGTGTATAGCGTTTGTAAAATGAAAAATAAAAGTACAAAAACAAGCTGCAAAATAATTTTTCAGAATAATGCCAAATGGAATGTATCAGACCTCCAGAATACAGTGGCCAGGCAACCAAGGGTAACTAAATAAATAAAACAAGGACTATTTTTCCCCAGTCCATGCGGCAAAAAAGGAGCGGGTGCCACGGACAGCAGAGCGGGGAGGCACGGTACCTTTCACAGCCTGTCTCTTCTGATATCTCGTCCCCTGAGAAGACTGAGGCTGCTGTTGCTGGCTTTGCTGCTGCTGCTGGCGCTGCATCTTCTGCATGTGCCACTTTTGGGAGGACGTTTGAAACTTACTTGATGAGTTCCACAGAAGCTGCTGCACGGCTGGGGCAGTCTCCTTCGGTAAAATCGGCCTCTGCTTTTTCACCGGGTTACCCGTGGTGCTGGTGGTAGTGGTGGCGGAGGCTGCGGCGGCAGCAGCGGTCGGGCCGTGACCGTGCAGGTGGTGCTGGTGGTGGCCATGACACCAGCCGTGCGAGTTTGCGAGGATGAGCAGGTGAGGACCGGCATTTCCCGCGGAGACTGGCTGCCTGCTGTTGTGGATGGTGGAGTTTTACCTACAATTGAAGCCAACACATGAAAAAAGGAAACAGAAAGTAGACGGGACTCAGGCTGACCTGCTGGGTCTCTAGGCCAGTGAGTTCTAGGTGACCATCCCAGGCTACCATGCCAAGGATCTCCCCGTGAATTAGCACATTCTCACTTTATATGCTTAGGCCACTTCTGCAGCATATTCTAGCTTAAAACAACAGTCTCCTTGGGTTAGGTGCTTGCTCACATTTGAGATACTTGCCAAGGCCTCTGGGGGACTGAGGTCAACATGACCCAGCCCCTGGCCTGGAGTTGCCCACCTGCTAGTCCATGACCCAGTGGATGAACAGAATCATTGCAAGTACCTTGTTTTACAAAGTTAGAGTTCAGTCAGCACTTTGAGAAAGACTTAGCCAAAGTCCATCTGGACATTAACAGGAACCCTTTCCTTGGCCAGGACACCTACAGAGCACATATCCCAAGGAATCAGACAGCCTCCCAAAGGCCAAAGCACTGAACAACAATGAATCACCCAGAAGAAAAAAGAGTATTTTCTTCCATCTCTTCTAATTCCTTTCAGAATAGTCTCAGTGTGGTCTCGGTACCTTGACACCTAACGCTCAAGGGAACTCCACACCAAGGGCAGACCCATCGCCAGGATAATGGTATTTATGGAGAATTTAGAAGCCCTGCTTTTATTTTGACTGCAGTTATCCATATTGCATCTTTTATGTAGAGCACAAAATACTGTTTACCTACTGCCTTGTAGTCAAGTTTACGTCCAAAATTGAGTTCAATTTAAGAGCTGCTGCTCCAGATAAAAAATATATTAAGGCAGTAATTGTACAAGCAGGTCTTGGGAATGACAAAAATAATGAATACAAGTGACTAGAGTTTGAAAAACGCTGCCGTTCGGAGTGTATCTACTGGGAGGAACTGAGTTATGAGGGTGGAGGGCAGGATTTCAACAGGCAGCAGGGAAAATTTGGAGGAGAACAGTTTTAGCCAAGACATGCCCGGAATAGACAGAATTTTGGTGCGTGAGGACAGGCAGTGAGAAGGGCTGGCCGGAAGGCAGGTTAGAGCCAGAAGCACTGAACAGCGGAGAAGGGTTGACCACATGAGTATTCATCTGTGAGGGGAAGGGAGTCAGCTGTGACTGCAGGGGCCCCAGGCACAGGAGAGATGAACATGCACCCCCAGAGAGGACCCCCTCGGGTTCACACAAAAAGCACTGGTGCCAGTCAGCATCCTTGATCTCAAACAACGTGCCTGGACATCTAACTCTTTTTAATAAGGACTGAAAGTGAAGTCGCTCAGTCGTGTCCAACTCTTTTGCAATCTCATAGACTGTAGCCCGCCAGGCTCCTCTCTCCATGGGATTTCCCAGGCAAGAATGCTGGAGTGGGTTGCCATTTCCTTTCCCAGGGGATCTTCCCGACCCAGCGAAAGAAATCTGGGCCCCCAGGATTGCACGCAGATTCTTTACTATCTGAGCCACCAAGGAAGCCCTTAATGACAACACCTTTTGTAGGGGCCCAGCATGTTTCTGCTGCATGACTCCATGCCTATCATTTTTAGATTTCTATCACCCAGAAAAGACAGGAGTTCTTGATTATTCTAGGGGAAATTTTCAGTTAACTGTCGGTCTGGGAAAACCAAGGAGTGTGAAAGGGAAAGAGTGCTGACAGGCTGACTTTTCTTCCTGGGGGTGGGGCTGTCTTGGCGGTTACACAACTGTCTGGCCCTCTTGCTCCTCTGGGGAAGAAGTCAGCCAAAGTCCTGGGCAAGAACACAGGGTGGGGCTGGGAGAAGATCTCTACCTAGAGTGAGGACACCCCTATCCTTGCCTAGGACAACCTTTCAGATATCGGTCACAGCCACTGCCCCTTCCCCTTGAGGGGGCAGAAGTGGCTTTGAGCTTGGCCTTTCTAAAAGGCAGAGATGCCACAGGCAAGGCTTCTCACCTGAAAAAGCAACTTTAGTGCCTCACTTTTCTGACATGTGATTAAAAAGTGTACTTTTCTTGTTGATTAGCTAGTCTGATACCTCCTTGGGCAAAGGACAGCCACAAAAAGGTCCTTTCTCTCTCTCATCTTGCAAGAGCAGATAGCTGGCTTTGTAGCTTGTTGCTGCTCTGATAGAGTCCCACCGGAGCTCTTTTCCAAATTAAATCAAACAGACAAACAAACAACAACAAGAACAGAAGTATGCAATCTGAAAACATTCCAGGCTTGACACACTCTTGGGGGCTTTTAATTTAGACACGACAACATTCTAATTTCTAAAGGATACTGATGGTTTACCTGGGGCAAGGGGGAGTAAAGGCCATGGGAAATTTCATTTGTCCTAAAAATTTGGAAGGAATTTCATTTGTCCTAAAAATTTGGAAGGATATAATCACCTGCAGTCTCAAAAAGAAGTGACTTTCTTACAGGTCAACATTCCAAAAGCGACCCCACCCAACTAGCCTACTTATATCTGACTGAGGTTACTGTCTTGTACATTAAAAAAGGACTTTCTAAGAGAAGGCTGGAAAGGACTGATGTGACACAGGTTAAGTGTAGCCAAGGTCCGGAAGTGAGTTCCCTTAGCGTCTACTCTGGGATCTCTAGCTAGAAAAAACAGCTTTCTGTTTGAGGATTCAGATTCTGTGTATAAGCTGCACTCGTAACTGAACATCAGCTGGAGGTCACCAAGCACTCTCCAAAATACCCATCACTTAATAAACTCATGAGTGAAACCACACCTTTGAAAAGATGCTCCACTGCAGTCTGACGTGAAGTCGATTCTTCAAGACCGAAATCACCCTCAGGTGGCTCTGGATTTCAGCCTCTGCGAAAGCCCCACACACTCAGAGGATCCTAGAGAAACTTCCTTCAGATACCAGTGAGAAAAGCTCAGCTTCATGTTATCAACTGGAATGCTTTTCCATTTAGGGGGGAAACACGAGTTCTTTTAAAGCACTCATATGTTTGTCCCTTTTCATTTCGACTGCCAGGAAACTTGGAGCCAAAATTGAAGCCTGACTTTGCTAATTCTGAAGGTTGAAATAGTTATTTTTGTATACAAACTTTCCCCCAGATCTCTCACTATTCTATTTTCAGTTTTCTCACTGTCATCATTTCCATTTTATCAGTATATCACAGATTCTTTCTGGAAGGGGTGATAAAACCCACAACCAAACAAAAGATCTATTTCAGAAAGAGGGGGATAGTATAAATGTGTCATTCATAGGAACACTACCATCTGGGACCCAACAATTCCACAAACTTCATGGAATAAATGCTACTCCTGTTGCTTTCTACAGCATCAGGAGCGGTCCCTCAAACCACAATCCACACAGAATTGGGTGTTTCAGATGCCATTCATAATTTTAAGGGATGGGGTGGTGATCCCTCCTTCCTGACTGACTCAACTGCCTCTCTCTCTTCCTGCCCTGTGTCACAGAGATATTCCATCCTCTTTCAATTAACTGCAGGAACTGAGGTTCTGCAACAGTTCACAATGATACAAACGCAGAGGAAAAATGCTAAAAATCCATCCCCCTCTCCTGCTTTAAGCAGCCAGACTAAGTAAACCCCAGGGGACACAGAACTGAGAAGATAGCTCCTGTCAGAAGCTGTGTGTGTTGTCTGTTTAGTCACTAAGTTGTGTCCAACTCTTTTGTGACCCCATGGACTATATAGCCCACCAGACTCCTCTGTCCATGGAATTCTCCAGGCAAGACTACAGGAGTAGGTTGCCATTTCATTCAACAGGAGATCTTCCCAATCCAAGGATCAAATTCTTGTGTCTTGCATCGGCAGGTGGATCCTTTACCACTGAGCCACATAATTAAACCTGGCTATTCCTCTATGTAGCTCAGAAAGTCCAAGAGGTTTTAAGGCTACAATCTCCGATTTGTCCTTAGGCCATGTCTCTGCTGGGCCCTTAATTAATGCTTATCTTTCTTGGGCATATCATCACCCACTTGCCAAGCCAGCTGAGAAATTCGCTGACTGCTTCGTCAATGGGCTGAATATCCTTCAAATCACTCCTATATTCCACTGGGGGGTCTGCCAACATGCCTGGGGTGTGGCAGGTTTGAAAGCAGCCACTGCTGGTTCAGTCCCTAATAGCAGCAAAGGGGGAACTACTAAGACTCAGGCAGCAGTTCACAACTAGGGGAGATTTAGCTTTGTCAAGACACTTTTGAAGGCTGCCACTGGGTAGATGCTGCTGACATCCAGTTGGTAGAGGCCAGGGATACTGGTCTTTATAAACATCCTTCAATACCCAGGACAAAGAATTATCCAGCATAAAAAGTCAATAGCGCCAAGGTTGAGACACCTCAAGCCTATGTCACTTAAATGCAAATATGACAGAGTACGGGCTCAGGTGCACATCATACACTGCCCCTTGGATGTCTAGAGGCCTAAGGAACTCAGCAGCCTGGTGCCACCGACCCAAAAGGTCTTATATTCTAGTAAGAAAATGTATTTTGAGATGCATGGGCAGCGTGAGGGGAGGTAAGGGGGAATAAACTCATCAAGGTCTTTGAATCGAACACTTTTATCAGTTTCAGCCCTGTCCAATGTCTTCACATTGACAAACACTTTAGGCATATTGGAAAAGAAACTGCTTAGGTTCAAAATGACTTGACTGCCAGAAGCAACTATTACTTTCTAAGAGACTTCTTTCCCTGTGCTCAAAATCAATCACTTTGGGTATCAACAAGGTAAAAGGTGGGCAGGCACAGCTTAATTCCTTCTCCTGCTCAGTAACTACCTAGGTGACCAGGAGCTAATCCAAGCTTTGTTGTGCCACACTTCATGATGTCAGAAAGTGACATGACACGTGATACTACAAATGGCAAGATGACATTCTAAAACCAAATCAAGAAACTAGAAACTGGTACAGCCACTCATCCTCCTGCTTGGGAGACAGTTCTTTGGCTTCCTTCCTAGGTTTTTGACCCTCCTATGCAGAATGGTCTTTTCCTAAATTTATGTCAAGTCCGCTCTTTGTGTTGGAGTCCAGGCCCAAATGTACTGTTGAGGATTCCGTCAATTCTTTCCCTTCAGCTTATCCTTTGTGGGATGAGGCAAGGGTTTTGCATTGTCTGAAAAGTCCTTCTCAAGCTGGGGGCTCGTCTTCTCCTAGACTGATCTTGGGTCCACTTTCTCACTGGCTGGTGACATGCTTTCAGCTCCTCTTCCATCTCCACTGGCTTCAGCAGTTTGGGCTTTTCTATTGACAGCAGATGGCTTTTTGCCCATCTGAGCCCCCTCTTTGTCTTCAGCACCTTCTGGCTCATTCTCGGACCTCTGCTTCTCACCACTGATAGAGTCACTTCTGCTACTATCTGACTTCTCATACTCCCCTGAATCACTGTGCTTGACAGCCATATAAACATATTCTGAGAATTCAGGCATGCCCAAATTAAACCAACCAACCAAAAAAAAAAAAAAAAAAAACCAGCATATGGCGTAGTCACAGAATAAAGAGAAGGACCAAAAACCCACAAATATTTTCCATGCTCACTGCTAGAATTAAAAAACAAACAAACAAACAAACCACACATCACATCACACTGGCCTGGTGGCGTTAGCAGTAGACTTAAGTTGCATCTGACTACACGTGACAAATGGAACTTTCCTGGAGAGGGTTTCAGTTACTGACATTCAAAGATAACATGGGGCCAAACCACATGAATTCCTAATTTATCCAGAGCTAAATCTTGGCCGCACACATAACACACTGGGACACAGAGAATGGGAGGAATGGAAGTGAATGCTACACAGGAGTTGGTAAAACTGATCCATTTTCAGTTCAGTTCAGTTCACTTCACTTCAGTCGATCAGTCATGTCAGACTGTTTGTGACCCCATGAACCGCAGCATGCCCAGCCTCCCTGTCTATCACCACCCCCAGAGTTCACCCCAACCCATGTCCATTGAGTTGGGTGGTGCCATCCAACCATTTCATCCTCTGTTGTCCCTTTCTCCTCCTGCCGTCAATCTTTTCCAGCATCAGGGTCTTTTCAAATGAGTCAGCTCTTCGCATCAGGTGGCCAAAGAACTGGAGTTTCAGCTTCAACATCAGTCCTTCCAATGAACACCCAGGACTGATCTCCTTGAGGATGGACTGGTTGGATCTCCATGCAGTCCAAGGGACTCTCAAGAGTCTTCTCCAACACCACAGTTCAAAAGCATCGATTCTTTGGTGCTCAGCTTTCTTTATAGTCCAACTCTCACGTGCATACATGATCACTGGGAAAAAACCATAGCCTTGACTAGTTGGACCTTTGTGGTCAAAGTAATGTCTCTGCTTTTTAATATGCTGTCTAGGTTGGTCATAACTTCCCTTCCAAGGAGTAAGTGTCTTTGAATTTCATGGCTGCAGTCACCATCTGCAGTGATTTTGGAGCCCCCCAAAATAAAGTCAGCCACTGTTTCTACTGTTTCCCCATCTATTTGCCATGAAGTAATGGAACCGGATGCCATGATCTTAGTTTTCCAAATGTTGAGCAACTTTTTCACTCTCCTCTTTCACTTTCATCAAGAGGCTCTTTAGATCCTCTTCACTTTCTGCCATAAGAGTAGTGTCATCTGCATATATGAGGTTATTGATATTTCTCCCAGCAATCTTGATTCCAGCTTGTGCTTCTATTTTACAGATTGGGGGAGGGGAAAAGAGGCCCTGAGAAATCACTTGTCCTGGGAAACAAAGAAAACCGAGAGACACGGGCTCTTCCCACAAATTCCCAAAGCATTAAGTTTTTTTTATCAAAGAAACAAGCCAAGCTTTAAAGCAGGTGATGCAAACTCACAGCACATGAGCCACATGGGGCAAGCAGGCGTGTTATTTAGGAAGCAATGTTTTGACCCAATGTGCTCCAGTATTTTGTAATTTGTTGTTTTAAACTTAGCATGTGCTGGCCAATTCACAAATCGGGAAGTTTCACACAGAAAATAAGATGTTAGGCTTGTCTGAAAGGGAAGAAGACCTGGCCATTCTGGGTCACTTGCCTGCAAGACTGGCTTGGGCTGAGAAATACTAGCCCCTTTCAGTTGGGGGAGCACTGTCTCCAGGTGGCCCAGCTGCCCAGCCCCCATCTGGCTCCCTGCCCTGAAGCAGAGTCAACCGCTACTGTGCTTCTACTGTTTTTCTACTTGTATTTGAGTCCAGAGGAAAGTCACCCATTTCCATGTCTCAAGCAAAAGGAAAAATGGTAAAACACCAGGAGTGTCCTCCATATACAAGCAAAAATGGGCAAAAGTCTATTTCTAACAATAATTTCATTTAACCATTTACATTTTCTGCTCCCAGTAGTGAGTGTCATCCATCTGCTGGTCAATAATCCGATACCCTACACTTTCGAAAAGAGGAAATCCCCATCAACTCTGTATCATCTTCCTTCTAGAGCAATGGTTGCCATGATGGGATCATGGAAGAGAAAATCGTAAAAGGTTACCCACAAACAGCCCAGCAGGATCAGGAGTGAACTACATCCACCTCCTCCAGGGCTCAAATTGGAAGAATCTAAAAACCAAATCTGGTTTAATTTCTGGATGTCAGGGCTTGTGCAGTTGGTAATTAAAGGTTGGACAACAGAATGACAAGCATGGCCACACACGCGTGGATACTGGAGCCCAAAGGAGGTGAATTCGGATCCTGCTCCTCTGCTTCTATTAGTTGTGTGACCCACAACGAGGGAGCTACCTCTCTGAGCCTCCGTTTCTTCCCCTGGACAATGGGTTCGATAACAGTATCAACCTTCCAGGACCATCTACGCACAGTGCAAGGGGCATACGAAGTCCTCCGTAAATCCTTATTAACAATAACAAACCGAGGACCTAGACCAGCTGCCTGCAAGAACCCAAGAAGGCTACGAACTGCAAAATTTCATCCACGTCACTCAATGTCTTAACCAAATGGGCGACCCAGGAAGGAATGCTTTTGTTAGACAGCCTGGGTGACTCCCAGAGCACCCAGTGACAAAGAAACCTCACCTTGGACTGGCTTTCTCTACTGAGACCCAGCCAGCTCCTATTTCCTTACAAATGCCCTCCTGACTTTATTTACCTCGTCTACAAACATTCTAGAGCATTACTATGTGTATAAGACCAAGTATCTTGGAGAGGGCAAGTCTTTATAAGATCTTTATAAGACAAACCTCTCTGCACTCATGGAGCTTCCAGTCTAGATTGGGAGGGATACCCACACACACAAAGGGACCACAGATGTTTTGGAACCATGAAGTACCCCCAGGAGGTGGGCAGACAGGGAGGGCAGTCAAGGAAGACTTCCTGGAGGAGGTGATGCCCAAGCTCAGCCTTAGGGATAGGTTTCGGGTAGGCAGTGTAAAACGGCAGGCAGCATGGGGACGAGGAAAGGAGGCAACAGATACAGAAGCAGGATGTATTTGCCAGGGGAAGGAGTGGGGCAGGGGCGTGGCCCAGCATGGAGGGGAAAGGTTTGTGTTGGACACATTGGACAACTGTGGGATACACGTGACCCTGAAATGAAGACACTGCCGTGTGCAGAGAAGCACACTGTAAAACTCAGGAGGCTCTTTCTGCTTCCAAATTTTCTTACAACTGGCACCTCGAGTCAGCAGGCTGCCACTCTCAAAGATCGTACTCTGACAAACTCAAAATACCCTCTGAACAGTTAACTAGCAAGTCTGAAATATTCTGCCAGGAGAAATATTTTTTGGGTGACCAAACGCGCCAAAGGTAAAACTGCTGCTAAAAAAGGAGCTGGGATTGGGCTTTCATTTCCACCAGGTGGTACCCCTAAAGACAGTAATGATGGTGATAATCATATAAGCGAACCAAGACACACACCTCTTTGTGCTTTGCAACTCTCTATCGTCTTGCCAAGATTTAGCTGGAATCTGCTGTGAATCTGCCCCTTGGGGGAGAGGAGAGAGACAGGAGCAGACTGCAGCTGGACAGACTCAGCCAGATCCATCAGGTCCATATCGGCCTTGCTTCAATCTTGAAGACACCACCACCCCCTCGTGAGATCAGGCACTGGAGGGAAATAGCGAATAACGCTCATCACTTGGCTTCTTCTAGAAAACACCTTTTTGAGCCCAGGAGGAGAAAGCCTTAAATATCTCTATCGTTTACCCCAACAATATTATCTACTCGACAGCCTGGGCTAACTTGGACATAAGAGGCTGAGAGAACATTTGGCGGGTTTCTACTGAACTATCGCCTGGGTCACTTTCAATATGGAAAATGCACAACCCCAGCCAGATGGCTGGTTTCCATGAAGCTCAGCATCACTGTGGATCCTCCATAGCCAAAGATTACACTACGTTCAACTTCAACTATAGCAGAAAAATGACACACTGAGTCTGGCCACTTTGCTTTGAACTTCAGGCTCAGATCAGCATGGGCTTGTAGCCTAGAGAGGTGCTGAGCCTCGCAGAGATAAAGCCTCACTGATAAAGATGGGGACCCCAACTCCTCATTTACCTAGAGAATTCATTCTTCGTCAACCTTGTCTGGAGGTCAAATTAAAGAAAGGGAAAATAGGAACTTCCCTGGTGGTACAGAGGTTAAACTCCATACTCCCAATGCAGGGGGCCCAGGTTGGATTCCTAGGCAGGGAACTAGATTCCAGTTGCCCCGGCTAATAGTTCACATGCCACCAATGAAGGTCAAAGGTCGCGCGTCTCACAAATAAGACCCCGCCTAACCAAATAAATATTTAAAGAAAGGGAAAACAAGACAGGCAGACACTCCAGCTGGTGTGCTGTACCTCCCTTTGGCTCCTGGTATCTATCTGAGGAATGGGGACCGATTAGTCTTGGACAGGAACCTGTGTCTTCTTGCTCAGGTAAGATGTCAACTCCTCCTCACACCAACTGCGGGCAAAGACCTCTGCTTAATGACTCAGGTCCGAAGGTCCTGCCTGCCCCTACCACCACCCCAACCCCCATGTCTGCGGGGTCTTTGTTTGACCAAGTTGGCCCAGATTCCCAAGGCTCCATGAGCATGCATTTCTTGAATTCCTTTCCCACCTCCTCTGCTGCCACCTCTCAGTTCAGTTCAGTTCAGTCGCTCAGTCGTGTCTGACTCTTTGCGACCCCATGAATCACAGCACGCCAGGCCTCCCTGTCCAGCACCAGCTCCCGGAGTTCACTCAAACTCATGTCCATCGAGTCGGCAATGCCACCCAGCCATCTCATTCTCTGTCATCCCCGTCTCCTCCTGCCCCCAATCCCTCCCAGCATCAGACTCTTTTCCAGTGAGTCAACTCGTCGCATGAGGTGGCCAAAGTATTGGAGTTTCAGTTTTAGCATCAGTCCTTCCAATGAACACCCAGGATGGAGACCCCCAAAACATAACAAGGGGACAAAATGGTGGAAGTAGCAAAGGCCCAGAAAACAGTGAGAGACTCTGCAGGCAGGAAGCACGGTCTTTCATCCTGACATCACCTCCAATAGACCCGAACGCACTTGGGGTCTGATAAGGGGTGCCAAGTTCCCCTAACTGATCCCTGAAAGCAGGTCAGAAAGGATGTAGGATCCCTCAAGGATCCATCAAGAATAAAGATCAGCCTCCTCTGAGCTGGTTCCACTGGCTATCAGCTCACTATCCGACTTCTCCCATCTCTTTGCTACCCCCACCCAGAATGTCACCTCCAACCACCAACCTGGTACAAAGACCAAGATACAGACCGAGTGCTGGACCGCAGGGCTCCTCCAAAGCCTTCGTTCTCCCACTTAACGTGACCATTGCACTCCGCCCAGCACCCAAGAAGGGGGGCTGCTCCTAATACCACACACCAGAGATTTACTCTTTTAAGGGGCCACACGTAGTCACCCCAAAGCCCCATCCAACCCACTCATAGAAGACTGGAGCCACAAATCGCTCAAACTTCATTTATCACCAAAATGAGGGAAGATTAGGAATGGCTCTGTCCCAAGGGCACACTTGGGGTTGGCCACCAGGGAGATTCCAAAAGGGAGTTTTCACAGCACACTGGGAAAGCATCCTGTCATTAAAGAAATCGCTCTACGAAAACTGACCCGAGTGTGCACACGTGCATGCATGTCTTTGTCTGGTGTGTGTGCACATATTGATCTGGGGCCCTTCAGAGAGCCTCTCAGGGCTAGGAATGAAGATGCTTGCAAGGAGAATGGCTGAATGCTCAACTCCTTTAGAGGGGGAAGAATATTCATTCAATTTTACGGGAGAGGCATTTTTCGAAGTGAACAGACACCACGAAAGAGGGATCAAAGAGCAAAAAATAATAATATTAAATAAAAAAAAAAAACTAGGAGGAGGAGGACTGAGGAACATAGAAAGGAGGAAGATCAAACTAAACAGCAGCTGAAATGAGAACATGACAGTAAAAGGAGAAAGACAGGAGGCCCATCTCATCATTTCTGCTCTCAGAAATGAGGAACCACTGCATTCCAAAGGGCAAACACAGGCAGCCTTTTCATGCATAAAGTTAGAAAAGAAGTTGTCACACAAAAATACTTCCCATGAAGTGGAGTAGCAGGAGATGGTGGTGTTGCCCATGTTACAGCAGGACATCCTGTTCTCTACAACATTCCTATGTGGTTAACAGATTCCACACATCTGTTACCGAAAAACACAACTGACCATATCAGGTAGGGTTCAACCAATTTTTTCCATAAAGAGCCACAGAGTAAATGAACCTTTGCAGGAGTATAGCCTCTACTCCAAAAGTGCCATAACATAATGCGTGAAATACTGCATTCCAATAAAACTTCATTTACAAAAACAAGTTGGGGGCCAGATTTGGTCCACAGGTTGGAATGTGTGCCAGCCCCTGACTGCTAACCATGCCTTAACATTGAAATCGCTCCCTGTCCAGTCCAGAGGTTTAGAAAAATAACCCTGACTACTTGGCCCCACCTCCAGAGACTGACTTCACAGGCATGAGGGAAGGCCTGAGTGGTGGCCTTAAAAAGGTTCCTCGGGTGTTTCCAATTGGCCAGTAAGGCTGTAAGCCCTGTATTGCACAGATGTTGTCTGTGAGTAAAGAAAATGCCTCATGATTTGTCTTAACTCTTGTGCACCTTGTATGAAACCTTGGGGTTCATACAAACAGATCTACACATCACCAAAATAATCAGGTATGAGCATGCGTGTGTACCTGTGTGTGTCTACATTGCATCTTTTGTTTGTTTGGTTTTGCTTTTGTTCTTGCATGTGTGCTCAGTCATGTCTGATTCTTTGCAACCACATGGAGTGCATCCCGCCAGGCTTCTCTGTCCATGAGACCTCCCAGGCTGGAATATTGGAATGGATTGCCATTTCCTTCTCCACGGGGATCTTCTTGACCCAGGAATCTAACCCACGTCTCTGGCATTGGCAGGCGGAGTCTTTATCACGAAGCCACCTGGAAAGCCTAGAGTGCATGTGGCCTACCCATGTGTGTCTACAGTAAGTGCAATGTCTTAATTTTAGCCTAAAAACTGAATATTCATAATCAAGAGGAATGAAAAATAAAGCACTTCTTTTCACAAAATATGGGGTCAACGTGCTATTGTAATGTTTATTCTAATGAGAAACCACCAAAAGCCAGGGAGGGGACTGCTCTAGGGTCCCTGGGAATGGACCTTTAGGAGTTGAGTGTCACAAACTTTCAACAGTGTATGGACTCAACTGTCCTCCACAGAGAGAAAAAGATGAGCTTCTCTTTCTCATTTGGCTCCTAGCAGCTTGTGGAGACAGTGTCAGACTTTATTTTTTTGGGCTCCAAAATCACTGCAGATGCTGATTGCAGCCATGAAATTAAAAGACGCTTACTCCTTGGAAGGAAAGTCATGACCAACCTAGATAGTATATTAAAAAGCAGAGACATTACTTTGCCAACAAAGGTCCGTCTGGTCAAGGCTATGGTTTTTCCCGTGGTCATGTATGGATGTGAGAGTTGGACTATGAAGAAGGCTGATCGCCGAAGAATTGATGATTTGAACTGTGGTATTGGAGAAGACTCTTGAGAGTCCCTTGGACTGTAAGAGATCCAATCAGTCCATTCTAGAGGAGATCAATCCTGGGTGTTCATTGGCGGGACTGATGCTAAAGCTGAAACTGCAATACTTTGGCCACCTCATGCGACGAGTTGACTCACTGGAAAAGACTCTGATGGTGGGAAGGATTGGGAGCGGGAGGAGAAGGGGATGACAGAGAATGAATTGGCTGCATGGCATCACCAACTCTATGGACATGAGTTTGCGTGAACTCTGGGAGTTGGTGCTGGACAGGGAGGCCTGGCGTGCTGTGATTCATGGGGTCGCAAAGAGTCAGACACGACTGAGCGACTGAACTGAACTGAACTGAGATTATCAGGACTCCTTCTGCCCTTCTATATTGGGAATATCTGCAGAATCCAACCTGGCTGTCAACATTTAAACTTCTCAGCTGATAGGAAGACAGCTTAGGCTATAAATGCAAACCAGGGACTAAAAGAAAGAAGGAAAGAAAGAAACACACCCACTTTGGAGAAATGAGGCACCAACCTTACCTTGCTGATGGGAACATAAATCAGAACCACCCTTCAGAGGGCAATCTGGCAATATCTCTCCAAATATCAGCAGCACAGAGGCTGTGGCCCACGGCTCCACTTCTAGGAACATATCCTGTGGATTCACTCCCACCTGGGCAGAAGGGTCTTTATCGCAGCTGTTTCCAACAGCAAAAATAGAGAACTACTCAATACGTAAAGTGCCTGGATGAATAAGTTACCATTCACCTTTAAAGGGAAGAAAATACAGCCACTAAAATAACAGCGTGATAGCTCTGTGTGCAGTGAAATGGAAAGCCCATTTGTTTAATGAAAAGGAAAATAGTAAAGGACATTAGCGCTGGTGTAGGGGAGAAAAGGAGGAAAGGAAATGCAGATACTCATATATGTGTTTTTGGGCTTCTGAGTGTGGACATTAGTGCCTTGCAGGTGGGAGTAAATGGCCAGGAGCAGTTCTGGCACTGCAAAATGTTTGACAGCAATCATGACCTCCACCCACTAGATGGCAGTAGCACTCACATCCCTGGGACAATAAAGGGTCCAGGGGATTCCCTGGTGGTTCAGTGGTTAAGACTCCATCTTCCAACTGAGGAAGCACAGGTTTGATCCCTGGGAATTAAGATCCCACATGAGACACACGGTGCAGCCCTCCCCTGGACTCCCTGTTCAAAAGTGTCTGGAGAATCCCAGGGATGGGGGAGCCTGGTGGGCTGCCATCTAATGGGGTCGCACAGAGTTAAAACTGTCTCAGTTCAGTTCAGTCGCTCAGTCGTGTCCGACTCTCCGCGACCCCATGAATCACAGCACGCCAGGCCTCCCTGTCCATCACCAACTCCCGGAGTACACTCAAACCCATGTCCACAGAGGCGGTGATGCCATCCAGCCATCTCATTCTCTGTCGTCCCCTTCTCCTCCCGCCCCCAACCTTTCCCAGCATCAGAGTCTTTTCCAGTGAGTCAACTCGTCGCATGAGGTGGCCAAAGTATTGCAGTTTCAGCTTTAGCATCAGTCCCTCCAATGAACATCCAGGATTGATCTCCCTTAGAATGGACTGGTTGGATCTCCTTGCAGTATAAGGGACTCTCAAGAGTCTTCTCCAACACCACAGTTCAAAAGCATCGATCCTTCGGCGATCAGACTTCTTCACAGTCCAACTCTCACCTCCATACATGACCACGGGAAAAACCATTGCCTTGACTAGACGGACCTTGGTTGGCAAAGTAATGTCTCTGCTTTTTAATATACTATCAAGGTTAGTCATAATCTAGACATTGTTAAGTGGGGCCCAGATCACCCAGACTGAGGTCGAAAAGAGCTTTCCAAGGAGACTAAATAGAGCCAACAAGGAAAGAGGATGGACCAAAAAAATAAAAGGGGCCAACACTGGTCACACTATTATTTTCACAGGTGGGGAGTGATAAAGAGGAACAGGTGATCAGAGGTTACAGGTATAGACTGGCTTTTCATTAATCATCTTTCGGTACTTTGACTTGGAGAAGGGGATGACAATCTATGCCAGTATTCTTCTCTTAAGAATTCCCTGCACAGAAGAGCCTGGCAGGCTACAGACCATGGGATCCTACCTTGACTTCTTGTTCCCTGTGCATTCATTACATAGAAAAACATTTTTTTCTTCAATTATGTGATTCCTCAAAAATCAGAACACACTAACGAACAGCCAAGCCAGCTTTGATGTATGATGGACTAAAATCCCACTACCGAAGGCTCCAGCCATAAAAGAAACAGCCATCAAAGCAAAATGTTTTAAGGGCACTTCCTTTGTGGTCATTGATTAAGACCACGCTTTCACTACAGGGGGAACGGGTTCCATCTCTGGTTAGGGAGCTAAGATTCTGCATGCCATGAGTCACACCCCACCTCCACAAAGTTTTAAAACAAAAATATAAACACTCCTTTATAAGTTAAAAGAAAAAAAAAAAACTCCTTTATTCAAAAGACACAGGCAGACTATAAAGAATGGTCTTGCAGGAGGCACAAGCTAATGGCTCCTTCAAACGAATAATATCTTTAGACAAGACACCCTGGAAGATGCTCTTGTCAGTCAGTAAAGCAGACATCTTTCTCACCTCATTCACTCTAAGAAAAAAAAGAAAAATCAAGACAACAACTGGAAAACTGGGGTACCCAGACCTGCATCCAAGACCTCAAAGAATGGCTGGCTTCCAAAGTCTTGCTTTCTGCAGAGAAAAGCAAGGAGGCTGGTGATATTGACAGTGGAAGAATAAACAAGAAGAAAGTTTTCAGGTCTGAGGATTTCTGTTTTTCTTGAAAATTCAGGGTTGGACAGCACAAATTCAATGGGTGGGAGCTGCCTCCTTACAAAAAAATTACTTTGTGCTTCATTCCATTGCCATCCAAATCCTTATCTGACCCTTGATTCCTACAGCTGGGCCAACGAACCCTACAGCAGCAAGTGGTGAGAGCTCGTGAAAGTGAAAAGATGCCCTGTCCTGCAGCATTGCAGATCATTTGTCTTGGTTAAAAAGCTACATGGCAGACAGACCCAAATCTAAAGGCAAAACTCAACCACAAGCCATGTGTGATCCTGGGTAGGTAACTTTATTTCTCTGTGCAATGGGGCTATTACCTTATCTTGAAGGTTACTGTATATTTTTTTTTAATAGTTTTCCCATACAGAGAGTAAAGTTCACTTTTTGGAGAATCCAGGAATCTTAACACCTGTGCAGATGCAAGTAAACACCAGGACAAAACAAATAGAATGCAGAACTGCCACACATGACTGGCAAAGAGGAAGGGTGACCGTGAGAATGCTTCTGTACAGCTTTCTTTTTGAGGGTGTGGAGGCGGGAGGAGAGTGTGAGAAAGCAAACCACACTGCTGAGAACTAGGAGTGAACCTGAGGGGCCCAGACTGGTCCTTGCATGTTCAAATAAGGAGCTCCCACCAGCCAACCTGAGCTGGAGCCCCTCAAGCCACTGTCCCATCACTTCTGGGTTGCAAGACCAGGTGACTGTGATAAACAAGGCCTCAGCCCCAGTGGGGACAGAGACTCACTCCAACTCCACCACCTCTGTCTCTGCATTCCCATCCCTGGGGCCCCCTCTCCAGTTCTCAGTTCCTCCCTCTGAAAATGGCATCACAGGACAAGATGAGCCCAGAGGGCACTGACCACCAGAGTCTGTGTCTTCAGGCTGGAAGATCACTCCACACTAGTGGCTTCCTGTCCCTCCATAAAACCTGGTATATTCAAAGGGCTCCGGATAGCACACCCCAAGTATTTCTTCTCTGCTTGCCTCCTGCTCCTTTCTCAGCCTCCTCTGCTCACTCTTCCTAATGCCTACATGCACAGTGGGCTTCCCTGATGGCAAAGAACCCGCCTGCCAAAGCAAGAGACACAGGTTCGATCCCTGGGTTGGGAAGGTCCCCTGGAGAAGGAAATGGCAACCCACTCCAGTATTCTTGCCTGGAAAGTCCCATGGACAGAGGAGCCTGGGGGCTACAGTCCATGGGGTTGCAAAGAGTCAGACAGGACTAAGCAACAACAACACGGGCAAGTGGATCAGGCCTCTCACTCTTTCTTTATGCTCCTGGCCAGGGTCTCTGAACGTTCGCACTACTGCCATCGCGGCTGCATAATTCTCTGTCGTGGGGATTGTTCTGTGCACTGCAGAAGATTTAGCAGCATCCCTGGTCAGCAATCACTTGCCAGCAGCTTCCCTCGTTCCCCACTTCGCCTAACTTATGAGACCTACTGCTTTGAATCCAATCCCATGAATACATCTATATTCTCAGAATTGCACGTTCTGCCCTGACCTGGCCTGATTCAAGCCTCCAACTACCCTCATGTTCTCTCCACCTAGGAATCTAGCAGGCATCTCAAACTTGCGAAATTGAGACCTGAACCCAGTGGCTCTTGTTTCTCCTGCTGTATCCAAACCTGTCAACCCAGGCAAGACCCAGCAAATCTCTGCTGCAGGGCCTGCTCCAGAGGAGCAGGCTGTAGCAACAGCCTCCTAACCAAGCTGCAACAATGACTCCAGCAATCATAAAGTGGCTGGACGAAAACAGAAATGAAGTTCAGCTAGGGATGTGTCTGGAGATGAAAGTAAAGATCTGATGCTGTAAAGAATGTCACTGCATAGGAACCTGGAATGCTATGTCCGTGAATCAAGGTAAGTTGGATGGGGTCAAGCAGGACAGAGCAAGAGTAAACCTCAGTGTCTTAGGATTCAGGGAACTAAAATGGAGTGGGATGAGCAAATTTAACTGGGATGGTCATTATATCTACTACAGTGGGAAAGAATCCCATAGGAGAAATGGAGGAGCCCTCGTAATCCACTAAAGAGTCCGAAATGCAGTACTTGGGTGCAACCTCCAAAATGACAGAATGAGCTCAGTTCATTTCCAAGGCAAACCATTCACTTTACTGAAGTCTCTGCCCCAAATGCTGATGCTGAAGAAGCTGAAATTAATCAGTTCTATGAAGACCTACACGACCTTGTAGAACTAACACCAAATGAAAGATGTCCTTATCATCTCAGGGGACTGGAATGCAAAAGCAGGAAGTCAAGAGGTACCTGGAGCGACAGGCAAGTTGGACCTTGGAGTACAAAATGAAGCAGGGCCCAGACTAATCAAATTCTGCCAAGAGAATGCTCTGGTCATACCAAATATCCTTTTACAACAGCACGAGAGACGACTTTACAGGAGGATGTCACGAAATGGTCTATGCTGATGTCAGATTGATAATATTCTTGGGAGCAATCAAGGGGGAGAAGCTGTATACGGTCTGCAAAAACAAGACCCGGAGTTGACTGTGGATCATCATCAGATCATCAGCTTCTCATGGAAAAAATGCAGGCTTAAACTAAACGGGGCAGAGTGGGGTGTGGGTAGAGGGCAGAACCACTAGGCCAGCCAGGTACAACTTGAATCAAATCCCCTCTGAATATGCGGTGGAGGGGACAAATCGTTTCAAGGGTTTAGATCTAGTAAACAGAGTGCCTCAAGTACTGTGGAAGGAGATCCAAAATATTGTACAGCGAACAAACCCATCCCAGAGAAAAATAAAAGCACGAAGGCAAAGTGATTGAGGAGGGTTTACACATAGCTGTGGAAAGGAGAGAAGCAAAAAGCTTGACGAAAAGGCAAAGGTACCCCAACTAAGTGCAGAGTTCCAGAGAATAGCAAGGAGAGACAAGCAGGGCTTCTTCAATAAACAATGCAAAGAAATAGAAGAAAACAACAGAAGGGGAAAGACTAGAGCTCTCTTCAAGAAAACTGGAAATATCCAAAGAACATTTCATCCAAAGATATGCACAAAAAGGACAGAAACCATAAAGGCCGAAAAGAAGCAGAAGAGATCAAGATGCGATGGAAAGAATATATAGAGGTGTAGAAAAAAAAAGGCCTAAACGACCCAGATAAGCACCCTTCACCTTCCCAGAGCCAGACATTCAGGAGTGTGAAATCAAGTAAGATGATGGAATTCCAGCAGAGCTACTTAAAATCCTAAAAGACAATGGTATCAAGGTGCTGCACTCAAGACGTCAGCAAATCTGGAAAACCTAATAACAGCCACGGGCCTGGAAAAGGTCAATCCTTTTCCCAATTTCCAAGAAGGGTAGGACGAAAGAACGTTCAAACCACGGCACAATTGTGCTCATCTCCCACGCTAATAAAGTTATGCTCAAAATCCTTCATGCTAGGCTTCAGCATTACATGAACTGAGAAATTCCAGATGTTCAAGGTGGGCTTAGGAACATCAGAGGAACCAGATCTCAAGTTGTCACCATTGGCTGGATCACAGAAATAGCAAGTTAACTCCAGAGAAACCTCTACCTCTTTTTCACTGACCACTCTATAAAGTCTTTGGTTGTGTTGATCATAACAGATTGTGCAAAACTCTTAAAGAGGTGGCAATACAGGACCATCTTTACCTGGATCCTGAGAAACCTGTAGGCAGGTTAGGAAGCAACAGTTAGAACCAGGTATGGAACAATTGATTGGTTCAGGATTGAGAAAGGATGACAAGGCTGTTGATTGTCACCTTGCTTATTGAACTTAAGTGCATAGCACATCATGAGAAATGCCAGGCTGGATGAGTTGCAACCCCAAATCATGATTGCTGGGAGAAATGTCAACCACCTAAGATATGCATATGAATACCCCTCTAATGACAGAAAATGAACAGGGACTAAAGAACCTCTTCATGGGGGTGAAGGAGGACAGTTCAAACGCAGGCATAAAACTCATTATAAAAACCCAGATCACAGTATCCGATTCCATCACTTCATGGCAAATAGAAGGGGGAAAGGGGAAAGCTGTGCCAGATTTCCTCTTCTTGAGCTCTAAAATCACTGCAGATGGTGACTGAAGCCATGAAATTAGAAAACACGTATTGGCAGGAAAGCTATGACAAACCTAGACAGTGTGTGAAAAGGCAAAGCTATCATTTTTCTGACAAAGGTACAAAGAGTCGAGGCTATGGTCTTTCTAGTAGTCACATATGGTTTTCAGAGATGGACCAAAAAGGAGGCAGAACACCAAAGAACAGATGCTTTCTGAACTGTGGGCCTGGAGAACTCCTGACAGTCCCTTGGACAGCAAGGAGACCAAGCCAGTCAATGTTCAAGGAAATCAACCCTAAATACTCATCGGAAGGACTGCTGTTGAAGCTGAAGCTCTAATACTTTGGCCACCCGATGTGAAGAGCCAACTCACTGGAAAAGACCCTGATGCTGGGAAAGACTGAAGGCAGAAGGTGAAGCCGGAGACAAGGATGAGATGGTTGGGTGGCATCACCGATGCAGTGGATATGAACCTGGACAAACTCCGGGAGATGGTGGAGGACAGGGAGACCTGGCGTGCTGCCATCCACAGCTTCACAAAGTGTCAGACACATCTTGGCCACTGAGCCACCACAAGGGTGTGTCCTAATTTCATTCTTTTACTTTTAGCTGTCAAGATTTTCCAGTATCAGTTTTAAAAGAAATGATCTTTTCTCCCTTGCATATTGCTGCCTCCTTTGTTGTAGATTAGGGGACCATTTGGGCATGAGTTTATCTCCGGGTTTTCTATCGTGTTCCATTGGCCTATATTCCTGTTTCTGTCTCAGTTCTATGCCGCACTGATTACTATCAGTTCAGTTCAGTTCAGTCGCTCAGTCGTGTCCGACTCTCCGTGACTCCATGAATCACAGCAGGCCAGGCCTCCCTGTCCACCACCAACTCCCGGAGTTCACTCAAACTCACATCCACAGAGTCGGTGATGCCATCCAGCTATCCCATTCTCTGTCGTCCGCTTTTCCTTCTGCTCCCACCCTTTCCCAGCCTGAGTCTTTTCCAGTGAGTCAACCTGTCACATGAGGCGGCCAAAGTACTGCAGTTTCAGCTTTAGCATCAGTCCTTCCAATGAACACCCAGGATTGATCTCCTTTTGTAGTAAAGGCTGAAGTCAGGGAGTCTGAATCCTACAGCTCTTCTTTTTCTCTCTCAAGACAGCATGGTTCTTTAAGGGCTTCTCTATTTCCATACAAGTTTGAAAAAAATTTTTTTCTATTATCTGTGAAAAATGCCATTGGTAGTTTCATACGAATGGCACTGAATCTGTAAATTGCATTTTGCGGTGTAGCCCTTTTCACAATATCGATTCTTCCAGTACACGAGAATGGTATATCTCTCCATATCTTTGTGTCACCTTTGTTTCATCCATGCCTTATTATTTTCTGTGCACCAGTCTCTTCCCAGCCTAGGCAGGTTTATTCCCAGGAATTTTACTCTTCTTGTGGCCATGGTGAATGGGATTGCTTCCTTAGTTTCTATTTTTGATGTTTTGTTCTTATTGTATAGGAAAGCAAGAGTTTTCCGTGTGTTAATTTTGTATCCAGCAACTTCCCTAAAGTCCTTAATTAGTTCTAGTCATTTCGTGGTGACATCTTTGGTTTCTCTGGGCATGGTATCACATCATGGGCAAACAGTGGCAGTTTCACCTCTTCTTTTTCAGTTTGTTTGAAAATGGTTTTCTTCTTTTCCTCTGATTGCTGTCACTCGGAGTCCCAAGACTATACCGAATAACAATGGTGAGAGTGGGCATCTTTGTCTTATTCTAAACCTTAGGGGACATGCTTTTACCATTGGGGATCATGTTTGCAGTGGATTTATCCATATGTGGTAGCCGTTATTAGCATGAAGAAGATTCCCTCTGATCCCACTGCCTGAACAGGTTTTCCCGTACACCCATCATAAATGGGTGTTGGATTTTGTCAAAAGTGTTTTTTGCGTTTTTATCCTAAATAGTTTCAAGAGCTCTCCTTGGAAAACTCAGTTATCTTTCAGTGTTCTTTCTTCCTTTTGCCCCCTGATGCAAAGAGCTGACTCATTAGGAAATGCCCTGATGCTGGGAAAGATTGAAGGTAAAAGGAGAAGTGGTCAGCAGATGATGAGATGGTTCAGTAACATCACCAAACCCAAGGACATGAATCTGAACAAATTCTGGGAGACAGGGAAGGGAAGTCTGGCAGGCTAGAGTCCATGGGGTTCCAAAGAGTTGGGTATGGCTTACTGACTGAACAACAACACAAAGTCTCTCCTTCTGTGATTCACTCTTGACTACTTCCTTTCCTGACGCACTTCACCCTATCCATATCTCAGTTATGCTAATTTCACTCCTTATCATGCTTTAGATTCAGCCACATATCACTGTCTTTTTTGCCACCCACCTGGCACCAAATGTGGGATTTCTCAACTTCAGATGACTCAGTGGTCTCCTATCCATCCTCTAGCATGCACATATTTCAATCGGACACTGTCTACCTTGCTACAGTCAGAGAAAATTGTCACTCACCAGCTAAGCCATGTGACAGGAAGCAAGATATTGAGAAGAGCCTACGAGGACTCTGGATTCTAACTTATTCTCGATCTTCACGTTGTTCCTTTAACTCTATTCCTCAGTCACACTGAACTTTCAGTCTGTGCTCGGTTCTCCTCGGTCTCACCGTCTGTGCCTATGCCATTCCTTCTGCATCCATTGCTTTTTCCTTGTTGTTAATGCCTATGAGACCTTATTTTAACTTCCTCACGCAGCTGTTTCTGACTTTACAGATTGTTAAATAGATCACTACTTCAGATTGACCTGTTCGATGTGCTTTGATAGTCTTCGCTGACTGGAACAGACGGTCATCTCCCAAGTCTATTTCGCTTGGGATTTTATTCGATTCTCTTCTGGAGTAGAGGCCTGTTTTAGAAACATATAACCTAAATAATGGAATCGATAAGAAACATGGTTTTTTTAAACTTACTAATCTTAATAAACTTAATAAACTCTGGACTCAAAGACAGATTATTGAGATCCTGTCCCTCCAAAAAAGAAGTATATTGTTTACAAGTTAAAACCAACACCTTTGGGAGGATAGAAGATGGCGGAGGAATAGGACGGGGCGACCACTTTCTCCCCCACAAATTCAGCAAAAGAACATTCGAACGCTGAGTAAATCCCACAAAACAACTTCTGAATGTCCGCAGAGGACATCAGGCACCCAGAAAAGCAGCCCATTGTCTTCTAAAGGAGGTAGGAAAGAGTATAAAAGAAATAAAGAGAGCAAAAGAGGGAGGGATGGAACTCCATTCCAGGAAGGGAGGCTAAAAAAAAAGAGAGAGAGACAGAGACAGAGAAGTTTCCAAACACCTGGAAACACTCATGGGCGAGTCTGTGGCGAGCCTTGGAACCTCAGAGGGCCACATAACCAGGAGAAAAAAAAATAAAAAATTAAAACCCACAGACTAAATGCCCAGAGGAAACTCTCAGCGGAGAAGCGGCGCACCTGCCCCGCAACTCCCACTAGCAAGCGGGGGCTGGGCAGAAGGCAGCGCTTAGAGAGAGGACCGAACCTAAACGCCCCGAGGGCAATCTGAGGGCATTAATGGGGAGATAGCTAAGCAGACTGTGGGATAGTGACCCTGCGGAAAGGCGAAAAGCATGTGAAAAGGCGAAAAGTCCCAACCTAAGACTCTGCCAGCCCCGCTCACAGAACAAAGGACTGAGCAGAGTGAGCCAGCTGCGGCTGACCCATCCCCCATCCCCCGCCGACACAGGCAGGGAATGCAGCCAGCGCCAGAAGGGGCAAATGCGGCCCCAGTGAGGCCTCCAATACCAAGTGGCAGGCAGGCTTCGTCGCTGACCGAGACTTCTTGGTTTCGGGCTGGTCGATATCCGACTGAGAAGGTGCACCCGTTGTACACCCAGAAAACCGAGCGGCAGGGAGCAGGGAGGCAATAAGTCGCAGTGACTGCACTTGGCAAACGCCTGGTCACCTGAGCTGCTCGGACCGGGGAAGGTACAAAATGCAGGCCCAGCCAAGTCGCGCCTTTGTGGAGTTCCTGAGGACCTGAACCTGAGCCGCTCAAACCTGGGAGGTGCATACACCAGCGCCAGCCACAGACAGTGCCCGGCAGAGCAACCTAGAGCCTGAGCAGCATAAACAGGGAAAGCACACATGCCACCAGCGGGGGCAATCCCAGTGTAGCCGAGACACTGCACGAACTCCCCACAGACGCCAGGGATATTTGCTAGCAGCCTCCCTCACTCCCCACAGCACGACTGAACAGAGAGAAGAAATCCAGCCCCACACACAGAGAGGAGACTACATAATTAAGAAAACTCCACAAACTGTCAGAAGACGGAAAGGCCACCCCAAGCACAGCAGTGTAAGTAAGATGAAGTGGCAGAATAATACCCAGCAAGTAAAGGAACAGGATAAATGCCCACCAACACAAACAAAAGAGGAAGATATAGGGAACCTACCTGATAAAGAATTTCGAATTTTAATAGTGAAAATGATTCAAAATCTGGAAAGCAAAACGGAGATACAGATTAATAACTTGGAGAAAAGGATTGAGAAGATGCGAGAAAGTTTTAATAAGGATTTAGAGGAAATAAAAAAGAGTCAGTATACAATGAATAATGCAATAGATGAGATCAGAAACACTCTGGAGGGAACAAACAGTAGAAAAATGGAGGCAGAAGACACGATAAGTGAGCTAGAAGACAGAATTGTAGAAATTAATAAAACAGAGAGGGGAAAAAGAAAAACGAATTAAAAGACATGAGGACAATATTAGAGACCTCTGGGACAATGTTAAACGCCCCAACATTCGAATCATAGGAGTCCCAGAAGAAGAAAACAAAAAGAAGGTCCATGAGAGAATACTTGAGGAGATAATAGTTGAAAACTTCCCTAAAATGGGGAAGGAAATATTCACCCAAGTCCAAGAAACACAGAGAGTCCCTAACAGGATAAACCCAAGGCGAAATACTCCAAGGCACATAGTAATCAAATTAACAAAGATCAAACACAAACAACAAATATTAAAAGCAGCAAGGGAAAAGCAACAAATAACACACAAGGGGATTCCCATAAGGATAACAGCTGATCTTTCAACAGAAACCCTTCAGGCCAGGAGGGAATGGCAGGACATACTTAAAGTGATGAAAGAAAGTAACCTACAGCCCAGATTATCATACCCAGCAAAGATCTCGTTCAAATATGAAGGAGAAGTCAAAAGCTTTACAGCCAAGCAAAAGCTGAGAGAATTCAGCATCAACAAACCAGTTCTCCAACAAATACTAAAGGATCGTCTCTAGACAGGAAACACAGAAAGGGTGTATAAACTCGAACACAGAGCAATAAAGAAAATGGCTACAGGATCATACTTATCAATAATCACCTTAAATGTAAATGTGTTGAATGCCCCAACCAAAAGACAAAGGCAGGCTGAATGGATAAAAAAACAAGACCCCCAAATATGTTGTCTACAGGAGACCCACCTCAAAACAAGGGACACATACAGGCTGAAAATGAAGGACTGGAAAAAGGTATTCCACGCAAATAGAGACCAAAAGAAAGCAGGAGCAGCAATACTCATATCAGATAAAATAGATTTTAAAACAAAGGCTGTGGAAAGAGACAAAGATGGAAACTACATAATGATCAAAGGCTCAATGCAGGAAGAAGATATAACAATTCTAAATATTCATGCACCCAACATAGGAGCACCGCAATATGTAAGACAATTACTAACAAGTATGAAAGGGGAAATTAACAACAACACAATACTAGTGGGAGACTTCAATACCCCACTCACACCTATGAATAGATCAACTAAACAGAAAATTAACAAGGAAACAGAAACTTTAATAGATACAATAGACCAGCTAGACCTAATAGATCTCTATAGGACATTTCAGCCAAAAACAATGAATTTCATCGTTTTCTCAAGCGCACGCAGAACCTTTTCCAGGATAGATCACATCCTGGGCCATAAATCTAGCCTTGATAAATTCAAAAAAAAAAAAAAAATTGAAATCATTCCAAGCATCTTTTCTGACCACAATGCAGTAAGATTAGATCTCAATTACAGGAGAAAAACTATTAAAAATGCCAACATATGGAGGCTGAACAACACACTGCTGAATAACCAACAAATCATAGAAGAAATCAAAAAAGAGAAATAAAAATAGGCATAGAAATGAATGAAAATGAAAACACAACAACCCAAAACCTCTGGGACACTGTAAAAGCAGTGCTAAGGGGAAGGTTCATGGCAATACAGGCACACCTCAAGAAACAAGAAAAAAGTCAATTAATTAACCTAACTCTACATCTAAAAAAAAATAGAAAAGGAAGAAATGAAGAACCCCAGGGTAAGTAGAAGGAAAGAAATCTTAAAAATTAGGGCAGAAATAAATGCAAAAGAAACAAAAGAGACCATAGCAAAAATCAACAAAGCCAAAAGCTGGTTCTTTGAGGAGGTAAATAAAACTGACAAAACACTAGTCAGACTCATCAAGAAACAAAGGGAGAAAAAACAAATCAATAAAATTAGAAATGATAATAGAGAGATCACAACCGACAACGCAGAAATACAAAGGATTATTAGAGAATACTATCAGCAATTATATGGCAATAAAATGGATAACTTGGAAGAATAGAAAATTTTAACAGACCCATCACAAGCATGGAAATTGAAACTGTAATCAGAAGACTTCCAGCAAACAAAAGCCGAGGACCAGACGGCATCACAGCCGAATTCTTCCAAAAATTTAGAGAAGAACTAACACCTATTCTACTCAAACTCTTCCATAAAATTTCTGAGGAAGGGAAACTTCCAAACTCATTCTATGAGGCCACCATCACCCTAATCCCAAAACCTGGTGAAGATACCACAAAAAAAGAAAACTACAGGCCAGTATCAATGATGAACATAGATACAAAAATCCTTAACAAAACTCTAGCAATCACAATCCAACAACACATTAAGAAGATCACACATCATGACCAAGTGGGTTTTGCCCCAGGAATGCAAGGATTCTTCAATATCTGCAAATCAATCAATGTAATACACCATATTAACAAACTGATAAATAAAAATTATATGATTATCTCAATAGATGAAGAGAAAGCCTTCAACAAAATCCAACATCCATTTATTATAAAACCCTCCAGAAGATGGGAATAGAAGGGACAAACCTCAACATAATAAAAGCTATATATGACAAATCCACAGCAAACATTATCGTCAATGGTGAAAAACTGAAAGCATTTCCCCTAAAGTCAGGAACAAGACAAGGGTGCCCACTCTCACCACTACTGTTCAACATAGTTCTGGAAGTTTTGGCCACAGCAATCAGAGCAGAAAAAGACATAAAAGAATCCATATTGGAGAAGAAGAAGTACAACTTTCACTGTTCACTGATGACATGATCCTATACACAGAAAACCCTAAAGACTATACCAGAAAACTACTAGAGCTAATCAATGAACAGAGTAAAGTTGCAGGATATAAAATCAACACACAGAAATCCCTTGCATTCCTACACACTAATAATGAGAAAATAGAGAAATTAAGGAAATGATACCATTCACTGTTGCAATGAAAAGGATTAAATACTTAGGAATATATCTACCTAAGGAAACAAAAGACCTGTACATAGAAAACTATAAAACACTGCTGAAAGTAGTCAAAGAGGACACTGATAGATGGAGAAATATACCATGTTCGTGGATAGGAAAGATAAATATTGTGAAAATGAGTATACTATCCAAAGTAATTTATACATTGAATGCAATCCCTATCAAGCTACCAATGGTATTTTCACAGAGCTAGAACAAATAATCTCACAATTTGTATGGAAATACAAAAAACCTCGAATAGCCAAAGCAATCTTGAGGAAGAAGAACGGAACTGGGGGAATCAACCCTTCAGACCTCAGGCTCTACTACAAAGCCACAGTCATCAAGACGGTATGGTACTGGCATAAAGATAGAAATATAGATCAATGGAACAAAATAGAAAGCCCAGAGATAAATCCACGCACCTATGGACACCTTATCTTCGACAAAGGAGGCAAAAATATAAAACGGAGAAAAGACAGTCTCTTTAAAAAGTGGTGCTGGGAAAACTGGTCAGTCACTTGTAAAAGAATGAAAATAGATCACTTCCTAACACCATACACAAAAATAAACTCAAAATGGATTAGAGAGCTAAATGGAAGACTGCCGGGAGCCAGCGAGGGAAATCCTACCTGTGGCAAAGGTCAACTGGGGAAGAGGCCTGACGGGCAAAGGCTAATCAGGGCTCGAGGAACCCCCTGGACTTACCTGAGCATCTACCCCAAAGAAAACTGGAGTCTGACTGCTTTACTATCTTACGCCTCTTACCAAGTCCTCTAATACTTACAGGGGTTTCCCCCCAACCACCTTTCTCTGAAAACATTAATTCAGAGCTGTAGTTTAAAAGTTCTCCCCGGCTTAATAGGAGTATTCCAATCCAAGCCCCTCTGATAGCTTTCTAACTTGCATGACAAGTTTGTCCGGGCTCCTAAAATGCAGGAATCTGTTGAAGAAGTTAAAATCACTAGAATAGTACTAGAAAAGATTTCATTGTTGAATCAATGCTTGCTGCAGTTTCCTCTATCTATTGTATCCTTAGAAATATATTAATCCTTTGACTTAACCACATCAGATCTTAAGTTAATAAGTTCCTTTCTTGCAGCTCACTACACCGGTGCCTTATAGGAATGTAACTTTGTTATGTGTCTAGCACCTAACTTTAGGAAAGTCACCTTAAAGAAAAGTCCTTTACTTGCTAACTAACCTATTGTTAGGAGAGAGGGCCATAAACTGTTAGCAGGCCCCCTGGCCAGAAGATGATGTAAACCACCTAAAAACTTTTTATCATGAGATATACAAAAATGAGCCCTGATCCTGATAAGGGTCAAGACTGCTGACCCCACGTGATTTTGGTATGAATCTATACCTCCCTTTCTTTGTTTCTTATGCGCATAACTTAGGGTATAAAAGCAGCACTGGAAAATAAAGTTTTGGGCCTTGCTCACTGAAGCTTGGTCTCCCCGTGTCATTCTTTCTCTTTTTCCATCCTTTTCTCTATTCTCCTTTTCCTGGTTGAGATCCTTGGAGCGCTGGGCCCTCTGAGTTTACTTATCTGCCTGGGCTTCTAAGACCCACTCGAGGGGGTGCCCTGGTGGGGTGCCTCAAGTGATTCGAGAGGGCGCCTGCGGCCTACGTAAACAGAGCAAGCCCCGTGCTGGGGTTTTATTGGTTTCCAGCGTAAACCAAGGAATCATCAGCCCCTGTCTCTCTCTCTCTTTCTCTCTCTCTCTCTGACGCCGACGCCGTTCATCCCGAGGATACCCTGGGTCATATCGGGGCTGGACCCCGATAGAAGACCAGAAACTATTAAACTCCTACAGGAGAACATAGGCACAACACTCTCTGACATAAATCACATCTGAATCCTCCATGACCCACCTCGCATTATACTGGAAATAAAAGCAGAAATTTAAAAAAAAAAAAAATGGGACGTAATTAAAAATAAAAGCTTCTGCACAGCAAAGGAAACTATAAGCAAGGTGAAAAGACAGTCTGCAGAATGGGAGAAAATAATAGCAAATGAAGAAACTGACAAAGAAAGAAACTCCAAAATATACAAGCAGCTCCTACAGCTCAATTCCACAAAAATAAACAACGCAATCAAAAAATGGGCCAAAGATAAACAGACATTTCTCCAAAGAAGACCTACAGATGGCTAACAAACACATGAAAAAATGCTCAACATCCCTCATAATCAGAGAAATGCAAATCAAAACCACAATGAGATACCATTTCACACCAGTCAGAATGGCTGCTATCCAACAGTCTACACGCAATAAATGCTGGAGAGGGTGTGGAGGAAAGGGAACCCTCTTACACTGTTGGTGGGAATGCAAACTAGTACAGCCACTATGGAGAACAGTGTGGAGATTCCTTGAAAAACTGGAGATAGTACTGCAATATGATCCAGCAATCGTCCTGGGCATACACACCGGGGAAACCAGAATTGAAAGAGACACAGGTACTCCAATGTTCATTGCAGCACTGTTTAGATTAGCAAGGAAATGGAAGCAACCTAGATGTCCATCTGCCGATGAATGGATAAGAAAGCTTAGGTAGATATATACAATGGAGTATTATTCAGCCATTAAAAAGAATATATTTGAATCAGTTCTAATGAGGTTAATGAAACTGGAGCCTATTATACAGAGTGAAGTAAGCCAGAAAGAAAAACAACAATACAGTATACTAACGCATAGAGCGGAGAAGGCAATGGCAAGCCACTCCAGTTCTCTTGCCTAGAAAATCCCATGGGTGGAGGAGCCTGGTAGGCTGCAGTCCATGGGGTCGCTAAGGGTCGGACACGACTGAGCGACTTCACTCTCACTTTTCACTTTCACACGTTGGAGAAGGAAATGGCAACCCACTCCAGTGTTCTTGCCTGGAGAATCCCAGGGACAGGGGAGCCTGGTGGGCTTCCGTCTATGGGGTCACACAGAGTCGGACACGACTGAAGTGACTTAGCAGCAGCAGCAGCAACGCATAGAGACGCCGGCCCTGGCGGCGCAGATGCGATGCGAGAGACGCCAGCCCCGGCGGCGCAGACGCGATGCGAGAGACGCCGGCCCCGGTGCAACGAACCACGCAAAGAGGTGCGGCCGTGAGGAGCTACCCCACACCTGGGGCCAGGGCCGGCAGCCGAGAGGAGCTAACCCACGTCCAACAGGCGGTGGCTGCGCGGGCCAGGAGGGCCGAGAGGAGCTACTCCGCGTTCAAGGTCAGGAGGGGCGGCCTTGAGGAGATACCCCTCGTCCAAGGTAAGGTACAGCGGCTGCACTTTGCTGGAGCGGCTGTGAAGAGATTTTCCACGACCAAGGTAAGAGAACCCAAATAAGATGGTAGGTATTGCTAGGGGGCACCAGAGGGCAGACACACTGAATTCATAATCACAGGAAACTAGCCGATCTGATCACATGGACCACAGCCGAATGAGGTCCACTGGAGAAGGGAATGGCAAACCACTTCAGTATACTTGCCTTGAGAACCCCATGAACAGTAACAAAGGGCAAAATGACAGGAAACTGAATGAGGAATTCCCCAGGTCGGTAGGTGCCCAGTATGCTACTGGAGCTCAGTGGAGAAATAACTATAGAAGGAATAAAGGGATGGAGCAAAAGCAAGACCAGTACCCAGTTGTGGATGTGACCAGTGATAGAAGCAAGGTCCGGTGCTGTAAAGAGCAATATTGCATAGGAACCTGGAATGTTAGGTCCATGAATCAAGGCAAATTGGAAGTGGTCAAACAGGAGATGGCAAGAGTGAACGTCGACATTCTAGGAATCAGTGAATTAAAATGGACTGGAATGGGTGAATTTGACTCGGAGGACCATTATATCTACTACTGTGGGCAGGAATCCCTTAGAAGAAATGGAGTAGCCATCATGGTCAACAAAAGAGTCCGAAATGCAGTACTTGGATGTAATCTTAAAAATGACAGAATGATTTCTGTTCGTTTCCAAGGCAAACCATTCAATATTACAGTAATCCAGGCCTATGCCCCAACCAGTAATGCTGAAGAAGCCGAAGTTAAACGGTTCTATGAAGACCTACAAGACCTTTTAGAACTAACACCCAAAAAAGATGTCCTTTTCATTATAGGGGACTGGAATGCAAAAGTAGGAAGTCAAGAAACACCTGGAGTAACTGGCAAATTTGGCCTTGGAGCACGGAATGAAGCAGGGCAAAGGCTAATAGAGTTTTGTCAAGAGAATGCACTGGTCATAGCAAACACCCTCTTCCAACAACACAAGCGAAGACTCTACACATGGACATCACCAGATGGTCAACACCGAAATGAGATTGATTATATTCTTTGCAACCAAAGATGGAGAAGCTGTATACAGTTAGCGAAAACAAGACCAGGAGCTGACTGTGGCTCAGATCATGAACTCCTTATTGCGAAATTCAGACTTACATTGAAGAAAGTAGGGGAAACCACTAGACCATTCAGATATGACCTCAATCAAATCCCTTATGATTATACAGTGGAAGTGAGAAATTAAGGGACTAGATCTGATAGATAGAGTGCCTGATGAACTCTGGACAGAGGTTCGTGACATTGTACAGGAGACAGGGACCAAGACCATCCCCAGGGAAAAGAAATGCAAAAGAGTGAAATGGCTGTCTGAGGAGGCCTTACAAATAGCTGTGAAAAGAAGAGAGGCGAAAAGCAAAGGAGAAAAGGAAAGTTATAAGCATCTGAATGCAGAGTTCCAAAGAATAGCAAGGAGAGATAAGAAAGACTTCCTCACTGATCAATGCAAAGAAATAGAGGAAAACAACAGATTAGGAAAAACAAGAGACCTCAAGAAAATTAGAGATTCCAAGGGAATATTTCATGCAAAGATGGGCTCGATAAAGGACAGAAATGGTATGGACCTAACAGAAGCAGAAGATATTAAGAAGAGGTGGCAGGAATACACAGAAGAACTGTACAAAAAAGATCTTCACGACCAAGATAGTCACGATAACGTGATCACTGACCTCGAGCCAGACATCTTGGAATGTGAAGTCAAGTGGGCCTTAGAAAGCATCACTACTAACAAAGCTAGTGGAGGTGATGGAATTCCAGTGGAGCTATTTCAAGTCTTGAAAGATGATGCTGTGAAAGTGCTGCACTCAATATGCCAGCAGATTTGGAAAACTCAGCAGTGGCCACAGGACTGGAAGAGGTCAGTCTTCATTCCAATCCCAAAGAAAGGCAATGCCAAAGAATGCTCAAACTACCGCACAATTCCACTCATCTCACACGCTAGTAAAGTCATGCTCAAGATTCTCCAAGCCAGGCTTCAGCAGTATGTAAACCGTGAACTCCCAGATATTCAAGCAGGTTTTAGAAAAGGCAGAGGCACCAGAGATCAAATTGCCAACATCCGCTGGATCATGGAGAAAGCAAGAGAGTTCCAGAAAAACATCTATTTCTGCTTCATTGACTATGCCAAAGCCTTTGACTGTGTGGATCACAATAAACTGTGGAACATTCTGAAAGAGATGGGAATCCCAGACCACCTGACCTGCCTCTTGAGAAACCTGTATGCATGTCAGGAAGTAACAGTTAGAACTGGATATGGAACAACAGACTGGTTCCAAATAGGAAAAGGTGTACGTCAAGGTTGTATATTGTCACCTTGCTTATTTAACTTCTATGCAGAGTACATCATGAGGAACGCTGGGCTGGAAGAAGCACAAGCTGGAATCAAGATGGCTGGGAGAAATATCAATAACCTCAGATGTGCAGATGACACTACCCTTACGGCAGAAAGTGAAGAGGAACTCGAAAGCCTCTTGATGAAAGTGAAAGAGGAGAGTGAAAAGGTTGGCTTGAAGCTCAACATTCAGAAAACAAAGATCATGGCATCTGGTCCCATCACTTCATGGGAAATAGATGGAAAAACAGTGGAAACAGTGTCAGACTTTATTTTTGGGGGCCCCAAAATCACTGCAGATGCTGATTGCAGCCATGAAATTAAAAGACGCTTGCTCCTTGGAAGGAAAGTTATGACCAACCTTGATAGTATATTAAAAAGCAGAGCTATGACTTTGCCAACCAAGGTCTGTCTAGTCAAGGCTATGGGTTTTCCTTTGGCCATGTATGGATGTGAGAGTTGGACTCTGAAGAAAGCTGATCACCGAAGAATCATGCGTTTGAACTGTGGTGTTGGAGAAGATTCTTGAGAGTCCCTTGGACTGCAAGGAGATCCAAACAGTCCATTCGAAAGGAGATCAGTCCTGGGTGTTCATTGGAAAGACAGACGCTAAACCTGAAGCTCCAATACTTTGGCCAACTCATGCGGCGGGTTGACACACTGGAAACGACTCTGATGCTGGCAGGGATTGCGGGCAAGCGGAGAAGGGGACGACAGAGAATGAGATGGTTGGATGGCATCACCGACTCGATGGACATGAGTTTGAGTGAACTCCGGGAGTTGGTGATGGACAGGGAGGCCTGGCGTGTTGTGATTCATGGGGTTGTAAAGAGTCGGATATGACTGAGAGACTGAACTGAACTGAACTGATGAATAAATGTGCTCAAGTGCTGTTCACACTGTTTTACACCTTAGTCTAAATAGAAGTGATAGTGAAAACCGATTGTAATGGGCATATGTACTACATATTAATGTATGCACAGACACCAGCCAGACTACAGGTCCTGATACTTTTGTTGAAGCTTCTAGATGTTTCTGGAAGCTTCTGAAGATGAAATTACATGTGATTTAGACCTGTAAATATGATCAGGACTTGGTAGCCGAGACCGGAAAAGAAGGGAAGGGAAATTCAGCCACAAGGAAGAACAATACTGAGGCACACAATGCTGCTGCTGCTGCTGCTAAGTCGCTTCAGTCGTGTCCGACTCTGTGCGACCCCATAGACGGCAGCCCACCAGTTTCCCCCGTCCCTGGGATTCTCCAGGCAAGAACCCTGTAGTGGGTTGCCATTTCCTTCTCCAATGCGTGAAAGTGAAAAGTGAAAGTGAGGTCTCTCAGTCGTGTCCGACTGAGTGACCGCATGGACTCAGCCTACCAGGCTCCTCTATCCATGGGATTTTCTAGGCAAGAGTACTGGAGTGGCTTGCCATTGCCTTCTCCGGGTGGCACACAATAGGGAACGAATAAACAATGGAGTATAAGGGCACCTGAAGGACAGGTTACGTGTGGACATGTGCCGTGGGCAGAGATGACAGAAAAGATTAAGAAACATCATAATATGTAGGTAGTGAAACTCATCAGATATGCCTATGTGGAGGAGTGATAGGTTCTGAGGTCTCTTCTGTATCGATAATAATAAACAGACTTTTGAGGACCTTCTGCCCTTTAGTCTCAGAATGCTGTACCTTCAACTTGCCTGAATTTAGCAGTACGAATGGAAGAGACTGATGTTTGGCCTAGTCCCGACTCCAGGACATAAGCATAGCTCCAGCTTCAGGGCAGCAAACTAGTGGTATTTTCTCCTACCGGAACATTTCTTGAAGGGATAGGATACGAGATGGAATAGGTGTTAGGACCTAGTGAGGGAACATGTTGCAGCCTTCCTTGAAATTCAGCATCAGCAGCCATAATTCCGCATAGTTCCAGCAGCATGATTAAAACCCCGTTTATTTTCCTCAGCTCTTCATTACTGGAATTTGACATCAACCAGCCCCAGTAAGACTTCCTCATGGGCACCGGGGCTTCTAGATACACACCAGCATCTCTTCAACACAGCACCAAGCTGTACTTCTTATTTTAACTGTAGGTACAAAGACGACCACTGTGCCTCATACCTATTGACTGTTGCAGACCATCTCCAGGAGGGATAAATTGTAAGAACTTCTTAATCTGCAATTGGTTCTGCATGCCTACAGGTTCTGTGTCCACTTGGGACTTGCCAATACCTGGGCTCTAGAATATTTTACAAAGAACATAAACACTAAACATACTGACTTATTCCTGGAGGCCTAAGGGAAGATCAGTGCCACTCGCTCATGGGCCCATTACAACCATCCCCAAGGCAACACGAGATCTGAAGCATCATTACCATTATGAGGAAGTTCTGGGAGACGAGGTCTAGAAAAAAGAAACGGGAAAACCTAAAAGTTGAATTATGTTGGACACAGAGATTCACATTCCTCTTCTCTGCACTCTACTCCATCTATCTGCCTATTTCTCCTGCTTCAGGTATTGAATGGCAGTAAAGAATGGATCTTTGTGTTTTTTTTTTTTTTTTATTTTATTTTATTTTATTTTAATTTCTGTGGTTTAGATAAATGGGACTCAATGAATTGTGATTTAGGCCAGATTTCCAGAGTATAAGCTTTTTTTTTTTTTTTTCAATCTGTTCCTCTATGCCTTGACTCACCCCAGTCCACAATATCACAAACCTGTCTCATTCACAAGTGTACGTGTGGAATTTCAGAAAGACTCTCTGGAGCAAAGAGCTTGTACAGGTTGCTTAGTCTTGAAAGAAATGCAGGATAATACATGGTTAATTGTTTTCTTCAGCTCTAAGTATCTAACTTAATGGAGTAGGAAACAGTAACCCACTCCTGTTTTCTTGCCTGGAAAATCGCACGGACAGAGGAGCCAACCAGCCTACATTCCATGGGGCTGCAGAGTCAGACATGACTGAGCAAACACACACACACGCACACACACGCATACACATCTAACTTACATTCAGATACAAATTTGTTCTCCCTCTTTTTTTGATAGTGTTACATTCAGTTCACACTGAAGGATGAAGCCTTCATTCTAAATTATCTCTCTGCCTTTTTTATGAACTGCTGGCTGTTTCTTTTCCTTAACAAGAAAGAAAAACAAAACAAAACAAAAAAAAAACAAAAATCCAGCTTCCTCCTATGTGGAGAGAGTTTTGCTTCCTTTCCTCCATCAGTACTTTGGAATTTCTCTCCTGTTACCTGAAACAAGGATTTCCATCTTGTCTTGGCTTTAGGGGGTCTGGTCCATTGGTATATTTCTTTTCCAATCTGGGAATCATAACCTCTAATTTAATGTTTCCCTTGTCTAGAACAATAGGGCGTGCAATGGAAGGCTCTGGGACTGAGACGCAATGATAACCTTGAGAACCCCATACATCTCTTCCTTATCTAGGAGCTGCATGCTACTTTACAACTTGAGCAGATTTCTCAAAGCTCTAGAGAGCCACAAGCACTCATCTCCCAAGTGTAGGTCACTCTGCTTCCTGTGTCTGCCATGCTGTCATGCCTAATTTTATGTTACAAGTCAAAGAAGTTTTCGATTCCACTGTATTCCACAATTATTTCCATAGCAAGAATGTGATCTCCCACATATTCAATTCTCCAAGCTAACAGACCCTGTCCAAGAGTGTATCAAGAGGTCTGAAAGTCCATTTTCTGAAGAAGTTCTCGGGTATTAGTGAAGTTTTCACAGGCTTTTCACATATTTGCCTATTTCATACTGTAATAAGATTGATAAGAGGTCATGAGGTTGGTCACAACTGTCTCCATGAGAAACACATACGAAGTACTGATAGAGGTAGCTGGGTGCTCAGCGGAAGATGATGTTAGGAAGATAAAAGGATGGGCTCCACAGTGACATATTTGAAGGTGTCAGAAGCAATGGGTTAGACTGATTGATTGTTACACTAAAACAGAAAGGAATGGCCAGTAAGGTCATAAGTGATCCTGTCATGAGTCTACGCAAGAGGTTGAAATCTGGGGTTTACCTTCAAGAGCAAGCAGGACCGTCATATGCAGGCAGTGTATGTGGTGAGGGGAAAGACTTAATGAGAACTACCTGGGAGAAATAGGGACTTATTGATATCTATGACAAATGAACTACTCACAAGGGTTGCTGATTTCTCCTCAGAGCTTCCCCGACACTGTTATGTCAGTCAGCCAACTCACAGCCCACTTTCCCATGGCCTTTCTTTATTTCCAACAGTCCTCAGAAGCTTGGCATGTCTGGGCTTCTGCATTTTATCTCCCTTACATTCACTTGCGCACGTCTGTTATGGTATGAGGAGTTACTATAAAATGGGCCATATTTAGTGGCAGGAAGTCATTCAGCACAATCGGCACAACTGGAGAAGTGAGAGAAATGTCCTAAGACAAAAATGTGGCTTCCAAGTTAGTGCTACCTTTCTTTTGTGTACGCAGAGATGTACTCAAAGATAAAGACAGAGAAATTCCAGATATGTGGTTATATGATCTCGTAAATGAAATACTGTAAGGACGCTCCCACAAACCTCTCATCCTTACCCACTGGGAAACAGATGGAATGGAAGCCACAGTTACAGAAAACTAACCATACTGAGCACTTGGAACATAGCCTCTTCTAACTCAGTGAAACTATGAGCCAGGCCGTGTAGAACCATTCAAGAGGGGCTGGTCGTCGTGGAGAGTTCTGACAAAATGTGGTCCACTGGAGAAGGGAATGGCAAACCACTTCAGTATTCTTGCCTTGAGAACCCCCTGAACAGTATGAAGAGGCAAAAAGATAGGACACTGAAAGATGAACTCCCCAGGTCAGTAGGTGCCAAATATGCTTGGAACTACGGACAGAGGTTCGTAACATGGTACAGGAAGCCATGATGAAAACCATCCCCAAGAAGAACTACATAAAGGCAAATGGTTGTCTGAGAAGACCTTTCAAATAGCTGAGTAAAGAAGAGAAGTGAAAAGCAATGGAGAAAAGGAAAGATATATCCACCTGAATGCAGAGTTTCGAAGCATAGCAAGGAGAGAGATGATAGCCTTCCTAAGCATTCAATGCAAAGAAATAGTGGGAAACAATAGACTGAGAAAGACTAGAGATCTCTTCAAGAAAATTAGACATACCAACGGAACATTTCATGCAAAGAGGGTCACAATAAAGGACAGAGACGGTACGGACCTAATGGAAGCAGAAGACATTAAGAAGAGGGAGTAAGAATACACAGAAGAACTATTGTTCATTAGACCAAGATAACCACGATGGTGTGTCCACTCACCTAGAGCCAGACTTCCTGGAGTGAGAAGTCAACTGGGCCTGAGGAACCACCACTATGAACAAAACTAATGGAGGTGATGGAATTCCGGCCAAACTATTTCAGATCCTAAATGGTGAGGCTGTGAAAGTGCTGTACTAAATATGCCAGCAAACTTGGAAAACTCAGCAGTGGCCACAGTACTGGAAAAGGTCAGTTTTCATTCCTATCCCAAATAAACAGCATGTCAAAGAATGTTCAAACTACCAACAATTGCACTCATCTCACACACTAGGCAAAGGAATGCTCAAAGTCTCCAAGACTTCAAAAGTAAGTGAACCTAGAACTTCTAGATGCCCAAGTGGGATTTAGAAAAGGCAGAAGAACCAAAGAGCAAATTGCCAACATCTGCTGGATTACAGAAAAAACCAAGATGATTCAAGAAAAACATGCATTTCTCCTTCACTGAGTATGCTAGAGCCTTGGACTGTGTGGATCACAACAAACTGGAAAATTCTTAAGGAAATGCCAACACCAGAACACCTTACCTACTGCCTGAGAATCCTGTATGGAGGTCAAGAAGCAACAGTTAGAATCAGACGTGGAACAACAGACTGGCCCCAAGTTGGGGGAAAGGAGTACGTCAAGGCTGTATATTGCCACTTGGCTTATTAACTTATATGCAGAATATATCATACGAAAGGCTGGATTCGATGAAGCACAACCTGGAATCAAGATAGCCGGGAGAAATATCAACCTCAGATACAGCAGATAACCTCAGATAGGCAGATGACACCACCCTTTGTCAGAAAGCAAGGCGGAACTGAAGAGTCTGTACTGATGAAAGTGAAAGTGGACAGTGAAAAAGCTGGCTTAGAACTCAACATTCAAAAAAATGAGATCATGACATCCGGTCCCATCACTTCATGGTGAATAGAAAGGCAAATGGTGGAAACATTTTCCTCAACTCCAAAATCACTCCAGATGCTGAATGCAGACATGGAATTCAAACACGCTTGCTTCTTGGAAGAAAAGCTATGACAAAACTAGACAGCATATTAAAAATCAGAGACATTAATCTACCGACAAAGGTCTGTCCAGTCAAAGCTATCGCTTTTCCTGTAGTCATGGATGGATGTGAGAAGCGGACCACAAAGAAAGCTGAATGCCAAAGAATTGATGCCTTTGAACTGCGGTGTTGGAGAAGACTCTTGAGAGTCCCCTGGACTGAAAGAAGATCAGCCAGTCAATCCTAAAGAAAATCAGTCCTGAATATTCGTTGGAAGGACTCATGTTGAAGCTCCAACAGTGTGGCTACCTTATGCGAAGAACGGACTCACTGGAAAAGACGCTAAGCCTGGGAAAGACCGAAAGCAGGAGGAGAAGGGGATGACAGAGGATGAGATGGTTGGATGGCATCATTGACTCAATGCACCCAAGTCTGAGCAAGCTAGGGGGAGTTGGTGATCAATTAGGGAAGCTTGGTGTGCTGTAATCCATGGGGTCACAAAGAGTCGGACCCAACTGAGGGACTCAACTGAACTGAACAGTCCACTACAGCTGAGTCCTGGCTCCAGCTCTATGAAATATTCGAAGAACAAGTCTGACACAGCAAGTCTCCCTCAAGTTCCACACAATCCCCCAAATATCTCCTGAATTTAGAAGTGGTGACACTGCACTTGGTCTAGTCTAGTATGCTGAGGCATAAGGACTGTAAAAGCTCGGAGGCCAGCGGCCACGTTTCCTTATTATATTTGGAAATATGTCCCCAAGGCCCGCAGGCATGTCTGAAGCAGCTCCCACCACCTCAGAAAGCCAGATCGTAGCTCAGAAACCTCCCCTTCATCTTCTTTCTGACTCCCTTCATCATATCACCAACCTGTAGCATTCTCTGTCCCTGGCCCCGGAAAGATTCTCTGTTCTGGCAGTCTTCACTGAATTCCATGAGTGCCCATCCATTGTCCATACTTTGAGCTGCATGCTGACTAACTGGAAACACTTGAGGAAGGGAAATGAGAGGCTGAAGACAGGCCTGTACTGAAATGTATTAAGTTCCATAGAGGGAACCTGCACGTCCTTTTAGCTAAGCTAAGTGTTATTAGTGATTTGAATCCTATTGACCTGATCATCTGGGAGATGAGTGTTTTCTCTCCCAAACTGGCACTAAAGGCTTCTATATGGCTTCACTTTGGGTGTCCATCTTCTCCAAGGCCTACTGTACCTGCGCTGTTACCTCCAAACATTCTCAGTTGAGCATGCCTTGGGTCTGACATGCCGCAGTAGAGTCTTCTAGGCATGGCTAAGATGGACAGCGGAGAGGTCTTGCTAGCACAGTTTCTTGAGCTGGTAGAGGACTTGAAGTCTATACTCCCTATCAATACTGGGGATGTGTCCCTGGCATGGCTAAAGGTGTAAATGATGAGCTTGCCTGGAGCTGTGGTTTTGCTGCTCATAGCAGCCCTTGCTTGGGTTGAGGACCATGTACCTCTCCATGGGTTGGGGCCCTTCAGTCTGGACTGTATTGTATTCCTGTTTTGTTTTGCTTTTTTCTTTCAGATATGTAGTTAGGAAGCTAGAACGGTGGCCTCTTTGGGGTCTCAGGAATCCAGAGGACTGGAGACAAGAGTGGCGGTCACAGACAACAAACTCTGACATGCAGAAGGTGACACCAACTTGCCCACCTGGCCAACTGTGTGGGGGGTAGGCCCAGGTGGCCCCAAAGGTTTGAGAGGCCTTGTGATCCTCCAGGCTGCCTCATGGCTACTGAAGCCTAGCGTCTTGGTGAGAAGAGGTTTAGGGAGGCATGGGGACTATGACATCACAACTTTGGGATTTCACTAAAGCGATAGGCAGCAATGCCTTGGTCACTACCATTTGCCTCCTAGTATTTAGAAATCGATGTACGGGAAGGATAAAAGGAGAGGACTGTATCTTTTTCACGAGGTCAGACTCCCTTCCTCCTGTGCTTCTTTTCTTCTACCACTTCCTGTGTATTATGCTCATTCTAATATTTCCGAGGTTAACTTGACCCGTGAAATAGGATTACGTTCTAGCCCAGCTGAATCTCTATAGAGATAGTGAAAGCTATTAGGGAGCATTAGCAATCTGTGAGGATTATCAGTTAATGGGAAAGACAGCTCTTTGCCATTTTCCATTCCCTGAAAATATATGTAAGAAAAGGACGCCTCTTTTGGAACTGACAGCTTCTTTTCAAGAGAAAGGGCGTGTACCGGTTTGCAAGGGTTGCCATTACAAAGTGCCCCATGCCAGGTAGCTTCAATAAATTTTTCCTCAAACTCCTGGGAATCAAGTCAATAATCAAAGGGTCAGCAGATCTGGCTTCTTCTGATGACTCTTTTGGATTGTGCCTGGCCATTGTTTGCCTTTATCTTCACATAGTAATGTCTGTGTTGTTTGTGACTGATCTCCTGTTCCTGTAAAGTGCCAGTCGTATTAACCCAACTACCTATGCTGCTGCTGCTGCTGCTAAGTCACTTCAGTCGTGTCCAACTCTGTGTGACCCCACAGATGTAAGCCTACCAGGCTCCCCCGTCCCTGGGGTTCTCCAGGTAAGAACACTGGCGTGGGTTGCCATTTCCTTCTCCAATGTGTGAAAGTGAAAAGTGAAAGTGACGCCGCTCAGTTGTGTCTGACCCTTAGCGACCCCACGGAATGCAGCCTACCAGGATCCTCCAACCATGGGATTTTCTAGGCAAGAGTACCACCTATATAGAGGCCCAATTTCCACAAAGGGTCAGAAAGAAATTATAACTTATGCAGTTTGACTACATATAAAGTACAGAGAGTTAGAGTGTCAACATCCACATGTTGAGAGAATACGGTTTATTCCATAATATCGATTTTCGTCTTTCCACTTGGTCCAGCTGTATCTGTCTGCCAGAATTCACCCTCCGAAGTAGGTCACCACGACACAGAAAACAAATGTTTAAGAAAAACGGATTGTCCAGGGGTAATAGAGATGAAGACAATATTCAGAATTTATAACCTATGTAGAAATCCTATCCTCAAAGACATAAGGGAAGGAAAGAATTTCTAATTTTTAGTAAGTAGTAAGCCATGTGACGGCACATGATAAGCAAACTACTAAAAAAGATTGACAAGACAAAAGATATACTCTATATATGTATTCCAGCAAATCAGTTCATTACAAAATTATAAAAATACTAAGTAGTCCTCAAGTAAAACCTGATGACAAACTTTGTTGCACTTTGTCCTAAATTCACCTGGTAATTGGGGGAGCTATCAGTGTTGCTAATTTGCTTTACACAGAAAGAAAAACTGTTCATACTTTTCTGAGTGTATGTGACTTTGAAATGAGGCATTCTCTCAGAGTCTGTTACCCTCCATAGACTTGCAAGATAAGGTGCTACTGTAACCAAATAGACATTTACCCAACATCCTTAGGCCAAGCAATACTGAAACATTGGAGATTAAAGCAGAGATATGCTTAATGCAGAGCCATGCAAGGAGATGGGTGGCTTATGCCTTTAAAAATCGCAATCTACCTACAGAAACAAAAGACCTACATATAGAAAATTATCAAACACCGATGAATGACAAAAAGAGATGGAGAAATATACTGTGTTCATGGACCGGAAGGATCAATATAGTGAAAATGAGTGTACTCCCCAAAGTAATCTATAGTCAATGCAATCCCTATTAAGATACCAACGGTATTTTTCAGAGAACTAGAACAAATGATTTCACCATTAGTATGCAAATACAAGAAAAAACCTTGAATAGCCAAAGCAATCTTGAGAAAGAAGCACGGAACTGGAGAAATCATCCTGCCTCACGTCAGGCTATACTACAAAGCAGCAGTCATCAAGACAGTATGGTCCTGGCACAAAGACAGAAACATAGATCAGTGGAACAAAACAGAAAGCCCAGAGATAAATCCACGAACCTCTGGACAACTTTTCTTTGACAAAGGAGGCAAGAATGTACAATGGAGAAAAGACAATCTCTTCAACAAGTGGTGCTGGGAAAACTGGTCAGCCACTCATAAAAGAATGACACTAGAACACTTTCTAACACCATACACACACAAAAGAATACTCAAAATGGATTGAAGTTCCAAACGTAAGACCACACACGATAACACTTCTAGAGGAAAACATAGGCAAAACATCATCTGATGTAAATCACAGCAGGATCTTCTATGGCCCACCTCCCAAAATAATGGGAATAAAAGCAAAAATAAAACACAATGGGACCTAATTAAACTTAAAAGCTTTTGCACAATGAAGGAAACTATCAGCAAGGTGAAAAGACAGCATTCAGAATGGGAGAGCATAATAGCAAATGAAGCAACTGACAAAGACTTAATCTCCAAAATATATAAGCAACTCCTGCGGCTCAATTCCAGAAAAACAAGTAAACCAATCAAAATATGGGCCAAAGAACTAAACAGACATTTCTCCAAAGAAGACATACAAATGGCTAACAGACACATGAAAAGATGCTCAACATCACTTATTATCAGAGAAATGCAAATCAAAACCTAAACGAGGTACCACCTCACCTCGCCGGTCAGAACAGCCGCTATCCAAAAGTCTACAAACAATAAATGCTGGAGAGGGTGTGGAGAAAAAGGAACCCTCTCACACAGTCAGTGTGAATCCAAACTAGTACAGCCACTATGGAGATCAACATAAAGATTCCTTACAAACCTGGAAATAGGACTGCCATACGACCCAGCAATCCCTCTGCTGGGCATACACACCGAGAAAACCCGTAGTAAAAGACACGTGTATCCCAACGTTCATCGCAGCACTGTTTACAATAGCTAGGACATGGAAGCAACCTAGATGTCCATCGGCAGATGAATGGAGAAGAAATTTGTGGTACATATACACAATGGAATATTACTCAGCTATTAAAAAGAATGCATTTGTATCAGTTCTAATGAGGTGGATGAAACTGGAGGCTATTATACTGAGCAAAGTAAGTCAGAGAGAAAAACTAACGCATATATATGGAATTTAGAAAGATAGTAACAATGACCCTGTATGCGAGACAGCAAAAGAGACACCGATGTAAAGAACAGACTTTGGGACTCTGTGGGAGAAGGCAAGGGTTCCATACTTTGAGAGAATAGCATTGAAACATGTATCTTATGATATATGAAACAGATCGCCAGTCCAGATTCCATGCATGAGACAGGGTGCTCAGGGCTGGGGCACTGGGATGACCCTGTCGGATGGAATGGGGACGGAGGTAGGAGGGAGGGTCAGGATGGGGAGCGCATGTACACCCATGGCTGATTCATGTGAATGTATGGCAAAAATCACCACAATACTGTAAATTATTTAGCCTCCAATTTAAACAAAATTTTTTAAAAGGAGGTACAAAATTAAAAGATTAGACAATATTTTACCTGAGTGATAATAAAAACACAGCATGTCAGAATTCATGAGATGCATGTCTAGAAGTGCTTACAATTTTAAATGCTTGTATTAAAGAAGAATAAACGCCTAAGCCGATGGGAAAAAAAAAATCGCAAACTCCCTCAAAGCTTTCAGCAAAGGCCACATATAGGAAACATGAGGGAGGGGTGTGATTAGCTGTTGCAAACTTCTTGCTGTCAGACCTCGTGTTTTTGAGCTAAGGTGGTGGTCAGCTAACTGTGTTCTTGTAATCATCGAGGGAAAGAAAGACTATTCCCTAGTCCCTGAAAGGAAAGGTCCCAAGCTTGACTTTCACCTTCCAAGGTCCTGATTGCAAGGAGCGGGTCCCTGTGTAGGCCAGTTATCCTGTCTGGGAGCATTCATCTAGCACCCAGTCTTGGCACTTCCAGCAGTGCCCAGTCCCAGTTGGAAGAGGCAGTTCTCAGTTCTCTGTGCCCTCCTCTTACCAAGGCCCCATACCCTGCCCAGCAGCCTTCAATGAGTGAGCCAGGTACCCAGCATGCAGCTGGCCCTCAGCCTCCTCAGTCTACCCAAATGGGGAGCAGGGTCCTGTAGACTGTGACCCACGGAGATTGCCACAACCATTCGGACATCGAGGTGGGGATGGGACACGTTGGCCATTGCTTTGAAACCTGGGCCAGGTCAGTGAGTGGCTCCAGCAAGGGCCCTGGGACTCTGTAAGACACAGCCTGTCCCCAAGCTCCACAGTTCATTACCCAGCCCAAAGCCCAAGGGCCTGGAGGGCCCTGTGGGAAGGCTGTAATGTATCTTTCACTACATTATGCTGAGAGGCATTCTGTTGGTGGTGTTTGGTTTTCTAACTTCACTAATGGTCTTGGGCTGAGGCCTGCAGCTCCGTTTTCCATCCTGCCTCTATTACAGTGTCTTCCTTGATAAGCTTATTCAACCTGTGACCAAAAGTTGGTAACTTGGACCATCATGGGCCATTTCCACTAGCCCGATGACCACATTCTACTCTGTTTCTATAACATAGGGATTTCAACTTAACAATGCCATGTGATATAAAAGCTTTCGTCTTCTTCTAACTGAAGTAATTAACTTAGCATAATGACCCCGAAGACATATATTGCAAAGGGGGCTACCATTTATTTATTCACTGCTGGAGTTATAGTTCCAGCATGTAATATATTTCCAGCAACTATTTTTGGACTATTGTCGCATTACAGTGTTGCTCTAGCTTCTGCTATATGTATGTCAAAGTGAATCAATTTTAGGTGTACATACATCCCATCATTTTTGGATTTCCTTCCCATTTAGGTCACCAGAGAGCAGAGTCGGATCCCCTTGTTCTTTTACTTTTCTCAAAACATAGTAGTATTTTTTTAATTAAGTTAACTGGGGGTTAATTACTGTACAATATTGTGATGGTTTCTGCCACGCATCAACATTAATAAGCCATAAATATACAGGTGTCCCACCCACCCTGGAGCCGCTCCCACATGCCCTCCTATGCTATTCTTCTGGGTTGTTCCAGAATAACTTGCTTTGCATCCCCTGCTGCATGCAGATGAAAACACGAAAGATGATTTTTCTGCATGAAATATGTACTTATCTCTATTTCACATGTGAGAACATGGGTGCAGATGTTTCACGTGAAATAGGAAATCTGTATTTCATGTTTGAAAATCTACTTGTATCGTTTTCTTCATCATACATGGAACCTTGTCTGTTTCACACATAGATATCTGTGCACACATTTTCTATATGAGTGGGGAATTCTATATATTTCAGATATGAAAAGTTGGGCATATACTTCCCTGCTTGAATTGTGAAATTGTATACATTTCCTATACGAAAATCTCAAGGAACTTTTACTGACATGAAGTATGTAATTAAGATCTGGGGAGCCAATATGGAATTGGAATTATCCCTATTTCACGAATGAAATTCTGGGCACCACTGTTTCTTGGTGAAATACTTAATTCTTTGTATTTCTCATAGATAAAACAATGACTGTCGACCATGAAGTATGGAGTTCTCTGTAATGCCTGTATCAAAAAGTAGGCTTTCATTCTGTTTCAGGAAAGTTGGACTTCTCTACATTTCACATCTGAAGATCAGAATGAACATTTTCCTGGGAGAAATAAGGAAATCTATGCATTTCACACGAACCACTGGTTCTTCAGTCTCTGAAACACCTGTTTGCATTAGTGTCCCTGTGCATTGCACATGTGTGTGTACATGTGTGTGCTTGGGTCACCTGATTGTGTGTGTGTGCGTCCTAAGGTAGGTGCTCAGTGTGAAAGAGCAGACATCCTAGGCGACAGAGCGTGAGCAGCTCTGTTCCTCTGGGAAGTGCATCCGCAGGCGCCCATCCTTAGCCACACGGGTGCCTGCTCTAAGCCAGGGGCTGGCGGAAAGGGCAAGAGCTGACAGACCATAGGCCAGGGGCTCCACGGTGGTTTGGCCTGGGGCTGCGTTGTGGGGCCCAAACAGCGAGCCGAGGAAAGTGCTCTGCTTCTTCCTCAGATGACGGCTGCATTCCTAACACTGCTCAAGCCTAAGACCCAAGTTTAGGGATGGACTCTGCAGCAGGTGCACCACGGTGAGGTCTGTGTGAGCCCACCGCATCCCCGCCCCCCAACTCGCCCCCACCCCACGCCCTGCCATGGCTTGCAGTATGGATCCGAGGCGAGCACCTCTGTCCCTGAGGTACCAGGAACCCTGTCTCACCTCTGTGGATCTCTGAGCATATGGAGTCGCCCGCTGCTCCAGAGGAAATTTCAAGCTTGAGGATGGTCGCGGCGTCAGGTTCAGGGTCCCTTCCTTCGCCTCCAACTGGCCTGGCTCTCCCAGTCTCTGGTCAGGCACATCTGCACTGTTGAGCAGGCAAAAGGCTTGCGTGGACCGGTGCACAGAGCGCTGGGCCGACTTTGGCCCAGGGGTCACCTGGGGCCAGAGTGGCCAGAATTCCAAGGGGCGTGGCCCAGGAGCCAACGCCTTTAGACTCCATTTGATTGGTTCTGTCGTGAGGTCTGGAGGTCAGGGTGTAGAGTTCAGCCCCTTTCCGCTGCCATACTACGCGTGCGTGGTGGCTCACGGTTCTGCGCATGCGTGTCTCCCTTTCCCTGCTCATTGGCTGCGCACGAGTATCCTGTTGGTGGTACTGCGTTGAGTGCGGCTGCCCGGTGGGCGCGCTGTGCCGGCGTCTGCTGTGCTCTGGTGGCCACCTTCTTCGCAGCTCCGGGCTCCGGCCAGAACACCATGGCGAGTGAGACGGGGCCAGAGGAAGGCGGCAGCACCCCCGGATCCTGGATCTTGGTTGTGAGTCCGGGTCTTCAGGAGGGAGGGGCCCTGGGGCCTGTCAGCCCAGTGGGGGCGGCAGAGGCCTTGCAGGCCCCAGGTGGTGCGCCAGGCGAGGAGGCCGCCCTCTTCTGGGTGGAGGCAGCGGAGGAAGGTGCGGTCCTGGAGGAGGGAGAGCTGGCGGGAATCGGGCAGGAGTTGCAGCTGCTGGTGTTAGACGTCATGGAGGAGGTGGAGGTGATGGCGTACGAGGAGCAGGAGCAGGTGTCCTCGGAGGAGCAGGGCCAGAAACATCCACGGCCTGGAGGCCCGAGCGACCAGCCTGCACTGGAGGCGCTGGCGGCCCTGCAGGTGGAGCTGGAGCCGGTGAATAAGAGAGCGCAAAGGGCGCACGCTCGCCTGAAACATAAGAACTGTCGGAGGCGAAAGCTGCATCTAGAACACAGAAGCGCCATCATCCAGGGAATCTGTGGCTTCTGGGTCGAAGTTGTATCCCTTGGTGTGGTGGTTGTGAATTTTTTTTTTTCTTTTTTCTTTTTTTGTTTTCTTTAAACCTGGGATATTGCAGGAGCAGTTTTACAGATCTGGCAGTTCTGGTAGAAAGTTGTTTTTTTTTTGGATGATGGGTATTGGTTACCTGCATATCTGTTCCTGATATTAGGTGTGATGTTCTTGCTGTCCTGACTAGCACAAATTGATACTTGGGCTTTACTTGCAGAGGTCCCAGTCGGAATCGTCATTAGCATTAGGGACTCCTCAGAGAAAAAGCTTGTCTGGAATCCAGGTCTTCTCCAAAAAGTTGAGTGAATTTGGGGGTGGGTTTGGGATATGTAGGTGCTCATACTGGTTGTAGCTAGGAATGCTTGTTTTCCAGAAGTAAGCTACCTTGAAGGAGGCTGAGATGGAGCTTAGGGCCTTCCTGTTAGGAACAGAAGCTCCTTCTGGTAGTGCACTCATAGGCACAGCCTTGGGCCTTGTTCCGCGTTCATACAGTCTGCATCCACGGAAATGTGGCGAGTTCACTAGTAGCACGTTGAAGTCAGACAATGCCATTCTACTCTTTAGGCTAGCTTTGTTCTTCCAGCACATTTACCTCTAGCATCTAGAGGCTCCTTGACCTAAAGCAGTTTATGAACCACCCCCAGATGTCAGTTATGATGAGCAACCAGGATGAAGAGATGCTTCACTTCATGACCAACTTGGAGGTCAGGCAGGGGACCCCACTAACTGTGGAGGGGAGATGACTGGGGAGGGGAGAGGGCATGGTTTATCCCTGAATACGGGCAAGGACAGCTCTTCTGTAAAGAGGTTTCATACCCACTCCCCCTACCCCCAACACTTTGTCCTGGCAGGTGGAGGAATTCAGGCATCCCACTCATCATTGCAAGATCACTTTGTCCTTTCGGAGGAATAGGTATTTCCAGAATGAAGTGATTGTTAAGGAGTATCTCATTAACGTCCCTGGTAAGAGGCAGCTCCCTGGATTTGGGGAGTGGGGGCAGAAGAGTGTAGGTTGAGTGGGAAAGTGAGCTAGGTCTTTCTCCCATGCTCCTTTTCCTGCAGGATACCGAGCGTCTCATTCCACTCCGATTCAGTGGTCCCAGGGGTTTGAACGTAAGGCATACAGCCTCAGGCACCACGACAGCAGCGTTAACTTCTTCAATTGGTTCTTTGACCACAACTTCACAGGATCTGGCCGGATTGCTGAGGTGGGGTCCCACGTGGCCACTGGGCCGAAATTGGTGATTTATGTTGGAGTTCTTGGCGGTGCACGGGAAGGCTCAGTGTCTGGCCAGCCCTGTGCCGACCTTGCTCATTTCCCTGGCAGATCATCATAAAGGATCTGTGGCCCAATCCTTTGCAGTACTATGTGAGGAGGAAGGCTCCACCGCGAGAGGTAGCAGGAGGACGAGAGGTGAGGCGCCCAGGGGCTGAGCACTGGCATAAGGGTTGTCCAGGAACTTGGGTCGTTTATTTCACTTGTGGAGAAAGTGAGACTCTGTGGAATCCAGCGTGACACCGTGCACGGGGAAATCAGCAAGAGACAGCAAGTGTGGAGAACTGTAGTGAAAGACAGGTTCTAACTAGAGAAGCCTGAGGTAGATGAAGTGGCCTGGTCAGGCCAAAGTCACTCCAATTTATAGCTGAGTCAGCTGCACACATCTCTGAACTGTCATTCATTGGCCAACAAGTCCAGCCTCAGGCTTCTCTTAAATTGGGGTCCACCTACTATTCCTCATGAAGTCCCCTTTCCACCAGGTCTGTGAGTCTCCTTTGTACAAGGCTGTTCCCCCACTGACCCATCACTTGATTCCATTTTGGTCATCACGCTTTTTTTTTTTTTTTCCGTTGCATCTTTTTCACCTGCCACCCTCACTGTGAGAAACTGACCACTGTGAAGGATTATGGAGAATAGTTTTTTATTTATTTTAACTGGAGCATAATTACTTTATAATGCGGTGACCGGTTTGGCCGTACATTGGCCAACATGAATTACCCAGAGGTATACACGTGTCCCCCGAATGGTGAACCCACCACTCACCGCCCTCCCCTCCCTGTCTTTCTGGGTTGTCCCACAACATGACTTTAGTTGCCTTGCTTCACGCATCAAACTCACACTGGTCATCTGTTGTTCAGAAGGTAATGTACATGTCTCAGGGCTGTTTTCTCAAATTAACCCACCCTCACCTTCTCCCACTGAGTCCCATGTCTGTTCTTTATATGTCTGTGTCTTATTTGCTGCCCTGCGTGTTGCATGTTCAGTATCACCTACATGGTGCTCAACTCCAGATATTTGTGTTAACATACAGTGTTTGTTTTTCTCTTTCTGACCCACTTCACTCCCTGTAATAGGCTCCACGTGCATTCCATCTCACTAGAACTGACTTTGATGCATTCCTTTTTAGAGCTGAGTCACACACCATTGTGTTTCGGTACCCCAACTTCCCTATCCCTTCATCTGCCGATGGGATATATAGGTTGCTTCCGTGTCCTAGGTATTGTAATAGTTCTATGGGGAAGACTGGGGTACATGTCTTTTAGTATGTGCTTAGAGGACATGTAAAAATTCACAGACTCTGTCTCCTGGCAACTGACTTGAAAGAGTAAAGTTGTCTTTAGTGTTCTCAGAGAGGGTAGGTTTTCATATCTGTGTCTCTGTCTTTTTTGAAAGGAACCGCCCCTGCTCGACTTTGAGACGTTTATGAGGCAGTGTCCCCCTTTCCCTAAAATAGAAAACCTAAGAAGCTGCTTCATGTGAAGATCAATGGCCAGCAGAGTTCTCTTGGACGGGAAAGTAGTGAAGAGTGGTCTGGTGGTGAAACGGATCGAGAGGGAGACACAAATAAACCTGAAATAATGCCGAAGGACAAATAAAAAGCGTCAACTGTATGCGTCTGCGTATTGTTTGGGGAGGGCCTCAGGACAAAAACTTCAGCTGCATGTAGGATTCTCAGTTTACCGCGTAGGAAGTACCAGTCCATGGAGAGTTGTAGAGGTGGTTAAGTCATATGTGGGTGTTGTGTCAGGAGACACAGTTCTTCCTGTGGGGTGGGGGTTGGGGAGGATGGAGAAAGAAGATGAGGGGCCCATTAACTGTGGGTCTGGCAGTTTTACAAGGGAAATGTGGATGTCCACGGACAGGGTCTGGTGAACAAGGGCCAGAGAGTGAAAAGGTGGAACGCAATTTTGTTGGAAGGTGGTGCCCCAGGTATCTTCTCTGTTGCACAGCATCAGACATTTTAAGAGTACAGAACAAGGAAAAAGCCTTAACATTCAACTCACTATGAAGCAAGAAGGCATTGCAAAGAACTTACAGACAAGAAAAGTTTAGGACAGGGTCCCCCAATGCCTAATATTTCCTGCCAGTGCTTCAGTACCAGGGGTGGCTTTAGCTCTAACTTGTGCTGGAGTGAAGAGTGCAGAGATAGTCACGGGTCGGTGAGTAAAAGTGAACTGTGGATGGTTGACTTGCTGGTCAGTCTCTGGAAACTTGCCATGACTTGTGTCCCAGTCTCTTCAGGGCTTTCACTTAGGCCCTAAGGTCTAGGTGCTATTAGATTTGACTGCACACTTGGATGTGTTGTGTAAGGTTTTCTTCCACTGAATATCAATGCGTGTGAGACTTGGCGGGTTTCTGATGAATTCATGAGCATTCTGTCTCAGTCACCCTGAGCTGCATTTGCTTCCTGTTCCCTGGATGTGTTCATGTTTTCCTCTGTTTAGAATGAAGACCGGGCGTCTCCATTGTGTCTGCCCATGAATGTGAGTTGATGTTCCTTCCTGCGGGTCTGCCTTTGCCTCCTGTCTTCTTTCATGATGCACCCGTGCTTGTGCTGTTACGCACAGCTCTGCTGCCATAGCTCTCTGAGTTCTTACACTGCCCTGTTCAACACTCCTGCATTGTGTTGCTCGTATGCCCTCTTTTTTTTTATTTTTTTAATTTGTGTATCTTGTTAGATTGCATGTGAATTTGACCCTTTCTTTCACTCCTGGATCAAATGCTTCCAGCATCTTGAATTGTGACTTTTTTAAAGAGTTCCGTGATATCTGTGCTCAACAAGAAATACGTTATCGCAGGAATAGTTAACAGTGACCCACATTTGGAAACAAGAGTACCTACACACTTAGAGTTATGCCCAACGGGCAGGAATATCACTCGCTGAAGTGAGAGTATTAGTTAGGATCACAGAGGGCAAAGATGTTGCAGGAATGCCTCTGTCAGGAAAGATTTAGGGTTGACTGGTTAAGTGTTCTAAAAAACACTAGTGCCGGATTGAAATACGTTGACTTTTACCCCCACCCATGTATTCTTGCGTTGATCATTACAGTTATGATGAAACTGACATTACCCATGCAGAATTTCTTCATGATTTTAAGTGAATTATCACCCAGGTGATAAGAATTGGGGCTTGCCTTTCTGTAAAGAGAAAGTTGTTGAAGAATTGTTGTCCTCAGTGACCCAGGGAAAAGGGGTGCATGATCAATTTCCAGTTCAAAACCCCTTGCTATTTCCGTGTTGTTTCTGGAAGTAAAGCACAGGGAATGGAATCACGCCAACCTGATTGGCACTGTGAGCCAGTCCAAGGCGATAGGATTAGGGAACGCAGGCACACGTCACTCAACTGTCCACAGTGAGGACTTCCAACCCTGCCAGCCTCTTTGCATGTCAGTCCCCCTCACGAGCAAATCCCATTCACCTTCCAGGATATATCGTGGAAGTAGACGAGGACACTGACTTGATCAACTAGCGAGTGAAGCAGATAACTGGGACTAAAAAAGAGGGGTGCTTACCAAAGTCCGTTATACTGCACAAGTAAGCCAAGAGTCGTGCATGTGTGCAAGTTTCTTTTCAGACTTAGGGGGTGTGTGTGTATGTGTGCGTGCACACGCATGTGCGCTGGCAAAAATGGGTGTGTGAGCTCTCTGAACTGGCCTGGCTGGGGGATGGAAGAATGGACACTGGAAACGTGAAAGAGCTTGTGTAAGGTACAAAGACCTTGGGGCAGCAGAAGCACTGACGTGATGGAAAAAAGCCCAGGGATCTCTCCGACAGAGCAAGCTGTAAGTGTAAACGTGGATCCCTGAGCAGAAAGGAGCGGCAGGAAAAAAGCACCCGGGGGCAGTCAGGGAGGATGTGAAGGGGCAGAGAACGAGAGTGGGCCTGATTCCCAGGCACAGAAGAGGGGCTACACACAGCCCCTAGGACACCCGGCTACAGAGGGTTTTCTGTCCTCAAGTGCAGCATTCTTTCCCCGACATGACCAGCCACATGAACCCAGGTTGCCCTCTTCTGTAAGGCTTGCGAGACGGATGGCACTGTAGCATCAGCAGCTGCTACGTGCAGAGTTTGCCAGTTTGAAACCACTCCATAAAAGGGTGTCTTAGGTTGATCCTCTCACCCCCTCCCAATCCCACAGGCCTGGGCTGATGGGGTTAGCTGGCATGTGTTCTCTCACCTGGAGGCTGGATGAGAACAGAACTAGTTTGAAAGGACCTCTGTACAATGAATGTTCAGACTTCAATTCCTCTGGCACTGGTGAGTCATGGCTCTTAGCAGGACACTGTCCTTAGCATCTCTGTATTAAGAGATGCTTCATCTCTAAATCTCTCTACAGAGAGAATTCCATGTTTGTGTCACATTTTGACATGTGGGCAAAAGTGTTCTATGTGCAGCACGGAACTCGGTATTTCACATATGAATTCATGCATGAAGTTTTCATGAATGACATATGCAATTCTCTACATTTCACCTGTGAAAATCTCACCACAAACGTTCCAAAATGAAAATGGAATTCTCTACATTTTATATGAAAATATATGCACATACTGTTTTCCTACGTGAAATTTGGAATTCTGCGTATTTCGCATACGAAAAACTGGGTGCTGAGTTTTCCACATGAAATCTGGAGTTTTGTCTATTTCACTTATGAACATCAGGCTACTGATTTTAATACACAAAATGTGGAATTTTGATGATTTCATATATGCAATTCGGGACACTGATTTTCCTCTGTTGAGGACGGATTTCCCTGTATTTCACATAAGAAAATCTTGGCAGAGACTTACTCCATGAGATACTGAACTTTTTGTATTTCATTTAGGAAACTCTGAGCCATGATTTTCCTACATTAAATACGGATTTCTCCGCTTTGGCATTTGAAACTCTAGGCACAGAGCTTTTTCCCATGAAATATGAAATTCTTGTATTGCACACTGAATTGGGAATAAACAAGGTAACATGAAATATGGAATTTTTCATATTTCTCATTTGAAAATCTGTGTGCTGACTTTCCTTCACGAAGTGCAGAATGCCGTATATTTAACAATTGAAAGACTTGGCATCAATTTTCCTACAAGAAATATGGAATTTTCTATTTCCTACATAAAGTGATTTTCATGCTAGAGGTGTGAAAATCTCTATACTGCACCCAAGAAAATTTGTTAGAAGAAAAGTTGTTAATTCTTGGGTGGGAGCAGGACTCATGCACACCCTGCCCTGCCATGCCCTCCACCTCTTGGCAGAATATCCAGCCATCGCCCCAGAAACTCGAGTTTCAAGTCAGTGTTTTTCAAGAATAAATAGTCGAGCCTTTCTGCACTCCCCAGGGAGGGGCTACAGGTGGCTACTGATCCCAGAGCTGATTCCTTCATCTCCCAGAGGCTCTGGGATAAACCCGCCCACCCCTGCTCTGTGTAGCACAGTCTCTCCTTTGTGCCGTCCCTGCAATACCAAGGGAACTTGCCCAGCGGGTCTGATGCGGTAGATCAGGAAGTCCTACAGGTGCGTGGTACGGTATGCTCTGAGTGCCCGGGAGGTCGTGCCTGATCTCTCCTTCTCCAGAGATCCAGACGAGTTTGAAAATGAAGAACAAGTCACTTTCGAAAAAGAGGAATGTTACGGTGAATCGATGCTCCAGCACCCAAGTTCACTGCCACTCAACCAAGGTCACAGACTGGTCTAAAGGCACACAGATGCCCTCTGTGCCTGCGCAGCGCCTCCCTCCTGGAGACTTCAGTGCTCAGACCGCTGGATAGGAAGTGGTCTGAAGCTGCTCTTCCACAGACACTTAAAGGTAAGCGGAAAAGTGGTTGATAGAAATTAAAGTGAAAACATCATCTAGCAAGATGAGAACCTTGACAGGAGAGAGGAAGGAGCATGTGGCAAACAGCATGGGTGCTTGGGGCGTCTGATTCTCCTTAGTAACAACATTTGCATTGCAAAACTTATGAACATTCCCTCTTATAATTTGTCTTCCCAGGGACATGATCATTGTATTGTAATCTGTCAAAATCCACTGAGTTTCATTAGAAATATGAATTTTTGCAACATATGCAAAAGAATTCTAGCCTAATGAGGCTAGAAATAGGCTAGTCATAACAGTGGTTTGAAATACTACTTCAAGATATGAAACTTAAATTTCAGGACAAAGTGTTCTATTATTTTTTTATAAAGCATCATGAAATATCCAAAATATCTTCCCTTACTGTGTTGATTGAAAAAAAAACCCAAAAAACACTCTTCTAAAATTTCGGTTACTTGATAAAATAATGAGTTAAATATGAAAAAAAAAAAAAATCCAGAGTAAGAGGCCTTGCATACAGTAAGCTATGTAATCATTTCCGTTTGACATTAGTCATAGTGGTGGTCACTCAAATAAGAAATACCTTGTATTTATCCAAACACCCAATAAAGCAAAATTCTCAGGTGGAAAAAAAATAAAAACATGGGTTCCGGAAAAGAGGAGCCCTGATGAGATAAAGCTGCATTGCCCCATTCTGGTCAGGTTAAGAATATGCTCGAACAGTGACCAGCACAGTGAGTAATCCTTACTAAATGGCTCTCTGTCCTTTTGATTAGATGCCATCTGCTCCCTTTCACTAGTTGGGGGTATTTTATTTCTCTTTAGCCCCTGATCACCACCACCCAAGGGAGGGGCTGAGGAAAAAGCGACAGCAACATCTCTGAGTAATAAACCCGCTGGCATCTCTCATGGGAAAGAAGAAGGATTCCATAATTTCACTTTCCAGTACCCAGGGGGAGATGGTCCCAGCATATGCAGGTCTTCCTGGCCAGCATCCACTGCATCAGATCCGCTGGGAGGCTCCCTTGTGGTGCAGGGGTGGTGGGGAGGAGAGTCTGTGCACACAGAACAGCAGTGGGCGAGTTAACCTAAGTGCCTCTGGGAGACACAGGTGGTCAGCTCTGGGAACAGAGTCATGCAAGCAGGTTATTAGAAGAGCCACGTCTTATTCTGCACCCAGGAAACATTTTTTTAGTAACCTTCTCAAGATCTCAGAAGTTAGGATGTTAAATACCATGATGTCAAGCTAGTGGGCGAACAAGTTAATTACACACAATCTGTATGTTTATTGTGTTTATTCATTTTCTTGGTCATGCTGCACACCTTAGGGGATCTTAATTTCCCAGCCAAGGGACTGAACCTACACCCTCAGCAGCGAAAGCACGGACTCCTAGCCACCACTGGACTAACAGGGAATTCCTCATCTTCTTAAATCTGAGTCATTTGGTGAAGAACAGAGCAGAGACTGTGATCACCCCTATTCCCACCACCTCCAACTCACCACTTTCTGATATTACGACTTACCTGCTTCCAATCTTGTACACACTCACAAATGTCTCTGACAAATGACCCAGGTGAAGGTGTGTGTGTGTGCGTCTGTGTGTGTGTGTGTGTGGGTGTGTGGGGTTGTGTGTGCTTATGGGCACATTGGCAAGAGCTTGAAGATATCTGATGAAGAGCTTCTGTCAGCTGGTTGGTGTCTCTGTGATTGTCCATCCAACCTCCTCTGGAGGGAATGCCAGAATTTGCAGCTGAGCCCTTTCAGATTAAGTCACCCCAGTCAGTGTCCTTCTGGGCTGCCTGCCCCAGTGGTGACATTTGCTTTCAGATTTGAGGCATCACTCAAGGCATCTCTGTGGATCCTGCAGGGATTTTGTTGTCCCCAGTTTGATATTCAAGCTGAGCCTGAAGCACAGGAGAGAATGACCCAGTGCTTCCCATTTCCAAATTCTCTCTTCTCTGTCGCAGCCCTGGTGTTAAACTGGGGATACTGAAGGTATAGTTCCAAGTGTTGTTTCATTCCTAGTGCATCACATCTCTACCCTTAAACTCATCGCAGAAAATCCAGAAACAACAAAATAATAGAAAAAGAAGAAATGTCAGCCAAACCCACCCATTGAGAGGCCCTGGTACCATGCTGAGCTGCTCCCCACCCAGGCTTTTCCTCTCGGAAAGGCCTTCACTTTTGAAGTTTTGGGTCTACACATTTCCTTGTGATGTCGAGTGATTTTGCAGAGCTATACCAGGGGCTTCCCCAGTGGCTCAGAGGTTAAAGCGTCTGCCTCCATTGCGGGAGACCCGGGTTCAATCCCTGGGTCGGGAAGATCCCCTGGAGAAGGAAACGGTAACCCACTCCAGTATTCTTGCCTGGAGAATCCCATGGACGGAGAAGCCTGGTAGGCTACAGTCCACGGGGCTGCATAGAGTCGGACACGACTGAGCGACGGAATGGAACGGATACCAGGCTTCTGGTGGAGGGAGAGAAAATGGTGTTCCAGGAAAGCTGGGGTTTTCATTCTCATGCTCCAGCTGCGATCAATGACAAATTCCCCACTATTCCCCCTTCAGGTTCCCAGCTGCCGCTCATGTCATTATCTTCCCATGACGCTCTGACGTGTTCCCAGGGCATGCTTCACGCTGATAGAGGGTGATATATGCAAAGTACTCTGTACATATGCAATCGACTCGGCCTGATTAGTAGTAGTAGTATTTATTCTTTTGCTTCAGTACTGTGAACAGACTTTCTCTCGTTGGGGCAAGCAGGGGCTACTCCTCATTGCCGAGTGCAGCCTTCTCATTGAGACAGCTTCTCCTGTTGCAGTGCAAGGGCTCTAAAGTATGGTCCGGTAGTTGTGTCCTGGGGCCTTAGCTACTCTATAGCATGTGAAATCCTCTTGGGCCAGGGATTGATCCCGTGTTCCCCCTGCATTGCCAAGTGGATTCTCAACCACTGGACCCCCAGAGAAGTCTGACTGCCTAATTTAAATGACAAAATTAAGATGGGGAATGCCTATGGAAAGACACAGAGGTGCTCACAGCATAGGAAGAAAGGCTTAGCAGCCAGGCCGTTTCAGGCATATGACGCAGGCAAATCTAGGGATCAAAGTACCAAAAGCCCATGGTGTTTTCTTCCAGAATCTTCTCTTGGGATGAACCAAAGGCAACCACTTTTTGGAATTGCCTTCCAGCTTCAAAGTCCAAAGTGGGAAGCAGAGAGGCTTCCCTTGGCTTGGCCACTCACTGCATGCAGGGAACAGGATGACTGCCCCTCAAAAATCTAGACATGTTCTTTGATACCAGAAGCAAGAGGATGGAGCCTGACTGGGCACGAGCACAGGAAGCCACCGTTGATCAGGAAGTGAATGAAAGCCCTGATCCTGCTACCCCCAGAATGCAGATTCAGCACCCTCACACATTCAGAGACATAGTGAAACACAGCCCTAAGCCCACCCATGGTCTCCTGGTGAAAAGTGCCCTCCTCCCCACAGTAAGACAGTCTCTTCTCCATCCCGCAGCCCTCTTCCTCCTCCCCAGCACCTACAGCTTCTCCCCTATGGCTTCCACAGTTCCGCCCCAGGAGCCAGCCTGTGCCATGATTTCGGTGTGCACAGTGGACTGGATGAACAATCTGGCCCTCCTCTACCACTGGGTGAATGGGATCACAACACCTACAAGAACAATGTTGGCAGTGAGCTGGCCAGGCAGAGGGCCACCCATGGTGGTTGGAGGGTCTGCCTGCCTGGGCTCCAGGCGCACCCTGGACCGAGGGAAATTCATCAAGAATGGGTGCTGTCATTCATATCCCAGCGGCTCGGTGCCAGGTTCCAAGAGGCTTACAAATCCTAGCTCACTCAGTGCCGCCCTCATTGACACCGTCTGGGAGAGGATCTCATCATCCCCACTTTGGTTCTGGGGAAGCTGAGGGACAGATGACTTGTCTTGCCCATCCACGATTTATGCCTCCAGCCCCACCGAGGTGTTCCACATGTGGTCCTCGGGCCAGCAGCATCAGGGTCACCTGCAGGCTCGTTGGAAATGCAGAGTCTCTGGTCCCCACCTCAGACCTGTCAGATCCACAGCTCTGGGGTGGGCCTGGCCCTCTGCATCTTAACTGGCCCTCCAGGTGATTCTGATGCTTGTTGAACATTTGAGGACCACAGGCTTCAGCCCTGACTACTCCGACTGTGTTCCCTGGTACAGCCACATGAGCATCACCTGGGAGCTTGTTAGAAATGGGACTCCAGGCCCCTGCCAAGGCAATGGAGTCAGGTCTGTGTCTTTAACAAGATTCCCAGGTGATTTCTGAAAACACTGGTTCACAAGCTTGGCTCGTATTGGAGTCCCCTGAGGATCTGCTCTTTGTGGCTTAGCTGCTGCTTGGCATTGGGACTTACAGAGTTCCCTGGGTGATTCTACTGTGCAGCTAAATCAGGAAAGCCACCAGCTTCATTGTCAGGACAGCATTGGTTTATCACACTGAGCAAGAAACCTGGAAGGTGCTGGAGGCTGGGTTGATTCACCAATGGCCAGGCCCTTGATCACTATTTCTGGAATTCTCTAGGCCTTTGCCTCTTTTCAGGTGAGGCTGCTTCTACCCCACGAGGCACGTGGGGATGTTTCTGATTATCACTATGTCTCTTAACAGCTACTGGCTGGTAAAGGAATAACCATTTCTTTTCATAGTGCCTCAAATCACTCCTAGGAATCGCTGTTCACCTCTTAGCATTCAAGACCACCTCCCTAAACTCCGAAACAACATTATGGGATCCAGACTCGGTTCAGAAGATCTGTGACTAAATATAGAAGACTTAGCCTCATATAGGACACCCATGTTCTGCTTCTGGGGATTCTAGGCCCACATCCGCGGTCCACAGGGCTAATGTTAAGAACCAGAACTTGTGTGAGGGAACCAGTTTATTTCCAGACATCTCAAGGAACACGTCAGGGATCTCAGACCCTCAGTGGCCAGGTGAGAAGATTCCAGAAGCAATTTACGATTTTCCAGATCCACTTCAGAGAAGCATAAACCCACTTCAGGGGAATCAAACACCTCTCCAGTAACCTCCAAGTTACCTCGTGGTACACTGGACAGTCTACTGGTTCTAGAATCCTATTTAACTTCTGACGATATCATCCCGATTTAGGAACCCTGTGCTTTGTGCTTTGTTTCTCAGTTGTGTTTGACTCTTTTTGATACCATGAACTGTAGCCCATCAGGCTTCTCTGTCCTTGGAATTTCCCAGAGAAGAATATTTGGGTGGGTTTTCACTTCCTGCTTCAAGGGGATCTTCCCAACCCAAGAATCAAACCTGTATCCCATGTCTCCTTTATTGCAAGCAAAGTCTTTACCTGTGAAGCCGTGGGTGGAGCCCTTTAACTCTGAACTGACTTTCGTTGAAACCCACTTCAGTTCAGCCCTACATGCTTAGTTGCTCAGTTGTGTCTGACTCTTCACGACCCCATGGACTGTAGTCCACCAGACTTCTCTGTCCATAGAGATTCTCCAGGCAAGAATACTGCAGTGTGTTGCCATGCCCTCTTCCAGGGGATCTTACCAACACAGGAATCAAACTCAGTCTCCCACATTGCAGGCGGATTCTTTACAATCTGAGCCTCCAGGAAAGCCAAAGAATGCCAGAGTGGGTATCCTATCTCTTCTCCAAGGGATTTTCCCAACCCAGGAATTGAGCCAGGGCTTCCTGCATTGCAAGTGAATTCTTTACCGGCTGAGCTACTAGGGCAACCCTATTTAAGAAACCATGAGCCCACTGCAATGAACCCAGATTCAACCTGAGATTCCTAGACTCACTTTAGGAAAATGTGAATCATCATCATATTATCGTTCTCAAAATAGTAGCTGTATCATCGGTTGAGCATGTTTTGGACTAATAACTGTTGATGAAAAGTCTTCTTAGGAATGAAATTAAAAGGACAATTACTTAAGGTCAAAAAGTAATATATAACCAACAACTGAGCTTAAAGTGAAACTTATACATGGTTGTCATAAATATGACTCATTAGGAATTACCTAGGGCTCATTAAAATGGTTGTCCAAAGGATTCATATTTTAGAGTTCATATGACCTGTTGTGATGGAAGTAGTATACCATCCATTTTGGAAGATGAAAGTTCCCAGGTTTTTGACTGCATGACAATCAGAAGTTCCAAGTAAAGTTTGCATTATAGTTAGGACCATCTCAGTATACTATATTCACACAACAAGACAAGGAACATGTGGTTTTGTGGCAGAGTGAGCTCCGGGAGTTGGTGATGGACAGGGAGGCCTGGCGTGCTGTGATTCATGGGGTCACAAAGAGTCGGACACGACTGAGCGACTGAACTGAACTCAACTGAGTATAACTGAAAACAGTAAGATGCCTGAAAAACCTTTTGGTTATGTTACAATGGAAGTATACATTACTCATTCTGAAAATCACTGAGGTTCATGGAGGTTCCTTTTGATATCCAGAGAGGAATTTAAAGCTAGCCCATACTAAGTTTCAAGACAAATGATGCCCTTTATTCAGTATAGGAATTTCAAGAAACTGCAGTTTTCCAAAGGAAAGTGAATAGAAAAATCAAATGAAGGAGTCGGGTACATTTGGACAATTCCTCTGTCCTTGGAGGGACAGAGGAATTCTTACAGGGGAAATGGTTCATGTGTAGAGGAAGACAAAGAGGTAACATACCAAGAGGGAATGAAAGAAAGGAAGAGGGATAAATTTTAGAGACTGGGACTGACATATAAACACTACTCTCTCTCTCTCTCTCTCTCTCTCTCTATATATATATATATATATATATATATATACACACACACACATACATACATATATATATATAAAACTCATAAGGACTTACTAGTATCTGTTACAAGGAACTCTGTTCAATACTCTGTCATGGCTTATATGGGAAAATGATCTAATGAAGAGCAGATAGGTGTATATGTGTAAGTGATTCACATTGCTGTACACCTGAAGTTAACATAACATTGTTATCAAATACACTTCGATAAAAATAAGTTTTTAAACAGCTAATATAACGTAAGGCTTGCAGTAGAGAGCTACTGTTGTAATGGTGAAAGTTTTAAGGACAGCAGAAGTGATGGTGGAGTGGATAGAGATGAAAATTCAGCAAAGAAAGACCAAATAAATGGCAAGGACAGAAAGACAAGGAATTTCTCAGACTGGGGGTCTTGTTCTGATATCTTAGGTAGAAGCTGACCATCTCTCCTGATGTCGTCTGCTCAGGCCCAAGTTCCTGGGAAATAGGAACAGCCTATAAAGAACTATCTATCTCATAGTCCTTTCTGCCCTTGGGCACTGAAGAGAGTACCTCAGTTTAACTCCCCAAGTGGGGTGAAGGAGTTGTATTCAAGAGTAATATGTATACCCTTTCAATTGAGAGATGCAAATCCTGGGTTAGAACCCTTGGCTTTTCTCAGCATTTCTAGGAGGATAAAGATTTGTATTTGCTGTTGATGAATGAAAATTTGAACACACTTGATGTTTAATGATATTTAGAAATTATTATTAATATACTTGTATGTCTGTTTTCTAGTAATGTGATGGCCTACTCTTTCTTGTCCATTGTCCACTGGAAGAGGACAAAGGACGTCAAAACTCATTTGTGTCATAGCACTCAAAAGTGGAAAAACAAACTGAGACATTGGTAAGAAGTTTATTTAAAAAAAGAATTAAATAGAAGAACATTTCCATCTCAGAATCTGCAAATATTTTAAAATAAAAAAGAATTCTTAAAGTAAGTTTTGTTTTTTTTTTTTTTAAGACTATGGAATGAGCATAATCATTCCATAATGATTATGGAATGATTTTCCTAGCCTAGGAGAAACTAGGCAGAAGCTTATGGGGGCACAAGCAAATGGGTGAGCAGGAAGTAAAATATCATCTTTCTAAGAGAAAATTTCTCTTTCTGCCAACTTATTCTCAGTATAAGCTGTTAGGAAGTATGTTCTACCTTAGTTTGTTACTGCTTGCTACAAGTTGAGAACAGGTCAAAATTTAGGGCATTCCCATCCCTTTTAGAATTTTCCAGAGTTTGTTGTGGTCCATACTGTTGAAGGCTTTGGCATAGTCAATAAAGCAGAACTAGATGTTTTTCTGGAACTCTCTTGTTTTTTCTATGATTTTGGTAATTTGACCTCCTGTTCTACTGCCTTTTCTAAATCCAGCTTGGACATCTGGAAATGCATGGTTCATGTACTGTTGAAGCCTGGCTTGAAGAATTTTGAGCATTACTTTACTAGTGTACCTTTCTTTGGATTGGAATGAAAACCGGACCTCTTTCAATCCTGTGGCCAATGCTGAGTTTTCAAAATTTGCTGCAATATGTGTGATTCACAGGAAAACAGCAATAACAAAATAAAACAGCTAGCATCACAAATATCCATTCATCCAAGAGTGGTAGAAGGAAGGAAGGGGACGAGGGAGTGGGGAATGACACAGGGAGAAAGAGGATTCAGATCAGTGCCTGCCCAGGGCTGGCAAATGCTAGAAAAGAGTTGAGAAAAATCAGTGGTCCTTCCAGACCCTCAAGTATTTAAGGTCCATGCTGGTGTCAGGAAGATTCTGCCTTACATGCACCTAACACAGAAATCTGGATTCCTCACATTTCTCAGAGAGAATGGAACATGGCTAGAGCCCTCAAAGGGGAGAACCAGCCAACACTATATTACTTACTTATAACAGCTTACTAAGAAATTCTAAGTATTTTTGTAAATGGGGAAGTATTATAAAGATTAGTAGACATCAGTATTAAAATAAGACATAAACACTGAAAATGGAGCTACAGTATTGCTTTTCTAAAAGTAGTAAAATCTAGTATACTTCCAAATATAAATATACAAGTATATTACAATTTATATATGTATGAATATATACAAATGTAAATATTTATGTATCTATGAGCGTGTATGCATGTATATTATATATGGGTATATAAACTATGTGGATAAATTCTAGGGAAAGCCTTGGAAAATAAGTTTTAGTTCTGTCTTGCATTAAGTGTATTTTCTTCTATTACATATGATTTTGCATGTTAATTCCTAGAAAGAAGAATTTTATATTAGGGAAAATAATTTACAATTTATAAAGTTTATAATTTTATAAATTTTATAATTTATAAAATAATTTATCAATTTTAAAAGGTTACAATTTTTCCAGTTTCTTCGGGTATAGACATGCATTAGCTGAAAGCGTATTTATTACACAGAAGCTGAGGTGACAGAAATTGCAGAAATTTTCCTTAGTGGATCTCTTCATTTTGTTAATTTTTGAATTTTCAGTGAAGAGCATTACCTGTATTTGCTTACTGAGAAAATTCCAAATGTGTTTACTTCAAAGACACTAAGATTTTGACTCCTAAATGTTTTGAGTATTTTCCTTATGTTTTCTTAATTTTATTATTACTTTTGTTTTGTATGAAGAAAAAAGAAAATCACACGCAACTAAAGAATATGCCAGGCAAGCGTGATCATATTGGTGACATTTGAGACGGCAATAAATTACGAAAAACATGTGATGGTAAAAGTTCTCTTTTGTATTTTGTAGTAATTAAGGCGAGTGGTAAATCTATTCATTGAAAAAGAAACGTAGAACACTTGGCTCTTCTTATTTTATTATTATTTTTTAGACTTTCCCTCAAAGGTCTCCATTTACCCCTCCCCCGCCTCTGTATTCTCTTCCTGTCCTACTTTCCCTGAGGCTCAGCTCGCTATACATCCGGGTTTCTTACGCTCGTCTCCTGGTGCCATACATCCAGTTCCTTATGCTCTTGACGGAAGAGGCACGGCCGCCTTCAACGGTAGTTTAGCTAGCGGTCAGCTGAGGAAGGTTGGTGTTGCGTGTTCGCAAGAACGAGGCGAAAAAAGGTACGGAGTTGCACATTTTAAGATTGGAAAACAGATTTAGACCCTACGAGAACATGTTTATAGTTATAGCGTCTGTGTTTACTGGAGAAAAATAGTAACTCAGACTGATTTTTTCCTGTCAGGCCTTTTCCTGTAAGAACTAATAACTGAGTGAAATGTATGTGTGTGTGTGTGTGTGTTTGAGTTTGTACCTTCTCCTGAAAAGTCTTATCAGTTTAATTCTTGAAAAGTATCTTTAATTTTTATTCCTTGGAGAATCAGTGCCTGAAGTAGCCATGGAAAGCCAGTGAAGGTGGAGAGTCCTTTTGTCTGAATGGAGGGCTGGGGGATGGACGGGAGGGTGGGGGTGGGCAAAGAAGGGGGTTTGAAACGTCTGGATATTGGCCGTGGGAAGATTTACTGGGCATATACTCCTTCCCTGGGACTGAGAAAGCTGCTTTTGCTTTCTTTTATTTGGTATATAACGCTGGGCTTTTCTCCATCCGCTTATGGCTACTAGTGCGGAATGTTGGCTGCTTTTGGTGTGTAATTCGTTTTTTTTTCCGTTGGTTTGGGGCTGCTAGTCACGTGGAATGTTGCTTTGGTTTCTCGTGCAATGTTGCTTTGGTTTGCAGTTCGGCTTTTTTCCGTTGGTTTCGGGCTGCTAAGCGCGTGGAATATTACTTTCGTTTCTCGCCTAGTGTTACTTTGGTGTGTTCTTGTTTTTTCTTGTGTAGTGTTCCTTTGGTGTGTAATGCGGCTCTTGTTTTTACTCGCATAGTGTTTCTTTGGTGTGTGATGCGGCTTTTTTCCGTTGGTTTGGGACTGCTGCTGCTGCTGCTAAGTCACTTCGGTCATGTCCGACTCTGTGTGACCCCACAGACGGAAGCCCACCAGGAAAGGCCCCCGTCCCTGGGATTCTCCAGGCAAGAACACTGGAGTGGGTTGCCATTTCCTTCTCCAATGTGTGAAAGTGAAAAGTAGAAATGAACTCGCTAGAAGGCAATGGCAAGCCACTCCAGTACACTTGCCTAGAAAATCCCATGGATGGAGGAGCCTGGTAGGCTGCAGTCCGTGGGGTCGCTAAGGGTCAGACACGACTGAGCGACTTCACTTTCACTTTTCACTTTCACACATTGGAGAAGGAAATGGCAACCCCCTCCAGTGTTCTTGCCTGGAGAATCCCAGGGACGGGGGAGCCTGGCGGACTTCCGTCTGTGGGGTCACACAGAGTCGGACACGACTGAAGTGACTTAGCAGCAGCAGCAGCAGCAGCAGTCATGTGGAAGTTTGCTTTGGTTGCTCGCGAAATATTGCCTTGGTGCGGCTTTTTTTCTCTCCACTTGGGGCCGCTAGTCTTGCAGAATGTTGCTTTGGTGAATAATGCGCCTTTTTTTCGGTTGCCTTGGGCCTGTTGGGCGAATTGCCTCTTCGGTGTGTAATACGTGTTTTTTCTCTTCGCTGGGGTCTGCTAATCGTGCAGAAGGTTGCTCTGGTGTGTAATTCGGCTTTTTTACATTGGCTTGGGGCTGGTCGTTGTGCGGAATGCGGCTTTGGTGGGTAACGCGGCTTTTCTCCCTCTGCTGGGGGCTGCTGCTGCTGCTGCTAAGTCGCTTCAGTCATGTCCGACTCTGAACGACCTCATAGACGGCAGCCCACCAGACTCTGCCATCCCTGAGATTCTCCAGGCAAGAACAATGGAGTGGGTTGCCATTTCCTTCTCCGGGCTGAATGTTGCACTGGTGTGTAATTCGGTCCGCCCCCGCACCTCCCCACCCATGTTGGCTTGGGGCGGCTAGTGCGCTAGACTGTTGCTTCAGTGTGCAAACCGGCTTTTCTCCCTTGGCTTGGGGCTGCTAGTTGTGGGGCCTGTTGCTTTGGTGTGTAATCCAGCTTTTCTCTCTCGGCTTCCGGCTGCTAGTCGTGGGATATTGCTTTGGTGTATAACTTAGGTTTTCTCCCTTGCCTTGGGTGTGCAAATTGTGCATCGCGATGTAACAGCCGAGGCTCCGTTTGGTTTCACGTGCACTTCTTTAAACAGTTTTTCTCCGAGATAGTGACAGTAGTTGGAAAACTTAACCAATATACCTAACCATTTTACTTACATGACTTTAAAGTTTTCAAATGTCGAACTGTTGATTATTTTAACAAAAACGGTCAAATTTTAATGTTCGTAAAAGTTAACATTATTCAGTTTGACGCCATGATTCTTACTCTACCACAAAAACCCACAGGTTAAATTTCCCTCAACAAAGTATTTTATTCTTTTGTGGCTTTTATGACTTAGTATTGCAGAAGTTTTTGAATGTAAGTGTATTTTAAAGATAATTTGTAGGGTAATTAATATAAACGTGAGAAAATGGAGGAAATTTGAAAATCTGTTTAGTATATTTTATGCACATGTTATAAAACTTAGATACAGTATTTAGGTTTTAATGAGTGAAACCTTTAAATAATGCAGCTCAAAAGAGATTTACAGCAGCCGTCTAATGTAATTTAAACTTCCAGGCTTTTGTCATCTGTAAAAAACGTCATTCGTTAGTTCAGCGCTTGTTTTCCTTTTTGCGTTACAAGTTTCCTTGTCTTTTTAGTAAACATTTTTTAAAGTTAAGTTTTTTTTTTTTTTTAATGACACTTGAACATTTTGGCTCATAATTAGTTTTTTGGCATATTTTTTGCCACCTAACAGTAAAACGATGGAAGCAGATAGGCCTGGAAAACTCTTCATAGGAGGCCTCAGTGCTGAAACAACGGAGAAGTCTCTTGAAGCTGATTTTGGGAAATACGGTCACATTATGGAAGGTAACTGTAGAATCAATATACATTAAGTCGTTAAAGCATGTGTATACTTTGAGTAGTTTGAGATTTTTTTTTTTAATTGATTAAGCACTTGGCAGTCAGTGAAAGGGTCTCCTCTTACTGAAAAGGGAAGAAAAGAGTGCTTTTAAAATGTACTAATGGTCCTGGGACATGAAATAGAATAAGATATGGTAATTGTAGAATTCTTGAGATTATTTACTGTTAGTTTTTAAAATACTAGAGGCTATACATAAAAATCAAATTGTGTGGTGTTTTTATATCATATATAAAATAATATATAGATTTTTGTTGCTTTTAAGTAACTTTCAAAAGTTTCTACTCTATTGATAACATTCAAGTATGTTAAAGGGGTCTTATGAGAAAGCGTCAAAGGAGTGATTATTTTGAAAACAATAAAGTTCAGTTTTATGTGACATTTTAAATTAAAAAGATTTATGTATATTACTCACTGGAAAAGACTCTGATGCTGGGAAAGGTTGGGGGCGGGAGGAGAAGGGGACGACGGAGAATGAGATGGCTGGATGGCATCACCGACTCTGTGGACATGAGTTTGAGTGTACTCCGGGAGTTGGTGATGGACAGGGAGGCCTGGCGTGCTGTGATTCATGGGGTCGCGGAGAGTCGGACACGACTGAGCGACTGAACTGAACTGACTGAAGGCTTCACTCTCCTTTTGTGACATAAACACTGGATCCTCTGGTTGGGAAGAGATTGAAGTTAATACCCAGCAGTAACAAAATAGATTAAATCTGTCTTCTATTAGCATTCAAGTGTAAACACAAATAGGTTTTAACCTTCAGCACTCTACCGGTATTCCATTCTGTATTTTAAGTCTTGGCATTTTCTATTTAAGTCAGTCTTCACTGTTTCAGTGTTACGAATAAAAATTTGTCCCTTAGAGGCAGAACTGTTTTTAAACATTGGAGAATTGCTTTACAATATTGTGTTGGTTTCTTGCAGTCTATCAGCATGAATCAGCCATAAGCATCCCACTTCTTTAGCTAGTTACAGAGCACTGTGTTTGCTCCAGGATTTCCCCCTCTGTGGATTGTTATATTAAATAAAAAAGTCTATTTCCCCCATTTTGTATTGTGGGTCATGGGCTTTTGTACTCATGATATCCTGTTAATTGTTAAATTATCTCTAAAGCTTCTACATTCCCTTAGTGTGACTACATTAATTCCCTATTATCTATAGTTATGGTTCTAGTATATTTCAGGCATGTGGCACAAGCTGACCCTTGTACTTTCATTTTTCAGATATGGTAATACCTAAAAGTTAAGTTTGACCCAGCTTTGGGTCACAGAGATAAAGTTTCCTTGAGACTACTTGATGGTAACTAATTGCTGTTTTTTTAATTTGTTCTAGTTGTCTAGCCACAGGAACATGTAATCTGAAATTACACTTGAATTATTCTTTATTCAATAGGTGTTATATTGTAAGGCATTGATTGTATTTAGCAGCTGACTAATGGTTATGGATGAGACAAAGTATTTATTTTCTTGAGCACTGGTATTCTAGGGTGAAGGGAAAAGATGTACGAGAGGAAACATTAATTTCACATGCAGAAATGTTAAGGAAAATGAAGTAGTAATTTTGGTAGAGCTTATTGGGTTTTGGATACTATTTTTAGGTATATCTAGGAATGTAAGCTAAATCCTGCGTTGGGAAGGAGGCAGTGCATGAATTTGTGGAAAATATTTTGAACCAAAAAATAGAAAATAAGACCTAAGATGGGAAAACATGGCTTTTGAGGCTGATTATATTGAGCTAGAGCCCATTTCAGCCAGAAGTCCTGGTAGGAATTTAGGATTTAAAATTATTTTCCAAAAATAATATGAAATAACAAGAGTCTATATAGTATGATTCCTGCTGGGTTTTCAAAACTCCCTTTGGTCTCTGTAAAAGATTAAGGCAGATATTGGAAGATCAATTAAGTTTAAGCATTTCTGAAAAATATGAAGTAGCATTACGGTAACTATTTGGGAACACAAAATAAAACAGTTGTGTAAGGCAAGAAATGTTAAAGACCAAATAAGGACCCTAGTTTTAAAAAAGAAAAAGGAAGAAAATTAATAGAACTGGAGCAAATACAGAGCAGCACTTATATTGAGAAATTTTCTTTATGTTTGTGTCTAATAGAACAAATGCTAAAATGTAATTATGATAGGAACAATAATTTTGAGTAAATACTGTAAGTAATATGCATGCTTTTACATACCCTTGGGAAACAAATTTTAAATGGAAAAATTACTAAAATGAAGCACGTTACAGAAAATAAAAATGTGTGCTTTTTCATGGTAATGGAGAGATACACATCTTTTAATACCAGAGAACCTTTCAGGAAATTCTGATAGTAAATGCATATGCTTTGTGGTGGATGACTTACGAAGGGCAATTGCCAATTAAGTCATGTTCATCATGTGGAAGGACACAGTCATTTCAGGAAAAAAATGTTTGCTTTTGGGGAAAAAATACTGATTTAACTCATTACAACAATAAGTTAAATTTTATGTAACATTAGTGATGCTGTACTTAATCTTTTAGTTTTTGGATGGAAAAACAATTAAAGTAGAACAAGCCAATAAGCCATCATTTGAAAGTGGTGGTAAACTGAGATCTCAACCTCCTGCAAGAAAAAGGGGCCATCCGAGAAATCTGAGATGTGAAAAAGGAGGAGGAGCAAGAGGGCGTGTGTCTCAAGGAGGACACTTTGGTAATGTATTAAAATATAAGGATGCCATAGCACTGAAAACCTGTTAAGTTTGAACATCTAGTAAACCTTAATTTTTATTGCATTGGTAATGAGCAGAATAATCGATAAGAATATATTAGGTGAGAAATTACCATTCTTGATAATCAAAATTATTTCTAAGTTGTAAAGAATTGTCGTAGTTTTAAAATTACGTATGTGCAAAAAATGTTTATCGTCTTACAGGGAAATCACTTAAATTTTGTTAAGTTTTTTTTAACCATTGTTATTGATGCCTCTTTATGAGTTTTTCTACAGAATTCATTTCTGTTGATCATACATTAGAATTTTCCAGCTTACAGCAAATAACTTTATTTAAAGAATTAAAACTACGTTGATATACTTTGAGAGTAGTCCTACTGTATTGTAAAAAGTACTGGATAATTTTCAAGATTACATAACAGATAACCACAGTTCAGGGGTGAAAATTCCATATTTTTGGACTGACCTTATAGTGTTTGTCTTGAGCATAAATGTGCAGACAAATCTATGCAAATATCCACTGTCATTTTGATATGGTGCTTTTGTTCCTGGGTTCTGTTGTAGTATAATTTGCATTTTGGAAAAGTTGTCTTTGATGCAGATGTAAAAGCATCTGTTTTGTATGTATATTTACATACAAAACATATATATTTACATGTTTGTGTGTGTTAGAGAACAGTGAGTTATTGAAAATGGTAATATGAGATTTTCAAAGAAGTTTTTACTTGGTAAGATAGAAGAAGGGAGTCACTTTCCATTCATAAACTTCCATATATTTAACGAACTTTGTCTCTTCTACTAACAGTAGCAAATCTTTAAAAAATTTCACTTCTGGTTTTAACAACCAGATGTGCCATTTTTAGAAAACCTTAAGTTCAGTTACAGCGTGTGTTCATTATAAGATCACACAGTTCTGTTGTTTTCTCAAGAGGTGAGGGGAAAAGTTTACTAGCTTATACTCTGCCAAGTGTAATTGGAATATATCTGTCAACATTTTTCTAGTTAGATAAAAAGATAATTTTTCATTGCATACCATGCATTTTTAACGTCTGTTAAACTTGAACAGAACATAGCCTTTTACTCAAAATTAACACTAAAGGTTATACTTGAACAAAACAGAATTGATCTGTGTGAATTCAATTATAAGCAGGATTTTTTGTTTTTTATCGAATTATATATGTATCCATGGTTGTTTGAAAAGTTGCATATTTTCCTATGAAAGGTGTTGTTTGTATTTTTAGGTGCATATTTTTATTGTTTTGACTTAATTATTGTTACATTTTATTTATTTGAAGTATAGTTTATTTAAAAGAATGGATTAGTTTCACTTGTGCAACATTGGGACTTAATATTTGGATAGATTCAAATCAATGTATATTTCATGTAAAATATTCTCTCTTTCTCTATGAGGTACAAATAGCTTTGTGACATGTTTTTTTTTTAATTTACATTATTGTATTGGTTGTCCCATACTTGGCATGAATCCACCCTGGGAGTACATGTGTTCCCAATCTTGAATGCCCCTCCCACATCCCTCCCCATATCATTCCTATGGGTCATCCCAGAGCACCAACCCCGAGCTTCCTGTATCTTGCATCGAACCTAGACTGGCAATTCATTTTACATATGATAATATACGTTTCAGTGCCAATCTCCCCATTCATCCCAACCAGCCCTGTGTCTCTATTGCTGTCTCACACACAGGGTTATCTTTATTGTCTTTCTAAATTCCCTATGTATGTGTTAGTATCCTGTATTGGTGTTTTTCTTTCTGGCTTACTTCACTCTGTATAATAGGCTCCGGTTTCATCCACCGATTAGAACTGATTCAGATGCATTCTTTTTTTATTATGTTAATTTTAATTGGAGGCCAATTACACTATTGTTTTGGTTTTGCCATACATTGACATGAAACTACCCGGGTGTACATGTGTTCCCCATCTTGAACCCCCGTCCCACTTCCCTACGCATATCATTCCTCTGGAGCATCCCAGTGCACCAGCCCCGAATATCCTGTATCATGCATGGAACCTAGACTGCCGATTAGTTTCACCTATGATGATATACATGTTTCAGTGCCGTTCTCCCAAGTATCCCACCGTCACCCACGGGGTCCGTAACTGGTGTATATATCTGTGTCTCTTTTGCTGTCTCGTATACAGGGTTATTGTTACCATCTTTCTACATTCCATATATATGTGTTGGTATACTGTGCTGGAGTTTTTCTTTCTGGCTTACTTCACTCTGTATAATAGGCTCCAGTTTCATCCGCCTCATAGAACTGATTCAATTGTAATTTTTTTCCCTTTTTTAATATTTTTAAAAAATTTTATTTGGAGGCTAATTATTTTACTATATTGTATTGGTTTTCTGTACATTGACATGCATCTGCCCTGGGTGTTCATGTCTTTCCCAACTTGAACCCCTCTCCCATCTCCAACCTATATCATTCCTCTGGGTCATCCCAGTGCATAAGCTCCGAGCATCCCGTATCATGCATTGAACCTGGACTGGAGATTCATATCACATACGATAATACACATGTTTTAATGCCATTCTCCCAAGTCATCCCACCCTCTCCCTCTCCCTCAGAGTCCATAAAACTGTTCTGTATATCTGTGTCTCTTTTGCTGTCTCACATACAGGATTATTGTTACTATCTTTCTAAATTCCATATATATGGACTAGTATACTGTATTGGTGTTTTTCTTTCTGGCTTACTTCACTCTGTGGAATAGGCTCCAGTTTCATCCACCTCATTAGAACTGATTCAAATGTATTCTTATATATATATTGTTTTAACTGGAGGCTAATGACTTTTGAATATTGTATATGTTTTGCCATATGTTGACATGCATCTGTCCCGGGTGTACATAAGTTCCCCATCTTGAAACCCCTTCCACCTCTGTCCCCATATCATCCCTCTGGGTTATCCCAGAGCACCTGTCCCGAGCATCCTGTACCATGCATTGAACCTGGATGGCCGATTCATTTTCACATATATTAATATACATGTTTCAATGCCATTCTCCTACATCATCCCCCCTTGCCGTTTCCTACAGAGTCCATAAGATTGTTCTATATATCTGTGTCTCTTTTGCTGTCTCGCATACAAGAGTTTCATTAAAATCTTTCTAAATTTCATATATATGTGTTAGTATACTGTATTGGTGTTTTACATTCTGACTTACTTCACTCTGTATAATATGCTCCATATTCATCAACGTCTTTAGAACAGTTACAAATTGCTTCTTTTTTTTTATTTTTTAAAACAATTTAATTGGAGGCTAATTTACAATATTGTATTGGTTTTGCCTTTCACTGATATGAATCTGCTCCAGACATACATGTCTTCCCGATCTTGAACACACCCTCCCTCCTCCATCCTTATATCATCCCTCTGGGTCATCCCTGTGCCCCAGCCCAGAGAATCCTGTTTCATGCATCGAACCTGGACTGGAAATTCATTTCACATATGATAATATACATGTTTCAGTGCCATCCATCCATATCATCCCAACTTCGCCCTCTCCCACAGAGTCCATAAGACTGTTCTATATATGTGTTTCTTTTGCTATCTCGCATAAAGGGATATTGTTACTATCTTTTTTAAATTCCATATAAATGTGTTAGTAAACTGTGTTGGTGTTTTTCCTTCTGGCTTACTTCACTCTGTATAATAGGCTCCAGTTTCATCCACCTCATTAGAACTGATTCAATGTTATATATATTTATATATATATATTTAATTTTAATTTTAATTGGAGGCTAATTATTTAAAATATTGTATTGGTTTTGCCTTACATTGCCATGAATCTTCCCTGGGTGTACTTGTGTATCCCATCTTAAACCCCTCTCCCACTTCCATCCACATGTCATTCCTCTGGGTCATCCCAGAGGACCAGCCCCAAGCATCCTGTATCATGCATCGAACCTGGACTAGCTATTCGTTTCTCATATGATAATATACATGTTTCAATACCATTCTGTGAAATCATCCCACCCTCTCCCTCACCCACTGAGTCCATAAGATTGTTGTATATATCTGTGTCTCTTTTGATGTCACGCATACAGGGCTGTTTTTACCATCTTTCTAAATTCCATAGATATGCGTTAGTATACTGTATTGGTGTTTTTCTTTCTGGGTTACTTCCCTCTGTATAATCGGCCCCAGTTTCATCCACCTCATTTAGACTGATTCAAATGTATTCTCTTTTTTTTAATCTTAAAAAGAAAAAAACAAACTTTACTTAGAAGCTAATTAAAATATTGTATTTGTTTTGCCATACTTTGACATGAATCTGCCCTGGCTGAACATGCATTCCCCATCTTGAATCCCCCTCCCGCCTCCCTCCCCATATCATTCCTCTGGGTCATTCCAGAGCACCAACCCCGAGTTTCCTATAAGATGTTTCGAACCTGGACTGGCAGTTCGTTTCACATATGATAATATACATGTTTCTATGCCATTCTTCCAAATCACCCCACCATTTCCCTCTCCCACAGAGTCCATAAGACTGTTGTATAGTAACAGTAACAGATATCTGTATCTCTTTTGATGTCACGCAGACAGGGTTATTGTTACTATCTTTCTAAATTCCATATATATGCTTTAATACACTGTATCGGTGTATTTCTTTCTGGCTTACGTCACTATGTATAATAGGTTCCAGTTTCGTCCACCTCATTAGAACTGATTCAAATGTGTTACTTTTTTTTTATCTTTTCTGAAAAATTTTAATTGGAGGCTAATTAGTCTACAATATTGTGTTGTATTTGTCTTACATTGACATGAATCCGCCCCGGATGTACATGTGTTCCCCATCTTGAACCCCCCTCCGACCTCCCTCCCCATATCATCCCTTGGGGTCATCGCAGTGCGATAGCCCCGGGCATCCTGTTTCATTCATCAAACCTGGGTTGGGGATTTATTTCACATATGATAATGTACATGTTTCAATGCCATTCTCCCAAATCATCCCAAATTTGCCCTTCCTTCAGAGTCCATAAGACTCTTCTATACATCTGTGTCTCTTTTACTGTCTCGCATACAGGGTTATGGTTACCATCTTTCTAAATTCCATATATATGTGTTAGTGTACTGTTTTGGTGTATTTCTTTCTGGCTTAATTCACTGTGTAAAATATGCTGAAGTTTCATCCACCTCAGTAGAAGTGATTTAAATGTATTCTTTTTTTTTAATCTTTTCAAAAAATTTTAATTGGAGGCTGATTACTTTACAATATTGTATTGGTTTTGCCATACTTTGCCATGAATCTGCCCTGGGTGTACCTGTATTTCCCATCTTGAACCCATCTCCCTCCTGATAATATCCCTTTGAATCATCCCAGTGCACCAGCCCTGAGGAATCTGTATCATGCATCAAACCTGAGTGGAGGAGATTCATTTCACCTGTGATAATATACATGTTTCAATGCCATTCTCCCAAATCATCCCTCCCTTGCCCTCTTCCTCGGAGTCCATAAGACTGTTGTATATATCTGAGTCTCTTTTGTTGTCTTACATATAGGGTATCGTTACCATCTTTCTCAATTCCATATATATGATTAGTAAACTATATTGGTGTTTTTCTTTCTGGGTTACTTCACACTATAATTGGCTCCAGTTTCAACCACCTCATTAGAACTGATTCAGTGTAGTCATTTTCTAAATTTTAACTGGAGGCTATTTATTTTACAATATTGTAGTGGTTTTGCCATACATTGACATGAATATGCCCCAGTGTACATGTGTTCCCCATCTTGAACCCCCTCCCTCTTCGCAGTATCATTCCTCTGGGTTTTCCCAGTGCACCAGTCCCGAGCATCTTGTATCATTCATTGAACCTGGACTGGCAATTCGTTTCACATATGATAATATACATGTTTCTGTGCCATTCTCCCAAATCATCCCACCCGTGACTTCTCCCACAGATTCCATAAGACTGTTCTATATATCTGTGACTCTTGCTGACTCGCGTACAGGGTCATCATTACCATCTTTATAAATTCCGTATAAATGTGTTAGTATACCGTATTGGTGTTTTTCTTTCTGGCTTACTTCTCACTGTATAATAAGCTCCAGTTTCAACCACCTCATTCCGTCCGTTCCGTTCAGTCACTCAGTCCTGTCCAACGCTTTTACGACCCGTGGACTGTAGCCTACCAGGCTTCTCCGTCCATGGGATTCTCCAGGCAAGAATACTGGAGTGGGCTACCCTTTCCTTCTCCACTGATGCAAATGTATACTTTTTCTAAAAAAATATTTTTATTGGAGGCGAATTACTTCACAATATTTTATTGGTGTTGCTGTACATTGACATGATTCTGCCCCGAGTGCACAGGTGTTCCACATCTTGAACCCCCCGCCCCGCGCCGAACTTCCCTCCCCATATCATCCATCTGGGTCAACCCAGTGCACCAGTCCCGAGCATCCTGTGTGATGCATCGAACCTCTACTGACGATTCATTTCCCATGTGATAATATACATGTTTCAGTGCCATTCTCTTAAGTATCCCACCCTCGCCCTCTCCCATAGAGTCCATAGACTGTTGTATATATCTGTGTCTCTTTTTCTGTCTCACATACAGGGTAATCGTTCCCATCTTACTAATTTCCATATGTGTGTGTTAGTATATTGTATTGGTGTTTTCATTTCAGGCTTACTTTAATCTGTATAATAGACTCCAGTTTCATCCGCCTCATTAGAAATGATTCAAATATATTCTTTTTTAAAATTTAAATTATAAGCTGATACTTTACAATATTGAATTCGTTTTCCCATACATTGACATGAATCGGCCCTGGGTGTACATGTGTTCCCCATCTTGAACCCTCCTCCGACCTCCCTCCCCTTATCATCCCTCTGAGTCATCCCAGTGCACCAGCCCCGAGCATCCTGTATCATGCATCAAACCTGACTGATGATTCATTTCACGTATGTCGGCATACTTGTTTCAGTGCCATTCTCCTAAATCATCCCTTGCTTGTCTCTCCCTCTGAGTCCATAAGACTGTTCTCTATATCTATGTCTCTATTGCTGTCTCGCATAAAGCGATATTGTTACCATCTTTCTAAATTCCATATAAATGTGTTAGTATACTGTGTTGGTTTTTCTTTCTAGCTTACTTCACTCTGTATAGTAGGCTTAGGTTTCATCCACCTTATTAAAACTGATTCAAATGTATTCATGTTTTATCGTTTATAAAAAATTTCAATTAGAGGCTAATTAGTTTCCAATACTCTATATTGGTTTTTCCATACACTGCCACGAATCCACCCGGTTGTACATGTGTCCCCATCTTGAAATCCCCTCACGCCTCCCTCCTCATATCATTCCTCAGGGTCATCCCAGTGCACCAGCCCCGAGCATCCTGTGTCATGGATCGAACTTGGACTGGTGATTCTTTTCCCATATCATGACATACATGTCTCAATGCCATTCTCCAAATCATGCAACCCTTGGCTTCTCCCACAGACTTCATAAGACTGTTCTACATCTCTGTTTCTCTTTTGCTGTCTCGAATACAGGGTTCTCATTACCATCATTTTGAATTCCAATATATGTGTTGTATACTGTATTGGTGTTAATCTTTCTGGCTTACTTCACTCTGTATAATAGGCTCCAGTTTCATCCACCTCATTAGAACTGATTCAAATGTATTCTTTATATATATATGTATGTATGTATGTATTTAATTTTAATTGCACGCTAATTGCTTTACCTGAATTGCTTTACAATATTGTATTGGTTTTGCCTTACATTGCCATGAATCTTCCCCGGGGGTACATGTGTTCCCTATCATGAACCCTGCTTCCACCTCCCTCCCCACATCATTCATCTGGGTGATCTCAGAGCAGCAGCCCCGATCATCCTGTATAATGCATTGAACCTGGACTGGTGACTCATTTCCCATATGGTTATATACACATGCCATTCTCCCAAATCATCGCACCCTCTCCCTCACCCACAGAGTCCAAAAGACTGTTCTATATATCTGTGTTTCTTTTGCTGTCTCGCATACAGGGTTATCGTTACCATGTTTCTAAATTCTATATATTTGTGTTCGTATACTGCATTGGTTTTTTTTCTTTCTGGCTTACTTCACTCTGTATAATAGCTCCATTTTCATCCACCTCATTGGAATTGATTCAAATGTATCCTTTTTTTATCTGTTATAAACAGTTTTAATTAAGAGGCTAATTACTTTCCAATACTATATTGGTTTTGCCATACACTGACATGAATCCACCGGTTGTACATGTGTTTCCCATCTTGAACTCCCCTCCCACCTCCCTCCCCATATCATTCCTCAGAGTCATCCCAGTGCATCAGCCCCGAGCATCCTGTATCATGGATCGAAGCTGGACTGGCGATGCATTTCACATATGATGATATACATGTTTCATTGCCATTCTCCCAAATCATCCGTCCCTCACCCTCTCCCACAGAGTCCATAAGACTGTTCTATACGCCTGTGTCTCTTTTGTGTCGCATACCATGTTATTATTTCCATCTTTCTCAATTCCATATATTTGTGTTAGTATACCGTGTTGGTGTTTTTATTTCTGGCTCAGTTCACTCTGTATAATAGGCTCCAGTTTAATCCACCTTATTAGAACTGGTTAAAGTGTATTCTTTTAATTGCTGAGTAATACGGCATTGTGTATATGTACCACAGCGTGATTATCCGTTTGTCTGCAGATGGACATCTAGGTTGCCTCCATGTCCTGGCTGTTAAAAACAGTGCTGCATTGAACATTGGAGTACATTTGTTTCTTCCAATTCTTGTTTCCTCGGTGTGTATGCCCAGGAGTCAGATTGGTGGGTCGTATGGCAGGTCTATTTCCAGATTTTTAAGGAATATCCCCCACTTTTCTCCATAGTGGCTGCACTAGTTTGCATTCCCATCAACAGTGCAGGAGGGTTCCCTTTTCTCCACATCCTCTCCAGCTTTTTTGCTTGTAGAATTTTGGATAGCAGCCATTCTGACCGGGGTGAAATGGCACCTCATTGTGATTTTGATTTTCAGTTCTCTGATTAGAAGTGACATTGAGCATCTTTTCATATGTTTGTTAGCCTTCTGTTTGTCTTCTTTGGAGAAATGTCTGTTTAGTTCTTTGGCCCATTTTTTGATTGGGTCGTTTATTTTTTCTGGATTTGAGCTACAGGTGTTGCTTGTAAATTTTGGAGATTAATTATTTGTCAGTTGCTTCATTTGCTATTATATTCTCGCATTCTGAAAGCTGTATTTTCACCTTGCTCATCGTTTCCTTTGCTGTGCAGAAGGTTTTAATTTTAATTAGGTCCTCTTAGTTTATTTTTACTTTTATTTCCAATATTCTGTGAGGTGGTTCATGGAGGATCCTGCTGTGATTTATGTCAGAGAGTGTTTTGCCTACGTTCTCCTCTAGGAGTTTATAGTTTCTGGTCTTCCCCTTAGGTCTTTAACCCACTTTGAGTTTATTTTTGTATATGATGTTAGGGAGTGTTCTAGTTTCATTCTTTTACAAGGAGATGACCAGTTTTCCCAGGACCACTTGTTACAGAGATTTTCTTTTCTCCATTGAATATCTTTGCCTCCTTTGTCAAAGATGAGGTGTCCATCGGTGTGTGGATTTATCTCTGGGCTCTCTATTTTGTTCCATGGCTCTATATTTCTGTCTTTATGCCAGTACCATACTGTCTTGATGACTGTGGCTTTGTAATACAGCCTAAAGTCCGGTGGATTGATTCCCCCCTTTCTTCTTTCTCAAGATTGCTTTGGCTGTTCGATGTTTTTGTACTTCCATACAAATTGTAAAATTATTTGTTCTAGCTCTGTGAAAAATAACATTGGTAGCTTGTTAGGGATTGCACTGACTCTGTAGATAACTTTGGGCAGTATAGTCATTTTCACAGTATTGATTCTTCCAACCCACCAACATGGTATTTTCTCCATCTATTAGTATCCTGTTTGATTTCTTTCACCAGTGTCTTAGAGTTTTGTATATATAGGCCTTTTGGTTTTTTTGGTAGGTATATTCCTAAGGATTTTATGCTTTTCGTTGGAACGGTGAATGGAATTGTTTTCTTAATTTCTTTTTCTATTTTCTCATTATTAGTGTATAGGAATGCAAGGGATTTCCGTGTGTTGATTTTATATCCTGAAACTTTACTATATTCATTGATTAGCTCTAGTAGTTTTCTGGTAGAGTCTTTAGGGTTTTTTGTGTAGAGGATCATGTCATCTGCAAATAGTGAGAGTTTTAATTCTTTTCCAATCTGGAATGCTTTGATGTCTTTTTCTGCTCTGATTGCTGTGGCCAAAACTTCCAAAACTATGTTGAATAGTAATGGTAAGAGTGGCCACCCTTGTCTTGTTCCTGACTTTAGGGGAGATGCTTTCAAGTGTTCACCATTGAGGATAATGTTTGCTGTGGGTTTGTCATATATAGCTTTTATTATGTGGAGGAATGTTCCTTCTATTCCCACCTTCTGGAGGGTTTGTATGATAAATGGATGTTGAATTTTGTCAAAGGTTTTCTCTGCATCTATTGAGATAATCATACAGTTTTTATTTTTCAGTTTGTTCATTTGGTGTATTACATTGATTGATTTGCGGATACTGAAGAATACTTGCATCCCTGGGATAAAGCCGACTTGGTCATGATGTATGATCTTTTTAATGTGTTGTTAGATTCTGATTGTTAGAATTTTGTTAAGGATTTTTATATCTATGTTCATCAGTGATATTGACCTGTAGTTTTCTTTTTTTGAGGTATCTTTTTCAGGTTTTGGTATTAGGGTGATGGTGGCCTCATAGAAGGAGTTTGGAAGTTTACATTCGTCTGCAGTTTTCTGGAAGAATTTGAGCAGGAGAGACGTTCAGTTCAGTTCAGTCACTCAGTCGTGTCCGACTCTTTGCGACCCCATGAATCACAGTACGCCAGGCCTCCCTGTCCTTCACCAACTCCCAGAGTTCACTCAAACTCATGTCCACCGAGTCGGTGATGCCATCCAGCCATCTCATTCTCTGTCGTCCCCATCTCCTCCCACCCCCAATCCCTCCCAGCATCAGACTCTTTTCCAGTGAGTCAAGTCTCGCATGAGGTGGCCAGAGTATTGGAGTTTCAGCTTTAGCATCAGTCCTTCCAATGAACACCCAGGATTGATCTCCTTTAGAATGGACTGGTTGGCTCTCCTTGCAGTCCAAGGGACTCTCAAGAGTCTTCTCCAGCACCACAGTTCAAAAGCATCAATTCTTTGGTGCTCAGCTTTCTTCACAGTCCAACTCTCACATCCATACATGACCACGGGAAAAACCATAGCCTTGACTAGGCGTACCTTAATTGGCAAAGTAATGTCTCTGCTTTTTAATACACTATCCAGGTTGGTCATAACCTTCCTTAGCTCTTCTCTAAAATTTTGGTAGAATTCATCTGTGAAGCCGTCTGGTCCTGGGCTTTTGTTTGCTGGAAGATTTCTGATTACAGTTTCCATTTCTGTGCTTGTGATGGGTCTGTTAAAGATTTTCTATTTCTTCCTGGTTCAGTTTTGGAAAGTTGTACTTTTCTAAGAATGTGTCCATTTCTTCCAAGTTGTCCATTTATTGGCCTGTAATTGCTGATAGTAGTCTCGTATGGTCCTTTGTATTCCTGGGTTCTCTGTTGTGATCTCTCCATTTTCATTTCTAACTTTATTGATTTGGATTTTCTCCCTTTGTTTCTTGATGAGTCTGGCTAATGGTCTGTCAACTTTATTTACCCTCTCAAAAAAAAACAGCTTTTGACTTTGTTGATTTTTGCTTTGGTCTCTTTTGCATTTATTTCTGCCCTGAGTTTTAAGATTTCTTTCCTTCTACTCACCCTGAGGTTGTTAATTTCTTCCTTGTCTCATTACTCTAGGTGTAGAGTTACGTTATTTAGCTGACTTTTTTCTTGTTTCTTGAGGTATGCCAGTATTGCTATGAACCTTCCCTTTAGCACTGCTTTTACAGTGTCCGAGAGGTTTTGGGTTGTCATGTTTTCATTTTCATTCGTTTATGTGCATATTTTGATTTCTTCTGCGATTTGTTGGTTACTCAGCAGCGTGTTCTTCAGCCTCCATGTGTTGGCATTTTTAATAGATTTTCTCCTGTAACTGAGAGCTAATGTTACTGCATGGTGGTCAGAAAAAATGGTTGGAATGATTTCAATTATTTTGAATTTACCAAGGCTAGATTTATGACCCAGGATATGATCTATCCTGGAGAAGGTTCCGTGTGCACTTGAGGAAAAGGTGAAATTGATTGTTTGGGGGTTAAATATCCTATAGGTATCAATTAGGTCTAATTGGTCTGATGTATCATTTAACGTTTGTGTTCCCTTGTTAATTTTCTGTTTAGTTGATCTATCCATAGGTATGAGTGGGGTATTAAAGTTTCCCACTCTTATTGTGTTATTGTTAATTTCCCCTCTCAATTGCTAGCGTTATCTTACACATTGCGGTGCTCCTATATTGGGTGCATATATATTTATAATTGTTATGTCTTCTTGGATTGATCCTTTGATAATTATATAGTGTCCTTCTTTTCCTCTTTTCACAGCCTTTGTTTTAAAGTGTATTTTATCTGATATGAGTATTGCTACTCCTGCTTTGTTTTGGTCTCTGCGAGGAGTATCTTTTTCCAGCCCTTCACTTTCCGTCTGTATGTGTCCCTCGTTTCGAGGTGGGTCTCTTGTAGACAACATATATAGGGGTTATAGGGGTCTTGTTTCTGTATCCATTCAGCCAGTCTTTGTCTTTTGGTTGGGGCATTCAACCCATTGACATTTAGGGGAATTATTGATACCTATGATCCCATTGCCATTTACTTTATTGTTTTGGGTTCGAGTTTGTACACTCTTTCTGTGTTCTTTCTAGAGAAGGTCCTTTAGCATTTGTTGGAGAGCTGGTTTGATGGTGATGAATTCTCTCAGCTTTTGCTTGTCTGTAAGGCTTTTGATTTCTCCTTCATATTTGAATGAGATCCCTGCTGGGTACGGTAATCCGGGCTGTAAGTTATTTTCTTTCAACACATTCAGTATGCCCTGCCATTCCGTCCTGACCTGAAGAGTTTCTCTTGAAAGATCAGCTGTTATCCTTATGGGAATCCCCTTGTGTGTTATTTGTTGTTTTTCCCTTGCTGCTTTTAATATTTGTTCTTTGTGTTTGATCTTTGTTAATTTGATTAATATGTGTCTTGGGGTGTTTCACCTTGGGTTTATCCTGTTTGGGACTCTTTGGGTTTCTTGGACTTGGGTGATTATTTCCTTCCCCATTTTAGGGGAGTTTTCAACTATTATCTCAAGTATTTTCTCAGGTCTGTCTTTTTGTCTTCTTCTTCTGGTACTCCTGTGATTCGAATCTTGGTGCATTTGACATTGTCCCAGAGGTCTCTGAGATTGTCCTCGTTTGTTTTAATTCGTTTTACTTTTTTTCCTCTCTGTTTCATTTATTTCTGCCATTCTGTCTTCTAGCTCACTTATCCTATCTTCTGCCTCCGTTATTCTACTGTTGATACCCTCCAGAGTGTTTTGGTCTCATTTATTGTGTTATTCATGATATATTGACTCTTATTTATTTCTTCTAGGTCCTTGTTAAACCTTTCTTTCATCTTCTCAATCCTTGTCTCCAGGCTAATTATCTGTAACTCCATTTTGTTTTCAAGATTTTGGATCACTTTCACTATCATTTAGAATTCTTTATCAGGTAGATTCCTGTCTCTTTCTCTTTTGTTTGGGTTGGTGGGCATTTATCCTGTTCCTTTACTTTCTGGGTATTTCTCTGACGCTTCATCTTGCTTATATTGCTGTGGGTGGGGTGGCCTTTCCGTCTTCTGTCTGTTTGTGGAGTTCTCTTTATTATGAAGTTTCCTCTCTGTGGGTGGGATTGCACGGTGTGGCTTGTCAAGGTTTTCTGGTTAGGGAAGCTTGTGCCGGTGTTCTGGTGGGTGGGGCTTAATATCTTCTCTCCGGAGTGCAATGAAGTGTCCAGTAATGTGTTATGAGATGTCAGTGCGTTTGGAGTGACTTTGGGCAGCCTCTATATTGAGGCTAAGGGCTATGTTCCTGTGTGGCTGGAGAATTTGTGTGCTGTGCTCTGGAACTTTGTGTGCTTGCTCTGGAACTTGTTGAACCTTGGGTAGTGCTTGGTTTCAGTTTAGGTATAGAGGTGTTTGATGAGCTCCTATCGCTTAATGTTCCATGGGGTCAGGAGTTCTCTGCTGTTCTCAGGATTTGGACTTAAGCCTCCTACTTCTGGTTTTCAGTCTTATTCTTGCAGTAGCCTCAAGACTTCTCCATCTGTCACTTCCAAAGCGGTTCCCTCTGTTTTAGCTTCTTCTGTTTGTTCTTCTCTTCAGTGTCTAGCTTCTGCCCTGACACAAGGGGGCGGTGGTGGACACTTTTTTAGGCTCACGTTCAGTCGTGCTGTGGGGAAGGAGGAAGTCTGCAAACAGATATCACTGGCATTTGTGGGGAGTGCTCGCAGTGTCTTGGCCACACTGGGTTTGCCCCCGCTCACAGCGTGTGTACTTTCCCTCTCTATACTCCTCAAGCTCTAGGTTGCTCTGCCAGGAACTGTCTGAGGCAGGCCCTGGGTAGCATGCACTTCCCAGGTCAAAGCCGCTCAGGTTCAGGTAGTACTCCTCAAAGGCGCAGACTTGGTTGGGCCTGCGTATTGGGCCCTTCCCCAGTCCGAGCAGCTCAGGTGGCCAGGTGTTTGGCTAGCGCAGTCGCTGTGACTTATCACCTCCCCGGGCCCTGCTTCTCGGTTTTCTGGGTATACAACTGGCGTACCCTCTCAGGCTGTTGTCAACCGTCCAGAATCCCAAGAAAACTTGGTTATCATCGAAGCCTGCTTGCAGTTTGGTAGATGATGCCTCTGTGGGGCCTTGATTGCCCCCTTAAACAACTCTGCTTGCCCTCTCCTGCCTGTCTTGGTGGGGGATTAGCCATCCGCAGCTGGCTAAGTTGCTCAGTCCTTTGTTCTGTGAGCAGGTCTGGCGGTGTCTTAGGTTTGGGCTTTTTGCCTTTTTGCAGGATATCTATCCCACAGTCTGCTTTGCTATCTCAAGTTAGCTCCCTCAGATTGCCCTCGGGGCCTTCAGGTCCGGTCCTTACTCTAAGCAATGCATCCCGCATCTCCCTGACAAACCCCCACTTGCTAGTGGCGGATATGGGCGTCTGTGCTGCTTCTTCACTGGGAGTTACCATTGGGCATGTAATCTGTGGGTTTTAATTATTTATTTATTTTTCCTCCCAGTTATGTTGCCCTCTGAGTTTCCAAGGCTTGCCACAGACTCGCCAGTGAGAATGTTTCCTGGTGTTTGGATCCGTCTTTCTTTTTTTAGACTCCCTTTCTGGGACAGATCTCCATCCTTACCTCTTTTGTATATCCTTTCGAAGACAATGGGCTGATTTTCTGGGTGCCTGATGTCCTCTGCTGGCATTCACAAGTTGTTTTGTGGAATTTACTCAGCGTTCAAATGCTCTTTTGATGAATTTGTGGAGGAAGTGGTCTCCCTCTTCTGTTCCTTCGCTGTCTTAGGACCGCTGCCCTATTGTGTTACTTTTTTAAAAAGCTTTTTTGATACAAGAATAGTATGAATTATTACCATTTTCCTCCAAGTGTGTTTAAAAATTTATTTTATCCTGGTTTTTCTCCACCTCCTTTATTCTCTTCAGACTACTATCACAGCAGTGGTTCTTGACTCATTTCGTAAATTTTTCAAACTGAATTGTACTAACTGATGTATCATTTGAGGAATTAGTTTTATTGGTTTAGGCAAATACGAATGCTGAAGGCAATGGTACTTCTTTAGTAAATATCTATAAACAGTAAGCGAAACTTAATGTTTATTCTACTTAAAAGATTTCATTGAAATACAGGTGATAATGGATATAGTCGCACTATGAGCTCTTCAAGAGAAACTTATCCACCTAAAAGAGGGCCATCCTCAAGATGTGAAGGTCCTTCTCCTAAAATATCTGCTCCTTCTGCTCAAGGGCGAACCAGTAGTGGAATGAAAGGACAAGGTAAACGCTATATAATATAGGGACTGTTGTTTCTTAGTAAAAGTGAGCAATTTTAAAATGAATGCTTAACTTTAAGATGCACATGTTTACTGATCACTAGTTTATTTGTTGATTCACAGCTGGAAAATAATTCTTTAGCATCTAATTTTAGATGTGTAGTAGGTGATTAACATAGAAGTGGGGAAGACATTTCCTTTAAATCTAAAAGTGAAAGAGGAGAGTGAAAAGGTTGGCTTGAAGCTCAACATTCAGAAAACGAAGATCATGGCATCTGGTCCCATCACTTCATGGGAAATAGATGGGGAAACAGTGGAAACAGTGTCAGACTTTATTTTGGGGGGCTCCAAAATCACTGCAGATTCTGATTGCAGCCAGGAAATTAAAAGACGCTTACTCCTTGGAAGGAAAGTTATGACCAGCCTAGATAGCATATTAAAAAGCAGAGACATTACTTTGCCAACCAGGGTCCGTCAAGTCAGGGCTATGGTTTTTCCCATGGTCATGTATGGATGTGAGAGTTGGACTGTGAAGAAAGCCGATTGCCGAAGAATTGATGCTTTTGAAGTGTGGTGCTGGAGAAGACTCTTGAGAGTCCCTTGGACTGCAAGGAGATCCAAGCAGTCCATTCTGGAGGAGATCAATCCTGGGTGTTCATTGGAAGGACTGATACTAAAGCTGAAACTGCAATACTTTGGCCACCTCATGCGATGAGTTGACTCACTGGAAAAGAATCTAATGCTGGGAGGGATTGGGAGTGGGAGGAGATGGGGACAACAGAGAATGAGATGGCTGGATGGCATCACCAACTTGATGGACATGAGTTTGAGTGAACTCTAGGAGTTGGAGATGGACAAGGAGGCCTGGCGTGCTGTGATTCTTGGGGTCGCGGAGAGTCGGACACGACTGAGCGACTGAACTGAACTGAAGCTTGCTAGAGAATTCCTCAGAATTTTTTTTTTTAAGTTGCTAACATTTGCTGCTTAGTAGGAGTTTTCATGTAGTTTCAAGGTCAAGTATTTTTATGAAAACTAATATCCTATGAGTCAGCATTTTGGAATGTAGACTCGTTTAGCTCTGTTATATTGGCTACCTGGTTCATGTAATTATAAACATTAACTGAAATTTGCCATATTAACTTTAGTTTGGATTCTTGACATATTTTTACTTTGTTGTTTGACTCCTGGTACAGTTAAAAACTTTGAATCACTATCAAATTGTCATTTTATGTATAGACTATTATTGAAGCCAAGTGTAATATGGTATTGATTTCAAAATAGTAAAGAAGTTGAGAAAACTAAAGTTTCACTAGACTATTAGCCCAGTAAGCAAACAAAACAAGAGAAGTCTGACCACCAGGAATTAGTAAGAATTAGCACAAGAAGTGAACATTATTTATGGGAATTAGTTTCCTGTTTTGGAAGAGGCAGCATTTTTCAAGTGTGCCCTTTATTACTAATAAGTAGTTGAACTCAAAAGCACTAATGTTTAGAAAGGTCAGTAATTCAGGTTGCGGTTTATGTTAAATTTATCACCATTAGGAGAGAATCAGCTACTTTGTGATTGAATATGTGATAATAGTTTCCAAAAATTAATTAGATTTTACTCAAGTTTTGAGCGATTCTATTACTTGTAATTTAAGGATTATGCAAAATGTACAGGGAGCAGATGATGTCAGAAAATAAAGTGTTCAGGAATTACATGTATAAAGCAAATTAAATGTGCATTAAGGGGATTTTATAAGTAGATTTTTTTAATTGTTTTGGAGAGAGGAAAGATACCAGTCTTTTGATTTTTTTTTTTCTTTGAACTATTACTCTCAATTCTAAGATACTTATGTAAGCATTTTAAAATTAAAGGTCCAGTATTGCGGAGAGAAAATTACAGAGGAGGTCCTCATAGAGAGCCAATGTCTTCTCGGAGAGATAACTGTGTGTCACCAAATAATGGTTGTGCTACTAAAGATAGTTAAAGAAAAATAAAATACATGCATTTTTAAGTCATAGTTCATTTTGTTGAGGTAAAATTTATCTAACAAAATTTTAAAAGTGAACAATTCAGTAGCATTTAAAATACTCAGAATTCTACAACCACTCTCTCTGTTCAGTTCCAAAATAGTTAATCACCCCAAAACAAAATCCATAAGCAGTTGCTCCCATTTTTATCCTCCTGTATCCCTAGTAAACACCCACCTATATCATGTGTCTGTAAATTTACCTAATCCTGAATATATCATACGTTCACTGTAGCCTGCCAGGCTCCGCTATCCATGGAATTCTCCAGGCCAGAATACTGTAGTGGGTAGCCATTCCCTTCTGCAGAGGATCTTCCTGAGGGATTGAACCCTGGTTGTCCACATTGCACTCGGATTCTTTACCAACTGAGCCACCGGGGAAGCCCTAACAATATGTGACCTTTAATATGTGGCTTTTCCATTAGTGTGAGGGTTTTCAAAGATAATCCTTGCTGAAGCATGAGTCAGTACTTCAGTTTTTGAGTGGGGGTTAACACCATTGTATGTATAGTTAACATGGTTTGTTTATCCATCTTTGTAGTTAATATTTACAAACATTGGAGTGCCTGTTTTCAATTCTTGGTGTAAACTCTGAATTGGAATTCCTGGGTCGTACAGTAACTTCAGTATTTTAAGGAACCGTTCATCTCCATAACTGCACTGCTGCCAATGCAAGAGACTCAGTTTCAGTCCCGAAGTGGGGAAGATTGCCTGGATGAGAAAACAGCAACTTACTGCAAATTCTTGCTTGGAAAGTCCCATCAATAGAGGGGCCTGGTGGGCTACAGTCCACAAGGTCTCTAAGAGTCTGACACAGCTTTATATTTCTACCATGCGCACACAGGATTTCAGTTTCTCTGCATGTTCACAAACACTTGATGTTTTATATTTTATATTAAAAAATATCTCTCTATATATAGCCTGTCTGCTAGGTGCAGAGTAGATATCGCATTCGGATTGAGAAACTGTATTTCCCTAAAATACAATTATGTTAAGCAGTGTTTTATATTCTTGTTCATAATTATATATCTTCCTTGAGGAAAAGTATATTGAAGTCCTTTGCACATTTAAAACTTTCTTTCTGAATTCTTATCATTTAATTTTGTTTGTTTGTTTTAAGTTTCTCAGGCAGAGATTATTCAAGTTCGCGAGACACCGAGGATTATGCTCCACCGTCTAGAGACTATGCATACTGTGATTATGGCCATTCAAGTTCTCGAGATGATTATTCCTCTAGAGGACATAGGTACTATAAACAATTCTGTTTTTAATCGAATAACTTATGGAAATGGTTAATTATAACATTAATTCTCTTAAATGTAGTGATCGTGATGGCTACGGTGGAAACCGTGATAGAGATTATTCTGAACATCGAAGTGGAGGCTCCTACAGGGATTCATACAAGAGTTATGGTAAGAGTACAGTTACAGCTTACAAATGACAAAATTAGAATTGACATGCTAGATCTACATCATTTACTCAAGTTTACTTCTATTTTCTCAGAAAATAAAATGTAATTTCTACCTAATTGATTGGTTTGAAGGTCTTTGAAATATTTTTGATCTGTCATTTCAAATGATATGAAGGATAATTTGGCAGCTCACATTTTTTAATCACAAAAATTATTGTAACATTTTTAAAAGCAAAAGTGCTGTTGAGAGTATGAAGCATAGGAACATTATGAAGTTCAAAATTTTAGTCTTTTCCAAAAAATTAACATTTAAACTCCTGCTAAGTCACTTCAGTCGTGTCCGACTCTGTGCAACTCCATAGACAGCAGCCCACCAGTCTTCCCGGTCCCTGGGATTCTCCAGGCAAGAACACTGGAGTGGGTTGCCATTTCCTTCTCCAGTGCATGAAAGTGAAGTCGCTCAGATGTGTCCGACTCTTAGTGACCCCATGGACTGCAGCCTACCAAGCTCCGCCACCCATGGGATTTTCCAAGCAAGAGTACTGGAGTGGGTTGCCATTGCCTTCTCAACTACTGCAACTAAAAAGTACTGCTCTTTTAAATAAGTGTGAAAGCCCCTTCACCACTGCTGCTAATTCATATCTTCACCACAGAGGCAGATAAAGGCTATCCTTTCAAAGATTTAGTACATTACAGTCATGTTATAGAAGTAACGGGAAAAGTTTTATAATTTTACCAATTACTGATTTCACAGGGGGCTCCCGTGGTGCTCCATCAGGAAGAGGTCCACCTCTGAGTTACGGCAGAAGCAGTCGCTATGATGATTATAGCAGTACAAGAGACAGATATGGAGGAAGTCGGAAAAGTTACTCAAGCAGCCGAAGTGATACCTACTTAAGTGGTCGTGACCGTGGCGGAAGACAAGAACAAGGGTTTCCATCCTCCAAGGATAGGGTGTACCCTCCTCCTCGTGAGTCATACAGTAGCTAAGGTTGTGAGGCTTCCAGGGGAGGTCATGGGGGGAGCCGATCTGAAAGAATAGGCAGAAACAGGTACTAAAAATGTTTTCTTGGCATGGGAAAATTTTTTGTGAGTTTCTGTTTTAACTGGTACTTGAGTATTGCTGAAGAAAACCGTTGGTTTTGGAGGGAAGAGCTGTAAACTTTCCCCTCCATGAATTTTCAGATAAATTGAAAAATAGAATTATTCAGATAAGTTGAAAAATAGAGTTATTCAAAGTAATTTCATACTTGTTACTGCTGGTTGAAAGATAGAAGTTAAAATTTTTAAATTTAATGTCTAAATTTTCTGAGTATGTTTTGTAAAGTGTTATTGTTTATTTTACTGGTGGGTTAAACGAGCATAAAAACACTTGTTTCTTGTTTAGAAGGTGAATTGTGCTGTTTGCTTTAAGTTTCCATTTGTAGTCTTTGCACACGAATGCATTCATAATTAAGCAGTATGGTATTTCTCCATTGCAAGCCTTACCTGCTTTATATTTAGGTTAACAATATTACATGTTATTTTTGAAAGCAGTGTATAGAAGGTTTGGCAAGGCTCTAAAAACCTGAAGGAAATGTTTGCATCTTTACTAAAATTTTTGTCTAACTTTTTAAAACAATAGTATAAATCAGAAGAAAATTTAGATGTGTGAATAAATGTTTAAGAAGTCTGAAGTTAAGTATCAATTGTCTTAGTCATTCAAGTGGCAAATGATAAAAGTGCCAACCACGATTAAAAAGAAAACAATCTGCACCTAAGTTGGGATTGAACTAGTTAAGTATTCTGAGTATGTATCTTCATGAAAGGAAGCAGTTCTAGATTTGTTGGAAATGCAATGCTTTAAGTAATACTGATTTTCACTTCATTTTGGAGTACTTGGTATAACCCCAAAGTATAGGCTTATCTATAAGGAAAGTTAAGGGGTTTTGTAGGCAATCCTAGGTATCAGTAATAATACATCAACTTTTTATTAAGAGGCAAGGATAAGCGCTGCAGAACAAATTGGAATTTGCAAAATTAGTGGAGAAATTTGCAGTGTCCTTTTAAAGTAACAGAAATTTACGTGTTAAAGGTTCCATTAACAATAAAATCAAAATAACATTTGAGGCAAACTCAGAAGACAGATTAAGAAATTTCTTAGGATTGTTCCACATGTTAGACGTCAAAGGCATAGTTAAAATACATTTTCAAGACAAAGGACAGTGCATAAAAGTGACATTCATGTTTTACATGAAGTTCATCAGGCAGTACTGTCCAGGTAAGCAGGTACAAAATAAGCAGTAAGTTACTGATCCTAGTACGAAGCTGAGAAAGAACAGGATATGTTTTAAGTAGTTACATTGGTAACTGCTGAAATGCCAACCAAAGTCAGCAACTGCTCCTTTGATATTTTGGTAACATTTTTACTAGACATTATGAAGGCATAATTTTCATTCAGTTGTGCTGTAGTGTTTGTGAGGACTGAATAAGAGTATAAATGTTGTAGCATAATTTCTAGTTACCATAACGGATTCACAGGAAATAGTGTCTGTATTACCTACCCTGGAAGCTTTGAGCAACAGAAAGATCCTTGACAGGATGTCTTGTTATCATAGTGACAACATTTGTGAGAAAATGAGAATGGCAGCCTAGAATATAATTTCTCCCCAACATTGCTACAAGGATTCTGTTTTTGAGCGTGTGAAAGAGTAAACGCTGAAAATTATAACCAAAGTTAAAAGCCTATCTTGTTAAAACGTTCATGAGAATATAATGAATTTGTCTGTAGTACAGAGAATGAGAAGTAAATTTCAACTATAAGTTTTCTCTACATTTTATTTGTAAGGAGTTCCTGTTTTAAAATCCGTTTGACCTGCAGGTTCCTGTAGTTGGCTTAATTTGAAAATGTCAATTAACCCAGGAATGTAAAATTTCCTGTTTAAAAAGCTTATCGTGTAAGAAATATTGTACCTTTCTGTTGACCCTAGCCATTAAACTGGTGTGTAGTAATAAAGAATATCAAGTTGCTTTAGAAACTGTGTTAAAAAACCTACACAATGAAGTTTTCTTCTTCTCTACATTTACCTAGAACTCTGTATCCCAGGCTTTGCTGTATATACTGAATATAAAGGTGCAATTTGTTTAGTGTCTAGCAACTATGAAATCATCTACATTTATATAGCCAGAGTAAAGTGGAAAAAAGTCCTTGACTTAAAGTGGTTATCTTCTTGTATCTTGCTTGTTTTCATTTGATGTTCTTTCTGTTAGAGAAAACTTTTTTCACTTGTGATTTTTCATTAATTCTGTATGTGTTGTAAACTTTTAGTAGTTTGTGCTAAGAATTTTTATCTTGAAATTAAAAAGTTACATAACTTTCTAAAAGTGTTAGTTTGATTTTTTACACCTAATCTATTATTTTTTCTTACTGTGATATATGATATAAATATTTTCATTCCTTAGTTAAACACCATTTTTTCCAGTGAAAACTAGCATAAAAGTTAAACTGTACATACATCTTCACTCAGCTCTGTATTCCATTTCTCTTAATGAAAATTTCTGGTATGTATTGCCATGTACCACATTACTTCAGAAGTGACTCAGTTATTGTCCAATTTTATCTTTTATTTTTCTGGCTGTTTGCTTTATATAGTGCCATAGGACACTGGAGCTTTGACTGTCACTGCTTTACATTTATCAATGAATTAGGGTGAAAGTGACTTGAATGTTTTAAACTTTTCCCACCCATCTTTCCTTATATTCAGACTCTATTTAGAACCTGACAGATTCTCAGTAAAGGCCCTTATCACCTCACTTGTTAATGACATTCTCCTATTTACTTGTTTTTGGTTATGCTGGATTTTTGGAGCTGCATGGTGTTTTCTTTAGTTGTTGCAGGTGGTGGTTACTCCTTAATTTCAGTACACAAGCTAATCATTGCAGTGGCTTCTTTTGTTGTACAGCACAGGCTCTAGGGCATGTGGTAGTAGTGGTTCTTAGGCTCCTGGATTACTGGTTCAGTAGTTGTGGCTCACAGGCTTAGTTGACTCTTGGCATGTGGGACCTTCCTGTACCAGGAAGTAAACCCATGTCTCCTGCATTGATGGCAGATTCTTTAAGAGTGAGCCACCCGGAAGCCCTGTTAGCTACATTCTTAAAGTAATTTTTAATGCTTAGGTCTTGAATGAAATTTTATCTATGTTGTAATTAACGAATAGATGTTCTTTTTGTTAAAAGTTGTTTTATTCAAGTGATATTTTATTAAAAATAACTTCTTAATTACTCAGTTTCCTGCATAAGCTCGCCATCATTTAAGGACACAATTTTGTTATTTGGTCTGTATCCCTGTTTTCTTCCACCACTCCAAGGAATTAAGCTTTCAGTTCAGCTCAGTTGCTGAGTGATGTTCCACTCTGCAACCCTATGGTCTGCAGCACACCAGGCTTCCCTGTCTATCACCCACTCCCACAGCTTGTTCAAACTCACGTCCAGCAAGTCACTGATGCCAACCTACCATCTTATCCTCTGTCATCGCCTTCTCCTTCCTTCCCTAAATCTTTCCCAGCATCAGGGTCTTTTCAAATGAGTCAGCTCTTCGCATCAGGTGGCCAAAGTATTGGAGTTTCAGCTTCAAAATCAGTCCTTCCAATGAACACCCAGGACTGATGTGTTTTAGGATGGACTGGTTGGATGTCCTTGCAATCCAAGGGACTCTCAAGAGTCCTCTACAACACCATAGCTCCAAAGACCAATTCTTTGGCACCCAGCCTTCTTTATGGTCTTACTCTCACATCCATACATGACTAGTGGAAAAGTAACTTTGACTGGATGGACCTTTGTCAACAAGGTAGTGTCCCTTCTTTTTAGTATGCTGTCTGGGTTTATCATATCTTTCCTTCTAAAGAGAAACTGTCTTTTAATTTCACGGATACAGTCACCAGCTGCAGTTGTTTTTGGAGCCCAAGAAAGTAAAGCTTGTCACTGTTTCCATATTTTCCTCATCTATTTGCCATGAAGCTGTGGGACCAGATGCCATGATCTTTGCTTTTTGAATGTTGACTGTTAGGCCAGCTTTTTCACTCTCCTCTTTCATGTTCATTAAGAGGCTCTTGAATTCCTCTTTGCTTTCTGCCATGAGGGTAGTGTCATCTGAGATTATTGATACTTCTCTCAGCAATCTTTTGATTCCAGCTTATCTGACATTTCATATGATGTACTCAGTATATGAGTTAAATAAGCAGAATGACAGTATAGAGCCTTAACCTACTTCTTTCCCAGTTTGGAACCAGTCTGTTCCTAATCGAGTCCTTTCTTAACCTGCATACAGATTGAACTTTGAATTGTTGTAATTTCTGCTTTTACCTCTAAAAATACTCTCCAATTTGGTGACTTCTAAGGTAAATCAGTCTCTCCTATTAACGAGAAAGGAAAAAAAAAATTTTCTACTAGTTGTTAAGCTATATTTGTTCCTTCTTCATGAGTAAATAGTCATCATGTTCCCAGTGAGTTTAAGATTCTTGCCTCATTGCAGAGAGAATTTCAAGATAAGAAAGGAAGAATAAGAAGTAAAATGAGTGTTTTAGTTAAGCAAGGGTCTGTCCTTGGAGGGAGAACAGGCAGATAGGTGAGGAAGTGCTACTCTGCATTTCTTTGGTAAGCCAGCTATGAGGGGCATACAAATGAAGGGGTTGAATATTCCCAGGGGAAGGATTTTGGAGGTCCTTTCCCTGATTTTCACCCCAGCTCCAGTCTCCTGAGGGGAGGAGGGACTGTTGTCTTTATTTACCTTAGATCAGAAGTGTCATGGTGTTGATGCATGATCTGGTATTTCTTTCTTGCAAGGCTAATTGTTTTGTAATGAAAGCATAATAAGCAATAGGTTACATGTGAACACAGGAGATTCCTTCCATTCCACACATTTCTTTGCTGACTTTGGGACACTTATAGAAAATGTGTGATTTCCTGTCAGTCTGGACATTCCTGCTCTTGTCTGCCTATGGACCCCTGCTGTTAACAGGGTGAATGATTTCCTGCCACATGCCCACTGTCTCCATTTCTCTTCTCATAGCTATCTGCCTATTGTAACAACTAAAACTGCCTTAGTTTTACTGTCATTTAGTTACATGGCAGTCACTGAAAAATATATTTATGCCATAAAACAAAATTTTATCTATACCACTTAACCACATAATTTTGTTCATGAGTAAGTAATATTCAAATTTCTGTCAACTAAGAAAGATGCCCACTTGAAAGTTACAAGTTGTCTTTGGGGCAAAATCAGGACTGCAGTGTGGGGGGCAGCACCTCAGATAGCTCTGACAGACTACTCGAAAGAGGTGCATCAGGAGAGGTCAATATGTAATATTTTGGTGACGGGGAAAGTGAACGTGTTAATTGTTCAGGTGTGTCAGACTCTGTGACTCCATAGACTGTAACCTGCAGTTTCTCTGTCCATGGCATTCTCTGGAGTGGCTTACCATTTCCTCCTCCAGGGGATCTTCCTGGCCCAGGGATCAAATCCAAGTCTCTTGCATTGCAAGCATGTTCTTTACCAACTGAGCCACCAGGGGAGCCCCTGGTGAAGGGGAGTGCAACACAATTAGGGATTCAGGTTACAAAGATTTTCTGGTAGTCAAGGAGCTGATGGGATTTAGTGCTTTTCTAACCATGAGGAGATGCAGGAATTGGGATCATGAAATCAGTTCCTGAAAATCACCAACTATCTAAAACCTGTCGGTCTAGATTCCCTGGAGCACAGAATGCCTCACTGCACACTAGACTCTCTCAAGGGGTTTTGATAGTTGGCAGCCGCCGCAGCATAGGGCAGATAGTAAATGTTCTTGTTCAGCTGTTGGCAGTGCTCTTGGCAAGTGGCAATTTGTAGTTGACACATAATGTGATTTTCTAAAGATACCACCCAAGATTTAATCTTGTATTTTTCTCTCCACTCATATATTTTATTTCTTGTCACGATTAAGAAATTAATAATTATTAACATAAAATTTTCTTGATTTCTCACTGTATTCTGAACTTGTCCTTTCAATATACTGACTTGGAAGCTGTGAGTTGGCCTACATTATTAGGTATAAGCCATAAAACCCCTGAAAGGAAACAGGTACAATTTCCATAAAGATCAATTTCATATAATGCATATAATTGTTATCTGTCTGGTCTGTGGAAAGTGTCCCTATAAGTACCATGATCCAACAACTGGAAAACCTATGAAAGTATCTGTGGAAAGCATCCCTATAAATGCCATGATACAGCCTTAATCTATAAACACTGATGAGCTGGTGTTTATAGAAATGTTCTGTGAAATTCACTGAAACTGCACACCCTATCCAGGCATCATAGTAACCATTTATGTGAGTTATTTTATGACAGGAGGTCCTGGTAAGGAACATGGAAATAATAAACCACCACCAACAGAAGAGTTCAGCAAGATCAAAAGGAGATGCCATGTGTTCTAACACTTCCCAGAATTATATTCACTGGCACTCTTCCTGGTTGAACAATGTCTGCACCACCAGGAAGGATCTTACATCAAAATGCCTGGCCAAATACAACTTGGAAACTAATCCCATCACCATAAAACCTGAGGCTTCCAGCCACCTGGCAGAGCAGTCCTAGGTTCCGTTATCCTACTACTGTCCATTTGGGTACCCTTTCCCAATAAAGTAACTTGTTAGCACAAGTGTTTTCTCAGACAATTCATCTCTGAGTGTCAGGTTAAGAGTCCACTCTTGGGACCTGGATGGGGTCCCCCTTCCTGCAACACAGGGACTTGTTGTTCATTCTGTACATATGTTTGTGTATGTGCACACATACATATAGGTATGTATAAAATTGAATTTATATATCTATAATATGCATATATAAAACGTCTACACATACACACACACAAAATATGTATGTGATGTGCTGTGCTTAGTTGTGTCCAACTCTGAGACCCCATAGCCTATAGTCCACCAGGCTCCTCTGTTCATAGTGAGTCTCCAGGTAAGAATATTAGAGCGGGTTGCCATGCCCTCCATCACAGGATCTTTACAACCCAGGGATGGAACCCAGGACGCCTGCCTTGCAAGTGGATTCTTTACCTTCTGAGGCAGCAGAGCAGCCCAGGAATACTAGAACGGGTAGCCTATCCCTTCTCCAGGGAAACTTCACCAACCAGGAACTGAACCAAGGTCTCCTACATTGCAGACTGATACCAGTGGAGCTATCCAGGAATCACATATGAAATATGTATTTATGTATTTGATATGTACTAGGTTTTGTTCCCAGTTTCTGGCACAGAATTGCTGAAACCTGTGGAATTGCCTGAGTGGTTTTGGTAACAGGACTGCATTTTGTTATTTATACGCTTCTTTCAAAAATATGTGAGTTGACACTAAAGAGGTGACTTTGGGTTGCCACTTGATAGCTTTAGAATGGAGACTAGCTACCAGTGAAACTCACCATGAGATTAGAGATTTAGAAGTTTCCCTTAACTCCTGATTTCCTGATAAGTCGGAGGAATTGGGAATTCAGTTAATCATTAATGACTAACTTCATCAATTATGCATGTGTATTGGAACTGTTTAAGACCAAACAAACTAGTTTGTAATTGAATTCCAGATTGGTGGGGAAAAATGCATTCATGTACCGGAAAGGTACAACTCAGACTCAATGGAAAGCTTGAGATTTTTCCAGACCTGTGTCTTCTGTTCTTGCTGTTCAATTTGTTTCCTTTATAATAAATTAAATGTTTTTCTGGGTTATATAAGCCATTACAGTAAATTACTAAATCTGAAAATGGGGATAATGAGAACCTGTAATTTTTAACCAAGTTTGGCACACTACTTTGCACTAGTGTCTAAAGATGGAGAGACAGTCTAATGGCACTGATTTCCACTTTTGGGTGTACACTAGGAAGAGAAATGTAAACAGCCAAGGACTAAGGAAAAACTGAGGCCCTAGTCATGACTGTACAGGCTTTAATGAGGCAGTCAGGGACTCAAGGGGTGCCTCAAGCCCAGGGAGCCCCAGGTAAGGGGCAAATATATTACCTGTGTGGAAAGGAGAGACTTCATGTGAGAATGTCTTCAGGCATCTATGCTGCCCCTGGCCCTGGGCCTGGTCTGTAAAGGAACACACTGGAGTAGGAACAATCCTCAGAGACAAAGGCCCCAGTAATTGGACCCTCCCAGTAACCAAGACCGATGAGGCCTGCGATACCCACACAGTTCCCCTTTATAATAACATCTGAGGAGTCCAGGGTACAACTGATGGTGGCTGGATTACTGATTTGTTTTTAGGTACTGAGGATATATTCTCCATTCTCACTGAGACCTCCCAGTCTGCTCTCTGCATCTGCAGCCATAAGAGGACTGGCCAAATAACACCTGGGGCGGATTCATGTCACTATATCGCAAAACCAACCAATATAATATTGTAAACTAATTCAGTCTCTCAGTCGTGTCCGATTCTCCGCGACCCCATGAATCACAGCACGCCAGGCCACCCTGTCCATCACCAACTCCCAGAGTTCACTCAAACTCATGTCCACAGAGTCGGTGATGCCATCCAGCCATCTCATTCTCGGTCGTCCCCTTCTCCTCCCGCCCCCAACCTTTCTCAGCATCAGAGTCTTTTCCAATGAGTCAACTCGTCGCATGAGGTGGCCAAAGTATTGCAGTTTCAGCTTTAGCATAAGTCCTTCCAATGAACACTCAGGATCGATCTCTCCTAGAATGGACTCTTTGGATCTCCTTGTGGTACAAGGGACTCTCAAGAGTCTTCTCCAACCCCACAGTTCAAAAGCATCAATTCTTCGGCGATCAGCTTTCTTCACAGTCCAACTCTCACATCCATACATGACCATGGGAAAAACCATAGCCTTGACTAGACGGACCTTTGTTGGCAAAGTAATGTCTCTGCTTTTTAATATATTATCTAGGTTGGTCATAAGTTTTCTTTCAAGGAGTTAGCGTCTTTTAATTTCATGGCTGCAATCAGCATCTTCAGTGATTTTGGAGCCCAAAAATATAAAGTCTGACACTGTTTCCACTGTTTCTCCTTCTATTTCCCATGAAGTGATGGGACTAGATGCCATGATCTTTGTTTTCTGAATGTTGAGCTTCAAGCCAACCTTTTCACTCTCCTCTTTCACTTTCCTCAAGAGACTTTTGAGTTCCTCTTCATTTTCTGCCATAAGGGTAGTGTCATCTGCATATAGCCTCCAATAAAAAAAACTTTTTAACAAGTGCTATTTTAGTCAACCTCATAGCTGTAATTGAGACTCTGGTTCTTTTTAAACTCAAATGCCTTTTTAATAATGCCTGAGAACTCTTATACCTTGTTGGGATGAGATATATTGGTAACAATTTAAGTTTCTGTGCACCTGAACATGAACCCCTCCATTCCCCAGGCAGATCCAGAAGTATGGGCTGAGGGGGACAAATTGGAATAAGTATGCAGAGCTAAGTTTATCAGACTTAAAGATCCTACTTCTTTCCCTTATCCAAAGCAATATCTCCTAAGTTCAAAGGCTAAGGAAAGACTGTGACCAATCATAGAACTTACAAGGGTTATTAGTATCTTTTAATAATCTCCTCCATATTAGGGCTTAGGAAGCCTAGTGGTCAGTAACACCTGGTTCAAGATTTGAGAATTGTCAATGAGGCACTTGTGCCTTTACACCCCTGTGGTCCCCAATCTTTATACTTTGCCTTCACTGTACCTGAAAATGCCAAATAGTTTACAATTCTAGATTTAAAATATGCCTTTATCAACATTCCATCAGCCTAGGTAAGTCAGTTTTTGTTTGTTTTCAAGGACCGCATTTGTCCCAAAGGGTTTTGAGACAGCTCTCACTTGTTCAAACTGGCTTTGTCTTGGGACTTAAAAAGATTTGCAGATCAACAGGCTACAGTTTTTAATGATATCTTGTTATGTATGGCCATTGAGGAATTAGGCTCCTCAGCCACAGAGCAACTATTAAATTTCCTAGAAGACTGTAATTACAAGGTGTCAAAGACTAAAGCACAAACACCTCAGGCTTTTGGTCCAATATCTGGGTCTTATAATCTTCCAGGGCAGCAAAGCCTTGGGATATGAGAGTCAGATCAATTCTTAAGCTGGATATTTTGAGATAAGATTTTTAGGAATCATGGGCTACTGTAGGATTTGTATTCCTGGATATGGATAATTGCTTTATACATCATCTCCTTAATGAGTCTTAGGCTTCCCTGAGAGCTAAGATGATAAAGAATTTACCTGCAATTCAGGAGACCGGAGTTCAATTCCTGGGTTGGAAAAATCCCCTGGAGTAGAGATAGGCTAGGGACTGGAATGCAAAAGTAGGAAGTCATGAAACACCTGGAGTAACAGGCAAATCTGGCCTTGGAGCACGGAATGAAGCAGGGCAAAGGCTAATGGAGTTTTGCCAAGAGAACAAACTGGTGATAGCAAACACCTTCTTGCAACAACACAAGAGAAGACTCTACACATGGACATCACTAGATGGTCAACACTGAAATCAGATTGATTATATTCTTTGCAGCCAAAGATGGAGAAGTCCTATAGAGTTAGGAAAATCAAGACCAGGAGCTGACTGTGGCTCAGATCATGAATACCTTATTGCCAAATTCAGACTTAAATTGAAGAAAGTAGGGAAAACCACTAGACCATTCAGATATGACCTAAATCAAATCCATTATGATTATACAGGGGAAGTAAGTAATAGATTTAAGGGACTAGATCTGATAGATAGAGTGCCTGATGAACTATGGATGAAGGTTGGTAACATTGTACAGGAGACAGGGATCAAGACCATCCCCATGGAAAAGAAATACATAAAAGCAAAATGGCTGTCTGAGGAGGCCTTACAAAGAGCCGTGAAAAGAAGAGAAGCGAAAAGCAAAGGAGAAAAGGAAAGATATAAGCATCTGAATGCAGAGTTCCAAAGAATAGCAAGGAGAGATAAGAAAGCCTTCCTCAGCGATCAATGCAAAGAAATAGAGGAAAACAACAGAATAGGAAAAAACAAGACATCTCTTCAAGAAAATTAGAGAGTCCAAGGGAATATTTTATGCAAAGATGGGCTCGATAAAGGAGAGAAATGGTATGGACCTAAGAGAAGCAGAAGATTTTAAGAAGAGGTGGCAGGAATATACAGAAGAACTGTACAAAAAAGACCTTCACGACCAAGATAATCACGATGGCGTGATCACTCACCTGGAGCCAGACATCTTGGAATGTGAAGTGAAGTGGGCCTATGAACAAAGCTAGTGGAAGTGATGGAATTCCAATTGAGCTATTTCAAACCTTGAAAGATGATGCTGTGAAAGTGCTGCACTCAATATGCCAGCAAATTTGGAAAATTCCGCAGTGGCCACAGGACTGGAAAAGGTCAGTCTTCATTCCAATCCCAAAGAAAGGCAATGCCAAAAAATGCTCAAACAACCGCACAATCGCACTCATCTCACACGCTAGTAAAGTCATGCTCAAAATTCTCCAAGCCAGGCTTCAGCAATATGTGAACCGTGAACTTCCAGATGTTCAAGCAGGTTTTAGAAAAGGCAGAGGAACCAGAGATCAAATTGCCAACATCTGCTGGATCATGGAGAAAGCAAGAGAGTTCCAGAAGAGCATAAATTTTTGCTTCATTGACTATGTCAAAGCCGTTGACTTTGTGGATCACAATAAACTGGAAAATTCTGAAAGAGATGGGAATACCAGACCTTCTGACCTGCCTCTTGAGAAACCTGTATGCAGGTCAGGAAGCAACAGTTAGAAATGGACATGGAACAACAGACTGGTTCCAAATAGGAAAAGGAGTACATCAAGTTTGTATATTGTCACCCTGCTTATTTAACTTATGAGCAGAGTACATCATGAGGAACGCTGAGTTGGAAGAAGCACAAGCTGGAATCAAGATTGCCGGGAGAAATATCAATAACCTCAGATATGCAGATGACACCACCCTTATGGCAGTAAGTGAAGAGGAACTCAAAAGCCTCTTGAGGAAAGTGAAACAGAAGAGTGAAAAACTTGGCTTAAAGCTCAACATTCAGAAAACAAAGATCATGGCATCTGGTCCCATCACTTCATGGGAAATACATGGGGAAACAGTGGAAGCAGTGTCAGACTTTGATTTTTTGGGCTCCAAAATCACTGCAGATGCTGATTGCAGCCATGAAAGTAAAAGACACTTGCTCCTTGGAAGGAAAGTTATGACCGAACTAGATAGCATATTAAAAAGCAGAGGTATTACTTTTCCAACCAAGGTCCGTCTAGTCAAGGCTATGGTTTTTCCCGTGGTCATGTATGGATGTGAGAGTTGGACTGTGAAGAAAGCTGATCACCGAAGTATTGATGCTTTTGAACTGTGGTGCTGGAGAAGACGCTTGAGAGTCCCTTGGACTGCAAGGAGATGCAACCAGTCCATTCTAAAGGAGATCAGTCCCAGGTGTTCATTGGAAGGACTGATGCTAAAGCTGAAACTCCAATATTACGGCCACCTCATGCGACGAGTTGACTCACTGGAAAAGACTGATGCTGGGAGGGATTGGGGGCGGGAGGAGACGGGGATGACAGAGAATGAAATGGCTGGATGGCATCACCGACTCGATGGACATGATTCTAAGTGAACTCTGGGAGCTGGTGATGGACAGGGAAGCCTGGGGTGCTATGATTCATGGGGTTGCAAAGAGTTAGACACGACTGAGTGACTGAACTGAACTGACCCACTCCAGTATTCTTGGACTGCCCTTGTGGCTCATCTGGCAAAGAATCTGCCAGAAGTGTAGGACACTGAGGTTTGATCCCTGGCTGGGAAGATCCCCTGTAGAAGGGAATGGCTACGCACTCCAATATTTTGGCCGGGGGTCACAAAGGGTTGAACGTGACCGAGCGACTTTCACTGGCAGACTCAAAAAGCAAGTACTGACCAGTTGCTTTGGACCCCAGGGCCACAAACACTTTTAAAATCCTCCAAAAGGCCTTGACTCAGGCCCTGGCTCATAGTCTAGCCACAACACATAAATTTAATCTATACGTCACAGAAAGAAAGTGTGTAGCTTTAGAAGAAATGATTGAAACTCGAGAGCCTATCGAAGTAAGGAATTAGTGTCACAGGGATGCTCACATTAATCTCAGAGTCATAGCAGAGTCATAGCCTCACAGTGACTGGGTCTTTAAAGTTCGCAAATGGAAGGGACTGCACTGTTGTAACCACAAAATACATATGCACACTACTTAGTTCAAAGAGCAGTCTGTGGATGTCAGATAATCTTTCTTAAATATCAGTTCCTCTTATTAGAATTTTTTGAAAGATCTTGACGACGGAGGTAACCAAGATGGTGTGATCATTCTCCTAGAGCCAGACATCCTGGAATGTGAGGTCAAAAGGATTTTAGGAAGCATCAATATGAACAAAGCTGGAGGAGGTGATGGAATTCCAGTTGAGCTATTTCGAATCCTAAAAGATGATGCTGAAAAAGTGCTGCACTCATTTTGTCAGCAAATTTGGAAAACTCCATAGTGGCCACAGGACTGGAAAAGGTCAGTTTTCATTCCAACCCCAAAGAAAGGAAAAGGCAAAGAATGCTGAAAGTACCACACAATTGCACTCCTCTCACACCCTAGCAAAGTAATGCTCAAAATTCTCCAAGCCAGGCTTCGGCAGTATGTGACCTGTGAACTTCCAGATGTTCACGCTGGATTTAGAAAAGGCAGAGGAACCAGAGATAAAATTGCCAAAATCTGGTGGATCATGGATAAAGCAAGAGCGTTCCAGAAAACCATCTACTTTTGCTTTACTGATTCTGCCAACGACTTTGATTGTGTAGATCACAACAAACTGTGGAAAATTCTAAAAGATATGGCAACACCAGACCACCTGACCTGCCATTGAGAAAGCTGTATGCATATCAAGAGGCAAAAGTTAGAACCACACAGGGAACAATAGACTGGTTGCAAATTGGGAAAGGAGTACGTCAAGGCTGTACATTGTCACCCAGCTTATTTAATTTATATGCAGAGTATATCATGAGAAACACCAGGCTGGATGAAGCACAAGCTGGAATCAAGTTTGCCGGAAGAAATATCAGTCATCTAAGATATGCAGATGACACCACCCTTATAGAAAAAAGCGAAGAACTAAAGAGCCTCTTGATGAAAGGGAAAGAGGGGAGTGAAAAGTTTGCTTAAAGCTCAACATGCAGAAAATTAAGATCATGGCATCCAGTCCCATCACTTCATGGCAAATAGGTGGGGAAATTTTGGAAACCGTCGCTGACTATTTCTTGGGCTCCAAGATTGCTGCATTTGACTAGGTGGAAAATAGAGTTGGTGGTGGACAGGGAGGCCTGGCGTGCTGTGATTCATGGGGTCGCGGAGAGTCGGACACGACTGAGCGACTGACTGAACTGAGCTGGACGGAACCCACTTCGAGTCCCAACGCCGCCACTTTCTTACTCCCCAAGCCTAAGTTTCTAAGTCTGTGAAATGGGGATAACAGTAATTCTGCTTCCTTGGTGACTGAAAGGTTTGTTGTTAATGCACACAAAAGGCAAGATTCTGTGCCCGGAGTGCAGCAGGCACTCAGTAGCATTCGTCACTAGTTCCTTTCAGTTTTGCTTGAAAGTCTTTTTCATTCTTCTGTGTTGTCTGCTTTCTGCGGATAGACCATCAGTTCTTCAGGAGAGATTTACTGTCTCTTCTGTGGTTGCAGTTCTGACAACAGTGAACGTTTATTGAGCGTTTCCTCTATGCTAGGCTCTGTTAAGAAGGCTTTTTGTCTAATAGTAATAGCTTCTTTTGCTCTTTGCAACATCTCTGTAATGCCAGAATTTGTTATAAATAATTTCTCTGTTGATTTCTTTTTGGTCTTCGTTGCTGCATGGACTTTTCCTCTAGTTGCAGAGAGCAGGGGCCAACTCTTCAGGGTTGTGATGCAAGGGCTTCTCATTGCAGGGGGGATTATGGTGGCCACAGCTCTGTTCTTGGAAAAGAAGGAGCTGGTACAATCCTAGGTCTGGACCTGTGTACACCATCCCAGAGAGCCTGCCCCCCCACCCCCACCTCCGCCCCACCCAGAGGCCTGGCAAGTGGAATGTTAATGTCAGAGAGTTTAATTGAGGGGACCTGGTTTTCCCCTTCCTGCCTCAGAAACAGATCCTAAGGAAATGCAGAAATGTTTAGGGGTGAAACCCACGAGAAGAAGGAGGGTCCTGAGAGAGGGGTTTAGGAAAGGAAAAGCTTAGAAAGCTTTGCATACATCATCCCGGCGGCCTGGAAGGCTCTGCCCCTTGCCCAGCTCTTTGGACTCATCCTTTCCCAGCCTCAGCCTCACTCCGGAGGAAGCATTCCCTCCCAGCTCACACTTCCACCTTCCAGCTCCGTCAGGCCTGCCTGCACTTCCTTCCCCCAGCTCCCCATATTCCTCCTCCAAGGCGTTATCCCCTCTTGTCAAGGAAGAGTTACCTTTGTGACACGTGGCTTCATCACCGACCCTCCACACGGAGGGTAAGCTCCATTAGCTGAGCACCTACTGTGTGCTGGCCTCTCTTGCACAATCGCTGTGCACGCCCAGGGAGCAGAACACACAGGCCGTCTCACCCCTCACTCAGCTCACAGCCTGAGGACAAGCAGGCAGCACCTAAGCGTAACAAGCTTGTCAGTTGACCACCAGAGCTTTGGAGAAAGGTAAAGTGGAGAATGGAGAACAGAGGAGGCTCTAGGGCTGGGCAGGCTGGGAGTATCGGTGGTGATCAAGGCCTGCCTGGTTTCAAAGGTGATAGCAGAACAAAGGTGGGAGGAGAGGAAGTAAGCCGAGGGAGCATCAGAGGGAGGGAATTTCAGGAGAGGAAGCAAAGAGTTCAAAGGTCCAAAGGCTAGAGCTTCCTGTGAAGAGCCAGAGTGCCCTCAGGGATGCACAAAGCAAAGGGCAGGGAGGGTGGGGGCGGTGCGGTCATGGAGGTGCCTGGGGCCTTCGGAGGGACTTCAACTTTTAGTCCAAGCACTTCCTTTTAAAGCAGATTCCTGTAACTTTAAAAATGAATTGATTTAGGGGGACTTTGTTACCTGGTTGTCCTTAACACTTGTGGCTCAGTGACCACAATGCAGGGGCACAGGTTTGACCCCTCTTGGGGACCTAAGATCCCACATGCCTCATGGCATGACACACGTTCAATTCAGAGGAGACAATATTAATAAGAGCTATAAGGGTGACCATGGGAAAAGCTGAGCACCAAAGAATTGGTGCTTTTGAACTGTGGGCCTGGAGAAGACTCTTGAGGGTCCCTTGGACAGTAAGGAGATTCAACTAGTCCCATCTAAAGGAAATTAGTCCTGGAAACTCATTGGAAGAACTGATGCTGAAGCCCCGATAACCAGGCCGCCTGATGGGAAGAAGTGACACATTAGAAAGACTCTGCTGCTGCGAAAGATTGATGGCAGGAGAAGGGGGACGACAGAGGATGAGATGGCTGGATAGCATCACTGACTCAATGGACATGCATTTGAGCAAGCTCCGGAAGTTGGTGATGGACAGGGAAGCCTGGCATGCTACAGTCCATGGAGTCACAAAGAGTCAGACACGACTGAGTCAGTGAACTGACTGATAGGGGTGATACACCATGATCGGACCAAAACAGTTTTGTGAGCCTCATGAATCATCACATGAATCCAGAATTGGCGTGCCAGGTCAAGAGCTGGTCTCTGCTGAGCCTACCTGAAGCCCTCTGTTGGGGTGGGAGGGGGAGTCTAGAGCCCCTTTTCCAAGTACAGATCTAACTGAGAAGAACCTCTGCCCCGAGCATGTGCCAGCGATCAAAATCAACTTTGCTTCTATCAAAGTTAGATGGAGAACCTGCTTAGGCCTCCGTTCATGGGCACCCCATGACCCTCGTTCATGCCCTCTCGTTCTTACCTGGAGAATGACAGAGAAGTCCATAGAGCTGTCACTGCTATTCACTTGCCTTCCCACGTTAAAGGGGGTTTCTTAGGCTGGGGTAGCTTATGGTTTGAAATGATCATTTACTCTCCTGAAATGATATACTAATGGATAACAAAACCTCCTTAAAACAAAACTGTCCTGCCCCAGGAAAACATAAAATCAGAAAGAAAACGAAAAAAGAAAAAACACTGTCCTGGAGATCAACATCTAGTAACACACAGAGATAGGGAGTGAACTCCCTGGTGGTCCAGTAGTTAAGATTTCACCTTCAAATGCAGGGGGTGCAGCTTCTATCCACGGGGAGCTAAGATCCCACAGGTCTTAAGACCACACCATAAAACAGAAGCGATATGATAACAAATGCAATACAGAGCTCAAAAGTGGAAGCAACCTCGATGTCCATCAGCAGACGAATGGATAAGAAAGCTGTGGTACATATGCACAATGGAATATTACTCAGCCCTCTGAGTCAGTTCTAATGAGGTGGATGAAACTGGAACCAATTACACAGAGTGAAGTCAGAAAGAAAAACATCAATACACTATCCTCAGGCATATATATGGGATTTAGAAAGAGAGTAATGACCACCTTATCTGTGAGACAGCGGAAGAGTCACAGATGTATTGAACAGTCTTTTGGACTCAGTGGAGGGGGCAAAGGTGGGATGATAGGAGAGAATAGCGTTGAAACATGTATATTGCATATGTGAAACAGATCGCCATTCCAGGTTTGATGCGAGAGAGAGTGCTCGGGGCTGGTGCACTGGGGTGACCCAGAGGGTTTGTATAGGGAGGGATGGGGGAGGGGAGAAGGGGGGTTCAGGATGGGGAACACATGTACACCCGTGGTGGATTCATGTCAATGTATGGCCAAACCACTACAATATTGTAAAGTAGTTACCTCCAATTAAAATAAATGCTTATTAAACAAATAAAACTATGTTGCAAAAATAAGAGTAAGACAATACAAATAACAAAAGTAAGAAAAAAATGGTCCACATTAAAAAAAAAAATTCTTTTAAGAAATAAGACAAAGTCATTTATACACAAGGGTTCGTCAGGTGGCGGTGGTGGTAAAGAATCCACCTGCTAATGCAGGAGATATAAGAGACACAGGTTCGATCCCCGGGTCAGGAAGCTCCCCTGAAGGAGGCCATGGCAACCTGCTCTGGTATTCTTGCATGGAGAATCCCACGGACAGAGGGGCCTGGGGTCTATAGGGTCACAAAGAGTTCGACACGACTGAGCACACACAAGTATTTATACTCACAATAGCACGTGCTCCAGTAGGTAAATGTTTGAGCACACAGCCTTGCACCCAAATGTGCCAACACTGAGATTCTGCCTGGCAAATGCAAGATGACACAAGTGTGCAACCTTGGCCATGCACAAAGCCGTGGAGGTATTGTGGCCATCATGTGATTGCCACAAAGTGGCTCTGAATAAAACAAAATATAGACTTCTCCAGTTTACAAAATAGTTGCAGCCCTGGAAAGCTTTTTATCAAATTTAAGTGACAAAGAGCAGGTAACGGTCTCCACTTAGGTTATTATGAATGGGTTTGTACTTACTTAACTATCTGGCAGAACATTTGAAAACCATTCAAGCCCAAGGTATGCGATGAAGCAGGCACCAGCCACCATGTGTCGTGCCGCCCATATCGTGACAACAGTCAAAAATCATACCACCAGAATTTGTCACAGTCACTCCTTCTTCAAGAACTAGGGTCGCCTAGTCTAGGGTCGCCCTCCCTTAGTGAACCAGGAGGAGGCAGAGTTGACAGAGATGCCTCTTCATAAACTAAAGTGCAATGGGGTCGCTCATTTGTGACCGACTCTTTGTGGCCCCATGGACTATACAGGCTGTGGAATTCTCCAGGCCAGAATACTGGAGGGGGTGGCCTTTCCCTTCTCCACGGGATCTTCCCGACCCAGGGATCAAACCAAGGTCTCCCGCATTTCAGGCAGATTTTTTACTAGCGGAGCCACCAGAGAAGCCCAAGAATCCTGGTGTGGGTAGCCTTTCCCTTCTCCTGGTGAACTTCCCAACCCAGGAATCTTCCCAACCCGGGAACTGGGGTCTCCTGCATTGCAGGTGGATTCTTTACCAAGTGAGTTATGAGGAAAGGCGAATAATAGAGTTCTTTTTTCTTTTCGTTTTTGAGGTCTTAGTTCTCCAACCAGAGACTGAACCCACGCCCCCTGCAGGGGAGGCACAGAGTCTTAACCACTGGACCGTCAGGGAAGTCCTGGAGGTGCCTATTTCAATTCTGTGTCCCAGGTGCCTCCCTCACCTCACCCTACAGCCACCTGGCTCTCTCAGAAACAGGTGACCAGGAGAGCGCATGTTGCCCTATATCCCTGCTCTGCCTTTGTTGGCTGTGTGGCCTTCAGCCAGCAGAAGCCCTCTCAGAGCTGCCTTTTTATCTGTCACACCTGCAGAGAACAGATGCCAAGGGGGCCCAGCCGAGGAACTGGGCAGAGTTAGCCCTCAGTAACCCAAAGCGGGTGTGGTTAATACTCCCTGTGCCTGTTGGGGGGGGGGGGTAGGGGAGAGGGGCGAAAGCTAAATCCATCTTCAGAAACTCAGAGGATGCTCTCTCCCCAGGGGAGCAAGCGGAGAAGGAAGACAGGAGCAGAAGTCTGAATTTGCACAGAACAAAGGGGAAAGACTGAATGAGCAGACATTCTAATTAACAATAAAGCAAAGAAGAGGGGATTTCCCTGGTGCCTCAGTCGTAAGGAATCCACCTGCCGATGCAGGAGACACTGGTTCGACCCCTGACACAGACCACGGAGCAGCTGAGCCCATGAAACACCCCTACTGCGCCTGTGTTCTAGAACACAGGAGCCTTAACTACTGAGTCCACTTGACCTGAGTCCGTGCTGGACAGCAATAGGAGCCACTGCACGATAACCCCGTATGCGAGACAGCAAAAGACACACAGATGTATAGGACAGTCTTTTGGAATTTGTGGGAACAGCGGAGGGTGGGATAACTTGAGAGAATAGCACTGAAACATGTACAGTATCATATGTGAAACTGAACTCCAGTCCAGGTTGGATGCATGAGACAAGGGGCTCGGGGCTGGTGCACTGGGATGACCCAGAGGGATGGGATGGGGAGGGAGGTGGGAGAAGGGTTCAGGAAGGGGGACACAAGACACCCGTGGCGGTTTCATGCCAATGTATGGCTACACCACTACAATATTCTATAGTTAGCCTCCAATTAAAATGAATACTTTTTTTAAAAAAAACAAAACTACGTTGGAAAAATAAGAGTAAGACAATAAAATAACAATAGTAAGAAAAATAGATGGTCCACATTAAAAGATTTTTTAAGAGATAAGACAAATCATTTGTATGCAACATCCCACAGGTGGCGGTAGTGGTAAAGAATCAACCTGCAGATGCAGGAGACATAAGAGACACAGGTTCCGTGGGATGGGGAGGGAGGTGGGAGGGGGTTCAGGATAGGGAACACATGTACACCCATGGTGGATTCATGTCAATGTATGGCAAAACCAATACAGTATTGTTAAGTAATTAGCCTTCAATTGAAATAAATATACTAAAAAAAAGAAGAAGCCACTGCAACGAGAAGCCTGAATACCACAACTAAAGAGTAGCCCCTGGCACCTTCAACAAGAGAAAAGCCCTCATGGCAATGAAGACAAACATAACCAAAGATAAATAGCTTTTATTTATCTTTTTAATAGGGCAGAGAATTGATAAAAGAAACAGGAGAAGTCTGACAGAAAGAAGACACAAAGTAAACTGATATCAAAAATAAAGCCAAATTTCAAATATCAAGCAAATGAATTTTAAGATGAAAATAATACTAAAATGTCAGAAGTAGGAAAAGTATTCATTTGACCTAATTTGCAAGTAGCTAATAAAATAAATACCTTAAGAGAGGAGGACAAAACAAAAATCTGTGCACGTAAGGAAACTCACCTCAATGTCTTGTTTGGGCAAAGACCACAGGAGCAGTGTATCACTGAATCCAGGCTGAGGGAGGGGATGAGGTGGTCCCCAGCGGGGCCAGGTTCTGTGCGACAGAGTTTGTGTTGCCAGTGATGCCGACCAGCGGCTTCAACAGTCGAGAGCGGTCTCTGTCTCCCATTAGCTGCCCATAGAGCTACCAGAGCACCAGGGACCCAGGCCCCCTTTGTCTTGTTGCTCCGCCAATCCAAGTACTGCTCTAACTACACAGGCCAAGCTGGCTTCTCAGCTCCTCAAGACTGCAATCCCCCTGCATCAGGAAAGTAAAGGGGAAGGGAAGAGGGATCGACTCCTATTCTCTTTAAGAGCACAGCTGACACATGTCGACATCACTGCTGCTCAGATCCCTTCAGCCACGTCACCGAGTCAGAAAAATCACACCTTGCCACCAAGGGAGCTGGAAGATGTACCCTTTATTTTCAGCCACTCCTGCCTAGCAAGGAGAGAAACAAATATGGGAGATGTTCTGAGAGAGAATGGGAGAACGAATGCAGGGAGACAGTCAGCTGTCTGCATCACAGCTGGCAGCTGGTGGGGCTGTAACTGGCACCCTACCTAATCCGAGGACTTATGCACTACTCTTTATTACTGATCGTCATCATTTTATTTAATCCTCCAACCACTGCCCCCTCCCCAACAAATGGGTACCATACCCCTTCAGTTTAGAGAGAGACTCAGAGAGGTTTTTTAATTTACTTAAAGACACACAGGGGCTTCCCTGGTGGCTCAGAGGTTAAAGCGTCTGCCTCCAATGCGGGAGACCCGGGTTCGATCCCCGGGTCGGGAAGATCCCCTGGAGAAGGAAATGGTAACCCACTCCAGTATTCCTGCCTGGCGAACCCCATGGACGGAGAAGCTTGGTAGGGTACAGTCCACGGGGTCGCAAAGAGTCGGACACAACTGAGCGACTGAACAGAACGGAACGGAAAGACACACAGCTGGTACATGTAAACTGCTATGTGTTTTGCTGCAAACACCTGGTAGGAAGGAGGTGGACTTAGCAGTTTCAAACACTGTCGCTCCGCGTGCCTGAGCCGGTAAAAAGAGAGTGGAGTCCACCAAAGAAAACTAGCATACACTGCCCCGCTACGACAAGCTCCCCTGAAAATTCCCACCAGTGTCTGAAGCAGCAGCCTCGGCCCGTTCATGAGAAACTCTGTGCTCTAGCTGCTCTCCTGGCCTGATGGATGGGCCTCGTTAGCCCCGGCCATGGACACCTGAACACTGTGAAATATAGAGACAGGCCGGGGGGCTTTGGCTGTTCGCACTGACCGGGTTCTCAACATCTCCATTTGAGCAGGTCATTTGTCTCCGCCTCTCCACCAGTGATAAATCCACCTGGGCTCTGCAGCCACCAGTCCTGGGAGGGACGCTGCTGAAACTGTCTCTTGCCCTGTGCTCATTTCCTCCCAGAAACATTAATTACATTGTTTAAACAGGGACTGGTTTGACCATGTTGCCACCAACATCCATCGGTGCTCAGAATGAAAGGCTCAGCCAGGCTGAGGGGAGGAGAGTGGGGAGCTGAAAGGCATGAAAGAGATGGCATCTGTTGCCCATGATGGATCATTTTCTGCTTCATTTGGGCAAAAGAGGAAAGGAACTGTCCATCGAGGACTTTGAGAAAGTCACCACCCCTCTTTTTCTCCCTCCCTTCCTTTTTTCATTCATTCCACAAATATTAAGTGCCCACTGAGGACCGAGAGGCACACTAGGCAGCGGAGAACATGACTTCCCAAGCTCAAACCCTCCTCAGGGCGTCTGCACTTGCTGTGTCTTCAGCCTTGACTACCTCCCCCGACATTTGCATGGCCCCTGCCTTCCCATTCTCTGGGGCTTCCTGAAGTGTCACCCCTCCAGTGAGGCCTGCCCTGACCCAGCTATCAAAAGTGTAGGGGCCCCAGCGGCAGGAAAGGGTTTCTGTGCTCCTGCAACCAAAAGGACACTTGTATAGTTTCTCGGCTCTAGGATTAGAACCTCTCAGGGCAGCAGATATACCACAGAACTGGGGGCGTTCATATATGTTCATCAAGCACCCTCTGTTCACTCAGTTAATACTTGAGGCCAGTGAAAAGGCTCAGTATCTTTTAGCTGTAATGAAGACTTCAACACCTGCTCACCTAACAAGATTAGAAGTAGAGGTACCTTAGATTGTTTGAGTTCGTCCTAAAATTCACCAAGTATCACTTTGCATCACTTTGCTCTTAACTTTCTACACATCCTGGGCCTTTTTGTTCCTGCTATATTGCCTCATGATTTCATAACAGCTGCCACAGCGCCATACCTCACATACTAACATGCCACCATTCAAATGAAAAGGGAACAGGTCTCAGGAACTTCTCTCTAATCACGGAGGAAAATCTCTCCCAGACACCCCCAGCCAACTTAGTCAGAAATAGGATCCCTGAAGTGCCTGAAGCAGGCTGAGGGCATATGACTTTGGACAAATGTTTATTTATAGATTTACCCCAACAAAGAATCTTTGCTTGGAAAATTACAGAAATAAAGAACCGTGAGCGTTTTGTTTTTGTTGCCCTCTTACCCGTCCATTCCCTCATTCTTTGGACAAGGATTCTTTCTAGCCTCGTGTCACAGGGAAGGTAACATCACATGCATTTATTTCTACTTTCAGAGAGAAAGGAGGTGAGTGAACTCTTGTGGTTTTCAATCATTTCCCCTCATTGACCCTTTGCCAGGCTGGCAAATGCCAGTAAGGTATGATTTGCGAATCCTGCTCTGAGTTCCAAGCGTTCCCGCCTCTGCAAGTTCCCTGGCAGGTTTGCAAACTGAGAGCTAATTTGGTGGCTTAGGAGAGCAAACGTGGGTCACTAGCTCAGTGTCAAGAGGTCTGCAAAGAGAAAAGAACATAAGTTAGAATGAAGACGAAGGAACTAAGCAGAACAAATCATAGTCCATTTCCAGTCTATTTGGTGTTTTCCTTCTACAGGGACATAACCCTTGGGTGAAAAGGCAAGCGGCTGCAAAGTGAGAAGTATCCAGTTAGGAAGAGCAGGGGCACCTGGCTCTGGAGGGTTTGGGTCCCAGGGCAGTGCTGGACCCGTGATGAGGGCAGGAGATTGACCAGGAATGATCCTGAGAGGTGCAGGTTGCGAAGCACAAGCTCCAAGTCAGCTGAGCCCAAGGCCCCCGCCTCTGGGTGTGGTTCCTGGAAGGAAAACTCAGGGAGTGGAGTGATGCCAAAATGACTGGAGCTGTGCACCTCTCCAAGGCAATGGGAGCATACAGAACACAAAGTGCAGAGCACTCTGCTGTCTGTGGCAAGCACTTCCAGACCTGCGTGCCTCTTTGCAGGTCGGTCCCACACACAAGAGAACCCCAAGACTTTGGAACCTTCCAGGATAACACGTAAAGGTGGAAGAGGGCCTTGACGTGATCAGCAAGGGGGTGAAAGGAATCAACTGGCACCGAGAAACAACAGCAACAACAAGGGAGTGATTTCATGGACAATGGAACTTTGAATTAATTATTTATTTTAAAATTAAAATAAATTGGAAGGAAACTTATGACCACCCTTGATAGCATATTAAAAAGCAGAGACATCGCTTTGCCAACCAAGGTCCGTCTAGTCAAGTCTATGGTTTTTCCCGTGGTCATGTATTTATGTGAGAGTTGGACTGTGAAGAAAGCTGATCGCTGAAGAATTGATGCTTTTCAACTGTGGTGCTGGAGAAGACTCTTGAGAGTCCCTTGGACTGCAAGGAGATCCAACCGGTCCATTCTAAAGGAGATCAATCCTGGGTGTTCGTTGGAAAGACTAAAGCTGAAACTGCAATACTTTGGCCACCTCATGCGACGAGTTGACTCACTGGAAAAGACTCTGATGCTGGGAAGGATTGGGGGCGGGAGGAGAAGGGGACGACCGAGAATGAGAAGGCTGGATGGCATCACCGACTCTGTGGACGTGAGTTTGAGTGAACCCCGGGAGTTGGTGATGGGCAGGGAGGCCTGGCGTGCTGTGATTCATGGGGTCGCGGAGAGTCGGACACGACTGAGCGACTGAACTGAGCTGAACTGAGTGACTGAACTGAACTGAACTGAAGAGGTTATACCTTGTATAACCATACATAAGCACACCCGTCCATGATTAAAACACCGTTGTTCAACTAGACACTTGAGTCACCTCCGTCTTCTTTTCTTTGCCGTCTTCTCATCAGATCCTGTCCCCAGGTTCTGGTTTGTCAAGAAGAACAGAACACAGAGGTGCGTGGATTTATCTCTGGACTTTATATTTTGTTGCATTGATCTATATTTCTGTCTTTGTGCTAGTACTATACTGTCTTGATGACTGTAGCTTTGTAGTAGAGCCTGACGTCAGGCAGGTTGTGTGCTCCTGTTCCATTCTTCTTTCTCAAGATTTCTTTGGCTATTCGAGGTTTTTCGTGTTTCCATACAAATTGTGAAATTATTTGTTCTAGTTCTTGGAAAAATACTGTCGGTAGTTTGATAGGTATTGCATGGAATCTATAGATGGCTTTGAGAAGTATACTCATTTTCACTATATTGATTCTTCCAACCCATGAACAAGGTATATTTCGCCATCTATTTGTGTCCTCTGATTTCTATCATCAGTGTTTTATAGTTTTCTATATATAGGTCTTCTGTTTATTTAGGTTGATGTATTCTTAACTATTTTATTATTTTCGTTGCAATGGTGAATGGAATTTTTCCCTTAATTTCTCTTTCTGTTTTCTCATTGTTAGTATATAGGAATGCAAAGGATTTCTCTGTGTTAATTTTGTATCTTGCAACTTTACTCTATTCTTTGATTAGCTCTACTAATTTTCTGAGAAGTCTTTAGGGTTTTCTATGTAGAGGATCATGTCATCTGCAAACAACGAGAGTTTTCCTTCTTCTTTTCAAATCTGGATTCCTTTTATGTCTTGTTCTGCTCTGATTGCTGTGGCCAAAACTTCCAAAACTATGTTGAATAGTAGTGGTAAGAGTGGGCACCCTTGTCTTGTTCCTGACTTTAGTGGAAACGCGTTCAAGTGTTCACCATTGAGGATGATGTTTGCTGTGGGTTTGTCATATATAGCTTTTATTATGTTGAGGTATATTCCTTCTATTACTACTTTCTGGAGAGCTATTTTTTATATCATAAATGGATGTTGACTTTTGTCAAAGACTTTTTCTGCATCTATTGAGATAATCATATGGGTTTTACCTTTCAGTTCATTAATGTGGTGTATTACATTGATTGATTTATGTATATTAAAGAATCCTTGTATTCCTGGGATAAAGCCCACTTGGCCGTGATGTATGATCTTTTCAATATGTTGTTGGATTCTGTTTGCTAGAATTTTTTGTAATGATTTTTGCATCTATGTTCATCAGTGATATTGGCCTGTAGTTTTGTGTGTGTGTGTGTTGGGGGCGGGGGCATCTTTGCCTTTTTTTGGTATTAGGGTGATGGTGGCCTCATAGAATGAGTTTGGAAGCTTATCTTCCTCTGCACTTTTCTGGAAGAGTTTGAGTAACATACGTGTTAGCTAGTTTCTAAATTTTTGGCAGAATTCAGCTGTGTAGCCATCTGGTCCTAGGCTTTTGTTTGCTGGATTTCTGATTATGGATTCAATTTCCGTGCTTTTGATGGGTAGGTTAAATTATATATTTCTCCCGGTTCAGTTCTGGAAAGCTATACTTTTCTAAGAACTTGTCCCTTTCTTCCAAACTGTCATTTTTATTGGCATATAGTTGCTGATAGTAGTCTCTTATGATTCTTTGTATTTCTGTGTTGTCTGCCGTGATTTCTCCATTTTCATTTCTAATTTTGTTTATTTGATTCTCCACCCCCCAACTTTTTTTTTTTTTTTGGATGAGTCTGGCTAATGGTTTGTCTATTTTATTTACCTTCTAAAAGACCAGCTTTTAGCTTTGTTGATTTTTGCTGTGGTCCCCTTTGTTTCCTTTGCATTTATTTCTGCCTAAGTTTTATGATATTCTGCCTTCTACTAACCCTGGGGTTCTTCATTTCTTTCTTTCCTAGTTGCTATGGGTGTAGAGTTAGTTTATTTATTTGATTTTCCTCTTGTTTCTTGACGTAAGTTTGCATTGCAATGACCCTTCCCATTAGCACTGCATTTACTATGTCCCATAGGTTTTGGATTGTTGTGTTTTCATTTTCATTCATCTATATGCATATTTCGATTTCTTCTGTGATTTACTGGTTATTCAGAAGCGTGTTGTTTAGCCTCCATATGTTGGCATTTTTAACAGATAATTTTCACCCTGTAGCTGACATCTAATTTTGCTACATTTTGATCAGAAAAGATGCTTGAAATGATTTTGATATTTTAAAAACTTTCCAAGGTTTAATTTATGGCCCAGGATGTCATCTATCCTGAAGAAGTTTCTGTGTGCCCTTGAGAAAAAGATGAAATTTGTTTGGGGGTGAAATGTCCTATAGATATCAACTAGGTCTAATTGTTCCATTGTATCAGTTAAAGTTTGTGTTTCCTTGCTAATTTTCTGTTTGTTTAGTTGATCTATCCATAGGTGTGAGTTGGGTATAAAGTTTCCCACTCTTACTGTGTTACTGTTAGCTCCCCCATTCATACGTGTTAGCATTTGCCTTACATATTGTGGTGTTCCTATGTTGGGTGTATATATATTTATAATTTTTATATCTTCTTCTTGGATTGATCCTTTGATCATTATGTATTGTCCTTCTTTGTTTCTTTTCACAGCCTCTATTTCAAAGTCTACTTTATCTGATGAGTATTGCCACTCCTGCTTTCTTTTGGTTTCCATTTGCATGAAATATTTTCCCAGCCCTTCACTTTCAGTCTGCATTTGTCCCTTGTTTTGAAGTGGGCCTCTTGGAGGCAGCATATATAGGTGTCTTGGTTTTGTATCCATTCAGCCAGTCTTTGTCACTCAACCCGTTTACATTTAAGGTAATTATTGGTAAGTATGATCACAATGCCATTTACTTTGTTGTCTTGAGTTCAAATTTATACACATTTCTTTTTGTGTGTTTCCTGTCTAGAGACGATTCTTTAGCATTTGTTGAAGAGCTGGTTTTGTGGTGCTGCATTCTCCCAGCTTCTGCTTGTCTGTAAAGCTTTTGATTTCTCCTTCATATTTGAGTGAGGTCCCTGCTGGGTATGATAATCTGGACCGGAGGTTTCTCTCTTTCATCACTTTAAGTATGTCCTGCCATTCCCTTCTTGCATGAAGAGTTTCTATTGAAAGATCCACTGTTATCCTTATGGGGATCTCCTTGTGAGTTATTTGATGTTTTTCCCTTGTTGCTTTTAATATTTTTTCTTTGTGTCTGATCTTTATTAATTTGATTAGTATTTGTCTTGTGGTGTTTGGCTTTGCTTTTATCCTATTTGCGATTCTTTGGGTTTCTTGGATTTGTGTGGCTATTTCCTTCCCAATTTTATGGAAATTTTCTACTATTATCTCCTGAAGTATTTTCCGTGGGCCTTTCTCTTTGTCTTATTCTTCTGGGACTCCTATGATTCGAATGTTGGGGTATTTCACATTGTCCCAGAAGTCTCTGAGGTTGTCCTCATTTCTTTTCATTATTTTTTTCTTTTCCTACTCTACTTCATTTATTTCCACCATTCTATCATCCACTTCACTTTTCCTATCTTCTGCCTCAGTTATTTTACTGCTGTTTCCCTCCAGAGTACGTTTGATATCAGTTATTGCATTATTCATTTTATATTGACTCTTTTTATTTCTTCTAGGTCCTCATTAAACATTTCTTGCATCTTCTCAATCCTTGCCTCCAGACTATTTATCTGTAACTCCATTTTGTTTTCAAGAGTTTGGATCATTTTCACTATCATTATTCGGAATTGTTTTTCAGGTAGACTCCCTATCTCATCCTCTTTTGTTCGGTTTGGTGGGCATTTATCATGTTCCTGTATCTGCTGAGTATTCCTCTGCCTTTTCATCTTGTTTAGATTGTTGTTTGGGGTGCCCTTTCTGTATGCTGGAAATTTTTGGTTCCTCTTTATTGTAGAGGTTCTTCTCTGTGTGTGAGATTTGACAAGTGTCTTTTCAAGGTTTCCTGGCTAGGGAAGCTTGCATCAGTGTTCTGGTGGGTGGAGCTGGATATCTCCTCTCTGGACTGCAAGGAAGAATCCAGTAGTGAGTTTTGAGCTGGGTTTGGTATGACTTTGGGCAGCCTGTATATTAAAGTTCAGGGCTATGTTCCTGCATTTTTGGAGAATTGGCTTGGTATGTCTTGCTTTGGAACAGGTTGGCTTTTGGGTGGAGCTTGGTGTCAGTGTAGGTATGGAGGCTTTTGGATGAGCCTTTATTGATTAATGTCCCCTGGAGTCAGGAGTTTTCTGGTGTTCTCGGGTTTTGTACTTAAGCCTTCTGCCTCTGGCTTTCAGTCTTATTCTTACAGTAACTTCAAGACTTTTCTATCCGTACAGCACTGATGATAATGATAACGCTAGGTTAATGGAGAAAAGATTCTCCACAGTGAGGGACACCCAGAGAGGTTCGCAGAGTTACCACGGAGAAGAGAAGAGGAAAGAGAGAGATAGAGATGACCTGGAGAAGACGGGGAATCAAAGGGGAGCTAGCAATCTAGGCAGTAATACAATCTCTATGTGCTCTCCATGGCCTGGAACACCCAAAGAGGCTCATAGAGAGGTGTACATAGAAAAGAGGAAGGAAGGAGATAGAGGTGACCAAGAGGAGAGTAGGGGGAGTCAAAAGGAGAGAGACAGATCTAGCCAGTAATCAGTTCCCTAAGTTTTTTTCCACAGCCTGGGATACCCAAAGAGATTTACAGAGTTGGCTAGATATGAGAAGCAGGAGGAAGGAGAGAGAGATGACCTGTGGGTGTAAAAGGAGAGTCAAAAGTGGGAGAGGGCAATCGAGCCAGTAATAACACTTCTAAATAAAAATGGGTTGTGAAGATTGGATTTTTAAAGGTACACAATTGATAGCAAATACCAAAAAGCAAAGATTAAAAACCTAGGGTAGTGGTTAGACTCTCAAAAATACAATGTTATAAAACCAAACAAAATCACAAAAATTATTTAAAAATGTATATGAAATTTGGCTTAAAAATAAGGTATTTTGTTTTTGGCAAGGCAATAGTAGTTTATAAAAATTAAAACAAAAGAAGTATGAAAGAACTTAAAATTTTAAAAATTTAAAAATGATAATAGTAAAATACATCTAGGAATTTCTCTGCTCTGGGACTGTTTCAGGCAATGTGGGGTCAGGGCAGTCTCAGATATTTCCTTGTTCCAACTTAGACTTCTCAAGGTCTATAGGCCCCTTCCAATGTAGTTGGTGCTAACTACATGGTTTTAATCTGTTGCACCTGTCACTTCCAAAGGGGATCCCTCTATTTTGGCTTCTTCTGTTTGCAAGTCTCTTCAGGGTCTAATTTCCTCCCTGACATAAGGCCCACTTGGTCAGTTGTGCTGTGGGGAAGGGGGAACACTGCAAACAAATATCACTGTCATGTATGGGGAGTTCTCACGGTGTCTCGGTCACATTGGGTTTGTCCCTGCTCACTGCTTGTGTGCTTTCCTGGTCTACACTGCCTGGGCTCCAGGTCACTCTGCAGGGGAACTTCTAAAGTGGGCCCTGGGTTGCATGCACTTGCCAGGTCTAAGCCACCCAGATTAGGTTTTCAGGTACTCCACAAGGCACAGACTAAGTTGGGCCTGCATTTGTTGCCCGTTCCAGGTCCGAGCAGCTCAGGCGACCAGGTGCTTGGTGTGCGCACTCTCCCCAGGTGTGCGGCCCATCTTATCACCTCCCTGGTCCCAGCCGCTCGGTTTCCTTAGTGTGCAGTGGGAGCACTGTCTCAGATGTGTTGTGTGTCTCCTCTGGGGATCTGATCTCTGGCTGCGACCGTCCTGGTGGATGTCCACTGTCAGGATCCCAGGAAGATTTTTTTAAAAACTGGGAGCTTTCTCGTTGTTTGGCAGAGGATACCCGTTTCTGGCTCTGGCTGTCGCTCACCTCCTCCATGCCTCTGGTCGGGGATGGGCCGGTCCACAGCTGACTAGCTCTCCTCTGGTATTTGCTCAGTCTTTTGTTTTGTGAGAGGGCAGGCAGTGCCTTATGTTGGGGATTTTCATGGGAAAGTTATCTCTCTTTTCTCTCTCTCTCTCTGGCTATACTACAGTTTGAATTGCTATCTCACATTAACTTCACTTCAGGCCTGGTCCTTACCGTAAGCAATGCAGCCCGCGCCTGCCAGTTCGGCCCCCACTTGCTGGTGGCAGATGCGAGTGTTGGCTAATTCTCTGCTGGGAATTGTGGTTAGGCATGTAGTCTATGGGTTTTATTTATCTACTTTTCCTCATGGTTATGTTGCCCTCTGAGATTCCAAAACGCCCACACAGGCCCACTGGTTAGAGGGTTTCCTGGTGTTGGGAACTTCTCCTCTTTCACAACTCCGTCCCTGGGATGGGTCTCTGTGCCTAACTCTTTTGTCTCTCTTTTGTATCTTTTATATTTTGTCCTACCTCCTTTTAAAGACAATGGACTGCCTTTCTGGGTACGTGGTCTTCTCTGCCAGCATTCAGAAGTTGTTTTGTGAAATTTGCTCAGAGTTCAAATGATCTTTCGATGACTTTCTATGGGAGAAGGTGATTTTCCCATTCTATTCCTCCACCAGCTTAGGACATCCCCAAGTTACTTTTTTTTAGCAATGCTTTGGTGTCCTCATCAAAAATAAATAAATAAATGATATTAAGGACAAGCAATGTATGTGAGCACTCCCCATACATGCCAGTGATATTTGTTTGCAGTGTTCCTCCTTCCCCACAGCACAACTGACCAAGTGAGCCTTGTGTCAGGGCGGAAATTAGACCCTGAAGAGACTTGCAAACAGAAGAAGCCAAAATAAACAACTTAATAAGTGATACTAAGTACATCACTTCAAACAGACTTGAATATATTACCCTTTTGGGAACTGCTTTTTGGGCTTCCCTGGTGGCTCAGAGGTTAAAGCGTCTGCCCCCAATGCGGGAGACCTGGGTTCGATACCTGGGTTGGGAAGATCCCCGTAGAAGGAAATGGTAACCCACTCCAGTATTAATGCCTGGAGAATCCCATGGATGGAGGAGCCTGTTAGGCTACAGTCCATGGGGTCGCAAAGAGTCGGACACGACTGAGCGACTTCACTTCACTTTTATACCCTCTTGTGGGACATGGCTAGCATTTTGGATCCACTTGTTAAGTGTTTCCTGACATAGTTTAATCTGGGACTTTTAAGAGTCTGGTTTGCTTACTCTGTCTTCTCTGAGGCTTGAGGTCACCAGGATGAATGGAAGTGGTACTTAATTCCTAAGCATTTGGCCAGGTGCTGGGATATCATGACTAAATGAGGGCCCACTGTCACTCTGAAGTGATCAAGTTAGACCAAATTAGGTACTATCTCCTTTAACACAGCTTTCAAATTTCTGTATCTCTCTGTGCAATTAGAGAATGCTTCAATCCATCCTGTGAATGTGTCAACAAAGATTAGAAAAAACAAACACAAAAATTGTTTGCCAAAAGTTTCAACTTCCATTTCACATATGAAGCTTTCGTTAACAAAAGAAACCACTCGTTATACAGTATAAACAATTTCAATATTTAATGAAGAATTATCCAACTTACTTTCAGCATACAATCATGAAACTAAAAGAAAAATACAAACAGTAAGGAAAATAACGATACATACATCACCTAACTGGGTTGACCAGCATCCAGATTCAAACAGCTCTGTCAAGTTTCATGTAACAGCAAGCTGGAGTCCCAGCTGGGAGAAGTTCCAAGGCAACATTTCCACTTTGTGAGTGAGACCTCAAAACTGCAATAACAGGGGTTCCTGCTTATAAACCCAGGCATGAATAGATACCATCATCAGTTTCCAAGCAAATTGTGGCTCTCGTTTTATGTTAATCTTTTTATAAAATGATGTTTATTCTGTCATGCAAGACATTGCTAGGCCATGCGTGTGGTTGGCCAGACCCCATCCAGGGACTCATAAATTGCGATAGCCACATCCTGTCTTACCTATTGTGCTTCTTAGCTTGAAGTCACAACAGGAGCTCATAAAAGGATCATAGTCAGGGACAGCGTCCAGATAGGTCAGAAACAAGATCAGAGGCCTGTTCTATTTTTCTTGTCTCTGAAGACTGAACAAGATTTGTTGTTGTCATTCAATCACTAAGTCTTGTCTTACTTTTTGTGACCTCATAGATCTCAATGTGCAAGGCTTACTTGTCCCTCACTCTCTCAGAAAGTGAAAGTGTTACTACTTGTTCAGTTGTTGTCCCACTGTTTGTCACCCTATAAACTGTGGCCTGCCAGGGTCTTCTGTCCATAGAATTCTCCAGATAAGAATACTGAAATGGGTAGCTATTCCCTTCTTCTGGTGATCATCCTGACACAGGGATTGAACTCAGGTCTCCTGCATTGCAGGAAGATTCTTTACAATCTGAGCCAAAAGGAAAGCCCTGAGTTTGCTCAAATTCATGTCTATTGAATCAGTTATGCTATTCAACCACCTCATCTTCTGTTGCCCCCTTCTCCTCCTGCTCTCAATCTTTTCCAGAATCAGGGACTTTTTCAACGAGTCAACTCTTCATATCAAGTAACCAAAATATTGGATCTTCAGCTTTAACATTAGACCTTCAATGGATATTCAGAGTTGACTTCCTTTAGGACTGACTGGTTTGATCACTTTGCAGCTCAAGAGATTCTCAAGAATCTCTTCCAGCACCAAAACTTGAAAGCATCAAATCTTCTGTGTTCAAACTGTTATGGATCCAACTCTCACATTTGGACATGATATGTTAAAAAACCATAGACTTGATTATACAAACCCTTTCTGCTTTTTAGTACGGTGTCTAAGTTTGTCACAGTCTTCCTTCCAAGAAGCAAGAGCTTTTGAATTTCATGGCCACAGTTACTGTCCCCAGTTATTTTGGAGCCCCTAAAAGAAAATATGTCACTGTTTCCACTCCCCTCTACCCCACTTTTCATGAAGTGAAGTGACTGGACACTATGATCTTAGTGTTTTTGAATGTTTAAATTTAAGCTATATATTATGCCTCCTCAAGCAATCACTTTGTCTTCTTGCATTTCTTTTTCTTTGGGATGATTTTGGTCCCTGCCTCCAATAAAACGTTATGATCTTCCATCCATAGTTCTTCTGGCCTTCTGTCTTTTAGGTCTAATGCCTGAATCTATTTGTCACTTCCTTTTTTTTTTTTTTTTCATTCCTTATGACCATAAAGAATTTGATTTATGTCACACCTGCATGCACCAATGATTTTCCCCTATTTTCTTCAATTTATCCCTGAATCTTGTAATGAGGAGCTCATGATCTGAGCTACAATCAGCTAAAGGTCTTATTTTTGCTGACTGCATAGAATTTCTCCACCCTCAGCTATAAATAATAAAATCAGATTGATTTTTATATTAACCACCTGGTGATGTCCATTTGTACAGTCATCTCTTGTGTTGAGGAAAGAGAGTTTTTGCTCAGACCAGAGTGTTCTCTTGACAAAAATCTGTTGCCTTCGCACTGAAACATTTTGTACTCCATGGCCAAATATGCCTGTTACTCCAGTTACCTCTTGACTTCCCATTTTTGCATTTTAATCCCCTGTAATTAAAAGGACATCTCTTTTTCTGGTGTTAGTTCTAGATCATGTTGTAGATCACTACAGAACCGTTCAGCTTCTTCAGCATCAGTGGTTGGGGCATGGATTTGGATTACTGTGATGTTGAATGGTTTGCCTTGGTAACAAACTGAGATCATTCTGTTGTTTTTGAATTTGCACCCAAGGACTGTGAAGAAAGCTGATCGCTGAAGAATTGATGCTTTTGAGCTGTGGTGTTGGAGAAGACTCTTGAGAGTCCCTTGTACTGCCAGGAGATCCAACCAGTCCATTCTAACGGAGATCGATCCTGGGTGTTCATTGGAAGGACTGATGCTAAAGCTGAAACTGCAATACTTTGGCCAACTCATGCGACGAGTTGACTCACTGGAAAAGACTCTGATGCTGGGAAAGGTTGGGGGCGGGAGGAGAAGGGGACGACGGAGAATGAGATGGCTGGATGGCATCACTGACTCTGTCGACATGAGTTTGAGTGAACTCCGGGAGTTGGTCATGGACAGGGAGGCCTGGCGTGCTGTGGTTCATGGGGTCACGGAGAGTCGGACACGACTGAGCCACTGAACTGAACTGAACTGCATTTTAGAGACTTCTGCTAACTGTGAGTGTTACTCAAGTTTTTTCTGAGGGATTTTTGTGGCAGTAGTACATATAATGGTTATCTGAATTAAATCCACCCATTACGTTCCATTTTACTTCACTGATTCCTATGATGTCGATAATTACTCTATCTCCTGGTCATGTCCAGTTTGCCTCCAGTCTGGGCTTAACATTCCAGGCCCCTGTGTCATACTGCTATTTAGAGCATAAAATTTTACTTTCACCACTAGATGCATCCACAGCTGAGCACCATTCCCAATTTGACCTAGCTGCTTCATTCTTTCACATTCTATTGTTAATTGTCCTGTGGTCTTCCCCAGTAGCATATTGGGAAAATTCTGACCTCAGGGCTCATTTTCTGGTGTCATATCTTTTTGCATTTCCGTATTGTTCTTGAGGTTATTATGGCAAGAATACTGTAATCATTTACATTTCCTCTTCCAGTGGAAGAAAGTCATTGCTCCTTATTTCATTGAGCTTTGCAAGCCCCTTTGCCAGAACAAGGCTGTGTTCAATAAAAAGGAACTACTTCCACTTAATTTCCCTAAAAGAAATCCGTTGCTACTCAGTGTATCTCTAAAATTCATTTGCTTGTTCTCTCCAAAGAAGGACCCCAAATTTGGATAGGTTTGACTAGGGGAAATGACAACAGTCTGGTTTTTAGATTGTTTCTTAGACAATTATCACAATTCTGTGTTATCTGCTGAATAATCTTAGCTAACAAATGGTAGAGAATGAGCTTAAGCAAGGTTTCCAGATCATCTCTTCCAAAATGGATACTTCTGTGTAAGGAGTTAATAATTTCCCAGACTTGAGAGTCATGGTATACTATTTGAAGCTGCTCAGCCTGTAACCATCCACATGACCCAATCTCCCAGCTGCACTCAGCATACTGGAAACATACCTTTAGAGTATAATTTGGAGTCAAGGAATCCATGAGGGAAAAGGGGGCAGATAGCAGCAGCAGGAAAAGCTGCCCTAGTGGCTAGTTTTCCCTCCTCATCAGATTTCCTATTATCCTGGGCCTTCTTTACTTCTTTTGGTGACCCTTACAATGGATGACAGATACTTTAACAGGATCTTTGATCATCTCCAGGAACCTAAGAATGAATTTTATGAGTTTAACAATAGAGCTTTGGGCGCTGGTCATCTTTTCCTTCCAGACTGCTGCATGAATATGCGGAAAGAAGAAAATATATTCACAGACTGAATAGATACAAACCACCTTTCCCTCACCTAATTCCAGAGCTCTTATCGGTGAAAACTTAAACCTTTTGGGCTGAGTCCCGAGGAGAAAAGACCCCCGACTTTGCTGTTTTTTTATGGATGCACTATAACATGTCTCAATTTCCTCTCTTCCTTCCCAACAAACCGCTGCTATCTATTTAACCATGCTTCCTCTGGGTCAAAGGGGGGTGCATTAGATACAGCAAGAGTGCAACTCATCAATGACTTTCATGCACTGGTGGCCTAAGGGGAAAATATCTAAAGGGAAAAAAATGTCTGACAGATTGTTTATTTTATTTCTGGAGTGTCAAGAAGAAGGGCATGATATTGGGTGATACTTCCACCTGCCATCCATCTATTCCCTTTAGTCTCCGAGACTGCTTGCACCTGGTCATATGTGTACATCATTGTGGGCTGGCCCAGAGTCAGCTTGGAGGTCTTGTTAACCACAAGAATTGTAGCGGTTATTGCCCAGAGGCAAACGAGACACCCTTTGGTAAACTTGTCTATTTGTTTTGAGAGGTAAGCCTTAGGTTGTTATGATATTTGTCCCAACATCCCAAGAGAGATTCCTATCCTTTCAGAGACATATAGCCTGAAAGACTTCCACGTTCAGGAGACATAAAGTTTAAGTCATAATATAGCATCTTTCAGGGTGTTAAGGTTAAACTTGTAGATCTCATATCAGCCGAGTGGTCTTTCCCCATTCCTTCTTAATTTTTCATATGGGGGATTGGGCCAGATTCCATGACCAGGAACCAAGTTCCAGAAAAATCCAGTCAACCTTAAAAATCCTCTAAGCAGTTTCCTCATTTGGGGATGAGTTCAGTTCAGTCGCTCAGTTGTGTCCGACTCTCCGTGACCCCATGAATCACAGCACGCCAGGGCTCCCTGTCCATCACCAACTCCCGGAGTTCACTCAAACTCATGTCCATCGAGTCGGTGATGTCATCCAGCCATCTCATTCTCTGTCGTCCCTGTCTCCTCCCACCCCCAATCTCTCCTAGCATCAGACTCTTTGCCAATGAGTCAACTCGTCGCATGAGGTGGCCAAAGTATTGGAGTTTCAGCTTTAGCATCAGTCCTTCCAATGAACACCCAGGACTGATCTCCCTTAGAATGGACTGGTTGGATCTCCTTGCAGTACAAGGGACTCTCAAGAGTCTTCTCCAGCACCACACTTCAAAAGCATCAATTCTTCGGTGATCAGCTTTCTTCACAGACCAACTCTCACATCCATACATGAACACTGGAAAAACCATAGCCTTGACTAGACGAACCTTGGTTGGCAAAGTAATATCTCTGCTTTTAAATATGCTATCTAGGTTGGTCATAACTTTCCTTCCAAGGAGTAAGCGTCTGTTAATTTCCTGGCTGCAATCAGCATCCGCAGTGATATTGGAGCCCCCTAAAATAAAGACTGACACCGTTTCCACTGTATCCCCATCTATTTCCCATGAAGTGATGGGACCAGATGCCATGGTCTTTCTTTTCTGAATGTTGAGCTTCAAGCCAACCTTTTCACTCTCCTCTTTCATTTTCATCAAGAGGCTTTTGAGTTCCTCTTCACTTTCTGCCTTAAGGGTAGTGTCATCTGCATATCTGAGGTTATTGATATTTCTCCCAGCAATCTTGAGTCCAGCTTGTGATTCTTCCAGCCCAGCGTTCCTCATGATATACTCTGTATATAAGTTAAATAAGCAGGGTGACAATATACAACCTTGACATACTCCTTTTCCTATTTGGAAGCAGTCTGTTGTTCCATGTCCAGTTCTAACTGTTGCTTCCTGACCCTGCATACAGGTTTCTCCAGAGGCAGGTCCGGTGGTCTGACATTCCCTCTCTTTCAGAATGTTCCACAGTTTATTGTGATCCACACAGTCAAAGGCTTTGGTATAGTCAATGAAGCAGAAATCGATGTTTTTCTGGATCTCTCTTGCTTTCTCCATGATCCAGCGGATGTTGGCAATTTGATCTCTGGTTCCTCTGCCTTTTCTAAATCCTGCTTTAACATCTGGAAGTTCACGGTTCACATATTGGTGAAGCCTGGCTTTGGGGATAGGAGGTATTTAAGCTGAGAGATTTCCTCTGGGGGTCAGGCAGGATTTTTCTTTCTGTAATTATAAATGTACAGTAACTTACTGAATTTCAACTTTTATTGTGATTGGAGACAATGTTTTTTGGCTATTTATAAAAATAAAGAGTTTCACCACATCATTTAGCAAAAGTGATGAATACCTCTATTATAAACTCCACTTAATATGCCACTTTTTGTAAAGTTTTATCTCAATTCTAACAACTTTTACTTCCATTAGGACTCCATCGACAACCCATGCTTTAACGAGGAATTTTGGAAAGTTTAGTTACCTTTTATCTCACAATCATTTTAGTCAATTTTGTTATAAAAGTTTCCGTATCCCCAGTGAGGCTTCCCAGGTGGTGAAGTAATAAACAATCCACCTGTCATTGCAGGGTAAGGGAGGATGTCGTTTCAATCCTTGGGCCAGGAAGATCCGCTTTGGTAGAAAATGGCTACCCACTGGAGTATTCTTGCATGGAAAATTTCATGAACAGAGGATCCTAACAGTCTACAGTCTAAGGTACTCTGAAGAGTTTGACACAACTGAGTGACTGATCACACACACAAACCCACGGAGGGGTTGAATCAAAGGACTCAGGCCTTTTCATCAATCAGGCAACTTGATGAATTGTCCTAACTGTTTTGCAATTTCAGTGTAAATTTCTTCCAGCCTTTTAATTAAGTATATAAACCAGGATAAATAGAATAGTGTTGTATGGTAATCTTCAATGTTGGGGACAAGTAGGGGGACTGTTTGTATCAAAGCATTTTCTTTAAAACCCATAAATGCTTAATAATCAATACTTAATAATCACATAAGAGTTCTTCTTCTTCTTCTTCTTCTTTTTTTTTTTTTTTTTTTTGAGATGTGTCCTTTAAAATTGTTCTACTTTTGGGTAAAAGTCCATGGACATACTCTGTCTTCATATTTTTATTGTTATTTTTGCTCATATTTCCTTGCTAAGCAACCTATGTCATTCTATGCTGTGCTAAGTCGTTTCAGTAGTGTCCAACTATGTGAGACCCTGTGGACTGCAACCTACCAGGCTCTTCTGTTCGTGGTATTGTCCAGGCAAGAACACTGGAGTGGGCTGCCATTTCCTTCTCTAGATACTCCCCACCCAAGGAGCAAACTCACGACTTTTAAGTTTCCTGCATTGGCTAGTGGTTTCTTTACCACTTAGCACCATCTTTGAAGCAAACTAATTAACATTAATTATTCTAATGTATTTGCTAGAATTTAAAGGCCACTTTAGAGAAAGCAGGGATCACAAATAAGCCTTCCCAAAATGTTTATTTTGGTTTGTTTTAAACCACAGGGAAATTTTTAGGATGATATATATTAAAGTATATAACCATAACATAATCTTTAAAATGGTATATATAATATGTTATCATGAGTTGTTATACATATGTAATATACAAATGTAAATAGGTAGAATATGCATATATATGTATGCTAAGTATATATACATTTAATAAACATATTTATATATGTGTGTGTATATAGCTTGTGTATGTATACATATCTTGTTTTTAATTTTTTTTCGATAATTTTTAAATTTTTATTCATACCTTGGTAATTTTTTATTTTATTTTATTGGAGGCTAATTACTCTACAATATTATATTGGTTGGTTTTGCAATACATTGACAGGAATCCGCCCCAGGTGTACATGTTTTCCCCATCGTGAACCCCCCTCATCCCATCCCATCCCTCTGGGTCATCCCAGTGCTCCAGCCCCGAGCTTCCTGTCTCATGCATTGAACCTGGACTGGCGATTTATTTCACATATGATAATATACAAGTTTCAATGCTGTTCTCCCAAATCATCCCTGGCTTAAAAGACGCTTACTCCTTGGAAGGAAAATTATGACCAACCTTGATAGTATATTAAAAAGCAGAGACATTACTTTGCCAACCAAGGTCCGTCTAGTTAAGGCTATGGCTTTTCCCGTGGTCATGTATGGATGTGAGAGTTGGACTGTGAAGAAGGCTGATTGCCAAAGAACTGATGCTTTTGAACTGTGGTGTTGGAGAAGATTCTTGAGAGTCCGTTGGACTGCAAGGAGATCCAACCAGTCCATTCTAAAGGAGATCAATCCTGGGTGTTCACTGGAAGGACTGATGCTAAAGCTGAAACTCCAATACTTTGGCCACCTCATGCGACGAGTTGACTCACTGGAAAAGACTCTGATTCTGGGAAAGTTTCAGGGCGGGAGGAGAAGGGGGCCACAGAGAATGAGATGGCTGGATGGTACCAACGACTCTGTGGACATGAGTTTGAGTGAACTCTGGGAGTTGGTGATGGACAGGGAGGCCTGGTGTGCTGTGATTCACGGGGACTCAGAGTGTCAGACATGACTGAGCTACTGAACAGAACTGAACTGATGGTCTTTATTATTGCCTTCATTTTGAGGATTTGGGTCTTTATTTATTCTTCTTTTTCTACCTCATTTGTATAGTAAATCAAGTTGTTTATTTCAGTTTCTCCCCCTGCTTTGAGGGAAGCATCTGTCACTATACAATTTCCCCGAGAACTGCTTTTGCTAAATCCGATAGATTTTCGAAAGTTGGTGTTTTTATTAGTCTCAAAGTACTTTCTGATTCCATTTTCTATTTCTTCATTAGCTCATTCTTATTTAGCAGCATGTTGCTTTGTCTCCTTTTGTTTGTGTTTGTCCCATATTACACTCCTGTAATTGATTTCTTATTTTGTACCACTGTGGTCAGAAATAGTGCTTGATATAATTTCTGTCTTCTTAAATGTGTTGAGACTTTTTGTGGCCAGCATTGATCATCCCTGAAAAAATGTCCTGTGTGCACTTAAAGGTGTGTATTCTGCTATTTTGGGATAGACTATGCCAGGTGGCTCAGATGTAAAGAATCTCCTTGCAACACAGAAGATGCAGATTTAATCCCTGGGTCAGCCAGCAAGTTTCCCTGGAAAAGGAAATGCAATAAACTACAGTGTTCTTACCTGAGAAACACCATGGACAAAGGAGACTTGAGGACTACAGCCCATGGGGTTTCAAAAGAGTCAGGCAACTTAGTAACTGAAGAACAGTAACAAATGCTGTAGTTATCTATTCTGTTCAACTACTCAAATCCGTAATTTAAGACTTCAGTTTTCCTATTGCTTTTCTATAGGGATGTTCTGTCCATTGATATAATTGGGTGTTTAATATAGTAAGAGTTTAACTTGCAGTTCCCTTGTCTTTTCATTTTCATCCTAGACTATCTACTTGGTTGATCCACAGCCTTTACTTTGTGTTTGGGTGTACTGGTGGAAGTTTTTCCCTTCTCTGTAGATTTTTACTTCTTTTTCCACTTAGAGAAGACTATTTAATATTTGCTTCCGAGTTGGCTTAGTGTGGACAAGCGCTTAGTTTTTGCTTGTCTGAGAAGTTCTTCTCTCCAATTCTGTATGATAATCTTGCTAGGTTGAGTATTATAGGTTGCAAGTTTTTCCCTTTCAGCACGTTAAATATACATTTCTGACCCGTTTCTCTCTCTCTCTCTTTTCCTTCTACGTCGCCAGAGTGTGAATGTTTGTATACTTGATATTGTCTAGATATCTCTTAAACTGTTCTCCTTTTTAACTTGTTTTTCTTTTTGTTTTCCCTATTGGGTGATTTCTATAATTTTACGCTCCAGATTAATTTTACTTTCTGTATATTGGGAATTCTCAATTTGGGAGAGGTGGAGATAGATAGAGGGGCCAGAACCAGTGCCAGGTATGAGCTCTGATTTCTCCTATGCTCAGTAGCCACCCCTGCCTATTTGAGATTTAGGCTGAGTATCCAGTTGAAGCTAAAAAGCCCTGAGGTTCAGGTCAATGTTGATTCCACTCCATGTCAGTGTGTGCTGTATTCCCTTCCAGCATTGGAAGTTTTGTCCCCAAATATGGAAGTGCTGGAGCAAGAAGGGGTGACATATATGGGCTTGGGTGCATACTCGGCTCCATTCCTTGCACCTGTACATTCTTCTCAAGCATGGAAGGCTTTCCCACAGTTGTGGAAGGGATGTTATATGAAATAAGAGGGTCTGGAGTAGGCCTTCAGAGTGGGTTACGTCATGACCTGGCATTGTTATGAGGAAACAGCCAAAATCCTGTATAATTTCAACATGTTTCCTCTGCCTTGCTTTGTGAGTAATCAAACGTGTGCTTGCCTCCGCAAAGTCTTCACATAGAGATAAATAGCCCACCAACCCAAACAAAAGAGGAAGAGATAGGAAATCTACCTGATAAAGTATTCCAAAAAATGATAGTGAAAATGATCCAAAATCTTGAAAACAAAATGGAGTTACAAATAAATAGCCTGGAGACAAGGATCGAAACGAAGTTAGAAAGGTTTAACAAAGAAGAAATAATAAAGATTCAATACATAAGGAATAATGCAATGAATGAGATCCAAAACACTCTGGAGGGAACCAACAGTAGAATAACAGAGGCAGAAGATAGGATAAGTGAGATAGAAGATAGAATGTTAGAAAAAAAGAAATGAAAGAGAGAGGAAAAAGCAAAAACTAATTAAAAGAAATGAGGAAAATCTCAGAGACCCCTGGGTCAATGTTAAATGCCCCAACATTCGAATCATAAGAGTCCCAGAAGATGAGGACAAAAGAAAGACCATGGGAAAATACTTGAGGAGTTGACAGTTGAAAAGTTCCCTACAATGGGTAAGGAAATAATCACCCAAGTCCAAGAAACCCGGAGAGTCTCAAACAGGAAAAACCCAAGGCAAAACATCCCAAGACATATATTAATAAAATTAAAAAAGATTAAAGACAAAGAACAAACATTAAAAGCAGCAAGGGAAAAACAGAAAATAAAACACAAGGGTATTCCCACAAGGATAACAGCTGATCTTTCAATAGAAACTCTTCAGGCCAGGAGGGAATGGCAGGGCATTCTTACAGTGATGAAAAAAAATAACCTACAGCCCAGATTCCTGTACCCAACAAGGATCTCATTCAAATATGAAGGAGAAATCAAAAGCTTTACACACAAGCAAAATCTGAGAGAATTCAGCATCACCAAACCAGCTCGCCAACAAATGCTAAAGGACGTTCTCTAGACAGGAAGCAGAGAAAGGGGGTGTAAACCCGAACCCAAAACAATAACGTAAATGGCAATGGGATCATATTTATCAATAATGACCTTAAATATAAATGGTTTGAATGCCCAAAAGAAAAAGTCTGTCTGAATGGATACAAAAACAATATCCCTGTATATGTTGTTTAAAAGAGACCCAACTCGAAATGAGGGACACACACAGATTGAAAGAAAAGGGCTGGAAAAACACATTCCATGAGAATAGAGACCAAAAGAAAGCTGTAGTAGCAATACTTATGTCAGATAAAATAGACTTTAAGACAAAGGCTGTGAAAAGAGACAAAGAACGACACTACCAAGGATCAATTCCAAAGGGAAAAAAAAAAAAGATATAACAAATATAAATGTATATGTACCCAACACAGGAGCACGGCAATATGAAAGACAAATGTTAATTATTATGAAAGGGGAAATTAACAATAACACAATAGAGTGGGAGACTTTAATACCCCACTCACAACTATGAATAGATCGACTAAACGGAAAATTAAAAAGGAAACAAAAAAGTTTTCAATCCCTGGTCAGGGAACTAAGATCTCACAAACTGCATGGTGCCACCCACCCCAAAAAATTATCTCTCTGTGGTGATCCTGTTTGTCATACACACCGGGAGTGGGCAACCTCCAATGCCCTGCCCTTGAGAACACACTGATCCCACCGATTTCTTAGGATAACAGTGGCCATATTGATATTTGGTCAGTTCCCTCCAAACATTATTTTAATCTTGGGAGAGCTAGCTGTGGGTTGTAGTTGTATCAGCATTTTGTGCCTCCTGAGAACCTTTAGCTACAGCACAGCCGAGTGATGCAACAAAGCCCTGTATGACATAGGTGACCAGGAGGTGATTTCTGCCTGCTTTTTTCAGGGGAAGTAAACCTTCCCCATCCACACGTTGAACCCTCTTCCCATCTAGGTTCTGGCAATCTAAACTCTACTTTAATCCACAAACCAAATAAAGGCAGCAACACCACACCACTAATCCTTGCCGCTGAGAACAATTTTTATCCAGGGTTATCCATCTTCAGTGCAGACTCCTGACCCAGTCCAGACCTCTACTCTCTGATTAACTGGAGGCCTGAGGGTCTGTTCCACAATCTCCCTGCACTCCACACACCTCCCTACTCAGGAGCCCACCTCTTCTCTCCCTCCCCTCCCTTCCCATCAGAGAATTCACACACACACCCGCACACACACACAAAAATATCATGTTTTCACCATTTGATGTTTATTTAACTGGCTGCCTTCAGTTTACTGTGTTAGTGTGAGAGTAAGTCTTTTCCAGGTTGGCCGTTTGTAAGAAAGCATACCTCTGGAGAAACAATTCTAAGCTCTCTGAGCTTTGGTATTACATTACTATCTGCCCAGGTTGCACGTCTCCAGGGTCTCTCATTCTGGGGCTGCTGAGCTTATCTTTTCTTTCGATTCTGCCTCCTTCTTGGACTCTGCCTCATATTTTGGTATTTTTCGGCCTTGATTCAGTGTCTTACGTTCACAGGAAGAGAAAAACCAGTTTGGTTTTTTTTTTTTTTTTTTTTTGCTTTCTTCACCTTCTTCGACTGAGTGGCATATGCTCGGATTTTCTTTTTCAAAGTCCCTTGTAGAGGTCTTCTGACACTCAATGTCATATTTCATGCCTGGTAAGAAAAGAGAATCATATTAGTTTTGAAGAAAGAATATAACAACTGAATTTGAAGGGAGATGTCTTGAAAAAAGGATGTGGGCTGATGAGGGATTTTGTGCCAAGCAAAAGCAGTGTAGAGGTCTTGGCCAGCAGAGTCAATGGAGAACATGGAGAACACAGATAGAGTCATCCTACCTTCACACTGCCTCTGTATCTCTGTTGACAACGGTTCGTCATGCTTCCTTTCATCCTCGAAGCAAACCACGTTGCAATGCTTCTTGGCTTCTGTGGCTTCCTGGTTAACTTAGTCATGATGATCCCATGAAGAGGCCCAACCCAGAATCTCTGCCTCTGACCTCCCCCCCATATATACCTACTCAGGACAATGAGGAGCCACATCCTTCAATCTGATTGGTCAGCTAGGCACTCCCCCAGCCAATGGTGGCCTTGGGGTCTTTGACATCACAATGTAGTACTTTGCCCAACACCAAGGGCTAGTGGATGCTGAGAAAAGCCATGACACAACTTACCCAGTGCTGACACCTCTGTGTGTCTGATTCTGGGGAGTGGTGATTCAGGGGCATGGTGTTCCTGCTCATGACCTTCAGACTTTCCTTCAGTGCGCTTTATTCTTTGACTTATATGTCTCCCTTCAACACTCCTGCCTCCTCCATCCCTGTATGAACACTTTAAATCCCATTTCAGCACTTTAGAGACCTCTAATCACTTCATCTCTAGACCGCCCTCTTCCCATTGGGGGTTCTTGAGGTTCTTTACCAAATTAAGAGCATGCACTTAACATGGAAAAATGTAATTAAGAACATGTTGCATGTTTTTCTACTCCAAAGAGCTTTACAGACCACGAGATTTGTTGAATCCTCAGTCTGTTGCCCAAGGTCAATACACCATATCCATAAGATTACACATCAGAGCAAAGAAAGTGTTCAACATCTCCTCCACTAATATTGTTGGGTCACTTCAACTCTCATATTGAGTCAGGAAACTCAACTTGCCCCATCTACCAGAAATACATTCCTGATGAAAAAATGTAAGGTGCCCAAAGGCAAGAGTCACACGACCACTGCACCAAGCACTCATGACTGAATAATTTCCCAATGGTCCCTCATTGGCACTTATCATCAGGTAGGGCCCACTGTGTAGCTGACCAATAGCTGAGCAGGTGATGTAACAGGAGGTACCTCATTGATGGTTGATTGCTTATGGGCGGGTCCGAGGGATGCACTGTCCAACTGCTGAGCAAGACCTGTTGCTTAGTAACAGGATGTGGAGTAGTAAGGCACAGCAATGACTACCTGCTAAGGGCTGTGCTCACGCTGCTCTGTCACATAAGGACACTTTGGGTCCAGTGTGCTGGAATCTTTTTGATTGACTCGTTTCCAACCTCAGATTTTGATTTCACATGCTTGTTTAACTTTTGAACATCATTCTCTTCATTGTACTCCCAGGCATGCCTGTCAGCAGTGCTATCTAAATTCCTCTCCAAGAGCTGTCACTTGATTCCATTTGCCGCATACAGTATAGCTAATATTTCAAACCCAACAAGAATGTGAAGGCCAGCCCACCTTGATAACTACTTTGACAAACCTTAACATCACAGTGATTCTTATTCTATTCACAGAATAACAGAGCAGAATAATAGAATTTCAAAAAGGATAAAAATGAATTAAGAGGACACCAATAAGTATGTCGACAGAAATACATACTTTTAATATTTTGTCTTTGTTTTTCTACGTAAATGTTTATAACATGTGTATTATATGTGCTATATAATGCTAGAGTATATAATACACATATATTTTGATGAGCATATATACAGCATTGAATTTTTTTATTTATAGAAATTGAATCAAACTATAAACACTATTGTAGCCTTCCTTTTCTATACAATATGCTGGAAGAATTTTTCCATCTCAACGATCATGTATCTGCCATTATTTCTAAGGGTTACTATAGTGTTCAAATGCTTGCTTATCCCATATTCCATGTGAGTACTTTGAAGAGAGGAAACCTGTGTGCTTTGTTCACAGGTTGCTTCCATATCTTTTCTATTGTAAAATTGCTGTAATGTACATTGGAATTCATGTCTCTTTTCAAATTAGTGTTCATTGTCTTCTGATAAATACATCGGAGTAGAAATGCTGGGTTAATTGGTAGTTCTTTTTTTAGTTTTTTGAGAAAGTTTCCTGAGGTTTGCCATAGTGACGGCACAAATTTAAAGCCCCACCAATTAAGTACAAGGACTTCCTATTCTCCACATCCTTGTCAACATTTGTTTTTTTCAGACTTTGATTTGATGATAGCCATTCTGATGAGTGTGAGTTGATATCTCCTTGTGATTTTGGTTTTAATTTCTCTGACATTTAGTGATGTCCAGCATTTTCTCATGTACCATCTGTATATCTTCTTTGGAGAAAATCAGATCTTCCCATTGTTTTATTTTAGTTTTTTAGTTTTTTTTTTTTTTTAATATCTAGTTGAATAATCTGTTTACATAGTTTGGATATTAACCCCTTATAGTCATATCCTTTGAAAATACTCACTCCCATTTAGGAGGTTGTCTATTCATTTTGTCAGTGATTTCTTTTGCTGTGCAAAAACTTTTCAGTTTAATTAGATATTTTTTCCTGTACTTCCTTTGCCTTAGGATACAGGTAAAAAAAAATTTGCCATGAATTATGTCAAAGAATGTTCTGCCTACATTTTCTTCTAGGGGTTTCATCATTTCCAGTATTTCATTTAGGGTTTTAGATCACCTTGATTTCATTTATTTAATTATTTTTCTGTAAGCTGAAACTCCAATATTTTGGCCACCTCATGCAAAGAGTTGACTCACTGGAAAAGACTCTGATGCTAGGAGAGATTGGGCGCAGGAGGAGAAGGGGACGACACAGAATGAGATGACGGGATGGCATCATCGACTCGATGGACATGAGTTTGAATGAGCTGCAGGAGTTGGTGATGGAGAGAGAGGCATGGCATGCTGTGATTCATGGGGTCTCAAAGAGTCGGACACGACTGAGCAAGTGAACTGAACTGAATAAGTATGTCAATAGAAATATATACTGTTAATATTTTATCTTTGATGTTCTAACTAAATGTTTATAACGTATATATTATATGTGTTATTTAATGATAGAATATATAATATTAGTTTATTTGGATGAGTATATATTCATCAGTGAATTTTTTTTTTTTTTATTTTATAGAAATTTAATCAAACTCTATACACTATGGTAGCCTTCCTTTTCTATACAACATGCTGGAAGAATTTTTCCATCTCAACGAACATGTATCTGCCATTATTTCTAAGGATTACTGTGGTGTTCAAATCCTTGCTCATGACATACTCCATGCAAGTGCCATGAAGGGAGGAAAAAATGTATGCTTTGTTCACTGGTTGCTCTCATATCGTTTCTATTGTAAATAAGGCTGTAATACACATTGGAATTCATGTATCTATTCAAATTAGTGTTCATTGTCTTCTGATATATAACTGGGATTCGAATTGCTTGTCAATTGCTAGTTTTTGCTGTTGTTGTTTTTTAGTTTTTTGAGAAACTTTCATAATGTTTTCCATAGTGACTACACAAATTTATATTCCCACCATTTAAGTACAAGATCTTCCCTTTCTCCACATCCTTGTCAACATTTGTATTTACAGAATTTTTGATTTGAATGATAGCCATTCTGATGAGTGTGAGGTGATATCTCCTTGTGATTTTGGTTTTAATTTCTCTGACAGTTAGTGATGTTCAGCATTCATTCATATGCCATCTGTATATCTTCTTTGGAGAAAATCAGATCTCCCCCCCCCCTTTTTTTTTTTTTTTTGGTTGTTTGTTTGCTTGTTTTTAATATCGAGTTGAATAATCTGTTTAGATAGTTTGGGTATTAATTCCTTATAGTCATATCGTTTGCAAATATTTGCTCCCATTCTGTAGGTTGTGTTTTCATTTTGTCAGTCTTTTCGTTTGCTGTGCAAAAGCTTTTAACTAACGAGATCTCATTTTTTCCTTTGCTTCCTTTAATTTAGGAGACAGGTGAAATAAATGTTGCTATGAATTATGTCAGAGTGTTCTGCCTACATTTTCTTCTAGGGTTTTCACAATTTCCAGTCTTTCATTTAGGGTTTTAATTCACCTTGATTTCATTTGGTGATTCATTTTTTTGTAGTCTGAAACTCCACTACTTTGGTCACCTCATGCGACGAGTTGACTCACTGGAAAAGTCTCTGAAGCTGACAGAGATTGGGTGCGGAAGGAGAAGAGGATGACAAAGAATGAGATGGCTGGATGTCATCACCGACTCGATGGACATGAATTTGAGTGAACTCCGGGAGTTGGTGTTGGACAGGGAGGCCTGGCGTGCTGTGATTCATGGGGTCGCAAAGAGTCGGACACAACTGAGCGACTGAACTGAACTGAACTGATAGCTTTCTGTATGTAGTATCATCTCAACTGCAAGTAGTGACAGTTTTATTTCTTCCTTTTAATTTGGATGACTTTTATTTTCTGTGAATGATTACTGTGCCTAGTAATTCTAGTGTTTTAGAAGTGGCAAGAGTGGTCATCTGTGTCTTCTCCTGATTTAGAGGGATATCTTTAAGCTTTTTGCCACTGAATATGATATCATCTCTGTTTGTTATAAATCACCTTTATTATGTTCAGATGACCACCTGGACCATACAATCCATGGAATTCTCTAGGCCAGAGTATTGGAGTGGGCACAGTGCCACTTCCACTTTCATTATGTTCAGATATATTGCCTCCATATCAAGTCTGGTGAGAGTTTTTGAAATGAATGAATATTGAATTTTGCCAAATGCTTTTACATCATCTGTTGAGATCATCATGTGATATTTGTCCTTCTCTTTCCTAATGTGGTGTACCACACTGACTAATTTGCGGATATTGAACCATCCTTTTACCCCTGGGAAAGTCCACTTTGATCATGTATATGATGATTTCAATGTGATGTTGATTTGGCTCTCTCATATTTTGTTAAGTATATTCACATGTATATTCAACAGAAATATTGTCATTGAGTTTTCTTTTTTGTGGTGTCTTTGTCTGGTTTTGGTGCTAGGAAAATAATAGCTTCATAAAAAATTTGGGAGTAATCCATTTTCTTGGAATAGTTTGAGAATGTTGGTTATAAACTTATCTCTATATGTTTGTAAACATTGTGCTGTGAAGCTGTGTGGTCCTGAATTTTATTTTACTAAGAGACTTTTTACTATAAATTCAATTTCACTACTAGTGTTTCAACTATTCAGATTATACATTCCTTCCTGATTCAGGATTGAAAGATTATATGGTACTAAAGATTTGTCAGTTTCTTCTAGATTGCCCAATTGTTTGGCACATAACTATTTGATGTATCCTCTAAGATTTTTCCCTATTGCTGTTTTGTTGGCTGTAAGTCTTCTTTGCATTTGTTTTTTGCATCATCTATCTTTTATTTTTTATTAACCTTGCTAAAATCTTAACTTGTTTTTGTCTTTTTCTTGAAAAATATCTTTTTACTTAACTGATTTATTTATTTACTTTAGAAAAGAAGAAGTCTTAATTTTATTAATATCCTCCCTGATCTTTATTATTGCCTTCCTTCTGAGGATTTGGGGCTTTATTGATTCTTCTATTTATACTTCATTTATATAGTAATTTAAGTTGTTTATTTCAGTTTATCCCCGCACCTGGAGGGAAGCATCTGTCAGTACACAATTTCCCCTAGTAATGATTTTGCTAATTAGATTTTGGAAAGTTGGTGTTTTTATGAGTCTCAAAGTATTTTCTGATTCCCTTTTTGATTTCTTTATTAGCTCGTTGGTATTTAGTAGCATGTTGTTTCATCTCCATTAGTTTGTGTTTGTCCCATATTCCCCTCCTGTAATTGATTTCTTATTTTGTACCATTGTGGTCAGAAAATGTGTTTGATATAATTTCTGTCTTTTTAAATGTGCTGAGACTTTTTTGTGGCTTAGCATTTGATCGTTCCAGAAAAAATGTCCTGTGGACTGTTGAAGGTGTGTGTTCAGCTATTTTGGGATAGACTATGCCAGGTGGCTCAGAGGTAAAGAATCTGCCTGCAACGCAGAAGAAGCAGATTTGATCCTTGAGTCAGCAAGACCCCCTGAAAATGAAATACAATAAACTCCACTGTTCTTCCTGGGAAATCCCATGGACAGAGAAGCCTGGAGGACTACAGGCCATGGGGTTTCAAAAGAGTCAGACAACTTAGTAACTGAAGAACAAAAACAAATTCTGTAAGTATCTACTAAGTTCAACTACTCTAACCTGTAATTTAAGACTACAGTTTTCTTATTGCTTTTCTACTAGGATGGTCTTTCCATTGATGTAATAGGGTGTTCAATGTAGTTAGCATTTAATTAGCAATTCACTTGTCTTTTAATTTTAATATAGCATATTATCTACTTGGTTGATCCACAACGCTAAATATGTATTTTTGTGTACTGGTGGGAGTTTTTCCCTTCTCTTTAGATTTTTACTTCTTTTTCCACTTAGAGAAGACTTTTTAGTATTTCCTTCCCAGTTGGTTTAGTATGGATAAGCTCTTAGTTTTTGCTTGTCTGAGAAGTACTTTTCTTCAATTCTGGACGATAATCTTGCTCGGTAGAGTATAATAGGTTGTAATTTTTTCCCCTATGCTGCTGCTAAGTCACTTCAGTCGTGTCCGACTCTGTGCAACCCCACAGACGGAAGCCCACCAGGCTCCCCAGTCCCTGGGATTCTCCAGGCAAGAACACTGGAGTGGGTTGCCATTTCCTTCTCCAATGTGTGAAAAGTTAAAGTGAAGTCGCTCAGTCATGTCCGACCCTTAGCGACCCCACGGACTGCAGCCTACCAGGCTCCTCCATCCATGGGATTTTCCAGGCAAGAGTACTGGAGTGGCTTGCCATTGCCTTCTCCTATAGCACGTTAAATATACAATTTTACCCGTTTCTCTCTTTCTTTTCCTTCTAAGACCCCTATAAAGTGAACGTTAGTATACGTGATGTTGTCTAGAATTCTCTTAAACTGTTCTTTTTTACCAGTTTTTCCTTTTTTTTTTTTTCCCCCTACTGGGCGATTTCCATAATTTTACGTTCCAGATTAATCTTGTTTCTTGTGTATTGGCAACTCTCACTTTGATGAGATTAGGGGCTAGATATAGAGTCTCCAGAACCAGTGCCAGGTATGAGAATGGATTTCTCCTGTGCTCAGTATCCAACCCTATCTATTGGAGAGTTAGGTTGAGTATCCAGTTGATGGTACAGAAGCCCTGAGTTTCAGGTTCATGCTGATTCCATTTTATGTAAGTGTGTGCTGCATCCCCTTCCAGCATTGGAAATTTCACCCCAGAAGAAAGAAGTGCTAGAGCAAGAAGAGGTGCCCCATATGGGCTTGGTGGTGTACAAGGACAGTCCCAGCACACAAGTCATAATTCCAGATACTCCCAGTGTGCTACCTCCATAAGCACTGTTAATGGCTGCTCTCTACTTGTTCAGATGTAGGCCAGATCTATGTTGGCTTGACTCTTGGCACTTGTACATTCTTCTCAGGCATAAAAGCCTTTGTCATAGTTGTGGGAAGGAATGTTCTATGAAATAAGAGGGGCTGGAGTAGGCATTCAGAGTAGTCTAGGTAATGACCTGACATTGTTATGGGGAAACAGCCAGTATCCTGTGTAATTTCAACATGTTTCCTCTGCCATGCTTTGTGCGTTAGCAAACGTGTGATTGCCTCTGCAAACTATTCACATAGAGATAAATAAATAAAGGCCCACCAACCCACACAAAAGAGGAAGAGATAGGGAATTTATCTGAAAATAATTCCAAATAATGATAGTGAAAATGATACAAAATCTTGAAAACAATATGGAGTTACAGATAAATAGCCAGGAGACAAGGATCGAGAAGATGCAAGAAAGTTTTAACAAGTACTAGAACTGAGTAGAAATAAAATGAGTCAATACCTAAGGAATAATGCAATATATGAGATCAAAACCACTCCGGAGGGAACAAACTGTAGAATAACCGATGCAGAAAATAGGATAAGTGAGAAAGAAGATAGAATGGTAGAAATAAATGAAAGAGAGAGGAAAAAAGAAAAACAAATTAAAAGAAATGAGGACAATCTCAGAGACATCTGGGACAATGTTTAACGCCCCAACATTCCAATCATTGGAGTCCCAGAAGAGGAAGACAAAAAGAAAGACCATGGGAAAATATTTGAAGAGGTGATAGTTGAAAAGTTCCCTAAAATGGGGAAAAATAATCACCCAAGTCCAAGAAACCTAGAGAGTCTCAAACAGGATAAACCCATGGCAAAACACCCCAAGTCACATATTAATAAAATTAACAAAGATCAAAGACAAAGAACAAATTTTAAAAACAGCAAGGGAAAAATAACAAATAACACACAAGGGGATTCCCACAAGGATAACAGCTGATCTTTCAATAGAAATTTTTCAGGCCAGGACGGAATGCCAGGGCATCCTTACAGTGATGAAACAAAATAGGCTACAGCCCAGATTACTGTACCCAGCAAGGATCTCATTCAAATATGAAGGAGAAATCCAAATCTTTACACACAAGCAAAAGGTGAGAGAATTCAGCATCCCAAAACTAGCCCTCCAACAAATGATGAAGGACCTTCTGTAGACTGGAAGCAGAGAAAGAGGGGGTATAAACCCGAACCCAAATTTATAAAGTAAATGTCAACGGGATCATAGGTATCAATAATAACCATAAATGTAAATGGGTTGAATGTCCCAACCAAAAGACAAAGACTGGCTGAATGGATACAAAACCAAGACCCCTATCTGTGTTGCTTACAAGAGACCCACCTCGAAACGAGGGACACATACAGACTGAAAGTGAAGAGTTAGAAAAACATATTCCTGCAAATAGAGACCAAAAGAAAGCAGGATTAGCAATACTCATATCAGATAATATGGACTTTAAAACAAAAGCTGTGAAAAGAGACAAAGAAGGACACTACTTGATGATCAAAGGATCAATCACAAAAAAAGATATAACAATTATAAATATATTTACACTCAACACAGGAGCACCACAATATGTAAGACAAATGTTAGTAATTATGAAAGTGAAAATTAACAATAACACAAGAAGAGTGGGAGACTTTATTACCCCACTCATACATATGGATAGATTGACTAAACAGAAAATTAATAAGGAAACACAAACGTTTACAATCCCTTGTCAGGGAACTAAGAACTCCAAAACAGTATGGTGCCCCACACTCCAGAAAATTATCTGTCTGTGGTGATGTTGTTTGTCATATGCACCGGGATTGGGCCATCTCCACTGCCCTGGACTTAGGAACACATTGCTCCCACCAATTTCTTAGATTAACAGTGGCCTACTTGATATTTAGTCTGTTGACTCCAAACATTATTTTAATCTTTGGGTGTGCTAGCTGTGGGTTTTAGTTATATCAGCATTTTGTGCCTCGTGAGCATCTTTAGCTGACATCATAGGCGAGTGATGCAACAAAGCCCTTTATGACCTAAGTTGCCAGGAGGTGATTTCTGCCTGCTCTTCTCAGGGGAAGTATGACATTCACCATCCCCATGTTGAACCCTCTTCCCAACTGGGTTCTGGCAACCTAGACCCTAATGTCATTCCACACCCCAAACAAAGGCAGTAACACCACACAACTAATCCTTGCCGCTGAGATCAATTTTTAATCAGGGTTATCCATCTTCAGCGCAAAATCCTGACCCAGTCCAGACCTCTACTCTGTGGTTAACTGCTGGCCTGAAGGTCTGTCCCCAATCTCCCAGGACTCCACACCCCTCCCCACTCAGGTGCCCACCTCTTCTCTCCCTCTCCTCCCTTTCCATGAGAAAAAACACACACACACAAACACACACACACACACACACACACACACACTCAGTTATCAACTTTTCTCCATATGATGTTCATTTTAATGGCAGCCATCAGTTTACTATGTTAGTGTGAGAGTCAGTCTTACCTGGTTGGCCATTTGTAAGAAAGCAGACCTCTGGAGAAAGAATTCTAAACTGTCTGACCATTGGTATTCAGTTACTGGCTGCCCAAGTTGTACTTCTCCAGGGTCTCTCATTCTGAGGCGGCTGAACTTATCTTCTCTTTCGATTATGCCTCCTTCTTGGAATCTGCCTCATATTTTGGTATATTTTTCAGCGTTGATTCACTGTCTTACGTGCACAGGAACCAAAAAACTAGTTTGGTTTTCTTGTTTTCTTCACCTTCTTCGACTGAGTGTCATACGATCGAATTTTCTTTCTCAAAATCCCTTGTAGAAGTCTCTGACACTTATGGTGATATTTCGTGCCTGGAAAGAAAAGAGAAGTGCATTAGTTTTGAAGAAAGAGTATAAAAACTGGTTGGAAGGGAGATTTCATGAAAAAGGCATGTGGGTGATGAGGACTTTTGTTTCAGGCAGGGGCAGTATAGAGGTCTTGGGAAGCAAAGTCAGTGGAAATCATGGGGAGCATAGATGGAGTTATCTTGCGTTCACACTGAGTCTGTCTCCAGTGACAACGGGGTCGTCTTTATTCCTTTCATCCTTGAAGCAAATCACGTTGCAACTCTTCTTGGCTTCTGTGGCTTCCTGGTTACCTTAGTCATGATGATTTCATGAAGTGCCCTAACCCAAAATCTCTGCCTCTGAACGCCCTTTATATATTATCTCAGAACAATGAGGAGCCACACCTTTCAACATGATTGGTCAGCTAGACACTCTACCAGCCAATGATGCCATTGGGGTCTTAAACATCAGAATATAACACTTTGCCCCTTAACATGGGCTGGTGGAGGCTGAAGGAGAACTTGATACAACCTATGCACTGCTGACACCTCTGTGTGTCTGATTATGGGGAGTGGTGATTCAGGGGCATGGTGTTTCTGCTCATGACCTTCAGAGTTTCCTTCAGTGTCATTTATTCTTTGACTTATATGTCTCCCTTCAACACTCCTGCCTCCTCCATCCATGTAAGAACACTTTTCATCCTTTTTCAGCACTTCAGTGTCCTCTAGTCACTTCAGCTCTAGACCACCCTCTTCCTATTGGGGGTTCTTGAGGGGCTTAAGGAACTTAAGAGCAAGCACTTAACATGAAATAATGGAATTAAGAACATGTTGTATGTATTTTTCTACTCCAATAAGCTTTAGAGACCCCAAGATTTGTTGAATCCTCAGTCTGTTGCCCCACAATCAATATACCGTCTCCATAAGATTATACATCACAGCAAAGAAAGTGTTAGAAGTCTCGCCCACTAATATTGTTGGCGACACTTCAACTCTCATATTGAGAAGGGAAACTCAAGTTGCTCCATTTACAAGAAACATATTCCTGATTTAAAAAAGAAAAAAAAAAGTAAGGAGCCCAAAGGAAAGAGTCACATGACCACAGCACCACGGACTCTTGACTGAATCACTTCCCCAATAGTCCCTGATTATCATCAGGTAGGTCCACTGTGTACCTGAACAATAGCTGAGCAGGAGACGTACCAGTGGGTACCTCATTGATAGTTGGTTGCTTATGGGTGGGGCCCAGGGATGCACTGTCCAATCACTGAGCAAGACCTGTTGTTTAAGAGGATGTGGAGTAGTAAGGCACAGCGATGACTACCTGCTAAGGGCTGTGCTCATGCTGCTCTGTTACGTAAGGACACTTTGGGTCCATTGTGCTGGAATCTTTTTGATTGACTCCTTCTAACCTCAGATTTTGATTTCATATACTTGTTTAACTTTTGTACATCATTCTTTTCATTGTATTCCCAGGTATGTCTGTCAGTATTGCTTATCTATATGCCCCTCAATCAACTGCCACTTGATCCCATGTGCCTCATATACTATAGCTAATATTTCAAACCCAAGAAGAATGTGAACGCCAGCCCACATTGAGAACTATTTTGACAAACCTTAACATCACAGTGATTCTTATTCTTTTCACAGTATAACAAGCAGGGTGATGGAAATTCAAAAGTATAAAAATGAAATTAGATGACAGCAATAAGTATAACAATAGAAATATATACTGTTAATATTTCATCTTTGTTGTTCTACCAAATGTTTATAACTTATATATTATTGTGTTATATAATGCTAGAATATATAAACCACATATATTTGGATCAGCATATATATATACGTGAATTTTGTTTAATTTATAGAAATTGAATCAAACTATAAGCACTATTGTAGACTTCCTTTTCTATACAATATGCTGGAAGAATATTTCCATCTTACCAAGCACGTATGTGCCTTTATTTCCTAGATTCCTATAGTGCTCAACTGCTTCCTTATCCCGTACTCCATGAGAGTGCTTTGAAGAGAGGAACCATATGTGCTTTGTTCACTGGTTGCTTCCATATCTTGTCTATTGTAAATAAGGCTGTAATACACATTGGAATTCATGTCTCTTTTCAAATTAGTGTTCATTGTCTTCTGATATACACCTCGGAGTGGAATTTCTGGGTCAAATGGGAGGTTTGTTTGTTTGTTTGTTTATTTTTTCATCATGTTTTCGATAGCTACTGCAGAAATTTACATTCCCTCCAATTATGTTCAAGGGCTTCCCTTTCCCCACATCCTTGTCAGCATTTGTTATTTTCAGAATTTCTGATTTGATGAAAGCCATTCTGATGAGTGTGAAGTGATATATCCTTGTGATTTTGATTTTAATTTCTCTGACAGTTAATGACGTTCAGCAATTTTTCTTTGGTCATCTGTATATTTTCTTTGGAGAAAATCACATGTTCCCATTGTTTTTTGTTTGTTATTTAATATCGAGTCGAATAAACTCTTTAGATAATTTGGATATTAACCCCATATAGTCATATCACTTTCAAATACTTACTCCCATTCAATAGAGTGTATTTTCATTTTGTCAGTGTTTTCATTTGCTGTGCAAAGCTTTAAGTTTAATTAGATCTCATTTTTTCCCCTTTGCTTCATTTTCCTTGAGAGACAGGTGAAAAAAATACTGCTATGAATTATGTCAAAGAGTGTTCTGCCTACATTTTCTTCTAGGGGTTTCACAGTTTCCAGTCTTTCATTTAGGGTTTTAATTCACCTTGATTTCATTTGTCTAATCATTTTTGTGTAAGCATCAACTCCAATACTTTGGCCACCTCATGTGAAGAGTTGACTCACTGGAAAATACTCTGATGCTTGGAGAGATTGGGGGCTGGATGAGAAGGGGACGACAGAGAACGAGATGGCTGGATGGCATCACTGATTCGATGGACATGAGTTTGAGTGAACTCCGGGAGTTGGTGATGGACAGGGAGGCCTGGCGTGCTGTGATTCATGGGGTCGTGGAGTGTCGGACACGACTGAGCGACTGAACTGAACTGAACTGAACTGATAGCTTTCTGTGTATAGTATCATGTCAACTGCAAGTAGCGACAATTTTACTTCTTCTTTCCAAATGGATGACTTTTATTTATTTTCTTTGAATGATTACTGTGCCTAGAACTTCTTGTATTTTAGATGTGGCAAGTGTGGACATCTGTGTCTTGTTCCTGAATTAGAGGGAAACTTTCAGCTTTTTGTCGCTGAATATGACATCATCTCTGCTTGTTTTATATTACCTTTTTTATTTTCAGACGACCACATGGACTATACAGTCCATGGAATTCTCTAGGCCAGAGGACTGGAGTGGGCACAGTGCGACTGCCACTTTCACTTTCATTATGTTGATATATATTCCCTCCATATCAAGTATGGTGAGAGTTTTTGAAATGAATGAATATTTCATTTTAACAAATGTTTTTACAGCATCTGTGGAGATGATCATGTGATTTTTGTCCTTTTCTTCCCTAATGTGTTGTGACTAATTTTCATATATTGAACCAGCCTTGTAGCCCTTTTTTATGTCCATTTGTCTATGGTATATGATGGTTTCAAGTGATGTTTAATTTGATTCTCATATTTTGTTAAGAATATTCACATCTATATTCAACAGAAATATTGGCACTGAGTTTTCTTTTTTTGTGGTGTCTGTCTAGTTTTGGTGATAGGAAAATAATAACTTCATAAAAATTTTGGGAGTGCTCCATTTTCTCAAATTTTAGGAATAGTTTGAGAATGTTGGGTATAAGTTTTTCTGTATATGCTTGTAAACATTCTGCTGTGAAGTTGTGTGGTCCTGAACTTTATTTTACTAAGAAATGTTGTATTATAAATTCAATTTCACTACTAGTGTTTCAACTCTGCAGATACTGCATTCCTTTCTGATTCACTTTTGAAAGGTTGTATGGTCCTATAGATTTGTCAGTTTCTTCTAGGTTGACCAACTTTTTGCCATATAATTATTTGGATTATCCTCTTATGAGATGTGTGGCTAGAGATATAGCGGCAAGAAGCAGTGCCAGGTAAGAGCACTGACTTCTCCTGAGCTCAGTAGCCAACCCTGCCTAATGGGGAGTTAAGCTGAGTATCCAGTTTATGGTACAGAAGCCCTGAGTTTCAGGTCCATGATGATTCCATTTCATGTAAGTGTGTGCTGTATCCCCTGTCAGCATTGGAAATTTTGCTCCAAAAGAAAGAAGTGCTGGAGCAAGAAGGGTTGCCCAATATGGGCTTGGGTGCATAATGACATAGTCCCAGCACACCAGTCAGGGTTCTAGATACTCCCACTGTGCCACCTCCATAAGGGCTGGTAATGGCTGCTCTCAACTTGATCAGATATTGGCCAGATCTGAGTTGGCTCCACTCCTAGCGCCTGTGCATTCTTCTCAGACATAGAACCCTTTGCCATAGTTGTTGGAAGGGGTGTTCTATGAAACAAGAGGGGCTCTGGTAGGCATTCAGAATAGGTTAGGTCATGGACTGACATTGATATGGGGAAATAGCCAGCTTCCTGTGTAATTTCAACATGTGTCCTCTGCCTGGCTTTGTAAGTAAGCAAACGTGTGTTTGCCTCCGCAAATTCTTCACATAGAGATAAATAAGTAAATGCCAACCACCCAAACAGAACAGGAAGAGATAGGGAATCTACCTGATAAAGAATTCAGAATAATGATAGCAAAATTATACAAAATCTTGAAAACAAAATGGAGTCCCAGATAAAATGCCTGGTAGCAAGGATCGAAGAGATGCAAGAAACGTTTAACAAGCACCTAGTACAAACAAAAAAGAGTCAATACATAAGGAACAATGCGATAGATGAGATCCAAAACACTCTGGAGGGAACCAACAGTACAATAACAGAGGCAGATGACAGGGTAAGTGAGATAGAAGATAGAATGGTAGTAACAATGAAAGAGAGACAGAAAAAGAAAAACGAATTAAAAGAAATGAGGACAATCTCCGAGACCTCTGGGACAATGTTAAATGCCCCAACATTCGAATCCTAGGAGTCCCAGAAGAGGAAGAGAAAAAGAAAGACAATGTGAAAATTCTTCAGGAGGTGATAATTGAAAAGTTCCTTAAAATGGGGTAGGAAATAATCACCCAAGTCAAAGAAACCCAGAGCGTCCCAAACTGGAAAAACCCAAGGAAAAACACCCCAAGACACGTATTAATAAAATTAACAAAGATCAAAGACAAAGAACAAATATTAAACGCAGCAAGGGAAAAACAACAAATAAGACACAAGGGTATTCCCACAAGGATTAAAGTGGATCTTTCAATAGAAACTCTTCAGGCCAGGAGGGAATGGCAGGGCATACTTACAGTGATGAAAGAAAATAGCCTACAGCCCAGATTCCTATACCCAGCAAGGATCTCATTCAAATATGAAGGAGAAATCCAAAGCTTTACACACCAGCAAAAGCTGAGAGAACTCAGCATCACCAAACCAGCTCTCCAACAATTGCTAAAGGAACTTCTCTACACAGGAAGCAGAGGAAGGATGTATAAACCCGAACCCAAAACAAGAAAGTAAATGGCAACGGGGTCATGCTTATCAATAATTACCTTAAATGTAAATGGATTGAAGGCGCCAACCAAAAGACAAAGATTGGCTGAATGGATACAAAATCAAGACCTCTATATTTGTTGTCTACAAGAGACCCAACTCAAAAGGAGGGACACATACTGACTGAAAGGGAAGGGCTGGAAAAACATATTCCACCCAAATAGAGAGCAGAAGAAAGCAGGAGTAGCAATACTCGTATCAGATAAAATAGACTTTAAAACAAAGACATTGAAAAGAAACAAAGAAGGAAACTACACGATGATATAAGGATCTATCCAAGAAAATATATAACAATTATAAATATATATGCACTCAACACAGGAGCACTGCAATATGTAAGACAAATATTAATTATTATGAAAGGGGAATTAACAATAACAAAATAAGAGTAGAAGACTTTAATACCCCCACTCAAACCTATGGATAGATCGACTAAACAGTAAATTAACAAGGAAACACAACTGTTTTCAATCCCTGATCAGGGAACTAAGACCACACAAACTACATTGGGTGCCCCCAATCCCAAAAATTATCTGTCTGTGGTTATCCTGTTTGTCAAATTCACTGGGATTGGGCCACCCCCGCTGCCCTGAGCTTGGGAACACACTGCTCTCACCAATTTCTTAGGATAACAGTGGCCTACTTGATATTTGGTTTGTTCCCTCCAAATATTATTTTAAACTTTAGGAGTGCTGGCTGTGGGTTTTAATTGTATCAGCGTTTTGTGCCTCCCGCAGACGCGAGAGTCGCCGGCTCCAGCGGCGCAACAGACCACGCTCAGAAGCGTGGCCAAGAGGAGATACCCCAAGTTCAAGGTCAGGGCGGTGGCTAAGAGGAGCTGTCCCACGTCCAAGAGGAGGTGGCTGCGGGGGCACAGGAGGGCCGAGAGGAGCTACTCCACATTCAAGGTCAGGAGGGGCGACCTTGAGGAGATACCCCTCTTCCAAGGTAAGGTACAGCGACTGCACTTTGCTGGAGCAGCTGTGAAGAGATACTCCACGACCAAGGTAAGAGAAACCCAAATAAGATGGTAGGTATTGGGAGGGTGTATTAGAGGGCAGACACACTGAAATCATAATAAAAAAAAAACTAGTTGATCTGATCATATGGACTACAGCCCTGTCTAACTCAATGAAACTAAGCCATGTCGTGTGGGGCCACCCAAGACAGACGGGTCACGGTGGAGAGGTCTGACAGTATGTGGTCTACTGGAGAAGGAAATGGCGAACCACTTCAGTTTACTTGCCTTGAGAACACCATGAACAGTATCAAAGGGCAAAATGATAGGATACTGAAAGAGGAATTACCTAGGTCGGTTGTTGCCCAGTATGCTACTGGAGATCAGTGGAGAAATAACTCCAGAAAGAATGAAGGGATGGAGCCAAAGCGAAACAAATAGCCAGTTGTGGATGTGACTGATGCTAGAAGCAAGCTCTGATGCTGTAAAGAGCAACATTGCATAGGAACCTGGAATATTAGGTCCATGAATCAAGGCATATTGGAAGTGGTCAAACAGGAGATGGCAAGAGTGAACATAGACATTCTAGGAATCAATGAACTAAAATGGACTGGAATGGGTGAATTTAACTCAGATGACCATTCTATCTACTACTGTGGGCAGGAATCCCTTAGAAGAAATGGAGTAGCCATCATGGTCAACCAAAGAGTCCGAAATGCAGTACTTGGATGCAATCTTAAAAACAACAGAATGATTTCTGCTCAATTCCAAGGCAAACCATTCAATATTACAGTAATCCAAGTCTATGCCCCAACCAGAAATGCTGAAGAGGCCGAAGTTGAACAGTTCTATGACGACCTACAAGACCTTTTAGAACTAACACCCAAAAAAGATGTCCTTTTCATTATAGGGGCCTGGAAAGCAAAAGTAAGAAGTCAAGAAACACCTGGAGTAACAAGCAAATTTGGCCTTGGAGCACGAAACGAAGCAGGGCAAAGTCTAATAGAGTTTTGCCAAGAGAACGCACTGGTCATAGCAAACACCTTCTTCCAACAACACAAGAGAAGACTCTACACATGGACATCACCAGATGGTCAACACCGAAATCAGATTGATTATATTCTTTGCAGCCAAAGATGGAGAAGTTCTATACAGTCAGCAAAAATAACACAGGAGCTGACTGTGGCCCAGATCATGAACTCTTTATTGTCATATTCAGACTTAAATTGAAGAAAGTAGGGCAAACCATTAGACCATTCAGATATGACCTAAATCAGATCCCTTATGATTATACAGTGGAAGTAAGAAATAGATTTAAGGGTCTAGATCTGATAGATAGAGTGTCTGATGAACTCTGGACGGACGTTCGTGACATTGTACAGGAGACAGGGACCAAGATCATTTCCATGGAAAATAAATGCCAAAAAGAAAAATGGCTCTCTGAGGAGGCCTTACAAATAGCTGTGAAAAGAAGAGCAGCAAGAAGCAAAAGAGGAAAGGAAAGATATTAGCATCTGAATGCAGAGTTTCAAAGAATAGTAAGGAGAGATTAGAAAGACTTTCTCAGCGATCATGGCAAATAAATAGAGGAAAACAACAGAATAGGAAAAACAAGAGATCTTTTCAAGAAAATTAGAGATATCAAGGGAACATTTCATGCAAAGATGGGCTCGATAAAGGACAGAAATGGTATGGACCTAACAGAAGCAGAAGATATTAAGAAGAGGTGGCAAGAATACACAGAAGAACTGTACAAAAAAGATCTTCACGACGAAGATAATCATGATGGCATGATCACTCACCTGGAACCAGACATCTTGGAATGTGAAGTCAAGTGGGCCTTAGAGAGCATCAAGATGAACAAAGCTAGTGGAGGTGATGGAATCCCAATTGAGCTATTTCAAATCCTGAAAGATGATTCTGGGAAAGTACTGCACTCAATATGCCAGCAAATTTGGAAAATTCAGCAATGGCCACAGGACTGGAAAAGGTCAGTCTTCATTCCAATCACAAAGAAAGACAATGCCAAAGAATGCTCAAACTACCGCACAATTGCACTCATCTCACACGCTAGTAAAGTCATGCTCAAAATTCTCCAAGCCAGGCTTCAGCAATATGTGAACCGTGAACTCCCAGATGTTCAAGCAGGTTTTAGAAAAGGCAGAGGCACCAGAGATCCAATTGCCAACATCCGCTGGATCATGGAGAAAGCAAGAGAGTTCCAGAAGAGGATCTATTTCTGCTTCATTGACTATGCCAAAGCCTTTGACTGTGTGGATCACAATAAACTGTGGAAAATTCTGAAAAAGATGGGAATCCCACACCACCTGACTTGCCTCTTGAGAAACCTGTATGCAGGTCAGGAAGCAACAGTTAGAACTGGACATGGAATAACAGACTGGTTCCAACTAGGAAAAGTGGTACATCAAGGTTGTATATTGTCACCCTGCTTATTTAACCTATATGCAGAGTACATCATGAGGAACGCTGGGCTGGAAGAAGCACAAGCTGGAATCAAGATTGCTAGGAGAAATATCAATAACCTCAGATATGCAGATGACACCACCCTTATGGCAGAAAGTGAAGAGGAACTTAAAGGCCTGTTGATGAAAGTGAAAGAGGAGAGTGAAAAGGTTGGCTTGAAGCTAAACTTTCAGAAAACAAAGATCATGGCATCTGGTCCCATCACTTCATGGGAAATAGATGGGGAAACAGTGGAAACAGTGTCAGACTTTATTTTGGGGGGCTCCAAAATCACTGCGGATGCTGATTGCAGCCATGAAATTAAAAGATGGTTAATTTTTGGAAGGAAAGTTATGACCAGCAGAGACATTACTTTGCCAACCAAAATCCGTCTAGTCAAGGCTATGGTTTTTCCCGTGGTCATGTATGGATGTGAGAGTTGGATTGTGAAGAAAGCTGATCACCGAATAATTGATGCTTTTGAACTGTGGTGCTGGAGAAGACACTTGAGAGTCCCTTGGACTGCAAGGAGATCCAACCAATCCATTCTAAAGGAGATCAGTCCTGGGTGTTCATTGGAAGGACTTATGCTAAAGCTGAAACTCCAGTACTTTGGCCACCTCATGCGACGAATTGACTCCTTGGAAAAGATTCTGATGCTAGGAGGGATTGGGGGTAGTTGGAGACCGGGACAACAGAGAATAAGATGGCTGGATGGCATCACCGACTCGATGGACATGAGTTTGAGTGAACTCCAGGTGTTGGTGATGGACAGGGTAGCCTGGCGTGCTGTAGTTCATGGGGTCGCAAAGAGTCAGACACTACTGAGCGAATGAACTGAACTGAACTGAGCACCTTTTGTTTACAGCATAGGCGAGTAATGCACCAAAGCCCTTTATGACGTAGGTGGCCAGGAGTAGATTTCTGCCTGCTTTTCTCAGAGGAAGTATGAGATTCACCAGTCCCCTGCAGAACCCTCTTTCCCTATTGGTCCTTGCAATGTAGACCCTAATGGCATTCCACACCTTAAACAAAGGCAGTAACACCACAATACGAATCCTTGCCGCTGAGATGAATTGGTAAACAGGGTTATCCATCTTCAGTGCACACTCCTGACTCAGTCCTGACGTCTATTCTCTGGTTAACTGGGGGCCTGTGTGTGTGTTCCCCAATCTCCCAGGAATATACACCCCTCCCCACTCAGGTGCCTGTACTTCTCTCCCATCCCTCCCTTCCCATCAGAAAATTCACACACACACACACACACACACACACACAAATATAATTTTTCACCATTTTATGTTTATTTTACTGAACAGCCGTCAGTTTACTACGTTAGTGCGAGAGTCAGTCTTTTCCTGGTTAGCCATTTTTAAGAGAGCAGACCTCAGGAGAAACCTTTCTCGGCATTGATTCAGTGTCTTACTTGCACTGAAACAGAAAAACCAGTTTGGTTTTCTTGTTTTCATAACCTTCTTTGACTGAATGGTGTAGGATCGGATTTTCTTTCTCAAAGTTCCTTGCAGAGGTCTCTGACCCTCGTGGTCATATTTCGTGCATGGAAAGAAAAGAGAAGGGTATTAGTCTTGAGGAAAGAGTATAACAACTGAGTTGGAAGGGAGATTTCATGAAAAAGGGATGTGGGCTGATGAAGGCCTTTGTGCCAGGCAAGGGCAGTGTAGAGGTATTCGGCAGCAAAGTCAATGGGAATCATGGGGAGCATAGATGGACTCATCTTACCTTCACACAGCCTCTGTATCTCCATTGACAACGGGTTCTTTCATCCATGAAGCAGACTCCCTTGCAACTCTTGGCTTCTGTATCTTCCTGCTTACCTTAGTCATGATGATCCAACACTGCTTACCTTAGTCATGATCCAACACTGCTTACCTTAGTCATGATGATCCAACAAAGTGGCCTTACCCAGAATATCTGCCTCTGACCCACTTATATATACTTTCTCAGGATAATGAGGAACCACACCCTTCAATCTGATTGGTCAGCTAGTCTCTCCCCCAGCCAATGGTGGCATTGGGGTCTTAGATATCACACTGTACCATTTTGCCCATCAACATGTGCTAGTGGAGGCTGAGGGAGTCAATGATACAACTTACCCACTGCTGACACCTCTGTGTGTTTTATTATAGGAAGTGGTAATTCAGGGTCATGGTGTTTCTGCTCATGACATTCAGAGTTTCCTTCACTGCCCCTTTATTGTTTACTTATATGTCTCCCATCAACACTCCTCCCTCCTCCATCCCATATGAACACTTTTTATCCCATTTTAGCACTTCAGTGTCCTCTAGTCACTTCATCTCTAGAGAACCCACTTCCTGGGGGTGGGGGGGTGATTCTTGAGGGGCTTAAGGAAATGAAGATCAAGCACTTAACATGGAAAAAGTTAATTAAGAATATGTTGTATGTTTTTTCTATTCCAATGAGATTTAGAGACCCCAAGATTTGGTGAATCCTGTCTGTTGCCCCAAGGTCAGTACACAGTCTCTGTAAGATTACACATCAGAGCACAGAAAGTGTTAAATATCTCCTCCACTAAAATTATTGGGGATTATAATACTTGTCATATTGTGTAGGGAAACTCAACTTGCCCCATCTACCGGAAAAACATTCCTGATTAAAATAAGAATAAAATAAAAGTCAGGTGCCAAAGAAAAGAGTCACATGACCACTGCACCAGTACTATTGACTGAATCACTTCCCCAAAGGTCCCTCATTGACAGCTGTCATCAGGTAGGGCCTAGTATTCCTAGATGCCCTGGTAAAGGAAATGCAAAAAACTCCATGGTTCTTGCTTGGGAAATCCCACGGACAGAAGAGCCTGGAGGGCTACTGCCAATGGGATTTCAAAAGAGTCAGACAACTTAGTAAATGAAGAACAAAAACAAATGCTGTAGGTATCTACTAAGTTCAACTACTCTAATCTGTAATTTAAGACTACAGTTTTCTTATTGCTTTTCTATCAGGATTCTCTTTCCATTGATGTAATAGGCTGTTTAATGCAGTTAGCGTTTAATTTACAATTCTCTTGTCTTTTAATTTTCATACTAGATAATCTACTTAGTTGATCCTCATACTTTATTATGTGCTTGTCTTTACTGGTCGGAGTTTTTTGCTTCACTTTCCAGTTAGAGAAGACTCTGTAATATTTCCTTCCGAGTTGGTTTAGTATGGAGAAACTATTAGTTTTTGCTTGTCTGAGAAGTTCTTCTCTCCAATTCTTGATGATGATCTTGCTGGGTAGAGCATTCTAGGTTGCAAGTTTTTCTCTTTCAGTGCGTTAAATTTACATTTTTGACCCTTTCTCTCTCTCTTTTCCTTCTAAGACCCCAATAAAGTGAATGTTAGTATACTTGATGTTCTCTAGAAGTCTTTTAAACTGTTCTCCTTTTGAATTTGTTTTCCTTTTTTTTCTTTTCCCTAACCGGTATTTTCCATAATTTTACGTTCCAGATTAAATTTGCTTTTTGTGTATTGGCAACTCTCACTTTTTGAGAGATGGGGCTAGAGATATAGGGGTCAGGACTAATGCCAGCTATAAGCCCAGACTTCTCCTGTGCTCAGTAGCCAACCCTGCCCATTGGGGACTTAGGTTGAGTGTCCAGTTGATGGTACAGAAGCCCTGAGTTTCAGGTCCTTGCTGATTCCATTTCATATAAGTCTGTGCTGTATCCCCTGCCAGCATTGGAAATTTTGCCCCAAAAGAACGATGTGCTGTAGCAAGAAGGGGTGCTCAACATGGGCTTGGGCGCATACTGGGACAGTCCCAGAACACAAGTCAGAGTTCCAGATACTCCCCCTGGCCACCTCCATAATCACTGGTAATGGCTGCTCTCAAATTGTTCAGATGTAGGCCAGGTCTGAGTTGGCTCCACTCCTGGCACCTGGCAACTCCACTACTGGTACATTCTTTTCAGTAATGGAAGCCTATGCCTTAGTCATTGGAATGGGTGTTCCTTGAAATAAGAGGGGCTGGAGTAGGCATTCAGAGTGGGTAAAGTCATGACCTGGCTTTGTTATAGGGAAACAGCCAGCATCCTGTGTAATTTCAACATGTTTCCTCTGCCTTGCTTTGTGAGTAAGCAAACGTTCGGTTGCCTCAGCAAACTCTTCACATAGAGATAAATAAATAAAAGCCCACCAACCCATACAAAATAGGAAGAGATAGGGAATCTACCTGATAAAGAATTCCGAATAATGATAGTGAAAATGAGCAAAAATCTTGAAAAGAAAATGGAGTTACAGATAAATAACCTGGAGACAAGGATCGAAAAGATGCAAGAAAGGTTTAATAAGAACCTAGAAGAAATAAAAAAAGATTCAATACATAAGGAATAATGCAATAAATGAGAACAAAACACTCTGGAGGGAACCAACAGTAGAATAACAGAGGCAGAAGATAGCAAAAATGAGAAAGAAGATACAATGTTAGAAATAAACGAAACAGAGAGGAAAAAAGAAAAACTAGTTAAAAGAAATGAGGACAATCTCAGAAACCTCTGGGACAATGCTAAACGCCCCAACATTCGCATTATTGGAGTCCCAGAATAGGAAGAAAAAAAGAAAGACCGTGGGAAAATACTTGAGGAGATGATAGTTGAGAAATTCACTAAAATGGGGAAAAAAATAATCACCCAAGTCCAAGAAACCCAGAGAGTCCCAAACAGGAAAAACCCAAGGCAAACACCTCAAGACACATATTAATAAAACTAACAAATATCAAAGACAAAGAACAAATATTAAAAGCAACAAGGGAAAAACAGCAAATAACACACAAGGGGATTCCCACAAGGATAACAGCTGATCTTTGAATAGAAAGTCTTCAGGCCAGGAGGGAATGACAGGGCATACTTACAGAGATGAAAGAAAAGAGCCTACAGCCCAGATTTCTCTAACCAGCAAGGATCTCATTCAAATATGAAGGAGAAATCCAAAGCTTTACACACAAGCAAAAGCTGAGAGAATTCAGCATCAGCAAAAGAGCTCTCCAAAGAGTGCTAAAGGAACTTCTCTAGACAGGAAGCAGAGAAAGTGGGTGTAAACCCGAACCCAAAACAATAAAGTAAACAGCAACGGGATCATACTTATCAATAATTACCTTAAATGTAAATGGGCTGAATTACCCCAACCAAAATACAGAGACTGGCTGAATGGATACAAAATAAGACCCCTATATATGTTGTCTACAAGAGACCAACTTCGAAATGTGGGACACATACAGACTGATAGGGAAGGCAGGAAAATACATGTTCCACGCAAATAGAGTCCAAAAGAAAGCAGGAGAAGCAATCCTCATATCAGATAAAATAGACTTTAAAACAAAGGCTGTGAAAAGAAACAAAGAAGGACACTACATGATGATTAAAGGATCAATCCAAAAAGAAGATAAACAATTATAAATAAATATGCACCCAACACAGAAGCACCACAATATATAAGACAAATGTTAATAACTATGAAAGGGGAAATTAACAATAACACAATAAGAGTGGGAGACTTAAATGTCCCACTCACACCTACGGATAGATCGACTAAACAGAAAATTAACAAAGAAACACAAATGTTTTCAATCCCCGGTCAGGGAACTAGGATCCCACAAACTGCATGGTGCTCCCCACCCTAAAATATTATGTCTGTGGTGATCCTGTTTGTCATATGCACTGGGATAGGGCCACTTCCACTGCCCTGCCCATGAGAAGCAACTGCTCACACAAATTTCTTAGGAGAACCGTTGCCTAATAGATATAGGCAACTATATGTCTGTTTACTCCAAACATTATTTTAATCGTTGAGAGTGCTAGCTGGGTGTTTTAGGTTTATCATCATTTTGTGCCTCCTGGATGTGAGAGTTTTACTGTGAAGAAAGCTGATGGCCGAAGAATTGATGCTTTTGAACTGTGGTGTTGGAGAAGACTCTTGAGAGTCCCTTGTACCGCAAGGAGATCCAACCAGTCCATTCTAAGGGAGATCGATCCTGGGTGTTCATTGGAAGGACTGATGCTAAAGCTGAAACTGCAATACTTTGGCCACCTCATGCGACGAGTTCACTCACTGGAAAAGACTCTGATGCTGGGAAGGGTTGGGGGCGGGAGGAGAAGGGGACGACCGAGGATGAGATGGCTGAATGGCATCACCGACTCTGTGGACTTGAGTCTGAGTGAGCTCCGGGAGTTGGTGATGGACAGGGAGGCCTGGTGTGCTGTGATTCATCGGGTCGCGTAGAGTCAGACACGACTGAGCGACTGAACTGAACTGAACTGAGCACCTTTAGCTGTGCAACGGTGAGTGATGCAACAAAGCCCTTTATGATGTAGGTGCCTGCTTTTCCCAGGGGAAGTATGACATTCACCATCCCCATGTTGAACCCTCTTTCCATCTGGGTTTTGACAATCTAGACCCTAATGTCATTCCACATCCCAAACAAAGGCAGTAACACCATACCACTGAACCATGCCGCTGAGATCAATTGCTAAGCAGGGCTCTCCATCTTCAGTGCAGACTCCTGACCCAGTCCAGATTTCTACTCTCAGGTTAACTAGGGGCCTGAGGGTCTGTTCCCCAATCTCCCAAGACTCCAAACCTCTGAGCACTCAGGTGCCCACCTCTTCTCTCCCTTCCCTGACTTCTGATAAGAAAAATTACACCCACAAAAAAAGTAATATCATTTTTTAACAATTTGATGTTTAATTCAAAGGCAGCCATCAATTTACTATGATAGTGTGAGAGTCAGTGTTTTCCTGGTTGGCAATTTGTAAGAAAGCAGACCTCTGGAGAAACAATTCTAAAATGTCTGATCTTTGGTACTCTGTTACTGGCTGCCCAGGTTGTACTTCTTTATTCAGTTACTGACTGCCCAGGTTGTACTTCTTCAGATTCTCTCACTCTGGGGTGACTGAGCTTATCTTCCCTTCCAATTCTGCTTCCTTCTTGGACTCTAACTCACATTTTGGTAACTTTATCGGCATAGATTCAGTGTCTTACGTGCACAGGAACAGAAAAACCAGTTTGGTTTCCTTGTTTTCTTCATTTTCTTTGACTGAGTAGCATAGGATCGGACTTTCTTTTTCAAAGTCCCTTGTAGAGGTCGTCTGACACTCATGGTCATATTTCGTGCATGGAAAGAAAAGAGAAGGGTATTAGTTTTGAGGAAAGAGTATAACAGCTGAGTTGGAAGGGAGATTTCATGAAAAAGGGATATGGGCTGATGAAGGCTTTTGTGCCAGCCAAGGACAGTGTAGAAGGCTTGGGCAGGAAAGTCAATGGAAAACATGGGGAGCATGGAAGTAGTCATCTTACCTTCACACTGCCTCTGTATCTCCGTTGACAATGGATCGTATTTCTTCCTTTCATCCTTGAAGCAAACTGCATTGCAACTCTTCTTGGTTTCTGTGGCTTCCTGGTTCCCTTTGTCATGATGATCCCACGAAGTGGCCTAACCCAAAATCTCTGCCTCTGACCACCCTATATATAACTTCTCAGGACAATGAGGAGGCACAACCTTCGATCTGAATGGTCAGCTAGGCACTCCACCAGCCAATGGTGGCCTTGGGGTCTTACACATCACAATGTACCACTTTGCCCATCAACATGGGCTGGTGGAGTCTGAGGGAGTCCATGATACAACTTACCCACTGCTGACACCTATTTGTGTCTGATTCTGCGTAATGGTGATTCAGGAGCGTGGTGTTTGTGCTCATGACCTTCAGACTTTCTTTCAGTGCCCTTTATTCTTTGACTTGTCTGTCTCCCTTCAACACTCCTGCCTCCTCCTTTACTGAATGAACACTTTTCATCCCATTTCAGCATTTCAGAGTCCTCTAGTCCATTCAGCTCTAGACCAATCTCTTCCTATTGGGGATCCTTGAGAGGCTTAAGGAAGTTAAGAGCAAGCACTTAAAATGGAGAAAGGTAATTAAAAAGGTGTTGTATGTTTTTTTCTACTTCAATGAACTTTAGAGACCCCAAGAATTGATGAATCCTCATTCTGCTGTGTCAAGATCAATACACCATCTCCATAAGATTACATATCAGAGCAAAGAAAGTGTTAAATGTTTCCTCCACTAATATTGTTGGGACACTTCATCTCTCATATTGAGTAGGGAAACTCAACTTGCCCCATCTACCAGAAATACATTACTGATTTTAAAAAAAGATTAAAAAAAAAAAAAAAGTAAGGTGCCCAAAAGCAAGAGTCACATGACCACTGCACCACAGACTCTTGACTGAAACACATCCCCAGTGGTCCCTCTTTGACAGTAATCATCAGGTAGGGCCCACTGTGTAGTTGACCAATAGTTGAGCAGGAGATATACCGGTAGGTACCTCATTGATTTTTGGTTAATTTTGGGCGGGGCCCAGGGATGCACTGTCCAATTCCTGAGCAAGACCTGTTGCTTAGTAACAGGAAGTGGAGTAATAAGGCACAGCAATGGCCACCTGCTAAGGGCTGTGCTCATGCTACTATGTTACGTAAGTATACTTTGTGTCCAGTGTGCTGGAATCTTTTTGATTGACTCCTTCTCTACCTCAGATTTTGATTTCACGTTCTAGTTTAACTTCTGTACATCATTCTTTACATTGTATTCCCAGACATGCAGTGCTTATCACTATACCTCTCCAACAGCTGCCACTTGATCCCATGTACCACATATACATAGCTAATATTTCAAACCCAACAAGAATGTGAAGGGCAGACCACCTTAGAACTACTTTGACCAACCTTAACATCACAGTGAATCTTATTATATTCACAGTGTAACAGAGGAGGATGATGGACATTCAAAAAGTATAAAAATGAAATTCGGTTCAGTTCAGTTCATTTCAGTCACTCAGTCATGTCCGATTCTCCGCGACCCCATGAATCACAGCACGCCAGGCCTCCCTGTCCATCACCAACTCCCGGAGTTCACTCAAACTTATGTCCACAGAGTCCATGATGTCATCCAGCCATCTCATTCTCTGTTGTCCCCTTCTCCTCCTTCCCCCAACCTTTCCCAGCATCAGTCTTTTCCAGTGAGTCAACTCATCGCACGAGGTGGCCAAAGTATTGCAGTTTCAGCTTCACCATCAGTCCTTCCAATGAACATCCAGGATTGATCTCCTTTAGAATGGACTGGTTGGATCTCCTTGCAGTGCAAGGGACTCTCAAGAGTCTTCTCCAACACCACAGTTCAAAACATCAATTCTTCGGCGATCAGCTTTCTTCATAGTCCAATTCTCACATTCATACATGACCACAGAAAAAACCATAGCCTTGACTAGATGGACCTTGGTTGACAAAGTAATGTCTCTGCTTTTTAATATACTATGAAGGTTGGTCATAACTTTCCTTCCAAGGAGTAAGCGTCTTTTAATTTCCTGGCTGAAATCAGCATCTGCAGTGATTTTCGAGCCCAAAAAATAAAGTTTGACACTGTTTCCACTGTTTTTCCATCTATGTACCATGAAGTGATGGGACCAGATGCCATGATCTTAGTTTTCTGAATGTTGAACGTCAAGCCAACCTTTTCACTCTCCTCTTTCACTTTCATCTTTCACTTTCATCAAGAGGCTTTTGAGTTCCTCTTCACTTTCTGCCCTAAGGGTGGAGAGGACACCAATAAGTACGTAAATAGAAATATAGACTGTTTATATTTTGTCTATGTTGTTCTTCCTAAATGTTTATAACATATATATTATATGCATTATATAATGCTATAATATATAATATACGTATATCTGGATGAGCATTTATGCATCAGTGAATTTTTTTTAATTTGTAGAGATTGAATCAAACTATATGCACTATAGTAGCCTTCCTTTTCTATACAATATGCTGGAAGAATTTTTCCATCTCAACAAACATGTATCTGCCATTATTTCTAAGGATTACTATAGTGCTCACATGCTTGCTAAACAATAGTCCATGCGAGTGCTTTGAAGAGAGGAACCATGTGTTCTTTTGTCACTCATTGCTCCATATCTTTTCTATTGGAAATAAGGCTGTAATACACATTGGAATTCATGTATCTTTTCAAATTAGTGTTCATTGTCTTCTGATATATACCTCGGAGTGGAATTGCTGGGTAAATTTATAGTTCTATTTTTAGTATTTGAGAAACTTTCATGATGTTTTCCATAGCGAATGCACAAATTTACATTCCCGCCAATTAAATACAGGGGCTTCCCTTTCTCCACATCCTTGTCAACATTTGTTATTTTCAGAAGTTTTGATTTGATGATAGCCATGCTGAGGAGTGTGAGGTGATATCTCCTTGGGATTCTGGTTTTAATTTCTCTGACAGTTAGTGATGTTCAGGATTTTTTCATGTGCCATCTGTATATGTTCTTTGGAGAAAAGCAGATCTTCACATTGTTTTCTTTTGTTTGTTTGTTTCTTAATATCGAGTTGAATAATCTGTTTGGATAGTTTGTATATTAACCCCTTACAGTCATATTATTTGCAAATACTTACTCCCATTCAGAAGGTTGTCTTTTCATTTCTCAGTGTTTTCGTTTGCTGTGCAAAAGATTTTATTTATTTATTTTTAATTTATTTTATTGAAGGCAAATTACCTTACATTAATATATTGGTTGGTTTTGCCATACATTGACACGAATCCGCCCCAGGTGTACATGTGTTCCCTTTCTTGAACCCCCTCCCACATCCCTCTTCCCCATATCCTCCCTCCAGGTAATCCCCGTGCACCAGCCCCAAGCATCCTGTAACATGCGTCGAACCTGGACTGGTCACATATGATATTATACATGATACAATGCTGTTCTCCCAATCATCCCACCTTCACCCTCTCCCACAGAGACCCAAAGACTGTTCTATATACCTATGTCTCTTTTGCAGTCTCGTATACAGGGTTAAGGTTACCATCTTTCTAAATTCCATATATATGCGTTGCTGCTGCTGCTAAGTCACTTCAGTCGTGTCCGACTGTGTGTGACCCCATAGACAGAAGCCCACCAGCCTCCCCCATCCCTGGGATTCTCCAGGCAAGAACACTGGAGTGGGTTGCCATTTCCTTCTCCAATGTGTGAAAGTGAAAGGTGAAAGTGAAGTCGCTCAGTCGTGTCTGACCTCTAGCGACCCCACAGATTGCAGCCCACCAGACTCCTCCATCCATGGGATTCCCCAGACAATAGTACTGGAGTGGCTTGCCATTGCGTTAGTATACTGTATTGATGTTTTTCTTTCTGGCTTACTTCACTCTGTATAATAGGCTCCAATTTCATCCACCTCATTAAAACTGATTCAAATGCATTCTTTTTGATGGCTGAAAAATACTCCATTCTGTATATGTACCAAAGCTTTCTTATCCATTCATCTGCAGATGGACATCTAGGTTGCTTCCATGTCCTGGCTATTATAAACAGATTTTAAGTTTAATTAGATCTCAGTTTTTTCCTTTGTTTCATTTGCCTTAAGAGACTGGTGAAAAAAAAATATTACTATGAATTATGTCAAAAGTGTTCTGTGTACATTTTCTTCTAAGGGTTTCATAATTTCCAGTTTTTCATTTAGGGTTTTAAATCACCTTGATTTCATTTGTTTAATGATTTTTCTGTAAGCTGAAACCCCAATATTTTGGCCAAATAATGCAAAGAAGTTGACTCACTGGAAAAGACTGTGATGTTTGGAGGGATTGAGGGATGGAGGTGAAGGGGATGACAGAGAATGATATGGCAGGATGGCATCACCGACTCTATGGACATGAGTTTGAGTGAACTCCGGTAGTTGGTGTTGGGCAGGGAGGCCTGGCAAGCTGTGATTCATGAGGTCGAAAAGAGTCAGAGATGATTGAGCGACTGAACTGATTGAACTGAACTGATAGCTTTCTGTATATAGTATCATGTCAGCTGCAAGTAATGACAGTTTTACTTCTTCCTTCCAATTTGGATGTCTTTAATTTATTTTCTTTGAATGATGCTGTGCCTTGTACTTCTAGTGTTTTAGATGTGGTAAGAGTGGGCATCTGTGTGTTGTTCCTGATTTAGAATGATAGTTAACAGCTTTTTGTCACTGAATAGGATATCATCACTGTCTGTTATAAATCACCTTTATTATGTTCAGTCGACAACATGGACTCTACAGTCCATGGAATTCTCTAGACTAGAATGCTGCAGTGGGCACAGTGCAACTTCCACTTTCACTTTCATTATGTTCAGAAATATTCCCTCCATATCAAGTATGGTGAGAGTTTTTGAAATGAATGAATATTGAATTTTGACAAATGCTTTTACAGCATCTCTTGAGATGATCATGTGATTTTTGTCCTATTTCCTAATGTGGTGTACAGCATTGACTGATTTGCAGATATCGAACCATCCTTGTACCCCTGGAATAAGTCCATCTTGATCATGGTATATGAAGGTTTCAATGTGATATCGAATCTGGTTCTCTCATATTTTGTTAAGAATATTCACATCTACTTTCAACAGAAATATTGGCATTGAGATTCTTTATTGGTAGTGTCTTTTGTTTGATGTTAGGAAAATAATAGCTTCATAAAACATTTGGGAGTACTCCATTTTCTCAATATATTGGAATATTTTGACACTGTCGGGTATAAGCTCTTCTGTATACGTTTGTAAACTTTCTGCTGTGAAGCTGTGCGGTCATGTACTTTATTTTACTAAGAGATTCTTAATTATAAATTCAATTTCACTACTACTGTTTCAAGTATTCAGATTATACTTTCCTTCCTAATTCATTTTTAAAAGTTGTATGGTCCTAGAGATTTGTCAGTTTCTTCTAGATTGCCCAATTGTTTGGCATATAACTCTTTGTAGTATTCTCTTATGATTTTCCCCTATTGCTGTGATGTTGGCTGTAATGTCTCCTTTGCATTTGTTTGTTTGTGTCATCTATCTTTTATTTTTGATGAACCTGCCTAAAGATTTATTTTGTTTATTTTTTTCCAAAAAAATCTCTTCAATTAACTGACAATTCTTTTACTTTAGGAAAGGGCAAGTCTCAATTTTATTAATGTCCTCTCTGATCTTTATTTTTGCCTTCATTCGGAGGATTTGGGACTTTATTTATTCTTCTTTTTCTACTTCATTTATATAGTAAGTTAAGCTGTTTATTTCAGTTTCTCTCCCCGTCTTGAGTAAAGCATCTGTCACTATGCAAATTCCCCTAGAACTGCTTTTGCTAAATACAATAGATTTTGGAAAGATGGTGTTTTTATTAGTCTCAAAGTATTCTCTAATTCCCTTTTTGATTTCTTCATTAGCTCATTGCTATTAAGTAGCATGTTGTTTCGTCTCCATATGGTTGTGTTTCTCCCATATTCCCGTCCTGTAATTGATTTCTTATTTTGTACCATTGTGGTTAGAAAAACTGCTTGATATTATTTCCTTCTTCTTAAATGTGCTAAGACTTGTTTTGTGATCTAGCATATGATCATCCCTGAATAACTGTCCTGTGAGCACTTGAAGGTGTGTATTCTTCTATTTTTGGATAGACTATGCCAGGTGGTTCAGAGGTAAAGAATCTGCCTGCAACACAGAAGATGCAGATCTGATTCCTGGGTCAGCAAGTTCCCCTGAAAAAGGAAATGCAATAAACTCCAGTTTTCTTGCCTGGGTAACCCCATGGACAAAGGAGCCTGGAAGGATACAGCCCATGCGGTTTCAGAAGAGTCAGACAACTTAGTAACTGAAGAACAACAACAAATGCTGTAGGTATCAATTAGGTTCAACTAATCTAATCTGTTATTTAAGACTACAGATTTCTTATTGCTTTTCTATCAGGATGCTCTGTCCATTGATGTAATAGGGTGTTTAATGTAGTTAGTGTTTAATTTGCAATTCACTTGTCTTTTAATTTTCATACTAGATTATCTACTTGGTTGATCCACAGCCTTTAATATGTGTTTGTGTGTACTGGTGGGAGCTTTTTCCTTCTGCGTCGATTTTTACTCCTTTTTCCACTTAGAGAAGACTCTTAAATATTTCCTTCCGAGTTGGTTTAGTATGGATAGGCTCTTAGATTTTGCTTGTCGGAGAAATTCTTCTCTCCAATTTGCGATGATAATTTTGCAGGGTAGAGTATTATTGCCTGCAAATTTTTCCCTTCCAGCACGTGAAATATTAATTTTTGACCCCATTCTCTCTCTTTTTCTTCTACGACGCCAATAAATTGAATGTTAGTATACTTGTTTAGAAGTCTCTAAAACTGTTCTCCTTTTTAACTTGTTTTTCGTTTTTTTATTCCTATTGGGCCATTTCCATAATTTTACGTTCCAGAAATTTTTCCTTCTTGTGTATTGACAACTCTCACTTTGGTGAGAGGTGGGGCTAGATATAGAGGGTCCAGAACCAGTGCCAGGAATGAGCCAGGACTTCTCCTATGCTCAGTAGCCAACCCTGCCTATTGGGGAGTTAGGTTGAGTATCCAGTTGAGGCTAAGAAACCCTGAGGTTCAGGTCAAAGCTGATTCCACTCCATGTAAGTGTGTGCTGAATCCCCTTCCAGCATTGGAAATTGTGCCCCAAAAGAAGGAAGTCTGAGGCAAAAAGGGGTGCCAATAGTGGCTTGAGTGCATACTGCGACAGTCCCAGCACACCAGGGTTCCAGACACTCCCACTCTTCAACCTCCAAAATTACTCGTAATAGCTGCTCTCAGCGAGTTCAGATGTATGGAATAAGTTGACTCCACTCCTGGCACCTGTACCTTCTATGCAGCCATGGAAGCCTTTGCCGTAGTGTGGGAAGTGGTGTTCTACGAAATAAGAGGGGCTGGAATAGGCATTCAGAGTGGTTTAGGTCATGACCTGACATTGTTATGGGGAAAATCCAAAATCCTGTGTAATTTCAACATGTTTCCTCTGCCTTGCTGTGTGAGAAAGGAAACGTGCTGTTGCCTCCGCAAACTCTTCACATAGAGATAAGTAAATAAAATCCCAACAACCCAAACAAAAGAGGAAGAGATAGAGAATCTAGTTGATAAAGTATTCCGAGTAATGATAGTGAAAATGATTCAAAATCTTGAAAACAAAATGGAGTTAAAGATAAATAGCCTGGAGAAAAGGATCGAGAAGATGCAAGAAAGGTTTATCAAGCACCTAAGAGAAATAAAAAAGAGTCAACACATAAGGAATAATGCAATAAATGAGATCCAAAACACTCTGGAGGGAACCAAGAATAGAATAAAAGAGGCAGAAGATAGGATACGTGAAATAGAAGATAGAATGGTATAAATAAACAGAGAAAAAAAAGAGAAACAAATTAAAAGAAATGAGGATAATTTTAGAGACCTCTGGGACAATGTTAATCACCGCAAAATTTGAATCATAGGAGTCCCAGAAGAGGAAGACAAAAAGAAAGACGATGGGAACGTACTTTAGGAGATGATAGTTGAAAAGATCCCTAAAATGGGGAAAGAAATATTCACCCAAGTTCAAGAAAGTCAGCGAGTCCCTAACAGGAAAAACCCAAGGCAAAACACACCAAGACACGTATTAATAAAATTAACAAAGATCAAAGACAAAGAACAAATATTAAAAGCAGCCAGGGAAAAACAGCAAATAATGCACAGGGGGATTCCCAGAAGAATACAGCTGATCTTTATATAGAAACTCTTTAAGCCAGGAGGGAATGGCAGGGGATACTTACAGTGATGAAAAAAAATAGTGTACAGCCCAGATTACTATCCCCAGCAAGGATTTCATTCAAATACGAAGGAGAAATCCAAAGCTTTACACACAAGCAAAAGCTGAGAGAATTCAGCATCACCAAACTAGTTCGCCCACAAATCCTAAAGGACCTTCTCCAGACAGGAAGCAGAGAAAGGGGGTATAAACCTGAACCCAAAACAAGAAAGTAAATGGCAATGGGATTATACTTATCAATAGTTACCTTAAATGTAAATGGGTTGAATGCCCATACCCAAAGTGAAATCCTGGCTGAATGGATACAAAAACAAGACCCCTATATATATTGCCTACCAGAGATCCACCACAAAAAGAGGGACACATAGAGACTGAAAGGGAAGGGCTGGAAAAATATATTCCACCCAAATAGAGACCAAGAGGAAAGGAGTAGCAATACTCATATCAGATAAAATAGACTTTAAGACATAGGCTGTAAAAAGAGACAAAGAAGGACACTATATGGCGATGAAAGGATCAATCCAAAAACAAGATATAACAAATATAAACATATATGCACCCAACACAGGAGCACTGCAATATGTAAGACAAATGTTAATATTTATGAAAGGGGAAATTAACAATAACTCATAAGCGTGGGAGACTTTGATACCCTACTCACACCTATGGATAGATCGACTAAACAGAAAAGGACTAAACAGAAAGGACTAAACAGAAAAGGAGTAAACAAAAAGGAGAGTGAAAAGGTTGGTTTGAAGCTCAACATTCAGAAAACAAAGATCATGGCATCTGGTCCCAGCACTTCATGGGAAATAGTTGGTAAAACAGTGGAAATAGTGTCAGACTTTATTTTGTTTAGTCTCCGAAATCATTGCGGATGCTGATTGCAGCCATGAAATAAAAGACGCTAACTCCTTGGAAGGAAAGTTATCACCAACATAAATAGTACATTAAAAAGCAGAGACATTGCCAACAAAGATCTGTCTAGTCAAGGCTATGGTTTTTCCAGTGGTCATGTATGGATGTGAGAGTTGGACTATAAAGAAATCTGATCGCCGAAGAATGGATGCTTTTGATCTGTGGTGCTGGAGAAGACTCTTTAGAGTCCCTTGGACTGCAAGGAGATCCAAGCCATCCATTCTAAAGGAGATCGTTCCTGGGTGTTCATTGGAAGGATTGATGCTAAAGCTGAAACTCCAATACTTTGGCCACCTCATGCGACGAGTTGACTCACTGGAAAACACTCTGCTGCTGGGAAGGATTGGGGGGTGGGAGGAGAAGCGAAAGACTGTGAATGAGATGGCTGGATGGCATCAGCAACACGATGGACATGAGTTTGAGTGAACCTCGGGAGTTGGTGTTAGACAGGGAAACCTAGCGTGCTGTGATTCATGGGGTCGCAAAGAGTCGGACACGACTGAGCAACTGAACTGGACTGAACTGATAGCTCTCTGTATATAGTATCATGTCAAATACAATTAGACACAGTTTTACTTCTTCCTTCCAAATTGGATGTCTTTTATTTATTTTCTTTGAATGTTTGCTGTGCATAGTTCTTTTCGTGTTTTAGAAGTGGCAAGAGTTTTCATCTGTGCCTTTTTTCCTGATTTAGAGGGATAGCTTTCAGCTTTTTGCAACTGAATATGGTATCATCTCTGTTACTTACAAATCACCTTTATTATGTTCACAGGACCACATGGACTATACAGTCCATGGAATTCTCTAGGCCAGAAAATGGGAGTGGGCATAGTGTGACTTCCATTTTCACATTCATTATGTTCAGATGTATTCCATCCATATCAAGTATAGTGAGAATTTTTAAATGGATGAATATGAATTTTCCGTATGCTTTTACGTCATATGTTGAGGTGATCATGTTATCTTTGTCCTCTTTCCTAATGTGGTGTACCACACTGACTTATTTGCAGACATTGAACCATCCTTTTACCCCTGGAATAAGTCCATCTTGATCATGGTATATGATGGTTTCAATGTGATGTTGAATTTAGTTCTCTCCTATTTTGTTAAGAATATTCATATCTATATTCAACAGAAATATTTGCATTGAGTTTTCTTTTTTGGTGGTTTCTTTGTCTGGTTTTGGCATTAAAAAAATAATAGCTTCGTAAAAAATTTGAGAGTACTTCATTTTCTTAATTTTTTGGAAGACTTTGAATTTGTTGGGTATAAGTTCTTCTGTATATTTGTGTAAACATTCTGCTATGAAGCTGTGTGGTCCTGAACTTTATTTTACTAAGAGATTTTTTTTATAAATTCAATTTCACTACAACTGTTTCAACTATTCATATTACATATTCCTTCCTGATTGAGTTTTGTAAGGTTTTATGGTCCTAGAGATTTGTCAGTTTCTTCTAGGTGGTCCTGTCGTAATTTTTCCCTATTGCTGTGATGTTGGCTGTAATGTCTCCTTTGCATTTGTTTTTCTGAGTCATCTATCTTTTATTTTTGATGAATCTGGTTAAAGACTTAATTACTTTGTTAATCTTTTCAAAAAATATCCTTTCACTTAACAGTTTTTTTCTTACTTTAGGAAAGGGGAAGTCTCAATTTTATTAATGTCCTCTCTGATCTTTATTATTGCCTTCATTCTGAGGATTTGGGGCTTTATTAATATTTCTCTTTCTACTTCATTTATATTGTAAGTTAAGTTGTTTATTTCAGTTCCCCCCCACCCCCCGCCTTGAGGGAAGCTTCTGTCACTATACAATTTTTCCCTAGAACTGCTTTGGCTAACTCAAATAGATTTTGTAAAGTTGGTGTTGTTATTAGTCTCAAAGTATTTTCTTAATCCGTTTTTGATTCCTTCATTAGCTCAATGGTATTTAGCAGCATGTTGTTTCGTCTCAATATGTTTGTGTTTGTCCCATATTCCACTCCTGTAATTGACTTCTATTTTGTACCATTGTGGTCATAAAAAGTGCTTGATATAATTTCTGTCTTCTTAAATGTGCTGAGGCTTGTTTTGTGGCCTAGCATTTGATCATCCCTGAAAAAACGTCCTGCCCATTGAAGGTGTGTATCCTTCTACTTTTGGATAGACTGTGCCATGTGGCTCAAAGGTAAAGAATCTGCATGCAACGCAGAAGATGCAGATTTGATCCCTGAGTCAGCCAGATACCAAGGGAAAGGAAATGCAACAAACTCTATGTTCTTGCCTGGGGAATCCCATGGACAGAGGAGCCTGGAGGGATACAGCACACGGGGTTTCAAAAGAGTCAGACAACTTAGTAACTGAAGAACAACAACAAATGCTATAGATATCTATTCAGTTCAAGTACTCTAATCTGTAATTTAAGACTACAGTTTTTTTAATTGCTTTTCTATCAGGATGCTCTGTCCATTGATGTAATAGGGTGTTTAATGTAGTTAGCATTTAACTTGCAATTCACTTGCCTTTTAATTTTCATACTAGATTATCTACTCGGATGATAGACAGCCTTTACTATCAGTTTATATGTACTGCTGGGAGTTTTTCCCTTCTCTGTAGATTTTTACTTCTTTTTCCACTAAGAGAAGACTTTTAATATTTCCTTAAGAGTTGGTTTAGTATTAATAGGCTCTTAGATTTTGCTTGTCTGAGAAATTCTTCTCTCCAAATCGCGATGATAATCTTACTGAGTAGAGTATTATAGGTTGGAAGCTTTCCCCTTGCAGCACGTTAAATATACATTTTTCACTCCCTTCTCTCTTTTCCTTCTACGACCCCGGTAAATTGAATATTAGTATACTATGTTGTTTAGAATCTCTTAAACTGTTCTCCTTTTTAACTTGTTTTTCGTTTTGTTTTTCCTACTGGGCAATTTCCATAGTTTTCCGTTCCAGATTAATTTTGTTTCTTGTGTATTGGCAACTCTCACTTTGGTGAGAGGAGGGGCTGCAGATAAAGGTTCCAGATCCAGTGCCAGCTATGAGGCTGGACTTCTCCTGTGCTTAGTATCCATCCCTGCCTATAAGGGAGTTAGGCTGAGTATCCAGTTGATAGTACAGAAGCCCTGAATTTCAGGTCCCTGTTGATTCCATTTCATGTAAGTGTGTACTGTATCCCCTTCCAGCACTGGAAATTTTGTCACTAAAGAATGAAGTGCTGGAGCAAGAAGGGATGTCCAATATGGGCTTGGGTGCATACTGGGACAGTCCCAGCACACCCTTCAGAGTTCCAGATACTCTCATGTGCCACCTCCATAAGCACTGGTAATGGATGCTCTGAACTTGATCAGATGTAGGCAGATCTGATTAGCCTCCAGTTCTGGCACCTGTACATTTTTCTTAGCCATGGACTCTTTTGCCATAGTTGTGGGAAGGGGTGTTCTATGAAATAAGAGGGGCTGGAGTAGATATTCAGAGTGGGTTACCTCATGACCTGGCATTGCTATGGGGAAACAGCCAAAATCCTGTGTAATTTCAACGTTTCCTCTGACTTGCTTTGTGAGTAAGCAAACGTATGGTTGCCTCCGAAAACTATTCACATAGAGATAAACAAATATAGGCCCACCAACCCAAAGGAAAGAGGAAGAGATAGGGAATCTACCTGATGAAGAATCTGAATAATGATAGTGAAAATGATCCACAATCTTGAAAACAAAATGGAATTACAGATATATAGCCTGGAGACAAGAATCGAGAAGATGAAAGAAAAGTTTAATAATCACCTAGAAGCAATAATAAAGAGTCAATACATAAGGAATAAAGCAATAGAAGAGATCCAAAACACTCTGGAGGGAACCAACAGAATAACAGAGGCAGAAGATAGGATAAGTGAGATAGAAGATAGAATGGTATAAATAAATGAAACAGAGAGGAAAAAAAGAAAACCGAATTAAAAGAAATGAGGACAATCTCACAGACCTCTGGGACAATGTTAAACGCCACAATATTCCAATCATAGGAGTTCCATCAGAGGAAGACAAAAAGAAAGACCATGGGAAAATACTTTATTAGACGATAGTTGAAATGTTCCCTAAAATGGGGAAGGAAATATTCACCAAAGTCCAAGAAACCAGAGAATCCCACGCTGCAAAAATCCAAGGCAAAACATCACAAGACACATATTAAAAAAAAATTAATAAAAATCAAAGACAAAGAACAAATATTAAAAGCAGCAAGGGAAAAACAGCAAATTAAACACAAAGGGATTCTCACAAGGATAACAGCTGATCTTTCAATAGAAACTTTTCAGGCCAAGAGAGAATGGCAGGGCATACTTACAGTGATGAAAGAAAATAGCCTAAGGCCTAGATAATTGTACCCAGCAAGGATCGCATCCCAATATGAAGTGGAAATCCCAAGCTTTACACATGAGCGAAAGATGAGAGAATTCAGCATCACCAAACCAGCTCTCCAACAAATGCTAAAGGACCTTATCTAGACAGGAAGCAGAGAAAGGGGGTATGAACTCGAAACCAAAATAATAAAGTAAACGGCAATGGGATCATCCTTATCAATAATAACCTTAAATGTAAATGGGTTGAATGCCCCAACCAAAAGAAAAGACTGACTGAATGGTTACAAAAACAAGACCCCTATATATGTTGTCTACAAGAGACCCACCTCGAAACGAGGGAAACATACAGACTGAAAGTGAAGGACTGGAAAAACATGTTCCCCACAAATAGAGACTAAAATATAGGAGGAGTAGTAATACTCATATCAGTTAAAATACATTTAACAAAGAAGGACAGTACATGATGATCAAAGGTTCAATCCAAAGACCAAATATATTAATTATAAATATATATGCACCCAACACAGGAGCACTGCAATATATAAGACAAAAGTTAACAATTTTGAAAGGGGGAATTAACAATAACACAATCAGAGTGGGAGACTTTAATATCCCACTCACACCTATGGATAGATGGACTAAACAAAATGAACAAGGAAACACAAAAAGTTTTCAATCCCTGGTCAGGAACGAAGATCCCACAAACTGCATGGTGCCCCCCACCCCAAAAATTTATCTATCTGTGGTGATCCTGTTTGCCATATGCACAGGGATTCGGCCACCTCCACGGCCCTGCCCTTGGGAACACACTCCTCCGCCAAATTTCTTAGATTAACAGTGGTCTAATTGATATTTGGTCTGTTCGCTCCAAACATTATTTGAATCGTTGGGAGTGCTAGCTGTGGGTTTTAGTTGTATCAGCATTTTTTGCCTCCTGAGCACCATTAGCTGAGAGCATAGGCGAGTGATGCAACAAAGTCCTTTATGATGTAGGTGTGCAGGAGGTGATTTCTGCCTGCTTTTCTGAGGGGAATTTTGACATTCACCATCCCTCTGTTTAAACCTTTTCCCATTTGGGTTCTGGCAATCTAGACCCTAATGTCATTCCACACCCAAAACAAAGGCAGTAACACCACTTCACTAAGCCTTGTCACTGAGATCAATTGTTAAGGAGGGTTATCCATCTTCAGTGCAGCTTCCTGACCCAGTCCAGACCTCTACTGTCTGGTTAACTGGGTGACTGAGGTCTGTTCCCAATCTTCTGGGACTCCAAACCCAACCCCACTCAGGTGCCCACTTCTTCTCTCCCTCCCCTCCTTTCCCATCAAAAAATTCACACACACACACAAATATCATCTTTTCACAATTTGATGTTTATTTTCATGGCATCCATCAGTTTACTATATTAGTGTGAGGGTCGGTCTTTTCCTGGTTGGCCATTTGTAAGAAAGCAGACCTCGGGAGAAGCAATTCTAAATTGTCTGACTTTTAGTATTCAGTTACTGGCTGCCCACGTTGTACTTCTCCAGGATCTCTCTTTCTGGGGCTGCTGAGTTTACCTTCTCTTTCGACTCTGCCTCCTTCTTGGACTCTGCCTCATATTTTGGTACATTTTTCAGCGTTGATCCAGTGTCTTACCTGCAAAGGAACAGATAAACCAGTTTGCTTTGTTTGGTTTCTTCACCATGTTTGACTGAGTGGCATATGATTTGGTTTTCTTTCTCAAAGTCCTTTATAGAGGTCTTCTGACCCTTATGGTCATATTTTGTGCCAGGAAAGAAAAGAGAAGTGCATGAGTTTTGAGGAAAGAGTATAGCAACTGTATTTGAAGGGAGATTTCATGAAAAGGGATGTGGGCTGATGAGGGCTTTTGTGCCAGGCAAGGGCAGTGTAGTGGTCTTCAGCAGCAAAATCAATGGAGAACATGGGGAACATAGACGGAGTCATTTTACCTTCACATGTCCTCTGCATCTCTGTCGACAATGGGTTGTCTTTCTTCCTTTCATCCTTGGAATAAACTGCATTGCAACGCTTCTCTGCTTCTGTGGCTTCTTGGTTAACTTAGTCATGATGATCCCACGAAGTGGCCTAACCCAGGTTCTCTGCCTCTGATCCCCCTATATGTACCTTCTCAGGAAAATGAGGAGCCACACCCTTCAATCTGATTGGTCAGCTAGTCACTCACCCATTCGTGGCCTTGTGGTGTTAGACATCACAATGTACCACTTTGCCCATTAACATGGTCTCGTGGAGGCTGAGGGTTCCATGATACAACTTACCCACTGCTGACACCTCTTTGTGTCTGATTCTTAGGAGTGGTGATTCAGGGGCATGGTGTTTCTGTTCATGACCCTCAGACGTTCCTTCAGTGCCCTTTATTCTTTGACTTATATGTCTCCCTTCAACACTCCTGCCTCCTCCATTCCTGTATGAACACTTTTCATCCTATTTCAGCACTTCAGAGTCCTCTCGTCACTTCATATCTAGACCACCCTCTTCCTACTGTAGGTTTTTCAGGGGCTTAAGGAAGTTATAAGCAAGCACTTAACATGGAAAAAGGAATTTAAGTACACTTTGTATGTTTTTTCTACTCCAATGAGCTTCAGAGACCCCAGGATTTGGTGAATCTTCAGTCTGTTGTCCCGAGGTCAATACACCGTCTCCATAAGATTAAACATCAGAGCAAAGAAAGTGTTCAGTGTCTTCTCCACTAATATTGTTGGGAACAATTCAACTCTCATGTTGAGTAGGGAAACTCAACTTGTCCCATGTACCAGAAATATATTCCTGAGTTAAAAAAACGAGGAAAAAAAAAAAAAGTAAAATGCCAAAGGCAAGAGTCACAGGACTACTGCACCAGGGACTCTTGACTGAATCACATCCCCAGTGGTCCCTCATTGACAGTTATCTTCATATAGGGCCCACTGTGTAGCTGACCAATAGCTGTGCAGGAGATGTACCAGAAGATACCTCATTGAGAGTTGCTTGCTTATGGGCGGGTCTAAGGGATGCACTGTCCAATTGCTGAGCAAGACCTGTTGCTTAGTAACAGGATGTGGAGTAGTAAGACACAGCAATGGCTACCTGCCAAGTGTTGTGTTCATGCTGCTCTGTTACATAAGGATACTTTGGGTCCAGCGTGATGGAATATTTTTCATTGACTCCTTTCCAACCTCAGATTTCGATTTCACATGATTGTTTAACTTTTGTATATCATTCTTTTCATTGTATTCCCAGGCATGTCTGTCAGCAGTGCTTATCTATATGCCCCTCCAATAGCTGCCACCTGATCCCATGTGCAGCATAAAGTATAGCTAATATTTCAAACCCAACAAGAATGTGAAGGCCATCCCACCTCAAGAATTCTTTTGGCAAACCTTAATATCACAGTGATTCTTATTCTATTCATAGTATAACAGAGCAGGATGATTGAAATTCAAAAAGTATAAAAATGAAATAGAAAACCATTAAATATGTCTATAGAAATACATATATACTGTTAATATTTTGTCTTTTTTCTTCTACCTAAATGTTAATGATGTATATATTATATGTATTATATAATGTTAGAATATAGAATACACATATATTTGGATGAACATGTATACATCAGTGAATTTTTTTTTAATTTGTAGACATTGAATCAAACTATATGCACTATTGTATCCTTCGTTTTCTATACAATATGTTGGAAGAATTTTTCCATCTCAACAAACATGTATCTGCCATTATTTCTAAGGATTACTATAGTACTCAAATGCTTGCTAAACAATAGTCCATGAGAGTGCTTTGAAGAGAGGAACCATGTGTTCTTTTGTCACTCATTGCTCCATATCTTTTCTATTGGAAATACGGCTGTAATACACATTGGAATTCATGTATCTTTTCAAATTAGTGTTCATCGTCTTCTGAAATATACCTCGGAGTGGAATTGCTGGGTAAATTGGTAGTTGTTTTAGTTTTTTGAGAAACTTTAGTTTTCCATAGAGACTGCACAAATTTACAAGGGCTTCCCTTTCTCCACATCCTTGTCAATATTTGTTATTTTCTGATTTTTGATCTGATGATAGCCATTCTAGTGAGTGTGCGGTGATATCTCCTTGTGATTTTGGTTTGAATTTCTCTGACAGTTAGTGAGGTTCAGCATTTTTTCATGTGTCATCTGTAATCTTCTTTGGAGGAAATCAGATCTTCCCATTGTTTTATTTTTGGCTAGTTTAATTGTTTTTTAATATCGAGTTGAATAATCTGTTTAGATAATTTGGATATTCACCCCTTATAATCATATCTTTTCCAAATACTTACTCCCATTCAGTAAGTTGTCTTTTCATTTTGTCAGTGTTTTCGTTTGCTGTTCAAAAAGCTTTTAATTTTAATTAGATTTCATATTTTCTTTTGCTTCCTTTGCCTTAGGAGACAGGCGAAAAAACGTTGCTATGAATTATGTCAAAGAGTGTTCTGCCTATATTTTCTCCTAGGGTTTCATACTTTCCAGTCTTTCATTGAGGATTTTATTTCACCTTGATTTCATCTGTTTGATCATTTTTTTGTAAGCTGAAACTCCAATGCTTTGACCACCTTATGAGATGCATAAACTCACTGGAAAAGACTCTGATGCTGGGAGGGATGGCGGGCGGGATGAGAATGTGACAACAGAGAATGATGTGTCTGGATGGCATCACCAACTCGATGGACATGAGTTTGGGGTGAAATCCGGGGGTCAGTGTTGGACAGGGAGTCCTGGTGTGCTGTGATTCATGGGGTCGCAAAGAGTCAGACAAGACTGAGCGACTGAACTGAACTGAACTGAACTGATAGCTTTCTGTATAGTATCATGTCAACTGCAAGTAGTGACACTTTTACTTCTTCCTTCCAATTTGGATGACTTTTATTTATTTTCTTTGAATGATTGTTGTGCCTAGTATTTCTAGTGCTTTAGAAGTGGCAAGAGTGAGCAGCTGTGTCTTATTCCTGATTTAGAGGGATAGCTTTTCCGGCTTCTTCCCACGGAATATGATATCATCTCTGTTTGTTATAAATCATCTTTATTATGTTCAGACGACAAAATGGACTATACTGCCCATGGAATTCTCTAGGCCAGAGTACTGGGATGGGCACAGTGTGCGTTCAACTTTCACTTTCATTATGCTCAGATATATTCACTCCATATAAAATATGGTGAGCATTTTTGAAATGAATGAATATTGAATTTTGACAAATGCTTTTATAGCATCTGTTGAGATGATCATGTGATTTTTGTCCTTCTCTTTCTTAATGTGGTGTACCACACTGACTAATTAGCAGATATTGAACCATCCTTGTACCCCCGGAATAAGTCCACCTTGATCGTGGTATATGATATTTTCAATGTGATGTTGAATTTGGTTCTCTCATATATTGTTAAGAATATTCACATCTATATTCAACAGAAATATTGGCATTGAGTTTTCTTTTTTGGTGGTGTCTTTGTCTGGTTTTGTTGTTAGGAATATAATAGCTTCATAAAAAATTTAGGAGTACTCCATTTTCTCCATTTTTGGAATATTTTGAGAATGCTGGGTATAAGCTCTTCTGTATATGTTTGTAAACATTTTTCTGTGAATCTGTGTGGTCCTGAACTTTAATAAGATATATGTTTTTTTTTTCTTATAAATTCAATTTCACTGCTAGTGTTTCAACTCTTCAGACGATACATTCCTTCGTGATTCACTTTTGTACGTTTGTATGGTCCTAGAGATTTGTCAGTTTCTTCTAAGTTGCCCAATTGTTTGGTATATAACTATTTTTAGTATCCTCTTATGATTTTTCCCTGTTTGTATGATGTTGGCTGTAATGTCTCCTTTGCATTTGTTTATTTGAATTATATTTCTTTATTTTTGATGAACCTGACAAAAGACTTAATTATTTTGTTTATATTTTCAAAAGATATCTTTAACTGATTTTTTTACTTTATTAAAGGGGAAGTCTCAATATTATTAATTTCCTCTCTGATCTTTATTATTGCTTTCATTCTGAGGATTTGGGGCTTTATTTATTCTTCTTTTTCTACTTCATCTGTATAGTGAGATAAGTTGTTTATTTCATTTTCTCCTCCCACCTTGAGGGAAGCATCTGTTACTATACAATTTCCCCTTAAACCGCTTTTGCTCAATCCAATAGATTTTGGAAAGTTGGTGCTTTTATTAGTCTCAAAGTATTTTCTGATTCCCTTTTTGATTTCTTCATTAGCTCATTGGTATTTAGTAGCATGTTGTTACCTCTCCATATTTTTGTGTTTGTCCCGTATTCCCCTCCTGTAATTGATTTCTTTTTTTTTTTGTAATTAATTTATTTTTTATTGGAGGCAAATTATTTTACAATATTATATTGGTTGGTTTTGCCATACATTGAAATGAATTCGCCCCCCCCGGGTTTACATAAGTTCCCCCTCCTGAACCCCCCTCCCACCTCCCTCCTCCCTTTATCCTCCCTCTGGGTCATCCCCGCATGCCAGCCCCGAGCATCCTATAACATGCATTGACCCTGAACTAGTAATTCATTTCACATATGACAAAATACGTGTTTCAATGACATACTCCCAAATCATCCCACCCTCACCCTCTCCCACAGAGTCCCAAAGACTGATCTATACATCTGTGTCTCTTTTGCTGTCTCGTATACAGGGTTATCATTTGCATCTTTCTAAATTCCGTATATATGCTTTAGTATGCTGTATTGGTGTTTTTCTTTCTGGCTTACTTCACTCTGTATAATAGGCTCCAGTTTCATCCACCTCATTAGAACTGATTCAAATGTATTCTTTTTAATGGCTGAATAATACTCCATTGTGTATATGTACCAAAGCTTTCTTATCCATTCGTCTGCAGATGGACATCTAGGTTGCTTCCATGTCCTGGCTATTATAAACAGTGCTGCAGTAAACATTGGAGTACATGTGTCTCTTTCAATTCTGGTTTACTCGGTGTGTATGCCCAGGAGTGCGATTGCTGGATCATATGGCAGTTCTATTTCCAGTTTTTTGAGGAATCTCCACAGTGTTCTCCATAGTGGCTGTACTAGTTTGCATTCCCACCAACAGTTTAAGAGGGTTCCTTTCTCTCCACATCCTCTCCAGCATTTATTGCATGTAGACTTTTGGATAGCAGCCATTCTGACAGGTGTGAAATGGTACCTCATTGTGGTTTTGATTTGCATCTCTCTGATTATGAGGGATGTTGAGCATTTTTTCATGTGTTAGCCATCTGTATGTCTTCTTTGGAGAAATATCTGTTTATTTCTTTGGCCCATTTTTTGATTGGGTCATTTATTTTTCTGGAATTGAGCTGCAGGAGCTGCTTGTATATTTTGGAGATTAATCCTTTATCAGTTGCTTCATTTGCTATTATTTTCTCCCATTCTGAAGGCTGTCTTTTCACCTTGCTTATAGTTTCCTTTGCTGTGCAGAAGCTTTTGATTTTAATCAGGTCCCATTTGTTTATTTTTGCTTTTATTTCCAATATTCTGGGAGGTGGGTCATGGAGGATCCTGCTGTGATTTATGTCGGGGTGTGTTTTGCCTACGTTCTCCTCTAGGAGTTTTATAGTTTCTGGTCTTACATTTAGCTTTCTAATCCATTTTGAGTTTATTTTGGTGTATGCTGTTAGGAAGTATTCTAGCTCCATTCTTTTACAAGTGGCTGACAATTTTCCCAGCACCACTTGTTAAAGAGATTGTCTTTTCTCCACTGAATATTCTTGTCTCCTTTGTCAAAGATAAGGTATCCATAGCTGCATGGGTTCATCTCTAGGCTTTCTATTTTGTTTCATTGATCTATATTTCTGCCTTTATGCCAGTACCATACTGTCTTGATCACTGTGGCTTTGCAGTGGAGCCTGAAGTCCAGCAGGTTAATTCACCCAGTTCCATTCTTCTTCCTCAAGATTGCTTTGGCTATTCGAGGTTTTTTGTATTTCCATACAAATTGTGAGATTATTTGTTCTAGTTCTGTGAAAAATATCGTTGGTAGCTTGATAGGGATTGCATTGAATGTATAAATTACTTTGGGTAGTATACTCATTTTTACAATATTTATTCTTCCAATCCATGAGCATGGTATATTTCTCCATCTTTTAGTGTCCTCTTTGATTGCTTTCAGTAGTGTTTTATAGTTTTCTATGTACAAGTCTTTTGTTTCCTTAGGTAGATATATTCCTAAGTATTTAATTCTTTTCGTTGCAACAGTGAATGGAATAGTTTCCTTAATTTCTCTTTCTATTTTCTCATTATTAGTGTATAGGAATGCAAGGGATTTCTGTGTGTTGATTTTATATCCTGCAACATTACTGTAATCATTGATTAGCTCTAGTAGTTTTCTGGTAGAGTCTCTAGGGTTTTCTGTGTAGAGGATCATGTCATCAGCGAACAGTGAATGTTTTACTTCTTTTTTTCCAATTTGTATTCCTTTTATGTCTTTTTCTGCTCTGATTGCTGTAGCCAAAACTTCTAGAACTATGTTGAAGAGTAGTGGTGAGAGTGGGCACCCTTGTCTTGTTCCTGACTTTAGGGGAAATGCTTTCAGTTTTTCACCATTGAGGATAATGTTTGCTGTGGGTTTGTCATATATAGCTTCTATTATGTTCAGGTATGTCCCTTCTATTCCCACTTTCTGGAGGGTTTTTATCATAAATGGATGTTGAATTTTGTCGAAGGCTTTCTCTGCATCTATTGAGATAATCATATGATTTTTATGTTTCACTTTGTTAATGTGGTGTATTACGTTGATTGATTTGCGGATATTGAAGAATCCTTGCATTCCTGGGATAAAGCCCACTTTGTCATGATGTATGATCTTCTTAATGTGTTGTTGGATTCTGATTGCAAGAATTTTGTTAAGGATTTTTGCATCTATGTTCATCAGTGATATTGGCCAGTAGTATTATTTTTTTGTGGGATCTTTACCAGGTTTTGAGATTAGGGTGATGGTGGCCTCATAGAATGAGTTTGGAAGTTTCCCTTCCTCAGCAATTTTCTGGAAGAGTTTGAGTAGAATAGGTGTTAGCTCTTCTCTAAATTTTTGGTAAAATTCAGCTGTGAAGCCGTCTGTACCTGGGCTTTTGTTTGCTGGAAGATTCCGGATTACAGCCTCCGTGCTTGTGATGGGTCTGTTCAGATTTTCTATTTCTTCCTGGTTCAGTTTTGGAAAGTTGTACTTTTCTAGGAATTTGTCCATTTCTTCCAGGTTATTCATTTTATTGCCATATAATTGCTGATAGTATTCTCTAATAATCCTTTGTATTTCTGTGTTGTCAGTTGTGATCTCTCCATTTTCATTTCTAATTTTATTGATTTGGTTCTTCTCCCTTTGTTTCTTGATAAGTCTGGCTAGTGGTTTGTCAATTTTATTTACCTTCTCAAAGAACCAGCTTTTGGCTTTGTTGATTTTTGCTATGGTCTCTTCTGTTTCTTTTGCATTTATCTCTGCCCTAATTTTTACAATTTCTTTCCTTCTACTGACCCTGGGGTTCTTCATTTCTTTCTTTTCTAGTTGCTTTAGATGTAGAGTTAGGTTATTTAGTTGACTTTTTTCTTGTTTCTTGAGGTGTGCCTGTATTGCTATGAACTTCCCCCTTAGCACTGCTTTTACAGTGTCCCAGAGGTTTTGGGTTGTTGTGTTTTCATTTTCATTCATTTCTATGCATATTTTGATTTCTCTTTTGATTTCTTCTCTGATTTGTTCATTATTCAGCAGCGTGTTGTTCAGCCTCCATATGTTGGCATTTTTAATAGTTTTTCTCTTGTAATTGAGATCTAATCTTACTGCATTGTGGTCAGAAAAAATGCATGGAATGATTTCAACTTTTTTGAATTTACCAAGGCTAGATTTATGGCCCAGGATGTGATCTATCCTGGAAAATGTTCCGTGTGCGCTTGAGAAAAAGGTGAAATTCATTGTTTTGGGGTGAAATGTCCTATAGATATCTATTAGGTCTAACTGGTCTATTGTATCATTTAAAGTTTGTGTTTCCTTGTTAATTTTCTGTTTAGTTGATCTATCCATAGATGTAAGTGGGGTATTAAAATCTCCCACTATTGTTGCATTATTGTTAATTTCCCCTTTCATACTTGTTAGTAATTGTCTTACATATTGCGGTGCTCCTATGTTGGGTGCATAAATATTTATAATTGTTATATCTTCATCTTGGATTGATCCTTTGATCATTATGTAGTTTCCTTCTTTGTCTCTTTTCACAGCCTTTGTTTTAAAGTCTATTTTATCTGATATGAGTATTGCTACTCCTGCTTTCTTTTGGTCTCTATTTGCATGGAATATCTTTTTCCAGCCCTTCACTTTCAGTCTGTGTGTGTCCCTCGTTTTGAGGTGGGTCTCTTGCAGACAACATATACAGGGGTCTTGTTTTTGTATCCATTCAGTCAGCCTTTGTCTTTTGGTTGGTGCATTCAACCCATTTACTTTTAAGGTAATTATTGATAAGTACGATCCAGTATCCATTTTCTTTATTGCTTTGCGTTCGAGTTTATACACCCTTTCTGTGTTTCCTGTCTAGAAAAGATCCTTTACCATTTGTTGGAGAGCTGGTTTGGTAATGCTGAATTCTCTCAGCTTTTGCTTGTCTGTAAAGCTTTTGATTTCTCCTTCATATTTGAATGAGATCCTTGCTGGGTACAGCAGTCTGGGCTGTAGGTTATTTTCTTTCATCACTTTAAGTATGTCTTGCCATTCCCTCCTGGCCTGAAGAGTTTCTGTTGAAAGATCGGCTCTTATCCTTATGGGAATCCCCTTGTGTGTTATTTGCTGTTTTTCCCTTGCTGCTTTTAATATTTGTTCTTTGTGTTTGATCTTTGTTAATTTGATTAATATGTGTCTTGGAGTATTTCGCCTTGGGTTTATCCTGTTGGGGACTCTCTGGGTTTCTTGGACTTGGGTGATTATTTCTTTCCCTATTTTAGGGAAGTTTTCAACTCTTATCTCCTCAAGTATTCTTTCATGGTCTTTCTTTTTGTCTTCGTCTTCTGGGATTCCTATGATTCGAATGTTGGAGCGTTTAACATTGTCCCAGAGGTCTCTAATATTGTTCTCATTTCTTTTAATTTGTTTTTCTTTTTTCCTCTCTGTTTCATTTATTTCTACAATTCTATCTTCTAACTCGCTTATCCTGTCTTCTGCCTCTGTTATTCTACTCTTTGTTCCTTCCAGAGTGTTTCTGATCTCATCTATTGCATTATTCATTGTATATTGACTCTTTTTTATTTCCTCTAAGTCCTTATTAAACCTTTCTTCCATCTTCTCAATCTTTTTCTCCAGGTTATTTATTTGTAACTCCATTTTGCTTTCAAGATTTTGAATCATTTTCACCATCAAAATTCGAAATTCTTTATCAGGTAGATTCCCTATATCTTCCTCTTTTGTTTGTGTTGATGGGCATTTATCTTGTTCCTTTACTTGCTGGGTATTTCTCTGCCTCTTCATCTTGCTTATAATGCTTTTCTTGGGGTGGCCTTTCCCTCTTCTGGCCGTTTGTGGAGTTTTCTTTATTATGTAGTTTCCTCGTTGTGTGTGAGGTTGGACAAGTGACTTGTCCACGTTCCCTGGTTACGGAAGCTTGTGTCGATGTTCTGGTGGGTGGAGCTGGATTTGGGGGATGGGCCAGCTGCAGCCGGCTCACTCTGCTCAGTCCTTTATTCTGTGAGCAGGGCTGGCCGAGTTTTAGGTTAGAGCTTTCCGCCTTTTCGTGGGGGAGCTATCCCACAGTCTGCTTTGCTCTCCCCAGTTCTTTCAAATTGTTCTCGCAGCATTCAAGCCCAGTCCTCTCTCTAAGCAGTTCAGCCGGCTCCTCCCTGCCCAGCCCCCGCTTGCTATGGCGTATGCAGGCATCTGAGCTGCTTCTCCGCTGGGAGTTACCGTTTGACGGGTAGTCTGTGGGTTTTAAAAAAATCTTAAAAAAAAAGGGTTATATGGCCCTCTGATCTTCCAAGGCTCGCCACAGATTCGCCAGTGAGATTGTTTCCTGGTGTTTGGAAACTTCTCTCTTTTTAAAGCCTCCCTTCCTGGGACGGAGCTCTGTCCTTACTTCTTTTGTCTCGCTTTTTATCTTTTATGTTTTTTCCTACCTCCTTTCGAAGACAATGGGCTGCTTCTCTTGGTGCCTGACGTCCTCTGCCAGCATTCAGAAGTTGTTTTGTGGACTTTACTCCGCATTCAAATGTTCTTTTGATGAATTTGTGGAGGAGAGAGTGGTCTCGCCGTCCTAGTCCTCTGCCATCTTGTTCCTCCCCTTGTAATTGATTTCTTCTTTTGTACCACTGTGGTCAGAAAATGTGCTTGATATAATTCCTGTCTTCTTAAATGTGTTGGGACTTGTTTTGTGGCCCAGAATTTGATCATCCCTGAACAAATATCCTGTGCACACATGAAGGTGTGTATTCTTCTATTTTGTGATAGACTATGCCATGTGGCTCAGAGGTAAAGTATTTGCCTGCAACGCAGAAAATGCAGTTTTGATCCCTGGGTCAGGAAGATTCCCTTGAAAAGGAAATGCATAAAGTCCAGTGTTCTTTCCTGCAATATCCCATGGACAGAGGAGACTGGAGGGCTACAACCAATGGGGTTTCAAAAGAGTCAGAGAACTTAGTAACTGAAGAACAACAACAATTGCTGTAAATTAGAGATTCCAAGGGAACATTTCATGCAAATTTGGGCTCGATAAAGGACAGAAATGGTATGGACCTAACAGAAGCAGAAGATATTAAGAAGAGGTGGCAAGAATACACATAAGAACTGTACAAAAAAGATCTTCCCGACCAAAATAGTCACGATAACGTAATCACTGACCTAGAGCCAGACATCTTGGAATGTGAAGTCAAGTGGGCCTTAGAAAGCATCACTACTAACAAAGCTAGTGGAGGTGATGGAATTCCAGTTGAGCTATTACAAGCCTTGAAAGATGATGCTGTGAACGTGCTGCACTCAATATATCAGCAGATTTGGAAAACTCAGCAGTGGCCACAGGACTGGAAGAGGTCAGTCTTCATTCCAATCCCAAAGAAAGGCAATGCCAAAGAATGCTCAAACTACCGGACAATTGCCCTCATCTCACACGCTAGCAAAGTCATGCTCAAAATTCTCCAAGCCAGGCTTCAGCAGTATGTAAACCGTGAACTCCCAGATGTTCAAGCAGGTTTTAGAAAAGGCAGAGGCACCAGAGATCAAATTGCCAACATCCGCTGGATCGTGGAGAAAGCAAGAGAGTTTCAGAAAAACATCTATTTCTGCTTCATTGACTATGCCAAAGCCTCTGACTGTGTCGATCACAATAAACTGTGGAACATTCTGAAAGAGATGGGAATCCCAGACCACCTGACCTTCCTCTTGAGAAACCTGTATGCAGCTCAGGAAGCAACAGTTAGAACTGGACATGGAACAACAGACTGGTTCCAAATAGGAAAAGGTGTACGTCAAGGTTGTATATTGTCACCTTGCTTATTTAACTTATATGCAGAGTACATCATGAGGAACGCTGGGCTGGAAGAAGCACAAGCTGGAATCAAGATTGCTGGGAGAAATATCAATAACCTCAGATATGCAGATGACACTACCCTTATGGCAGAAAGTGAAGAGGAACTCAAAAGCCTCTTGATGAAAGTGAAAGAGGAGAGTGAAAAGGTTGGTTTGAAGCTCAACATTCAGAAAACAAAGATCATGGCATCTGGTCCCATCACTTCATGGGAGATAGATGGAAAAACAGTGGAAACAGTGTCAGACTTTGTTTTTTTTTGGGCTCCAAAATCACTGCAGATGCTGATTGCAGCCATGAAATTAAAAGACGCTTGCTCCTTGGAAGGAAAGTTATGACCAACCTTGATAGTATATTAAAAAGCAGAGAGATTACTTTGCCAACCAAGGTCTGTCTAGTCAAGGCAATGGTTTTTCCCGTGGTCATGTATGGATGTGAGAGTTGGACTGTGAAGAAGGCTGATCGCCGAAGAATCGATGCTTTTGAACTGTGGTGTTGGAGAAGACTCTTGAGAGTCCCTTATACTGCAAGGAGATCCAACCAGTCCATTCTAAAGGAGATCAATCCTGGATGTTCATTGGAGGGACTGATGCTAAAGCTGAAACTGCAGTACTTTGGCCACCTCATGCGACGAGTTGACTCACTGGAAAAGACTCTGATGCTGGGAAAGTTTGGGGGCGGGAGGAGAAGGGGACGACGGAGAATGAGATGGCTGGATGGCATCACCGACTCTGTGGACATGAGTTTGAGTGAACTCCGGGAGTTGGTGATGGACAGGGAGGCCTGGCTTGCTGTGATTCATGGGGTCGCGGAGAGTCGGACACGACTGAGCGACTGAACTGAACTGAACTGAACTGATGTGTTAAATACAACTAATCTAATCTGTAATTTAAGACTACAGAGATTAGTAGAAGATGGTGGAGCAATAGGACCGGGCGACCACTTTCTCCCTGACAAAAGAACACTTGAACAGTGAGTAAATCCCACAACCTCTGAATACCGGCAGAGAACATCAGGCACCCAGAAAAGCAGTCCATAGTCTTCGAAAGGAGGTAGGAAATAGTATAAAAGATAAAAAGAGAGGCAAAAAAGGGAGGGATGGGGCTCTGTCCTGAGAAGGGAGCCCTGAAAAAAAGAGAGAGAGAGAGAGAGAGAAGTTTACAAACACCTGGAAATACTCATGGGTGAGTCTGTGGAGAGCCTTTGAACCTCAGAGAGACACATAATCGGAAGGAAAAATATATATATATATTTAAATCCCACAGACTAAGTGCCCAGAGGAAACTCTCAGCAGAGAAGCAGCAAATATGCCGGCACCCCCCAGTAACAAGTCGGGGCCGGGCAGGGAGGCGAGGCAGCAGCGCTTAGAGAAAGGACCAGGCCTGAATGCCCCAAGCGCAATCTGAGGGCGAAAACAGGAGATAACTAAGCAGACTGTGATTCTAAATGGCGAAAAGCCTGTGGAAAGGTGAAAATCCCCAACTTAAGACTCAGCCAGCCCCACTCACAGAACGAAGGATTGAGCAAAGCGAGCCGGCTGCAGTCAGCCCATCCCCTCATCCCCCACTGGGACAGGCAGGGCATGGTGGCCAGCGCCGGAAGGGGCATCCGTGGCCCCTGAGAGGCTTCCCATACCAAGCTGCAGTCAGGCTTCATTGCTAACCTAGACTTCATGGGTTCAGCCTGGTCGATATCCACCTGAAAAGGTGGGCCGGTTGTACACACAGGAAACAGCGGCAGGGACTGAGGAGGCAATATGTCGCAGCGACCGTGCTTGCCAAAGGCCTGGTCACCTGAGCTGCTCGAACCAGGGAAGGTACAAAACGCAGGCCCAACCAAGTCTGCGCCTTTGTGGAGTACCCGAGTACCTGAACCTGAGCCGCTCAAACCTGGGAAGTGCATGCAACACAGCGCCGGCCACACACAGCTCCCAGCAGAGCAACCTAGAGCCTGAGCAGCATAAATAGGAAAAGCACACACACCACGAGCAGGAGCAATCCCACAGTAGCCAAGACACCGGGAGCATTACCCACAGAAACCAGTGACATTTGTTAGCAGCGTTCCTCCTTCTCCACAGCAGGACTGAACAGGTGAGCAGAAAAAAAATGTGTCCACCACTGCCCCCTGGTATCAGGATGGGAATTAGACACTAAAGAGACCAGCAAACAGAAGAGCTTTAACAGAAGGAAATGCCTTGGAAGTAACAGAGAGAGAAGTCTTGAGCCTACAGTAAGAACAAGACTGAAAACCAGAGGCAGAGGCTGAAGTCCAAATGCTGAGAACACCAGAGGTCTCTGGTTCCAGGGAACAAAAATTGATAGGTTCTCATCAAATGCCTTCATACATACACTGAAACCAGGCAACACCCAAGGGTCAACAAGTTTCGGAGAAAGTCATACCGAACAAATTCTCCAGCAACACAGGAGAATAGCCCTGAGCTTCAATATACAGGCTGCCCAAAGCTACTCCAAACCCATTGACATCTAAAACTCATTACTGGACACTTCATTGCACTCCAGAGAGGAGAAATCCAGCTTCACCCACCAGAACACCAGCACAAGCTACGCTAACCAGGGAACCTTGACAAGTCACCCGTCCAAACCTACACACAGTGAGGAAACTACTTAATAAAGAGAACTCCACAAACTTCCAGAAGATGGAAAGGCCACACCAAGCACAACAATATAAGCAAGATGAAGAGGCAGAAAATACCCAGAAAGTAAGGAACAGAAGAAATGCCCACCAACACAAACAAAAGAGGAAAATATAGGGAACCTACCTGATAAAGAACCTCTAATTTTAATTGTGAAAATGATTCAAAATCTGGAAAGCAAAATGGAGATACAGATAAATAAACTGGAGACAAGGATTGAGAAGATGCTAGAAATGTTTAATAAGGAATCAGAGGAAATAAAAAAGGGTCAATATACAATGAATAATGAAACAGATGAGATTGGAAGCACTCTCGAGGGAACAAACAGTAGAATAATGGAGGCAGAAGAAAGGATAAGCAAGCAAGAAGATAGAATTGTAGAAATAAATGAAAAAGAGACAGAAAAAGAAAAACGAATTAAAAGAAATAAGGACAATATTAGAGACCTCTGGGACAATGTGAAACGCCCCAGCATTCGAATCATAGGATTCCCAGAAGAAGAAGACAAAAAGAAAGACCATGAAAGAATACTTGAGGAGATAATAGTTGAAAAATTCCCTAAAATGAGGAAGGAAATAATCACCCAAGTCCAAGAAAACCAGAAAGTCCCTAACACGATAAACCCAAGGCGAAATTCTCCAAGACACATATTAATCAAATTAACAAAGATCAAACACAAAGAGCAAATGTTAAAAGCAGCAAGAGAAAAGCAATAAATAACACACAAGGGGATTCCCATAAGGATAGCAGCTGATCTTTCAACAGAAAATCTTCAGGCCAGGAGTGAATGGCAATGCATACTTAAAGTGATGAAAGAAAGTAACCTATAGCCCAGATGACTATACCCAGCAAGGATCTCATTCAACTATGAAGGAGAAATCAAAAGTTTTACAGACAAGCAAAAGCTGAGAGAATTCAGCATCACCAAACCAGCTCTTCAGCAAATACTAAAGGATCTTCCCTAGACAGGAAACACACAAAGGGTATATAAACTCGAACCCAAAGCAATAAAGAAAATGGCAACGGGATCATACTTATCAATAATCACCTTAAACGTAAATGGGTTGAATGCCCCAACCAAAAGACAAAGGCTGGCTGAATGGATACAAAAACAAGACCCCGTATATGCTGTCTACAGGAGACCCACCTCAAAACGATGGACACATACAGACTGAAAGTGAAGGGCTGGAAAAAGATATTCCATGCAAATAGAGACCAAAAGAAAGCAGGAGTAGCAATACTCATATCAGATAAAATAGACTTTAAAACAAAGGCTGTGAAAAGAGACAAAGAAGGAAACTACATAATGATCAAAGGATCAATCCAAGAAGAAGATTTAACAATTACAAGTATTTATGCACCCAACATAGGAGCACCACAATATGTAAGACAATTGCTAATAAGTATGAAAGGGGAAATTAACAACAATGCAATAATAGTGGGAGACTTTAATACCCCACTCACACCTATGGATAGATCAACTAAACAGAAAAGTAACAAGGAAACACAAATTTTAAATGATACAATAGACCACTTAGACCTGATAGATCTCTATAGGATATTTCATCCCAAAACTATGAATATCCCTTTTTTCTCAAGTGCACACGGAACTTTTCTAGGATATATCCTATCCTGGGCCATAAATCTAGCTTGATAAATTCAAAAATAGTTGAAATCATTCCAAGTATCTTTTCTGACCACAATGAAGTAAGATTAGATCTCAATTACAGGAGAAAAACTATTAAAAATGCCAACATATGGAGGCTGAACAACACGCTGCTGAATAATGAACAAATTATAGGAGAAATCAAAGTATGCATAGAAATGAATGAAAATGAAAATGCAACAACCCTAAACCTCTTGGACACTGTAAAAGCAGTGCCAAGGGGAAGGTTCATAACAATACAGGCACACCTCAAGAAATAAGAAAAAAGTCAACTAAATAACATAACTTTACATCTAAAGAATCTAGAAAAGGAAGAAATGAAGAATCCCAGTGTTAGTAAAAGGAAAGAAATCGTAAAAATTAAGGCAGAAATGAATGCAAAAGAAACAAAAGAGACCATAGCAAAAATCAACAAAGCCAAAAGCTGGTCCTTTGAGAGGGTAAATAACATTGAAAAACCATTAGTCAGACTCATCAAGAAACAAAGGGAGAAAAACCAAATCAATAAAATTAGAAATGAAAATGGAGAGATCACAACAGAAAACACAGAAATGCAAAGGATCATAAGAGATTTCTATCAGCATTTATATGTCAATAAAATGGACAACTTCAAAGAAATGGACAAATTCTTAGAAAAGTTCAGTTCGGTTCATTCGCTCAGTCGTGTCCGACTCTCTGCAACCTCATGAATCACAGCATGCCAGGCCTCCCCGTCCATCACCAAATCCCGGAGTTCACTCAAACTCATGTCCACAGAGTCGGTGATGTCATCCAGCCATCTCATTCTCTGTCGTCCCCTTCTCCTCCCTCCCCCAACCCTTCCCAGCATCAGAGTCTTTTCCAGTGAGTCAACTCGTCACATGAGGTGTCCAAAGTATTGCAGTTTCAGCTTTAGCATCAGTCCTTCCAATGAACACCCAGGATTGATCTTAATAAAACTGAACCAGGAAGAAATAGAAAATCTTAACAGACCCATCAGAAGCACGGAAATAGAAGCTGTAATCATAAATCTTCCAGCAAACAAAAGTCCAGGTCCAGACGGCTTCACAGCTGAATTCTACCAAAAACTTTGAGAACAGCTAACACTAATTCTACTCAAACTCTTCCAGAACATTGCTGAGGAAGGGAAACTGCCAAACTCATTCTATGAGGCCACCATCACCCTAATCCCAATACCTAGTAAAGATCCCACAAAAAAAGAAAACTACAGGCCAATATCACTGATGAACATAGATGCAAAAATCCTTAACAAAAGTCTAGCAATCAGAATCCAACAACACATTAAGAAGATCACACGTCATGACCAAGTGGGCTTTACCCCAGGAATGCAAGGATTCTTCAATATCCGCAAATCAATCAATGTAATATGCCACATTAACAAACTGAAAAATAAAAATCTTATGATTATCTCAATAGATGCAGAGAAAGCCTTTGACAAAATTCAACATCCATTTATGATAAAAACCCTCCAGAAAGTGGGAATAGAAGGGACATATCTGAACATAATAAAAGCTATAATGACAAACCCACAGCAAGCATTATCCTCAATGGTGAAAAAAAGCATTTCCCCTAAATTCAGGAACAAGACAAGGGTGTCCACTCTCACCACGACTATGCAACATAGTTTTAGAAGTTTGGTCACAGCAATCAGAGCAGAAAAAGACATAAAAGGAAAACAAATTGGAAAAGAATTAAAACTTTACTGTTTGCTGATGACATGATCCTCTACTCAGAAAACCCTAAAGAGTCTACCAGAAAACTACTAGACCTAATCAATGAATACAGTAAAGTTGCAGGATATAAAATCAACACACAGAAATCCCTTGCATTCCTGTACACTAATAATGAGAAAATAGAAAGAGAAATTAAGGAAACTATTCCATTCACTGTTGCAATGAAAAGAAATACTTAGGAATATATCTACCTAAAGAAACAAAAGACTTGTATATAGAAAACTATAAAACACTGGTGAAAGTAATCAAACACGACACTGATAGATGGAGAAATATACCGTGTTCGTGGATTGGAAGAATAAATATTCTTTAAATGGGTATACGACCCACAGTAATTTATACATTCAATGCAATCTCTATCAAGGTACCAACGATATTTTTCACAAAACTAGAACAAATAATCTCACAATTTGTATGGAAATACAAGAAACCTCGAATAGCCAAAGCAAACTTGTGGAAAAATAATGGAACTGGGGGAAACATCCTGCCAGACTTCAGGCAATACTACAAAGCCACAGTCATCAGGACAGTATGATACTGGCATAAAGACAGAAACATAGATCAATGGAACAAAATAGAAAGCCCAGAGACAAATGCAAGCACCTATGATGGACAACTTATCTTTGACAAAGGAGGCGAGAATATAAAACGAAGGAAAGACAGTCTCTTTAACATGTGGTGCTGGGAAAACTTGTCAGCCACTTGTAAACAAGAATGAAACTAGAATATTTCCGAACACCATACACAAAAATAAACTCAAAATGGATTAGAGAACTAAATGTAAGACCAGAAACTATAAAACTCCTAGAGGAGAACATAGGCAAAACACTCTCCGACATAAATCACAGCAGGATCCTCCAAGACCCACCTCCCAGAATATTGGAAATAAAAGCAAAACTAAACAAATGGGACCTGATTAAAATCAAAAGCTCTGCACAGCAAAGGAAACTATAAGCAAGGTGAAAAGACAGCCTTCAGAATGGGAGAAAATAATAGCAAATGGAAAAACTGACAAATAATTAATCTCCAAAATATACAAGCAGCTCCTGCAGCTCAATTCCGGAAAAATAAATGACCCAATCAAAAAATGGGCCAAAGATCTAAACAGATATTTCTCCAAAGAAGACAAAAAGATGGCTAACAAACACATGAAAAAATGCTCAACATCCCTCATAATCAGAGAGATGCAAATCAAAACCACAGTGAGATACCATTTCACATCAGTCAGAATGGCTGCTATCCAAAAGTCCACATGCAATAAATGCTGGAGAGGATGTGGAGAAAAAGGAACCCTCTTACACTGTTGGTGGGAATGCAAACTAGTACAGCCACTATGGAGAACTGTGTGGAGATTCCTCAAAAAACTGGAAATAGAACTGCCATATGATCCATCAATCACACTCCTGGGCATACACACCGAGGAAACGAGAATTGAAAGAGCCATATGTACTCCAATGTTCATTGCAACATTGTTTATAACAGCGAGGACATGGAAGCAACCTAGATTTCCATCTGCAGACGAATGGATAAGAAAGCTTTGGTAAATATACACAATGGAGTATTATTCATCCATCAAAAAGAATACATTTGAATCAGTTCTAACGAGGTGGACGAAACTGGAGCCAATTATACAGAGTGAAATAAGCCAGAAAGAGTGACACCAATACAGTATACTAGCGCATACAAATGGAATTTAGAAAGATGGTAACCGTAACCCTGTAACGAGACAGCAAAAGAGACATAGGTGTATAGAACAGTCTTTGGGACTCTGTGGGAGAGGATGAGGGTGGGATGAATTGGGAGAATGGCATTGAAGCATGTATATTTTCATATGTGAAATGAATCTCCAGTCCAGGATTGACGCATGATACAGGATGCTTGGGGCTGGTTGTACGGGGGTGACCCGGAGGGAGGATGTGGGGAGGAGGGAGGTGGGAGGAGGTTCAAGAAAGGGAACACATGTACACCAGGGGCGGATTCATGTCAGTGTATGGCAAAACCAACCAATATAATATTGCAAAGTAATTAGCCTCCAATAAAAATAATAAATAAAAATAACAAAATGTTCGAGTATTATAACAAATGAGAGCTGTCTCAAGGTGACATACATTAATTTTATCCACGAAAATGACAGAACGGTTAAGCTCTCAAACAATGTCTATAGTCTCTTCCAGCTACACTTTTGCATTTATCCCCTTGTTTTTAGAGCAAGGAAAAGTCAACAAAAGTGAAGCAGTTTATCCAAAATCACAAATGTTATTTCCAAGAAAAGCTATCAGTTACTGTGAATATTTATCTACTAATTGGAGAAAATCAGTTCAGTCTTGGTCTTCGTGAGTTCATGCTCTACCTTTGGGCAACAAAGTGGCTCATTTCAGAGTGCACCCTAAGTGCTGACTTAGCAACCTCTCACGCTGAGTATTCGCAAAATCTCAGTTCTCCTTTCCCTCATTATCTCCACGGGTAATCTGCAGTAGGCTGATCATTAACAAACTTTTGCTTGAGAACACGATGATGCTGTTTCTAAAGTTCTTAAAATGGCATTTCAAGATAAAGTGCCAAATGTTTAAAGACAATTATACCTAAGCAGAGTCAAGAGGTCGCCTGATTCTACTGTCACTTGAAAACACTGACATAGGCATTAGCCAGTATGGGACCTTGTCTTCTTGACCTAAATAACGAAAGCAAACATCAGAATAAAGACAAAGCAAAAAGTAGTTAATATAAAGCCAGTACATTAATAAATTTTTCACTAAGGACTAACATCAAAGTAACAGCCACTGCAGCCACGAAATTGAAAGGAGCCTGCTCCTTGACCTTTCAGATACGACATAAGTCAAATCCCTAATGATTATACAGTGGAAGTGAGAAACAGATTTAAGGGACTAGATCTGATAGAAAGAGAGCCTGATGAACTATGGACAGAGGTTTGTGACTTTGTACAGGAGACAGGGAGCAAGAGCATCCCCAAGAGAAAGAAATGCAAAAAGACAAAACGGCTGTCTGAGAAGGCCGTACAAATAGCTATGAAGAGAAGTGAAAAGCAAAGGAGTAAAGGAAAGATACACCGATTTGTATGCAGAGTTCCAAAGAATAGCAAGGAGAGGTAAGAAAGCCTTCCTCTGTGACCAGTGCAAAGCAAGAGAGGAAATTAGTAGAATGGGAAAGATTTCTTCAAGAAAATTTGAGTTACCAAGGGAACATTTCATGCAAAGATGGGCTCCAGGAAAGGCAGAAATGGTACGGAACTAACAGAAGCAAAAGATATTGAGAAGAAGTGGCCAGGATACACAGAACTGTACAAAAAAAAAAAAAAAAAATCTGCCCGACCCAGATAATCACCATGGAGTGATCACTCACCTGGAGCCAGACATTCTGGCTTGTGAAGTCAAGTGGGCTTTAGGAAGCATCACTAAAACAAAGCTAGTGGAGGAGATGGAATTCCAGCTAAGCTATTTCAAATCGTCGATGACGATGAGGTGAAAGTGCTGCACTCAACATGCCAGCAAATTTGGAAAACTCAGCAGTGGCCACGGGACTGAAAAAGTCAGTTTTCAGTCCAATTCCAAAGAAAGGTAAGGCCAAGGAACGCTCAAACTAGTGCACTATTGTACTCATCTCAAAATTAACAATATTTTGTACTTCAATATAAAATATCATGCCGGAGGAGGGGGGGTGGATATTTGTGTATTTCTTTGCATTTAAACTTATATTCAAAGCAAAGTGTGGTAAACAAACACAACTCACTTATTCATGGCAGGCTAGCTGAAATACAGAGATGCATACTGATGCCTGAAGTTTATCACAAAATACACTATGGAATAAGATGGATTGATGGACGTATAGAGGGATGTACAAATGGATAGACACATGAGAAAGAAAGAATTGTAAAATGGTTACAGTAGAATTTAGATGGGACGTCTTTGTGTTTTAGCTAGAAAACATATTTAACCTTGTTGAATGTTTGGAAATATTTATAATAAATCGTTGGGGAACATACAGAGAAAAGAACAATGAAAAGCAAACTGTACTTGAAGCATAATTTCAGCTTTCAAAATATTACCTGACAAAGTATGGGTAGGAGATCGGATAAAATACGTGTCCCTCAGTCATGTCTGATTCTTTTGCAATCCAATAGTCTTAGCCCACCAGGTTCCTCTGTCCATGGAATACTTTAGGTAAGAACACCAGAGTGGGTTACCAATCCCTTCTCCAGGGGATCTTCTCAACCCAAGTATATATTACCACTGAGTCACCAAGCAAGCCTTAAAATATGAACTGTAGTGAAACTAAACATGTGTTTTATTTACATTTTCATACTCTATGAGCTGACCAAGTTCTTTTCCCAATATTCTCAGACTACATTTTCCACAATACAAGTAGCATCACTTTCCCTCTGGCCCAAGGGAGACAAGCCTACTGCACAGCATCATCGTATCACATGTGATCCCCTCCTGGTGACCTTGACTTTGAGCTCTTTCTGGGTCTCCCAGATTTCTCCAATCACAGCTCTAGAGATGTGTCCCTGTTGACTTCACAGGGCTGACCAAGCCTATGTCTGACTCATCTGTTTGGAGGCCCAGGTGCAGCCCCACCCATTCTGTCTTTATCTTGGTGCATCATGGCACTACCCAACTCTACTTCATTTTTTCTTTATATATGTGTATGTAAGGGTAGTACATGTGGAAATAGCCCCCCTACCCTGCAACTCTTTCAACCTTCACCCTCTAGCTCCATGGAGTTTTTCAGTTGTTTAAATTTCTTAATTTACTGAACTTTGTTCAGAAGCTGAAACGGCAAAATTTACACTTTGTAGTGAATTTCCTTCCTGGGTAAATAAATAAAATCATGGAATTATAAAATGACAAATGAGAAATATTTGGAAGCTAGCTGACAAAGGGCATATTTACCTAATTTATGCAGAGTCCAAAGTTAAAATAAGAAGAGATGAGAAACCCAATAGAAGACAAACATGAAGTAAATATAGGGTGAAGAAATGCAAATTACTGAGAAGAAAAATTATTTAAAAAAACAGGAGGGAATGCTGAACATAATTGGTAATAAAACAGATGTAAGCCAAAACAATAATGGGATACGATTTCTCAACATGCAAATTGCCAAAAATTCAATGAAAACATTCAACGACACCAAATTTTTCCTCCAAATTGCTGATGAGAGGGTGGAATGCTCATGCGTGGTTATGAAAGCATAAAGTGATGCAACTTTCTGAAAGACAATTTGACAGTATCTAGTAAACTCATAAATGCATGGAGTCACATAGCAACACCCTGTTTGGGATTCACATTGCAGAAATATTTCTGCAATTTCACAAAGATTATATATATATATATATATATAATGTTCATTGCAATATTTTTGCCCCGTCATCCTAGAAAATTACTTTGGGCCCCTTCCCCACACTGCCCTTCCCACATGCAACCCCTGTACTCAGTTGTATAGATTAGTTTTGCCTCATCTAGAACTGCATATACACGGAGCCTACAGTAAGTACACTTGTAGTTGCTTTACAATGTTGTGCTACTTTCTGCTGTATAACAAAGTAAGCTGGTTGTGCATGTGTGTGTATATAAATATCTATATCTATACCCATTTTTTAAAATTTCTTTCGCATTTAGGTCACCACAGAGAACTGATGGTGATTGAAGCCATGAAATTAAGACTCTTACTCCTTGGAAGGAAAGTTATGACCAACCTAAACAGCATACTGAAAAGCACACATTACATTGTCAACAAAGGTCTTTCTAGTCAAGGCTATGATTTTTCCAGTAGTCATGTATAGATGTGAGAGTTGGCCTATAAACAAAGCTGAGCACAGAAGAATTGATGTTTTTGAAGTATGGTGTTCAAGAAAACTATTGGAATCCCTTGAACTGCAAGGCAATCCAACCAGTCCATCCTAAAGGAGATCAGTCCTGGGTGTTCATTGGAAGGACTGATGTTAAAGCTGAAACTCTGATACTATGGCAACCTGATGCGAAGACCTGACTCACTGGAAAAGACCCTGATGCTGGGAAAGTTTAAGTGCCAGAACAGAAGGGGATGGTAATAGACAGGGAGGCCTGCTGTGTTGCAGTTCATAGGGTCACAAAGAGTTGGACACAACTGAGAGACTGAACTGAATTGATTGTGTATAACTGAATTATTGGGCTGTAGGAGATCCAACCAGTCCATTCTAAAGGAAATCAATCCTGGGTGTTCATTGGAAGGACTGATACTAAAGCTGAAACTGCAATACTTTGGCCACCTCATGCGACGAGTTGACTCACTGGAAAAAACTCTGATGCTAGGAAAGGTTGGGGGAGGGGGGAGAAGGGGATGAGAGAGAATGAGATGGCTGGATGCCATCACCAACTCTGTGGACATGAGTTTGAGTGAACTCCGGGAGTTGGTGATGGGCAGGGAGGCCTGGCATGCTTTGATTCATGGGGTCGTAGAGAGTCGGACATGACTGAGAGACTGAACTGAACTGAACTGAAAGCAGAAATTAACACACGATTGTAAATCAACTATACTTCAACTAAAAAATAACATGACTGGGAAGGAAAAGTTTGGAATATTTCATTGTATTCAAAGTATATATTTCAAAGAAAACTTCTGTAAACAAATGCAGCTCGCTACTTAATATTATGCTTGCTGAAATATGTACAGAGATGCATACAGATGTCTGAAATTTATCACAAAATAAACAAAGAAATAAAGTCAATTAATGGATGGATATAGGGATGGAAAGATGGACAGATGCATTACAAGGGAAGTACTGTAAAATGGTTACTGTAGAATCAAAGTGAGACGTCTTTGTCTACTAGCTAGGAAAAGAAATTAACTTTGTTGAATGTTTGGAAAATTTTATAATAAAATGTTTGGGATAGTACAAACCAAAGAACAATGTAAAACACAATGCATATGTAGTCTAATTCCAATTTTAAAAATATGAGCTGAAACATGATGGGGAGGAAATGGGGTAGGATATGCACCATGGTAAAGGTAATCAAGATTTTTGCTTACTTTTTCATACTCTGTGCACTGACCAACTTCTTTCTGTGATATCCACAGACTATATTTTTCATAGTAAAAGTAGCATCACCTTCTCTCTGGCCCAGGCGAGACACGCCTACTGCACAGCATAATTTCCCGTTTGTACTCCTTGATTCGTGTCCGTGGCTTTGAACACCTGCTAGGGCTCCCAGAGTCCTATATTCACAGCTCTAGAGATGCGTCCCCGTTGGCTTCACAGGGCTGACCAAGCCTACAGCTGACTCATATATTTGGAGTACCAGGTACTGCCTCATCTATCCTGGTATTATCTTGGACCATCATGGCAGTGCCCGGCTCCACTTCATTTTTTTCTCTTTACATATATAAATGATAAAGGAAAGAGCTTATTGAAGAGTACCTGTGGAAAGGCACACAGCTGAACTCAGAGAGTTGAACACCCCCGCCCCCGTCCTCCGCAAACTTTCCACCTATACCCTCTAGCTTCCTGTATATTTTCTGTTATTTAAATAGCTTTATTGAAGTATGTTTGTCCAGAAGCTAAGAAGGGAAAATTTATACTGTGTAGTAAAATTCTTGCATGGGTAAATAAACAATAAAGAAGGAATTATGAATGACATTTGGGAAATATTTGGAAGATAGATTGCAAAGGGCTAATTTACATAATTCATGCAAACTAAAAAAAGTTAAAATAAGAAAAGATGATAAAAGTCAATAGAAGATAAACACAAAGTAAACAAAGAGAATGAATAAATGCAAATTACTCAGAAGAAAATAAAAACTACCAAAAAATAAAAAAGAGGAAATGTTGAACCTAACTAGTAATAAATAGAAACCAAAACCATAATGATACTAATTGCCAAAATTTCATGAAATAGTTGAATGATAACAAATTTTTCCTTCAAATTGAGGATGAAAGGTTGAAAATTGAGTACCCATGCATTTTTGTGAAAACATAAAGTGATGCAACTTTCTGAAGGACAATTTGAGTGTATCTAGAAGGCAATGGCAAGCCACTCCAGTACTCTTGCCTAGAAAATCCCATGGACGGAGGAGCCCGGTAGGCTGCAGTCCATGGGGTAGGTACGAGTCAGAAATGACTGAGCGACTTCACTTTCACTTTTCACTTTCACACATTGGAGAAGGAAATGGCAACCCACTCCAGTGTTCTTGCCTGGAGAATCCCAGGAACTGGGGAGCCTGGTGGGCTGCCGTCTATGGGGTCACACAGAGTCGGACACGACTGAAGTGACTTAGCAGCAGTAAATTTGTAAATACATGGAACAACTGAGCAAGACCTTATTTAGAATGTACATTTTTAAACTATTTCTTTAATTTCATCAGAATTATATATATGATGTTCACTGCAATATTTCTTTCCCTATCATCCCCATAAACTCTTTTGGCACCGTCTGCACACTGACCTTCACCCATGCAACCCCTTTTCTCAGTTCTATCAGTATACATTAGTTTCGCCTCATCTAGATCTTTCTCTAAATGGAACCCACATAATGAACATATGTAGTTGATGTGCAATGTTGTGTTACTTCCTGATGTACAACAAACTAAATCATCCATGCGTATGTGTATATGTGTGGGGAGGATATGTTCCATTCTTTTTGGATATCTTTCTCATTTAGGTCACCATAGAGCATTGAAGACAGTTACCTTTGCTTCAGAGATGGTTTTCATTCGTTATCAAGGCATTATTCTCAAAACCATCCAAACAGCCTTTGTAGCCCAGTGTCCAAAAAATGAATAAATAAAAATAAATCTCAATCAAAAAGGGGCAGATCTTAATAGACATTTCACCAAAGACATACAGATGATGAAAAAGCAGAAGAGGTTCAGCATCACTAATTATTAGAGAAATGCAAATCAAAATTACAATGAGATATTACTTCACACCAGTCCAAATAGCCACCATCAAAATTTCTACAAACAAATATTCATAGAGAGGGTGGAGAAAAGGGAACCCACTTGTACTGTCGGTGGACATATAAAATGAAACACCCACTATGATGAACAGTATGGCAGATCCTTAAAAACTAAAAATACAATCACCATATGATCTATTCCTGGGCATTTTCCTGGAGAAAACCTTTAATTTAAAAAAGATACATACACCCCAATGTTCATTGCGGCAATATTTATATAGCCAAGACATGCAAGAATTTTTAATAATAGTGAAAATGGAAAACAACAAAAACAAACAAACAAACAAAAAAAAAACCTTGAAGCAAACAGTCTTTAAAAAGGGGGGCCAGATTACTAGATATTTGTAACGAAACAGGCTTAAAGATACGTAAACAAAGCAAGAATCACGAATCGGAAACAAGTTCTATGTTACCATTGAAATAGCAGAAAATATGATGTTATATTAAAAGAACTAGTACAGCCTCATCATTTTTTATCTCTCCATCTCAGGAAATCAAATCTGAGCCAATGATCGGGTGAGATCATGGAAGACTTTTCTTTCTTTATATTTTTCTGGAAACCTTACATTCTCTGTTATGAGCATGTACTAATTATTAATAAAATTAAACTGCATCTTTTTCTACATGTAAAAATACATCTGGATTTTATATATTATATTCATAAACATTCTTCTATTTCTTCTTGAGAGGGCAGCATAAACACAATAAATATTTCTTCACATCCATGTAAACCCTTGAGAATCCTTGGACTTGCAAGGCTATTAAACCAGTCAATCCTAAAGGAAATCAGCCTGAATATTCATACGGACCAACGTTGAAGCTGAAACCCCAATGTTTTGGCCGCCTGATGTGAAGAATTGACTCATTGGAAAAGTCCCTGATGGTGGAAAAATTGAAGGTGGAAGGAGAAGGGGATGACAGAGAATGAGATGCTTGGATGGCATCACTGACTCGATGGAGACGAGGTTGAGCAGGCTCCAAGAGTTGGTGATGGACAGGGAAGTCTGGCGTGCTGAAGTCCATGGGGTCGCAAAGACTCAGACACGACTGAGTGACGGAACTGAACTGACATATACATATAAAATCCTAATACAGGCTCAAAATGGAAGTACTATGCCAAGAGTGGTGTACTACATAATATATATGTTTTCATAATCTATATGTGAAAATAACCACAGATGAAGACCTCTATGTATGGTTAAGATGATTCAAGAATCTGCACAGGTACAACAATAAGGCCAGTAAATATTTATTCATACCCACATATACTCTGGAGAATCCATTGGACTGCAAGGAATTCAAACTAGTTAATCCTAAACAAACCAGTCCTGAATACTGAATACTCCATGTCCAATGGCAGAGAAGCAACAGCCAGAAGAGGGAGGGGCAAAATCATATTTAGAATCAAACTCCATACCCAGCAGAGACTTTCAGAGGTCTCAAACAAACCTTGTGTGCACTGGGACCCAGAGACCTCACAAAAAACAAGACAGGACTGTGTATGAATGTCTCCTGTGGAGGTATGGGTCAGCAGTGTACTGATGCAGGGTAGGGACTCTGGGTGCAACAGACCTGGGTGTGGCATAAGCCTTCTTGGAGGAGGTCGGCATTAACCCTACCATAGAGCCACCAGAACTTACACGGGGCTGGGAAACAGACACTTGGAGAGTACAAACAGAACCTTGTGTTCACCAGGACTCAGGAGAAAGGAGCAATGGCCCCACAAGAGACTGACCTAGGCTTGCCAATAAGTGTCCAGGAATCTCCGGTGGAGGCATGGGTTATCGGAGGCCTACTGCAGGGTTGTGGGCACTTACTGTAGTAGTGCATGTATGGGGCCTTTTGAAGGAGGTCCCCATTATCTTCATTACCTCTGCCAAAATTCGGCCTCAGGTCAAATAACAGGGAGGGAACACAGTCCCGCCCATCAACAGAACATTTTATTAAAGATTTACTGAGCGCAGCCCTGTCCATTAGAACAAGACCCAACTTCCGCCTCAGTCAGTCTCTCCCATCAGCAAGCTTCCATAAACCTCTTATCTTTCTCCATCAGAGGACAGACAGACTGAAAACTGCAATCACAGAAAACTAACCAATCTGATCACAAGAACCACAGCCTTGTTTAATTCAATGAAACTGATCCATACTATATAGGGCCACCCAACATGGGCTGGTCATGGTGTAGAATTCTGACAAATTGTGACACACTGAATAAGGGAATGACAAATCACTTCGATATTATTGCCTTGAGAACCCCGTGAACAGGATGAAAGGGAAAAAGATAGGACACTGAATGATGAACTCTCCAGGTTGGTAAGTGCCCAATATGCTACTGGAGATCAATGGAGAAATCACTCCAGAAAGAACGAAGAGACAGAGGCAAAGAAAAAACAACACCCATTTGTGATGTGATTGGTGATGGAAGCAAAATCTGATGTGATAAAGAGCAATACTGCATAGAAACCTGGGATGGTAGGTTTCTTTCTTTCTTTTTTTTTTTTTTGATGGTAGGTTTCTTAACATTTGTTAAGGCAAATTGGAAGTGGTCAAACCAGAGATGGCAAGAGTGAACGTCAACATTTCAAGAATCAGAGAACTCAAATGGACTGGAATGAGTGAATTTAACTCAGAAAACCATTTTATCTACTACTCTGGGCAAGAATCCCATAAAAGAAATGGAGTAGTCATCATAGTCAGAAAAAAAGTTTGAAATGTAGTCCTTGAATGCCATCACACAAACAACAGAATGATCTCTCTTAGCTTCCAAGTTCAGTTCACTTCAGTTACTCAGTTGTGTTTGACTCTTGTCAACCCCGTGAACTGAAGAACGTCAGGTCTCCTTGTCCATCACCAGCTCCTGAAGTTTACATAGACTCATGGACATTGAGTCTGTGATGCCATCTAACTATCTCATCCTAAGTTGTCCCCTTCTCTTTCTGCCTTCAGTCTTTCTCAACATGAATTCCTGTTCAAATGAGTCAGCTCTTTGCATCAGGTGGGCAAAATACTGGAATTTCAGCTTCAACATCACTCCTTCCAAAGAACACCCAGGACGGATTTCCCTTAGGATGGACTGGTTGGATCTCCTTGCAGTCCAGGGACTCTCAAGAGTCTTTCCCAACACAACAGTTCAAAAGCATCAATTCTTTTGCACTCAGCGTCCTTTATAGTCCACCTCTCACATACATACATGACCACTGGAAAAACCATAGCCTTGGCGAGGTGGACCTTTGTTGGCAAAGTAATATCTCTCCTTTGTAATATGCTATCTAGGTTGGTCATAACTTTCCTTCTAAAGAGTAAGCGTCTTTAAATTTCATGGCAGCAATCACCATCTGCAGTGATTTGGAACCCCCCCCCCAAAAAAAAAAAATAACGTCAGCCACTGTTTCCACTGTTTCCCCATCTATTTGCCATGAAGTGATGGGACCAGACGCAATGATCTCAGTTTTCTGAATGTTGAGCTTTAAGCCAACTTTTTGCTCTCCTCTTTCACTTTCATCAAAGGCTTTTTAGTTCTTCACTTTCTGCCATAAAGTGGTGTCACCTGCATATCTGAGGTTATTGATATTTCTCCTGGCAATCTTGATTCCAGCCTGTACTTAATCCAGCCCAGTGTTTCTCATGATGTACTCTGCATATAAGTTAAATAAGCAGGGTGACAATATACAGTGTTGATATACTCCTTTTCCTATTTAGAAAAGTCTGTTTGTTTCAGTCTGTTGTTCCATGGCCATTTCGAACTGTTTCTTCCTGACCTGCGCATCAGTTTCTCAAGAGGCAGGTCAGGTGGTCTGGTGTCCCCATCTCTTTAACAATTTCCACAGTTTATTGTGATCCAAACAGTCAAAGGGCTTGATATAGTCAATAAAGCATAAATGCATATTTTTCTGGAAGTCTCTTGCTTTTTCCATGATCCAGCAGATGTTGGCAATTTGATCTCTGCTTCCTCTTTCTTTTCCAAAACCTGCTTGAACATCTGGAAGTTCAAGCTGAAGCCTGGCTTGGAGAATTTTGAGCATTACTTTACTAGTGTGTGAGATGAGTACAATTGTTCGGTAGTTTGAGTATTCTTTGGCATTGCCTTTCTTTGGGATTGGAATGAAAGCTGACCTTTTCTAGTCTTTAGACCACTCCTGAGTTTTCCAAATTTTCTGAAATATTGAGTGCAATATTTTCGCAGAATCATCTTTTACGATTTGAAATAGCCTAACTGGTATTCCAATACCTCCACTAACTTTGTTAGTAGTGATACTTCCTAAGGCCCGCTTGATTTCACATTCCAGGATGTCTGCTTCTAGGTGAATGATCACACCATCATGATTATTTTTTTTTTTTCATGAAGATCTTTTCTGTATAGTTCTTCTGCGTTCTTGCCATCTCTTCTTAATATCTTCTGATTCTTTAGGTCCATACCATTTCTGTCGTTTATTGAGCCCATCTTTGCAAGAAATGTTCCCTTGGTATCTCTAATTTTCTTGATGCACCATTTAGTATCAAAACAATCCAAGTCTATGCCCCAACCAGTAATGCTGAAGAAGCTGAATCTGAACAGGTCTGTGAAGACCTACAAGACCTTCTAGAACTAACACTCCCAAAAAGATGTCCTTTTCATTATATGGGACTGGAATGCAAAAGTAAGTCAAGAAACACCTGGAGTAATAGGCAAATTTGACCTTGTAGCACACAATGAATTAAAAAAAAGCTAACCTAATTTTGCCAGAACACACTGGTCATGGAAAACACAGTTTTCCAACAACACAAGAGGAAAATATACACATGGACATCATCAGATGATCAATACTGAAGTCAAGTTGATTATATTTTTCGTAGACAAACATGGAGAAGCTCTATACAGTCAGTAAAAATATTGGGAGCTGATGTGGTTGAGATCATGAAATCCTCATTGTCAAATGCAGGCTTAAATTGAAGAAAGCAGGGAAATCCAATAGATCATTCAGGTATGACCTAAATCACATTGCTTATGATTATACAGTGTAAGTGACAAATAGATTCAAGGAATTAGATCTGATAGACAGAAGGCCTAAAGAACTATGGATGGAGGTTCATGACTCTGCCACTGAGGCAGGGATCAAAATCATACCCAAGAAAAAGAAACGCAAAAATGTAAAACGGTGGTCTGATGAAGCCTTACAAATTTCTGTGAATTGAAGATAAACCAAAGGCAAAGGGGAAAAGGAAAGATAAACATATTTGAATGCACAGTTCCAAAGAATACGAAGGAGAGATAAGAAAACTTTCCCCAGTGATCTAGGCAAAGAAATTTTGGAAACAATAGAATAGGAAAAAATAGAGGTGTCTTCAAGAAAGTTGGAGATATCTAGGGAATATTTCATGCAAAGATAGGCACAGTAAAGGAAAGAAATTGTATGGATCTAAGAGAAGCAGAAGTACTAACAGTAGTCTTTTTGATTTCTCAGTAGTGATATCCTGTTGCAATCTAACTTCTCATATCACTGACAATAAAGCAAATGAGGCACATTTCTAGAGGCACCTTTCTTCATTGAATTGCAGTTACCTATTGGCATTTCCTTCCTAATCGTGTGGTTTATTCTCGTTTTTATTTCAGTGTACACCCCCTGGCCATATTGTAAGGGTAGTTATTGTTTAGAGCCCAGCCACCTTCCGAATAGTCAATGTCCATCAGCCCACAGTTTCAGGCTTCTGTTCCCAAAAGGGGCCACAAGGAGGCAGCATTTCCTCGGGTTCGCCTCTTCTCACTGTGGTAGTTGCATCTTTAGAGATATGCACAGTCTCGGCTTGTAAATGAGGGTTGAATGAATTAGAGGAAGCCGCCGAAAGCGTGTGCTTGCTTCCTTCTTGGTTTTATTGAAGTTAGTATTTCTTGTTTGACGAAGCTGATGGATAGAATTGACTTTGACATTAACTGCACCGATTCTTACTCCATTACTCCATTACACAGAAGCATTCAGCAGCAATTATTTCTTCCGACCTGCTCTCAGAAACTGTGTAATACGTCACTCTTGCTATGTCAGTCCCTATAGATAAAGTATTTGACAGGTATTATTTGTGGGATTCCATGAATTTCGGCCTTCCAATATAAGCGTTCCTCATACCCATCCTCTTTGCTAAGCATCAGTGTGTTCCCAGCACTGTGTGTCCATTTCACTTTGGAGAGGAAAATTCAGAGATCATTACACTGAGTGAAGGGGGGTTAATTCAAGTACATTCATGGGAGGCAACGGAGATGTGGGATACAAAAATCCATAGCAGTGAGCACCCACACAAAGGTTAAAAGGATATCCAACCTGGCGAGAAACTTAGGGGAAGCAGAGGACCCTGGTGGATGGAGGGGATACATCTGGAGCTTGTAATTAGTTTTGTCCCAAAGATACATATAATATATGGAATCCACGTAAAACTACTGCAACAAGAGGGGCAATTGAAACATGTTCTAATAACATCTAGGTGAAAATAAACACAAGTGAATACATCTAATACTCTCAGTGCCATGGACAAAGAATCTGTTCATGTAAAAAAAAAAAATGTATCCTTGTAAATCAACTTATGTAGAATAGAAATGTTTACTTAAAATCCAAGAGTGAGGAGACACCATTTTTGGTGTCATCCTCTGGCTCATTATACTCTAATGTAAAACAAGTCTTGAAAAAAGCTCCAAGGTGGGGGAGGCCAACCTAAAAGAAGAGGGAATAAAGAAACCTTGCAGCATGGAGGCTTTTCTCTGTAACCACAGACTGAAAACTATCGCTGATTGACATCTGATATTCAGAAGGCCACTGGACTCGACATGACACCTACCCTTGAACATGTCAGGAGTGAAACATCCAAAAGTAAATCAGTAAATAAAATGAAACAAACAAACAAACTGGAAACTTTCAGGAAGTAAACATCAACAGGTAAGTACAACTCAAAATGCTTTCCAAAAATAAAAAGCCCATGGACAGTGCTCCATAGGATTTCTTCTCAGAGATGCAAAATCTAAACAGCCATGAGCCATCAACTCTTAGCACTGGAAAAGGCCACAATGAACAACAGTCCAGACATAAAGTGTATGTTGTCATTAGTCAGGGGGGTCATTTTATAATTGTGGAGGGAAATCAGTGAGGGGAGAGAGTATGAGAATAACTGTCCAAGTACCTTTATAGAAGAAAAGAGGTAGAAAGTATGGCATGGCCCCTCTATTCCAAGGACACCTCAGAAATTCACAGATTTGGAAACCACACAGCCCAAAGCATGCACTGCAGGAGTATTTCTGATGCCAAGAGATAAAAGTAAGAGAAATACACTGGGACGGAAAAATCAATGAATCAAGAAATGGGATACGGTTTCATGACGGAATATGACTCAGGTATTGAAACAAGGAAATAATGTCATTGTCAGAGGTACAGATAAGTGTGGTGATAATCAGACTCAGTGAAGAAGAACAGATTAGAGCTATGTTAGAGGATTTACCTTTCAAATGGGACAGACAATATTGCTGGCAGAGCGTGCCCCAACTAACTGGAAATGAACAGCAAGTGCTGGGAACTCCCTGATGCTTAGCAAAGATGATTGGTGAGAGATAGTCTTATATTTGAAGGGCGAAATTCACGGATTCCCACAAATACCTGTCAAATACATAATCTACAGGGACCAACTTCGCAAGAGTAATGTGCTATACACTTATGGAGAGCAGGTCAGAGGAAATAACCACAGTTGAATACCTCTGTGAAAACTTGTAAGGGAGCAAGACTTGGTAGAGCTACAACAAAGGCAATTCTGTACATCAGCTTCATGAAACGAGAAATATGAACTACAGTAAAACCTGAAGGAATGAGACACAAGCATTTGGGGGCTTCCTGTAGTTCTTCCTACTCTCATTTCCAAGCAGAAATGGAACATACCTCTAAAGATGCAGTTACCATAGTAACAGGAGAAGAACTAGAAGAAGTGCTGCTACCTTGTGTTTGCTCTCGGGAACAGCAAACTTAAAACCTGGGATAATAGACACTGATCATTCACAAGGAGGCAAGGCTCTAAATGTTACCTACACTTACAAAATCTAAAAGGGTCGCACGACAAAAATCAAAAGAAAACAACTCGTACGATGAGGAAGGAAACTTCAACAGGTAAATACAATTCAATGCTTAAAAAGAAGCTTCTGGAAATGTGCCTCAGTTGCTTTCTTATCAGTGATATGAAAAGTTAAACTGCAGTGCAATATCACTACTCAGAAATTACAAAGGCCAGTATTTGAAACTATAAAGACAAGAAAGAGTAGAGCAATATTAGGAAAGGGGATCCTTATATGCCAGTGATGGGTGGTAAACCTTCGAAGCTGTGTGAGCACGACTCAAAGAGTCTCAGAATCACAAATTGAGACAGATGATGTCACGTGGTGGTTCCTCTCCTAGAGTATTTGAGAGGCCAACAGATTGTGGAAAACACGTAGCCACACCTTCACCCCCAAAGACATGTGCTGTAGCAGGATTCACAATGCCCAAGAGATGAAAGGAAAGAGAATAGTTGGGTGCACATGAAAAGAGAAAGAAATGAGACAGAGATACACAATGAACTATAACTCCGACATTATGAAAATGGAAAAAAAAAAAAAAAGCCGTTTTCAAGGATACAGAGAAATCTAGAGCGAATCACAGTATGTAAAAAAAGGGCAGGTTAAAGAGATATCACATCATATAACTTCCAGAGAGTATTTAAGAAAAATGTTGGTGGCGATGAATATCCAAACAAGAGTGAAATGGACTTATACTCCTGGTAACTAAATTATGGTTAACAAAGAGTATTGGTGGGTGAGAGGCCTAAAAGTGAAGGCTGCAACAAATTTATTCCCTCAAATACCTATGTAATTCATAATCCACATGGACCTCCAGTATCAAAAAATGTCCTCAACAGATTCTAAAAACTGCTGTGATGGCAACCACAGGTGAATACTTTCAGGTATTCGTGGATGGGAAGGAAAAATTAACTCACTGCAACAACTACAATGGTGCAAATAGTCTTATATGAGAAAGAAAAGTTTCACTTAAAGAAAAAACCTCAAAGGATAAAGAGACAGAAGCTTTTGGTGAATTTCTACACCCAGAAATGATGTCATTTTCATTATAGGGGACGCGAATGCAAAAGTACGAAGTCAAGAAACACCTGGAGAAACAGGCAAATTTGGCCTTGGAGCACGAAATGAAGCAGGGCAAAGGCTAATAGAGTTTTGCCAAGAGAATGCACTGGTCATAGCAAACACCCTCTTCCAACAACACAAGAGAAGACTCTACACATGGACATCACCAGATGGTCAATACCGAAATCAGATTGACTATATTCTTTTCAGCCAAAGATGGAAAAACTCTATACAGATAGCAAAAACAAGACCAAGTGCTGACTGTGGCTCAGATCATGAACTCCTTATTGCCAAATTCAGACTGAAATAGAAGAAAGTAGGGAAAACAACTAGACCATTCAGATATTACCTAAATCATATCCCTTATGATTATACAGTGGAAGTGAGAAATAGATTTAAAGGACTAGATCTGATAGATAGAGTGCCTGATGAACTCTGGACAGAGGTTCGTGACACTGTAAAGGAGACAGGGACCAAGATCATCCCCATGGAAAAGAAATGCAAAAAAGCAAAATGGCTCTCTGAGGAGACCTTACAAATAGCTGTGAAAAGAAGAGAAGCGAAAAGCAAAGGAGAAAAGCAAAGATATAAGGATCTGAATGCAGAGTTCCAAAGAATAGCAAGGAGAGATAAGAAAGCCTTCCTCAGTAATCAATGCAAAGAAATAGAGGAAAACAACAGAATAGGAAAGCAGGAGATCTCTTCAAGAAAATTAGAGATATCAAGGGAACATTTCATGCAAAGATGGGCTCGATAAAGGACAGAAATAGTATGGACCTAACAGAAGAAGAAGATATTAAGAAGAGGTGGCAAGAATACAGAGAAGAACTGTATAAAAGAGATCTTCACGATGAAGATAATCACGATGGCGTGATCACTCACCTGGAAACAGACATCTTGGAATGTGAAGTCAAGTAGGCCTTAGAGAGCATCACTACGAACAAAGCTAGTGGAGGTGATGGAATTCCAATTGAGCTATTACAAATCCTGAAAGATAATGCTGTGAAAGTGCTGCACTCAATATGCCAGCAAATTTGGAAAACTCAGCAGTGGTCACAGGACTGGAAAAAGTCAGTCTTCATTCCAATTCCAAAGAAAGGCAATGCCAAAGAATGCTCAAAATACTGCACAATTGCACTCATCTCACACGCTAGTAAAGTCATGCTCAAAATTCTCCAAGCCAGGCTTCAGCAATATGTGAACCGTGAACTCCCAGATGTTCAAGCAGGTTTTAGAAAAGGCAGAGGAACCAGAAATCAAATTGCCAACATCCACAGGATCATGGAGAAAGCAAGAGAGTTCCAGAAAAACATCTATTTTTGCTTCACTGACTATCCCAAAGCCTTTGACTATGTGGATCACAATATACTGTGGAAAATTCTGAAAGAGATGGGATTACCAGACCACCTGACCTGCCTCTTGAGAAACCTGTATGCAGGTCAGGAAGAAACAGTTAGAACTGGACATGGAACAACAGACTGGTTCCAAATAGGAAAAGGAGTACGTCAAGGTTGTATATTGTCACCCTGCTTATTTAACTTCTATGCAGAGTACATCATGAGGAACGCTGGGCTGGAAGAAGTACAAGCTGGAATCAAGATTTCTGGGAGAAATATCAATAACCTCAGATATTAGGATGACACTACCCTTATGGCAGAAAGTGAAGAGGAACTCAAAGGCCTGTTGATGAAAGTGAAAGAGGAGAGTGAAAATGTTGGCTTGAAGCTCAACATTCAGAAAACGAAGATCATGGCATCTGGTTCCATCACTTCATGGGAAATAGATGGGGATACAGTGGAAACGGTGTCAGTCTTTATTTTTTCGGGCTCCAAAATCACTGCGGATGCTGATTCCAGCCAGCAAAGTAAAAGACGCTTACTCCTTGGAAGGAAAGCTATGACCAACCTAGATAACATATTAAAAAGCAGAGACATTACTTTGCCAACCAAGGTCCATCTAGTCAAGGCTACGGTTTTTCCCGTGGTCATGTATGGATGTGAAAGTCGGACTGTGAAGAAAGCTGAGCACCGAAGAATTGATGCTTTTGAAGTGTGGTGCTGGAGAAGACTCTTGAGAGTCCCTTGGACTGCAAGGAGATCCAACCAGTCCATTCTAAAGGAGATCGACCCTGGGTGTTCATTGGAAGGACTGATGCTGAAGCTGAAACTGCACTACTTTGGCCACCTCATGCGACGAGTTGACTCACTGGAAAAGAGTCTGATTCTAGGAGGGATTGGGGATGGGAGGAGAAGGGGACGACAGAGAAGATGATGGCTTGATGGCATCACCGACTCGATGCACATGAGTTTGAGTGAACTCCGGGAGTTGGTGACGGACAGGGAGGCCTGGCGTGCTGTGATTCATGGGGTCGCAAAGAGTCGGACACGACTGAGAGGCTGAACTGACTGACTGACTGACTCTGTCTCTTTTACTCTCATTTACAATCAGGACTGGGATAGGCACAGAGGCTGCTGTTACCATAGCAACAAGAGGAGGGAAGGAAGAAATACTGATGGCTTGTGGACATTTTCCCTAACCACAACCTTAAAATGCTTGCTGATGGACATGTTATTTACAAGGGTTCTGAGCTCTAACCAATATCCACCCGTAACAAACTGCCAGCATTCAAATGGGGGAGAGGGGGGAAGTAAAGTAAACACAGAGGAAGCTAACAGGAAGAGAATACAAACAGGTAAACTCAATTATGTGTTTCTTTTGATAAAGCACAAGACAATTTGCACACGGGGTGAATTCTGAAAGATACAGACATCTAAGCTATAAGGACATGATCACCTCTGCCTGAGCACTGAAAAAGGCCACTGTCAAATTCTGGACATGGTATCAATGGTAGAGTAGAATTAGTTCAGTGGATGCTTTAGGATAATGGTGGGATGAACCTGATAAGAGTCACTGTGAGCATGACTAGAAAAGAGCACTCCCATGAGAGATAAAAGAGATGTAGAGACAGTATGATAAATCAGGTCCTCTCCTATAACATTTCAGAAATGAACAGATTTAAAACACCACACATCCCAAACCAGGTCCTGTGGCACAGAACATTAAGGTGATGAGAGTAAAGATTGCCTACATGTACAGAGGAAAAGATAAAGAAATGTGATATTGGTCTAGAGTGAATGTTGAATCAAGGATTGAAATGTGAAAGTAGGCCATCTTCAAAGATAGATATAAATCCAGAGATCAACACACTGAGTGAAGGAGGCTTGATTCAAAAATCATCATGGGATGTAATGAAGAGGTAGGATATGAATATCCACAGCAGTGAGCACCCACACAAATGTGACATGGATATCCAAACTGTCAAGAAATGTATGGGTAGCAGAGGACCCTGATGGATGGAAGGGATACATCTAGAACTTGACATTAATTTCCCCCACAAATACATATAAAATACGGAAACCACAAAAACCTACGTCAGCAAGAGTGGTAGATGAAACATGTTCTAATAATATATAGGTGAAAGCAAGCACACCTGAATATATGTAGTAATCTCAGTGTCACTGAACAGGAATCTATACATGTAAAACCAACTCACCCTTGTCTTCTACTTAAAAAGGTTAGGAACATTTACTTCAAAACTCCAAGAGTGAGGAGACACGAGGTTTGGTGGCATCGTTTGGCTCGTTCTACTCTAATGTGCCACCAGGCCTGACAAAAAGTCTCAGACTGCGGAGACCATCCTAAAAGAGGAGGGAATAATAAAACCTATCAGCATGGAGAGTTTTCTCTGTAACAACAACCTTAAAACCATCACTGATGGACGTCAGATATTCACAAGTCCAATGGACTCGATATGACACCTACCCTGGAACATGACAGGGGTCACTCATGCAAAGAAAAAGAGAAAAAGAAAATCTAGAATGCTCTTTGGAGAAGGCAATGGCAAGCCACTCCAGGACTCTTGCCTAAAAAATCCCATGGATGGAGGAGCCTGGTAGGCTGCAGTCCGTGGGGTCGCTAAGGGTCGGACACGACTGAGCGACTTCACTTTTCACTTTCACACATTGGAGAAGGAAATGGCAACCCACTCCAGTGTTCTTGCCTGGAGAATCCCAGGGACGGGGGAGCCTGGTGGGCTTCCGTCTATGGGGTCACACAGAGTCGGACATGACTGAAGTGACTTAGCAGCAGCAGCAGCAGAATGCTCTTAGGAAGAAAATATTAACAGTTCAATACAGTTCAAAGTGCTTTTAAAAATAGAAAAGAAAACAGAATCACTGAATATTCCCAAGGATGCTGGGCTTTAAAAGTTATCTATCTTTCAAAAATTGCTCATGGGATCCTGTGAATAAAAACTGTCCAGTAGCACATAGTATCTGGAAGAAAATATCAACAGTTAAATACAATTCTCAGTGTTTCTTTAAAAGCACATGAAATATAGTTTATTATGTGAATTACTGTGAAATTTTTTGGGTCCATCTCTTTGTGATCCAGGAGACCATAGTCCACCAGGTTCCTCTGTCCATGGAATTTTCCAGGTGAAAGTTATGGAGTTAGTTGCCATTTCCTCCTAAAGGGGATCTTCCCAAAGCACAACTCTTTTGGCTCCTGCCTATGCAGGAAGATTCTTTATGACTGTGCCACTTGGGAATACCAGTGTATCATTAGAGATACACAGATTATACTAATGAGGTATCACCTCTGAGTAGTGAAAAAAATGTTAAATATTGTACATGGAAGACATAGTGGAGTAATATTTTTAAAGTGAACTCTTTGTATGGAAATAAAATAAAACCTCGACTAGCCAAAGCAAACTTGAGGAAGAACAATGGAACTGGGGGAATTAACCTGCCAGACTTCAGGCTCTACTACAAAGCCACAGTCATAAAGACAGTATGGTACTGGCATAAAGACAGAAACATAGATCAATGGAACAAAATAGAAAGCCCAGAGATAAACCCACACACCTATGGACACCTTATCTTTGACAAAGGAGGCAAGAATATGAAATGGAGAAAAGACAGTCTCTTTAACATCTGGTGCTGGGAAAACTTGTCAGCCACTTGTAAACAAGAATGAAACTAGAACACTTCTTAACACCATACACAAAAATAAACTCAAATGGATTAGAGAACTAAATGTAAGACCAGAAACTTTAAAACTCCTAGAGGAGAACATAGGCAAAACACTCTCCGACATAAATCACAGCAGGATCCTCCAAGACCCACCTCTCAGAATATTGGAAATAAAAGCAAAAATAAACAAATGGGACCTAATTAAAATCAAAAGCTTCTGCACAGCAAAGGAAACTATAAGCAAGGTGAAAAGACAGCCTTCAGAATGAGAGAAAGTAATAGCAAATGAAGCAACTGACAAAGGATTAACCTCAAAAATATATAAGCAACTCCTGCAGCTCAATTCCAGAGAAATAAATGACCCAATCAAAAAATGGGCCAAAGAACTAGACAGACATTTCTCCAAAGAAGACCTACAGATGGCTAACAAACACATCAAAGGAAGCTCAACATCATTCATTATCAGAGAAATACAAATCAAAACCATAATGAGATATCATTTCACACCAGTCAGAAGGGCTGCTATCCAAACGTCTACATGCAATAAATGCTGAAGAGAGTGTGGAGAAAAGGGAATCCTCTTACACTGTTGGTAGGAATGCAAACTAGTAGAGCCATTATGGAGAACAGTGTGGAGATTCCTTTAAAAACTGGAAATAGAACTGCCATATGATCCAGCAATCGCACTCCTGGGCATGCACACCGAGGAAACCAGAATTGAAAAAGACACATGTACTCCAATGTTCATTGAAGCACTGTTTATAATAGCGAGGACATGGAAGCAACCTAGATGTCCATCTGCAGACGAATGGATAAGAAAGCTGTGGTACATATACACAATGGAGTATTACTCAGCCATTAGAAAGAATACATTTGAATCAGTTCTAATGAGGTGGAAGAACCTGCAGCCTATTATACAGAGTGAAGGAAGCAAGAAACGAATACACCAATACAGTATACTAATGTATATATATGGAATTTAGAAAGATGGTAACGATAACCCTGTATACGAGACAGCAAAAGAAACGCAGGTGTATAGATCAATCTTTGGGGCTCTGTGGGAGAGGGCGAGGGTGGCATGATTTAGGAGAATGTCATTGATATATGTATATTATCATTTGTGAAATGAATCACCAATCCAGGTTCGACGCATGATACAGGATACTGGGGGCTGGTGCATGGGGATGACCCAGAGGTTGGATAAGGGGAGAAGGGAGGTGGGAGGGGGGTTCAAGAAGGGCAACACATGTACACCCGGGGCGGATTCATGTCAATGTATGTCAAAACCAACCAATATAATATTGTAAATTAATTAGCCTCCAATGAAAAATAAATAAATAACCTATCTGGTATGGGGCACTTTCTTACGGTTACCCTAGCAAAACAATACACTTATTCAATTTCAAATGAGGCCTCTGTTTCTTGCCTAGGTTCTCAGGGAAATGAAACAGGTAAAGAACTCTTACACATAAACTAATAATCCTCACATATTCCTAATTCTCCCTAAGAGCTTTCACTCTATTTTAGAGACTGAACTGGTCTAGAACTTATTGCTGATTCATGGGCAGATTTGACCTAGGCAATATTAGAATGAGAATAATTTGCAAGAAGTTGTAGAATAAAATAAGCATATCTGGAAGGCATCCCAATCTGGTAAAAGCAAAAACTTCCTCTCCTTTTATCCTTACCATAGATCTCTTTTTAAAGCCCTAGTAGACAAAGGGTAGTTACCAAGACATTGCTGCCTATTTCTGTGGTAATATCACAAAGTTGTGATGTCATGGCAACCATGCCTCCCTCAACCTCCTGTAGCCAAGACACTAGGCTGCAATACCCATGGGACAGCCTGGAGGATCACACACCCTTCCAAACTATTGGAACCACCTGTGCTTTTCCCATGGAGAGTTTTCTAGGCATGTTGTGTCATCTTCTCCAAGACAGAATTTGTAGTCTATGACCACAACTCTTATCATCAGTCCTCTGGATTCCTGAGATCCCCAAGAGACCACCATTCCAGCTTGAAAACTACAAGTCTGAAAAAAAATAAAAACAATTAGGAATACAATCCAGTCCAAACTGAAGAGCTTCAACCCATAGAGATGTGCATGGTTCTCAACCCCACAAGGGCCCTGATTACCGGGAACCAGCGAGGGAAATCCTACCCTTGGCAAAGGTCAATTGGGGAAGAGGCCTGACGGGTAAAGGCTAATCAGGACTCGAGGAACCCCCTGGACTTACCCGAGAATCTACCCCAAAGAAAATCGGAGTCTGACTGCCTTACTATCTTACGTCTCTTACAAAGTCCTCTAATACTTACGGGGGCTTCCCCCCAACCACCTTTCCCTGAAAACATTAATTCAGAGCTGTAGTTAAAAAGTTCTCCTCAGCTTAATAGGAGTGTTCCAATCCAAGCCCCTCTAATAGCTTTCTAACTTGCCTGACAAGTTCGTGCGGGCTCTTACAACTATGAATGTGACTGTTTACAGCCTCCCAGCCATGCAAGGACAGAAAGCCTAATATTCTAAAATACAGTAATCTGTTGAAGAAGTTAAAATCATTAGAATAGTACTAAAAAAGATTTCATTGTTGAATCAATGCTTGCTGAAAAGTTTCCATATTTTCTAATGTATCCTTGGAAATATATTAATCACATATAGAGAAAATAAGTAGTATCCTTTGCTTTAACCACCTCAGATCTTAAGTTAATTAATTCCTTTCTTGTAGCTCACTACACCCTTGCCTTACAGGAATGTAACCTTGTCATGTGTCTTTGGAGAATAGTGCCTGACTTCAGGAAAATCACCTTGAAAGAATATAAGCCTTTTCCTAGCTAACTAACCTTTGTTAGGAGAGAGGGCCATAAACTGTTAGCAGGCCTCCTGGCCAGAAGATGATGTAAGCCACCTAAAACTTTTGTATATCATGAGACATACCAAAGTAAGCCCTGATCCTGATAAGGATCAAGATTGCTGACCCTGCGTGATTCTGGCGTGACTCTATTCCTCCCTTTCTCTATTTTTTATGTGCACAACTTAGGGTATAAAAGAAGCACTGGAAAATAAAGTTTTGGGCCTTTCTCACTGAAGCTTGGTCTCCCCATGTCGTTTTTTTCTCTTTTTCCATCCTTTTCTCTATTCTCTTTTTTCTGGTTGAGATCCTTGGATCGCTGTGCCCTCTGCGTTTACTTATCTGCCTGGGCTTCTAAGACCCACTCGAGGGGATGCCCTGGTAGAGTGCCTCCAGTGATTCGAGAGGGCGCCTGCGGTCTACGTAAACAGAGCAAACCCCATGCTGGGGTTTTATTGGTTTCCTGCATAAACCAAAGGATTATCAGCCTCTGTCTCTCTCTCTCTCTCTCTCTCTCTCTTGCTGACGCCAACACTGTTCATCCCGAGGATACCCTGGGTCCTTATCAAACAGGTTTCCGATGACTGATGAACAGCAAAACCACAGTTCCAGGCAAGCTCACAGTTAACACTTGCTGTCGTGCCAGGAACATATAACAAGTACAGATAGAATGCAGAATTTAAGTTTTCTACCAACTCGAGAGATTGTGCCAAAAAGACCCTTCAACCTTCCATTTTTGCCAAGTGTAAAGGATAGACTATACTGCAGCACATCAGGTGAAAATCACACTCAACTGAGAATATTTAGAGTTAACATTAACAGGCAAGAGGAGATGTGGGTCGGATGTTCACGCAACTTGAAGTAATATAAAAGTCTTTTGTGTCAGTTTCAGAGAGAAATTTTTCCACTGCCAGATGACCCAGGAGACAGGATTCAAATCACTAACAATCAAATCAGACACAATTCAGGGCCACATCCCTCTATGGAACTTAATCAAGAAGTTCCAGTGCAGGCCTGTCTGCAGCCTTTAATTGCCATTCCTCAAATGATTTCATTCAATCACCAGACAGTTCAAAATATGGACAATGGGCTAGTGGAAGATGTTGAAGACTATAAGAACAGGGACAGAGAATGGTACAGATTGGTGATAAGATGGAGGAAGATGGAGAGGAGAATGAAGGGAAGATTTCAGAGCTAGGATCTGGGTTTTTGAGGTAGTGGGAGCTGCTCCTGATCTGGTTACTGGCTTTGGGTACATATTTCAAATTTTAAAAACCAACGTTTTCTCTGGCCTAAGGAACTTTTGCAATATTTATGCCTCAAAATGCTAGACTAGACCAACAGTAGTCATACAGTTTATAAATTCAGGAGATATTATTTTGGGGAGGGGGAGTGACTTGTGGGAGACTTGCTGTATCAGACTTGTTTGAACACATAGCCTACTTAATCAAGCTGGAGTCAGGATTCAGCTATATATAGACAATTATCTTCTGCATATTTCAATTATGAGATCATATAACAGCATATCTGGGATTTCATTTTTTCTCTTTGAATATTTTTCTACTTGTACAACAGGAACATAGCACTATCTTGGAAATCATATTATTGTATTTGGACTTTTCTGTCACCTTTCCAACTGTTCCAATTGTGCTTAATGACTTCCAGTCACTAAATATGGCCCACTTTATACTAACTCATCCCAGAGGCTGTCAAGAATATGTAAAATGCAAATGTACAGACAAACTAACCTTCTGAGGAGTTTTTGAAATAAAGAAATACCATAGGAAAATAAACCATGAATTGGTTGATTGACATATTAGTGTCAGGAAAATCTGATGAAAATTCAGCAAACCTTGTAAATAGTTTATTTATAATTATCAATAAGTCCCTATTTCTCCTAGGTAGTTCTCATGAAGTCTCTCTCCTCCTTATATACACACTGCCTTCAGTTGATGATCCTGTTTGATCTCAAATGTAAACCACACTTTTCAACTTCTTCCTTAGACTTCAGACAGGAATACTGATGATCTCATTGGCCATCCTCTTTGTTTTACTGTAAAAATCAGAAGTCTAGCCCGTTTCTACCGACACCTTCAAATATATCCCTGTAGAGGCCATCCTTTCATGTTCCTAACATTCTCTCCTTTTTCCCCTGAGGATCCAGATAACTCATTCAATACTTGTGTGTTTCTCATAGAGTCCATTGTGACCACTCTCATGATCTCTTATCAATCCCACAAACTATGAAATAGGCAAATAGGTTAAGTGTTGGGGAAACTTCACTAATACCTGAGAACTTTTTCATAAAAAGGACATGCATCCTTGCTGAAACATTCTGGGGAACAGACTACTAGATTGGTGAGAATGAATACAAATGAGATTCATATCCTTACTGTGGAAAGTATTGTGGAATAAAGTGAAATCTATTAGCTCTTTCACTTGTGATTTAAAAATGCATGACAGCATGGCGTGGAAAAGACAGGAGGCAGAGCCATGTACCTTTGGGAGACAAGTTTGTGCTTCTCTGATTCTATGACAGACATGCTCAAGTCATAAACAAGACTGTACCTACTTTATGGTAGGAAGTAGATAGGAAGTCGGTAGGAAGTATTTGGGCCTCAATGCTAAAATTTACTCACTTCAGAGCAAGCCATTTTACTCTTTCCTTCTCTGCTGCTGCTGCTGCTAAATTGCTTCAGTGGTGTCCGACTCTGTGCGACCCCACCAGGCTCCTCTGTCCCCGGGATTCTCCAGGCAAGAATACTGGAGTGGGTTGCCATTTCCTTCTCCAATGCTTGCAAGCATGCTAAATTTCTTCAGTCATGTCTGACTCTGTGCAACCCTATGGACAGCAGCCCACTAGGCTCCTCGGTACAAAGGATTCTCTAGGCAAGAATACTGGAGTGGGCTGCCAATTCCTTCTCCACTTTCCTTCTCTAGACAAGGGAAAAGTTAAGTTAGAGCTTATTATTCACAAATAGAGAGAGAAATATTCCGATGGATCAGGCTTCTTAAGCCAAGACAAGGCTTATTTCAGATGACAGGAAACAAGTTCCAAAATGTGAATGGAGGAAAGAAAGCACAACACTCACCTCATAGGAAAACAATTTTTACATTTTGTAAAGAAAAGAAACATCCAATAGTCTGTATAAAAAAAAAAAAAAAAAGCACAAAAAAATTAGATAAAGGCCTAACCCTTCGGTATGAACCAGATGAAGTCCTACCAGAAAAGAAAGAGCATTTTTGTATCTGACATTAAGTTCGATGCCTGCTCAGTTGTGTCTGATTTTTTGTAACACCACGGGGTGTAGTTGACCAGGCTCCTCTCTCCTTGGGATTTTCCATGCAGGAAAACATGTGCAGCTTTTCATTTCTAACTATATTTTACTAAGTTAGATTTGTAAAGCTGAATGAAAATATTATGTGTGTATTTTTTTGCATCTTTTTCAAGACAAAGCAAACCATATAAGCTCTTTGCTCCAGAGAGTCTTTATGAAATTAAAAATTTGTACTTGTGAATGAGTCACATTGATAATATTATGGACTGAGATGAGTCAAGGCAAATAAGTGACAAATTAAATTGAAATATCAACTTCTAGAAATCTGGCCTACCTTACATTCAGTGAGAGCAATTGTGTTTCTAAACCATATAACAACAGAAGAGCCATTCTTTTTTTTTTTTTTTCATCATTCAATACCTAGGGCAGGAGAAATAGGTAGATAGATGGAGTAGAGTACACAGAAGAGGAGCATAAATCTCTGTGTCAGACACAGTCAATTTTCTATATTTTCACTTTCTTTCCTTCTAGACATCATCTTCTCAGTTCAGTTCAGTTCAGTCGCTCAGTCACGTCCTACTCTTTGTGACCCCATATCTTCCTAATAAGTGTAATGATGCTGCAGATCTTGTGATGTCTTGGTGTTGGCAGTAAAACAGGTCCATGGCCTGGGGCAGTGATTTTCCCTCAGGGACCCAGGAATAAGTCAATAGGTCCTGTGTTTATGTTCTCTGTAAGAGGATCTAGGGATCAGGTTTTGGCAACACCCAAATAGACATAGAACACATAGGCATGCACTACCAGTTGCAGATTAGGTATTTGTTACCATTTGTGCCTCCTGGACATGGTTTGCAACAAACTCAATAACTACCACACATAGTTGTAGGCTTTATACATACAATTAAAATACAAAGTACAGGTGATGCTGGGTTGAAGAAAGGCTGGAAATGTATCTAGAAGTATCAGCACCAATGAGGAAATCATGCAGGGGCTGATTGTTGTTAATGACAGCTTACTACATCTGATGTAAATAAACATATTTTATAGCATGCTACAACTATGTAGAACAGTGGCTGCTTATGCTGTATTTCAAGGATGGCTGTAACATATTCCCTATTAGATCCTACTATCTATTCCTGCCATCCTATCCCTATTAGAAATATTCACAGAAAAGGAAATACCACTAATTTTGCATCCTGACACTAGAACTACTGTATGTCTTAGAGTAGGGAAGGGGCTTAGAATCAATCTCTTCTACTCATACTAATTCCAGGCAAGAAGAAAATACAGCATTCCAAGACTGTAAATCAGATAGGGTCCTCAAAACTCTGTTTATTCACATTTTTACTCCACAGAATAGACATGAGAAACTTTCTCTCCTCCACTAAAACTTTCTGATGAGTTTCACTGTTGTAGAAACCATAGTGGCTAAGAGTCAAGTGGCATTCAGACATGCAAAACAAGAGCGTTTATTCAGCAATGGTGTAGGGTCAGCAGAGGTGCCTCCAGAAGTATGTGCCTGGACTTTGTTTTGGGTATCTTTTATACAGCAGAGACTTCCAGGTCTTCAGGTCTTACCTGTTCAAGCAGCTCAGATCCCTCCTCCCCAGGCAGCTTAGTTTCCCAGTGATGAACTGAGCAAGCAAGGTGACATAAGTGGAGGTGTTGAGTGGCGAGCAAAATGTATTTTAGTAAGATACCAGAGGCAGAAGTCATAAAGTTATTATTCTAGAAGAGGTTGCTCTTCTAGTTGGGGGTTTACACCTCATTCCCCCTGCTAATGCTCAGATTGTATCAGCAGCCATCAGAGAACATAACCCATTAACTGCTGACATCCTTTAAAAAATAGCATTTGGATAGCCATTTTCTGTTCAACAACTGCCTCTATGAACCCCGTTACAATCCTTAATAAAGGGGTGTGATGCAGGGAATAAGTAGGTACATACCAAGTAAGACTGCCAATCACTCTCTTAAACCCTCCTAGCCAGGAGAAGCATCCTCCAAAGTGGACCTCCATATCCCATCCCTTCCGAATGAACTGAAACATGGGTAATCTTCCTGGTATTTTTAGCTCCGTCTGTCACAGACTTTCCATTGTCATCTATTTGGAGTCACCAGCCAGTTTGGTTGAATTTCCCAGAATCTTCTCCTTCCTCCACTAGATGAATATGAGTGATGGCAAGACTCATCCTATCCCAAGCATAACCTATTCCCTTTCAGTTTAACCATTTCTCACCTATTGTAATTGTGCACAGAGTGCAACTCCAGATAGCACCCTACCACCACCCACCTCTTGATGATTGAATCCACTGAAATATCTGGAGGGCATCTAATCCCATACCCCTCCATGGCCACACCTAGTTCATCCAGGGTCCTCCACAGACTTAGCAATTAGTGATACCCAGTTCTCAGGCTACCTCCCCAGCTAGATGAACAAAAAGACTATTTTCCACATCATGCATTTCTAGAATGTTTTATATGGAAGTTTGGAGCTGGTCATGTAGTCCCTTATTGCCTGGATTGGGGTACATCCCCTTGGATCTAGTTGTAGTGGCTCAAGGATGAGGTATTTTCACCAAGGGAGTTAAATAGGTGTAGGACTCTTTAGGCCAGACTCAAAGATTTGTTGAGCCACAGTCATAGCATACTACTTCTCCAGGGGTTTCAGAACACCACCCATCATCTACCCATTGTAATCTGACCTTATGATGATACTTTCAATAAAGTTTCCATCCCACCACAAGGAACATTTAGAAACAGAGTTATAGCATGCAGGTGTCTGGTGTATATAGTAGGTGAAAGAGGGACATGCCTTTCCTATAAGATAAAAAGTTGTATAGTCAGAACAGTCAACCTGGTTTCTAGATGGAGCAGAGATCTTACAACTTAACAGAGATGCAAGGGGAAAAAAATAAGTTGATTTCATAGATAAGTTGTTAACAGTAAGAGAAACCCCCCCCCCCCAAATAAAGAGTATGAGGGAATAGGTGAAGTAGAGAGATAGTACACTGCAGGGGAGACATAGTAGAATCCTATTTCAAATAGGATAAATAGAGGATGTTCCAGTTCAATTAATAGCCAATACATCTGTTGTTCACTGGTCCTGACGGTTCCTCAATTTTCTGTTGTGTGTTGCCTAACCAGCTTCTGGTGTGCCCAGAACAAGGCTTGGAATTCTTGTTTCCATCTTCCCTAGGTCAGGTGCATGGGTTCCCATGGATTGAATTTTGCTTCCCACTTCTCTTCGCTATCAGTTGGGCCTGTGGGTTTGACTCTGGAGTGATTGATCCAAGCATATATACCTGTCATATTGAAAGCACTGGGGGTGGTTAAGGGTACAGAATGTGGCCCTCTCCACATTGGATTCTAGGGCTCTTCCAGTCTTTTACCCATATTTGGTTCCCGGGTAATTGGGGCTGTACTCTTATGCCTAAGGATATGGGTATCCTACCCATGACCCATTTGTGTATTTGGGAAATGGTGTGTCCTAATCCTTGCAGCTGTTTACGTAAGTTCAAGACTCACGGATCTCTGGTTTCCCCTCTTAAGCTGATCAGAGGGGTCAGCCATCTGTACAGAATTTCAAATGGGGAGAACCCCATCCCTGCCCAAGGTGAACATATCACGTCAAGAGGGCCATGAGTAATATGACTAACCATGGCAAACTGGTCTCCTAACAGTCTGGCTGGTTTGTTTGAGCATTCAATTCATACATTCTACTTTCCCTGCGCTCTGAGGGGAGTAAAGCAGTATGCAGTTTCCATCAGACCTTCAAATCCCTTGTCACTTGTTCTACTTTCTCAGCTACAAATGCTGGTTCATTGTCTGACCCTATGGTGAAAGACATCCCATATCTGGGGACAATAATTCTGAGGAGTGCATTAGTCATGTTCTCGCTTTTTTGGCTCAGGTTGAAAAGTCTACAACCACCCCATAAAGGTGCAGATGATAACTAAAATGTATCTGAGTCCTTGGTTTAGAGAGACTTTAGTGAAGTCCATTTCCATATCATCAAATGGGGTTAGTCCACAGTACTTTGTCCTTGCCAGCCTAAAAGATCCCTGGCAAGCATTATTTTATAAACAGGCTATATACTGCTTGGGACAGAAAAGTTGAGTTGGGGGAAGGTGAGTGATGAGATAATATCTGCCTACCAAGGTCTCTACAGTGGTTTATATCTTTCCAGCTGGTTTCCCCTTCTCTCATTGTTGGGGTCCCATTAGGGCTCATCTTCCAGGAAGGTTTCCCATGCCCAGTTCTCCACGTCTAATTGACCCCCTGGGGCATAGGCCTAAAGCTATTTCTAAGCCTATGTCATGATTCATTGGGACTCCTGGGTGATGATCATGGTGAGAAGATGCCTACATTTCACCCAAGTGGGTGAGTGAGTCAGGATAATGAAATCTAGGAGACTGATGAGGACCTGAGTTTGTTTTCCAGATTTTGAAAGGGGGATGATGCTTCTAGTTTAGAATATCTATGGTGTAAAATGATTTGTAGGAGAAGATAGTTTCACTCTCTTGTAGAGTCCCATCAGAGGCAATATGCTGTTGTCCCTGGGTCTCCCTTAGACGCATTTGAAGTGCTGAGACAGCTGACAATTGCGCTGACCAGGCATACCTGCCCATTGACGGTGGGGTAGCTGGCCTTGGGAGCATGATAGCTTCAGAATCATCAGGAGAAGGTGAAATGGAAGGCAGTGGACTGTCTGGTAAATGTGGATCTGCTGCTCGCAACAGGAGATCCGTGGTGACATAAAGGGCATTTGAGGCACATCTTCAGCCTAACCTTAGAGGAAAGGTGGTTCCTTTTTCTGGAATGAAGCCTTTTCTCTGATTGAGTCACAAGAAACTTACATTGCCCCTGACCTGTCATGCAGAACTGAACCAAGAGAGGCTTTAACTTGGTGATTTCTAACCACTGCTCAATAAATGGAAATTAGCCTGGGTGACCAGTGTCCCTGGTCACAATTCTAAATACTGATCAGACAATAGGCACATCTAAGGTCCCATTTAAGGATCATCTGACCCCCAAAGAGAGTCACTCTAGGAGGCAAAGAGTGCACAATTTTTCAGGACTCAATTTTACATGGGCTGGTCACTTGGGGCTCCTGACCTTGCATGTTTCTGGCTCTACTCCTCTGGTTTATCCCGCTACTCCTGAAAGGACACCTGCTCCTGCTCCTCAACCACCACAACTTCCACCTTTTCCATAATATCTTGCAACTGGAACTCCTACTGGATTCTCGACATCTCACCCTCCTCCAGGGCCCTTTCCTCCATGGCCTCCGCTCTGAAAAGGGCAGCTTCCTCACGTGGGGAGCCACCTGGTTCCTGCATCCTCCCTGCCACCTCCACAGACCCTGCCACAGTGCCTGCACCCTGAAGACCTGGTCTCACAACTGAAAAGATAAAGGGCCCCAGGTGTTCCCAGCTTCCTCTGTGAGTGACTCACTCTCCACTTGGCCCTCTCAATGATAATGACCTGGGTCAGCTGCAAAGGACCTGGACTTGACAGCAGTGCTGGTGGTCTGTACAGCCTGTCCACAGGTTGCCATCATCCTCTGGTGAGATCTAGCTCTTTCTAAAGTTGCCCTCAGATTGAAGAAAGTAGTGGAGGATGGCATGGGGCAAGGGACGCATGCTGGGCCCTATTGCCCAGGCCAAGCATTCCCCATAGTCTGCTAGAGCTGTGAGTCATGCCCAGGTTGCTGGGAAAAAATCTCCACAGATCAAGGGGAAGGTAATGGGTGGCACCCTCCAAGGACACTTCCCTAGTCAAGGGGGAATCACCCTAGGTCTCCAGTACTCCAGCACTCCAAAGTGGCTGCCTCTTCTCTGCTGAGTGTGGGCATCTAGACACTTTGCATCTTCTTCATCTGGCCCCACCCAGGCGCCTGCTGTCATTGACTAGGCCTCTGGAAATTTGAAACACTGGTTTCCGCTCCCACATTCAAAAAGTCCACTCCTAATTTGTGTAGGATCTTAACCACTTCCCTGGTGGCTCAGAGGTTAAAGCGTCTGCCTCCAATGCGGGAGACCCGGGTTCGATCCCTGGGTCGGGAAGATCCCCTGGAGAAGGAAACGGTCACCCACTGCAGTATTCTTGCCTGGAGAATCCCGTGGACGGAGAAGCCTGGTAGGCTACAGTCCACGGGTTCGCATAGAGTCGGACACGACTGAGCGACGGAATGGTAACGGAACGGTAAGTTGTGCAGGATCTTAACCACTACGTGCTCTCACAATGTGTCCAGTGAAAGGCATGGGTGCAATGTGGCTGGGGATTTTCCTCCACTGGGCAGAGAATTGAAAGCTGTCTGGATGATACAGGAGTGTGCACAAAAACATCTTTTTGCTACAGTTGAGTTCCTTTGCTCAGGGGAATCAGAGCCATAGGGTACAGAGCTTTCTCTGTGTCTCTCTGTCTCACTTGCTGGTATGCACTGCTTCCCTGCCCATATTTCTGTGTGTGTATTAGGGGCTTGGTGTCTATATGTCTCTCTCTCCAACTGGTATTGTTGCCCTCTACCACTCTCTAGACAGCAGAGCTCAGAAAAGACACTTCAGTTCAGTCGCTCAGTCATGTCCGACTCTCCGCGACCCCATGAATCACAGCACGCCAGGCCTCCCTGTCCATTACCAACTCCCAGAGTTCACTCAAACTCATGTGCACAGAGTCGGTGATGCCATCCAGCCATCTCATTCTTTGTCGTCCCCTTCTCCTTCTGCCCCCAATCTCTCCCAACATCAGTCTTTTCCAGTGAGTCAACTCGTCGCATGAGGTGGCCAAAGTATTGGAGTTTCAGCTTTAGCATCAGTCCTTCCAAGGAACACCCAGGATCGATCTCCCTTAGAATGGACTGGTTGGATCTCCTTGCAGTACAAGGGACTCTCAAGACTCTTCTCCAACACCACAGTTCAAAAGCATCAATTCTTCGGCCATCAGCTTTCTTCACAGTCCGACTTTCACATCCATACATGACCACGGGAAAAACCATAGCCTTGACTAGACAGACCTTTGTTTGCAAAGTAATGTCTCTGCTTTTTAATATATTATCAAGGTTGGTCATAAGTTTCCTTCCAAGAAGTAAGTGTCTTTTAATTTCATGGCTGCAATCAGCATCTGCAGTGATTTTGGAGCCCCCAAAAATAAAGTCTGACACTGTTTCCACTGTTTTTCCATCTATTTCCCATGAAGTGATGGGACCAGATGCTATGATCTTCGTTTTCTGAATGTTGAGCTTCAAGCCAACCTTTTCACTCTCCTCTTTCACTTTCATCAAGTGGCTTTTGCCCGGTGGCACAGATGCGAGAGACACTGGCCCCGGCGCAAATGAACATGCAAAGAGGAGTGACCGAGAGGAGCTACCCCATGCCTGAGGCCAGGGCCAGCGGCCGAGAGGAGCTGCCCCACGTCCAACAGGAAGGTGGCTGCGCAGGCACACGAGGGTCGAGAGGAGCAATTCCACGTTCAGGGTCAGAAGGGGGGACCTTGAGGAGATACCTCTCGTCCAAGATAAGGTACAGCGGCTGCACTTTGCTGGAGCGGCTGTGAAGAGATTTTCCACGACCAAGGTAAGAGAAACCCAAATAAGACGGTAGGTATTGCGAGGGGGCATCAGAGGGCAGACACACTGAAGTCATAATCACAGGAAACTAGTTGAGCTGATCACATGGACCACAGCCGAATGTGGTCCACTGGAGAAGGGAATAGCAAACCACTTCAGTATACTTCCCTTGAGAACCCCATGAACAGTATCAAAGGGCAAAATGATAGGATACTGAATGAGGAATTCCCCAGGTCGGTAGGTGCCCAGTATGCTACTGGAGATCAGCGGAGAAGTAACTCTAGAAGGAATAAAGGGATGGAAAGAAATTCTTCAGTACCATTTTTCTAGATTCTGTATATATGTGTTAGAAGATGATATTTATCTTTCTCTTTCTGACTCACTTCACTCTGTGTAATAGGTTGTAGCATCATTAACATAATTCAAACTGACTCAAATGCGTTCATTTTTATGTCTGAGTAATATTCTATTTTGTATATATACCACCACTTCTCTATTCATTCATCTGTCAATGGACATCTAGATTGTGACCATGTTCTAGCTACAGTAAATAGTGACGCAATGAACAATGGGATATATGGGTCTCTTTCAATTTTGTTTTCCTCAGGGTATATGCCTAGGAGTGGAATTGCTGGGACATATGGTGGATTTTTCCCTAGTTTCTTAAGGATTCTCCATACTTTTTTCAATAGTGGCTGTATCAATTTGCAGTCCCATCAATAGTGCAAGAGTATTCCCTTTTCTCCACACCCTTTCCAGCTTTTACTGTTTTTAGAATTTTTTTCTTTTTTTAAATTTATTTGTTTTAATTGGAGGCTAATTCCTTTAAATATTGTATTGATTTTGCCATACATCGACATGAATCTACCCCGGGTGTACACGTGTTCCCCATCTTGAACCACCCTTCCACCTCTCTCCCCATCCCATCCCTCTGGTTCATCCCAGTGTAACAGCCCTGAGCATCCTGTATCATGCATCGAACCTGGATTGGCGATTCGTTTCACATATGTTAATATGCATGTTTCAATGCCATAATCTCAAATCATCCCACCCTTACCCTCTCCCACAGAATCCAAAAGACTGTTCTATACATCTGTTTCTCTTTTGCTGTCTCGTATACAGGGTTATCGTTATCATCTTTCTAAATTCCATATATATGCATTAGTATACTGTATACTGTATTACAGTATTAGTATACTGTATTACAGAGAAGGCAATGGCAAGCCACTCCAGTACGCTTGCCTAGAAAATCCCATGGATGGAGGAGCCTGGTAGGCTGCAGTCCGTGGGGTCGCTAAGGGTCAGACACGACTGAGCGACTTAACTTGCACTTTTCACTTTCACACATTGGAGAAGGAAATGGCAACCCACTCCAGTGTTCTTGCCTGGAGAATCCCAGGGACGGGGGAGCCTGGTGGGCTTCCGTCTATGGGGTCACACAGAGTCGGACACGACTGAAGTGACTTAGCAGCAGCAGTAGCAGCAGTATACTGTATTGGCATTTTCTTTCTGACTTACTTCACTCTGTATAATAGGCTCCAGTTTCATCCACCTCATTAGAACTGATTCAACTGTATTCTTTTCAATTGCTGAGTAATACTCCATTGTGTGTATGTACCACAGCTTTCTTATCCATTCGTCTGCAGATGGACATCTAGGTTGCTTCCATGTCCTGGCTATTATAAACAGTGCTGCGATGAACATTGGAGTATATGTGTCTCTTTCAATTCTGGTTTCCCCGGTGGGTATGCCCAGGAGTGCGATTGCTGGGTCCTACGACAGTTCTGTTTCCAGTTTTTTAAGGAATCTCCACGCTGTTCTCCACAGTGGTTGTACTAGTTTGAATTCCCACCAACAGTGTAAGAGGGTTCCCTTTTCTCCACACCCTCTCCAACATTTATTGCTTGGAAACATTTGGATAGCAGCCATTCTGAATGGTGTGAAATGGTATCTCATTGTGGTTTTGATTTACATTTCTCTGATTATGAATGATGTTGATCATCTTTTCATGTGTTTGTTAGCCATCTGTATGTCTTCTTTGGAGAAATGTCTGTTTAGTTCTTTGGCCTATTTTTTTATTGGGTAGTTTATTTTTCTAGAATTGAGCTGCAGGAGCTTCTTGTATATTTTGGAGATTAATTCTTTGTAAGTTCTTCATTTGCTATTATTTTCTCCCATTCTGAAGGCTGTCTTTTCACCTTGCTTATAGTTTCCTTTGCTGTGCAGAAGCTTTTAATTTCAATTAGGTCCCATTTATTTATTTTTGCTTTTATTTCCAATATTCTGGGAGGTGGGTCATGGAGGATTTATGTCGACAGTGGTTTGCCAATGTTCTCCTCTAGGAGTTTTATAATTGCTGGTCTTACACTTAGATCTTTAATCCATTTGAGTTTATTTTTGGTGTTAGGGAGTGTCCTAGTTTCATTCTTTTACAAAATGGCTGACCAGTTTTCCCAGCACCACTTGTTAAGGAGATGGTTTTTTCTTCATTGAATACTCTTGCCTCCCTTGTCAAAGATAAGGTGTCCATAGGTTCGTGGATTTATCTCTGGGTTTTCTATTTTGTTCCTTTGATCTATATTTCTGTCTTTATGCCAGTACCATGCTGTATTTATAGATAACTGTGGCTTTGTAGTAAAGCCTGAAGTCTGGAAGGTGGATTCCCCCAGTTCCATTCTGCTTACTCAATATTGCTTTGGCTATTCGAGGTTTTTTGTATTTCCATACACATTGTGAAATTATTTGTCCTAGCTATGTGAAAAACATCGTCAGTAGCTTGATAGGGATTGCATTGAACTTATAAATTACTTTGGGTAATATATTCATTTACACAATATTTATTCTTCCAATCCATGAACACGGTATATTTCTCCATCTATTAGTGTCCTCTCTGATTTCTTTCATCAGTGTTTTACAGTTTTCTATATATAGGTCTTTTGTTTCTTAGATCGATATACTGCTAAGTATTTTATTCTTTGTGCTGCAATTGTAAATGAAATTGTTTCCTTAATTTCCCTTTCTATTTTCTCATTAAATTATGTAGAAATGCAAGGGATTTCTGTGTACTGATTTTATATCCTGCAACTTAACCACATTCGTTGATTAGCTCTAGTAATTTTCTGGTAGAGTCTTTAGGGTTTTCTGGTAGAGGATCATGTCATCTGCAAACAGTGAGAGTTTTACTTCATCTTTTCCAATTTGGATTCCTCTTATGTATTTTTCTGTTCTGATTGTTGTGGCTAAAACTTCCAAAACTATGTTGAATAGTAGTGGTGAAAGTGGCACCTTTGTCTTCTTCCTGACTTTAGGGGTAACGCTTTCAATTTTTCACCACTGAGGATAATGTTTGCTGTGGGTTTGTCATATATAACTTTTATTATGTGGAAGAATATTCCTTCTATTCCCACCTTCTGGAGGGCTTTGATCATAAATGGAGGTTGAATTTTGTCAAAGGCTTTTTCTGCATCTATTAAGATAATAGTATGGTTTTAATTTTTCATTTTGTTAATGTGGTGTACTACATTGATTGATTTGAGTATATTGAAGACTCCTTGCACCCCTGGGTTAAAACCCACTTTGTCATGATGTATGATCTTTTTAATGTGTTGTTGATTCTGATTGCTAGAATTTGGTTAAGGATTTTTGCATCTATGCTCATCAGTGATATTGGCCTGTAGTTTTCTTTTATTGTGGCATTTTTGTCAGGTTTTGGTATTATGGTGACTCTGGCCTCATAGAATGAGTTTAAACATTTACCTTCCTCTGCAAATTTGTGGAGGAGTTTGAGTAGGATAGGTATTAGCTCGTCTCTGAAGTTTTGGTAGAATTCAGCTGTGAAGCCGTTTGGACCTGGGCTTTTGTTTTCTGGAAGAACTCCGATTACAGTTTCAATTTCCGGGCTTATGATGGATCTGTTCAGATTTTCTATTTCTTCCTGGTTCAGTTCGGAAAGTTGTACTTTTTTAAGAATTTGTCCATTTCTTCCAAGTTGTCCATATATTGGCGTACAATTGCTAATAGTAGACTCTTATGATCCTTTGTATTTCTGTTTTGTCTGCTGTGATCTCTCCCTTTTCATTCCTAATTTTATTGATTTGGTTTTTCTCCCTTTGTTTCTTTATGAGTCTGACTAGTGGTTTGTCAATTTCATTTACCCTCTCAAAGAACGAGCTTTTGGCTTTGTTGTCTTTGCTATGATCTCTTTTGTTTCTTTTGCGTTTATTTCTGCCCTAATTTTTAAGATTTCTTTCCTTCTACCAACACTGGGGTTCTTCATTTCTTCCTTCTCTAGCTGCTTTAGATATAGAGTTAGTCATTTAGTTGACCTTTTTCTTGTTTCTTGAGGTATGCCTGTATTGCTGTGAACCTTCCCCTTAGCACAGCTTTAACAGTGTTTCAGAGGTTTTCAGTAGTTGTGTTTTCATTTTCATTCATTTCTATGCATATTTTCATTTTTTCTTATTTTTTTCTATGATTTATTGGTTATTCAGCAGCGTGTTTTTCAGCCTCCATATGTTGGAATTTTTAACAATTTTCCTCCTTTAATTGAGATCTACTCTGTGGTCAGAAAAGATGCTTGGAGTGATTTCAATTTTTTTGAATTTACCAAGGCTAGATTTACGGCCCAGGATGTGATCAATCCTGGAGAAGGTTCCATATGCGCTTTTCAGTTCAGTTCAGTTCAGTCACTCAGTCGTGTCCGACTCTCCGCGACCCCATAAATCACAGCACGCCAGGCCTCCCTGTCTATCACCAACTCCCGGAGTTCACTCACACTCATCTCCACAGAGTCGATGATGCCATCCAGCCATCTCATTCTCTGTCGTCCCCTTCTCCTCCCGCCCCCAACCTTTCCCAGCATCAGAGTCTTTTCCAGTGAGTCAACTCGTCGCATGAGGTGGCAAAGTATTGCAGTTTCTGCTTTAGCATCAGTCCTTCCAAGGAACACCCAGGATCTTTCTCCCTTATAATGGCCTGGTTGGATCTCCTTGTGGTACAAGGGACTCTCAAGAGTCTTCCCCAACACCACAGTTCAAAAGCATCAATTCTTTGTCAATCAGCTTTCTTCACAGCCCAACTCTCACACGCATACGTGACCACGGGTAAAACAATAGCCTTGACTAGACAGACCTTTGTTGGCAAAGTAATGTCTCTGCTTTTTAATATATTATCAAGGTTGGTCATAACTTTCTTTCAATGGAGCAAGCGTCTTTTAATTTCATGGCTGCAATCAGCATCTGCAGTGATTTTGCAGCCCCCAAAAATAAAGTCTGACACTGTTTCTACTGTTTTTCCATCTATTTCCCATGAAGTGATGGGACCAGATGCCATGTTCTTTGTTTTCTGAATGTTGAGCTTCAAGCCAACATTTTCACTCTCCTATTTCACTTTCATCAAGAGGCTTTTGAGTTCCTCTTCACTTTCTGCCATAAGGATAGTGTCATCTGCATATCTGAGCTTTTTGATAATTCTCCCAGCAGTCTTGATTCCAGCTTGTGCTTCTTCCAGCTCAGCGTTTCTCATGATGTACTCTGCATAGAAGTTAAATAAGCAAGGTGATAATATACAGCCTTGACGCACTCCTTTTCCTATTTGGAACCAGTCTGTTGTTCCATGTACAACTCTGACTGTTGCTTCCTGACCTGCATACAGGTTTCTCAAGAGACAGGTCAAGTGGTCTGGTATTCCCATCTCTTTCAGAATTTACCAGACTTTATAGTGATCCATACAGTCAAAGGCTTTGGCATAGTCAATGAAGCAGAAATAGATGTTTTACTGAAACTCTCTTGCTTTCTCCATGATCCAGCAGATGTTGGCAATTTGATCTCTGGTGACTCTGCCTTTTCTAAAACCTGCTTGAACATTCACGGTTCACATATTGCTGAAGCCTGGCTTGGAGAATTTTGAGCTTGACTTTACTAGCGTGTGAGATGAGTGCAATTGTGCGGTAGTTTGAGCATTCTTTTGCATTCCCTTTCTTTGGGACTGGAATGAAGACTGACCATTTCCAGTCCTGTGGCCACTGCTGAGTTTTCCAAATTTGCTGGAATATTGAGTGCAGCACTTTCTCAGCATCATCTTTCAAGACTTGAAATAGCTCAACTGGATTTCCATCACCACCACTAGCTTTGTTCGTAGTGATGCTTTCTAAGGCCCACTTAACTTCACATTCCAAGATGTCTGGCTCTAGGTCAGTGATCACGTTATCGTGACTATCTTGGTCGTGAAGATCTTTTTTGTACAGTTCTTCTGTGTATCCTTGCCATCTCTTCTTAACAGCTTCTGCTTCTATTAGGTCCACACAATTTCTCTCCTTTATCGAGCCCATCTTTGCATGAAATGTTCCCCTGGAATCTCTAATTTTCTTGAAGAGATCTCTTGTTTTTCCTTTTCTGTTGTTTTCCTCTATTTCTTTGCATTGATCACTGAGGAAGTCTTTCTTATCTCTCCTTGCTACTCTTTGGAACTCTGCATTCTGATGCTTATATCTTTGCTTTTCTCCTTTGCTTTTCGCTTCTCTTCTTTTCACAGCTATTTGTAAGGCCTCCTCAGACAGCCATTTTTCTTTCTTGCATTTCTTTTCCGTTGGGATGGTCTTGGTCCCTGTCTCCTTTACAATGTCACGAACCTCCGTCCAAAGTGTATGCACTTTATAGCAAGGTTAAATTCATTGTTTGGGGGTGAAATCTCCTATAGATATCAATTAAGTCTAACTGTTCTATTGTATAATTTAACATCTGTGTTTCCTTGTTAATTTTCTGTTCAGTTGATCTGTCCATAGGTGTGAGTGGGTAATAAGTCTCCCACTATTATTGTGTTCTTGTTTATTTCCCCTTTCACACTTGTTAGCATTTGTGTTAGTTTGCGATCCTTCTATGTTGGGTGCATATATATTTATCATTGTTATATCTTCTTCTTGGATTGATCCTTTGATCTTTATGTAGTGTCCTACTTTGTCTCTTTTCACAGCCTTTGTCTTAAAGTCTATTTTATCTGATATGAGTAGTGCTACTCCTGCTTTGTTTTGGTCTCTATTTGCGTGGAATATCTTTTTCCAGCCCTTCACTCTCAGTCTGTATGTGACCCTCATTTTGAGGTGGGTCTCTTGTAGACAACATATATGGGGGTCTATATTTATATCCATTCAGCCAATCTTTGTCTTTTGGTTGGGGCATTCAACCCATTTACATTTAACCTAATTATTGATAAGTATGATCCCTTTGCCATTTACTTTACTGCTTTATACACTCATTCTTAATTTCCTGTGTAGAGAAGCTCCTTTAGTATTTGCTGGAGAGCTGGTTTGGTAATGCTGAATTCTCTCAGCTTTTGCTTGTCTGTAAACCTTTTGGTTTTTTCTTCTAATTTGAATGAGATCCTTGCTGGGTACAGTAATTTGGGCGTAGGTTATTTTCTTTCATCTGTTTAAGTATGTCCTGCCATTTCCTCCTGGTCTGAAGAGTTTCTACTGAAAGAGCAGCTGTTATCCTTATGGGGATCTCCTTGTGTGTTATTTGTTGCTTTTCCCTTGCTGCTTTTAATATTCGTTCTTTGTGTTTGATCTTTGTTAATTTGATTAATATATGTCTTGGGGCATTTCGCCTTGGCTTTATCCTATTTGGAACTCTCTGGGATTCTTGGACTTGGGTGATTATTTCCTTCCCCATTTTAGGGAAATTATCAACTATTATCTCCTCAAGTATTTTCTCATGGTCTTTCTTTTGGTCTTCTTCTTCTGGGACCTCTATGGTTCGGATGTTGGGGCTTTTAACATTGTCCCAGAGGTCTCTGAGATTGTCCTCATTTCTTTTAATTCATTTTTCTTTTTCCTCTCTGTTTGATTTATTTCTATCCAATCTATCTCACTTATTCTATCTTCCGCCTGCCTTATTCTACTGTCGGTTTCCTCTAGAGTGTTTTTGATCTCATTTCTTGCATTATTTATTGTATATGACTCTTCTTTTTTCTTCTAGATCCTTGTTAAACCTTTCTTTCATCTTCTCAATCCTTGTCTCCAGGTTATTTATCTGTAACTCCAATTTGTTCTCAAGAGTTTGGATCATTTTCACTATCATAATTAGGAATTCTTTATCAGGTAGCTTCCCTAATTCCTCTTTTGTTTAGGTTGGTGGACATTTACAATGTTCCTTTATTTGCTGGGTATTTCTCTGTCTCTTCATCTCGCTTATATTGCTGTGTTTGGGTGGCCTTCCATCTTCTGGCAGTTTGCGGAGTTCTCTTCATTGTGGAGTTTCCTCTCTGTGGGTGAGGTTGGACAAGTGGCTTGTCAAGGTTCCCCGTTTAGGGAAGCTGTGTCAGTGTTTCGCTGGGTGGAGCTGGATTTCTTCTCTCTGGAGTGCAATGAAGTGTACAGTAATGAGTTATGAGCTGTCAATGGGTTTGGAGTGATTTTGGGCAGCCTGTATAATGAAGCTCGGGGCTATGTTCCTATGTTGCTGGAGAATTTGCATGGTATGTCTTGCTCTGGAACTTGTTGACGCTTGGGTGGTGCTTGGTTTCAGTAGGTATGGAGGCGTTTGATGAGCTCCTATCAATTAATGTTCCCTGGAGTCAGGGGTTCTCTGGTGTTCTCAGGATTTGGACTTAAGCCTCCTGCCTCTGATTTTCAGTCTTATTCTTGCAGTAGCCTCTAGACTTTTCTATCTGTCACGTCTAAGGTGGTTCCCTATGTTTTAGATTCTGTTTGCTGGTCCCTTCAGTGTCTAATTTCTGCCCTCACACTAGGGGTTGGTGGTGGACACTTTTTAAGGCTCACTTTTTCAATAGTGTTCTGGGAAGTGAGGAACGCTACAGGCAAATATCTCTGGTGTCTGTGGGGAGTGCTCGCAGTGTCTTGGCCACACTGGGTTTGCCCCTGCTCACGGCATGAGTTCTGTCCCAGTCTACAATGCAAAGGCTCTAGGTTGCTCTGCCGAGAACTGTCTGAGGCCACCGCTGGGTTACATGCACATCCCAGGTCTAAGCCGCTCAGGTTCAGGTACTCGGGTACTCCACAAATGCGCAGACTTGGTTGGGTCTGCGTTTTTTGCCCTCCCCCTGGTCTGAGCATCTCTGGTGACCAGGTGTTTGGTGAGCACGGTAACTGTGACTTATCGCCTCCCTGGTCCCTCCTGCTTGGTTTTCTGAGTGTACAACTGGAGCACATTCTCAGACGGGTGTCGACCAGCCAGTAACCGAAGAAGCCTTGGTTAGCGCAGAAACCTGTTCGCAGTTTGGTATTGGATGCTTCTCTGGGCATTGCGCACTTCGAGCGCTGGCTGCCCTCCTCTGCCTGTCTCGGCGGGGGATGGACTGTCCGCCACTGGCTAGCTCTGTTCATTCCTTTTTTCTGTGAGCAGGACTGGCAGAGTCTTCAGTACAGTTAAGTTCAGTCGCTCAGTCATGTCCGACTCTTTGCGACCCCATGAATCACAGCACACCAGGCCTCCCTGTCCATCACCAACACCCGGAGTTCACTCAAACTCATGTCCACAGAGTCGGTGATGCCATCCAGCCATCTCATTCTCTGTCGTCCCCGTCTCCTCCCACCACCCAATCCCTCCCTGCATCAGATTCTTTTCCAGTGAGTCAAATCGTCGCATGAGGTGGCCAAAGTATTGCAGTTTCAGTTTTAACATGAACACCCAGGATTGATCTCCGTTAGAATGGACTGGTTGGATCTCCTTGCAGTCCAAGGGACTCTCAAGAGTCTTCTCCAGCACCACAGTTCAAAAGCATCAATTCTTTGGTGATCAGCTTTCTTCACAGCCCAACTCTCACATCCATACATGACCACGGGAAAAACCATAGCCTTGACTAGGCGGACCTTGCTTGGCAAAGTAATGTCTCTGCTTTTTAATATGCTATCTAGGTTGGTCGTAACTTTAATTCCAAGGAGTAAGCGTCTTTTAATTTCCTGTCTGCAATCAGCATCTGCAATGATTTTTGAGACCAAAAAAACCAAAATCTGACACTGTTTCCACTGTTTCCCCATCTATTTCCCATGAAGTGATGGGACCAGATGCCATAATCTACATTTTCTGAATGTTGAGCTTCAAGCCAACCTTTTCACTCTCCTCTTTCACTTTCATCAAGAGGCTTTTGAGTTCCTCTTCACTTTCTGCCATAAGGGTGTTGTCATCTGTGTATCTGAGGTTATTGATATTTCTCCCAGCAATCTTGATCCCAGCTTGCGCTTCTTCCAGCCCAGCGTTCCTCATGATGTACTCTGCATACAAGTTACATTAGCAGGGTGACAATATACAACCTTGATGCACTCCTTGTCCTATTTGGAACCGGTCTGTTGTTCTATGTCCAGTTCTAACTGTTGTTTCTGACCTGCATACAGGTTTCTCCAGAGGCAGGTCCGGTGGTCTGGTATTCCCATCTCTTTCAGAATTTTCCACAGTTTATTGTGATCGACACAGTCAAAGGCTTTGGCATAGTCAATGAAGCAGAAATAGATGTTTTTCTGGAACTCTCTTACTTTTTCCATGATCCAGCGGATGTTAGCAATTTGATCTCTGGTGCCTCTGCCTTTTCTAAAACCTGCTTGAACATCAGGGAGTTTACGGTTCATATATTGCTGAAGCCTCTCTTGGAGAATTTTGAGCATGACTTTACTAGCGTGTGAGAGGAGTGCAATTGTGCGGTCGTTTGAGCATTCTTTGGCATTGCCTTTCTTTGGGATTGGCATGAAGACTGACCTTTTCCAGCCCCGTGACCACTGCTGAGTTTTTCAAATTTGCTGGCATATTGAGGCGGAGTCTTAGGTTAGGGCTTTTTGCCTTTTCGCGGTGTAGTTATTGCTCAGTCTGCTTTGCTAGCTCCTGTTAGTTCTCTCAGATTGCCCTTATGGCATTCAGGCCTGGTCCTCACTCTAAGCAGTTCAGGTGGCTCCTCCCTGCCCAGCCCCCTCTTCCAAATGGCGGATGGGGGCGTATGCGCTGCTTTTCCTCTGGGAGTTACTGTTGGGTGAGTAATCTGTAGGGTTTAATTATTTATTTCTTTTTCCTTCCCGTTATGTTGCCTTCTGAGGATCCAAGGCTCACTACAGACTTGGCAGTGACAGTGTTTCCTGGTGTTTGGAAACTTCTCTCTTTTTTAAGCTTCCCTTCCCAGGATGGAACTCCATCCCTACCTCTTTTGTCTCTCTTTTTATCTTTTATGTTTTTTATACCTCCTTTATAAGACAACGGGCTGCTTTTCTGGGTGCCTGATGTCCTCTGCCAGCATTCAGAAGTTGTTTTGTGGAGTTTACTCAGCGTTCAAATGTTCTTTTGATGAATTTGTGGGGGAAATGTGGTCTCCCCATCCTATTCCTCCACCATCGTGTTCCCTCTCTCTGTTTGTAGACTTTTTGATGAGGGTCATTCTGATGAGTATGAGGCGATATCTCATTGTAGCTTTGATTTTCATTTCTCTAATAATGAGTATAAGCATCTTTTCATGTTTCTTAGCCATCTGTATGTCTTTGAAGAAATGTCTGTTTAGGTATTTTTGCCCACTTTTTGACTGGGTTGATTTTTTTTTTTTTCTTTCTGGTATTGAATTGTATGTGCTTCTTGTATATTTTGGAAATAAATCCTTTGTCAGTTATTTCATTAGCTATTATTTTCTCCCATTATCAAGATTGTCTTTTTTTCTTGCTTGTAGGTTCCTTTGCTGTGAACAAGCTTTTAAATTTAATCATGTTCCATTTGTTTACTTTTATTTTTATTTTCATCACTCTAGGAGGTTGGCCATATAGGTATGTCATGGACTGTTCTCCCTATGCTTTCCTCTAAGAGTTTTATAGTTTCTGGTCTTACATTTAGGTATTTAATCCATTTTGAATTTATCTTTGTATATGGTGTTAGTGTTCTAATTTCATTCTTTTACAAGTAACTGTCTAGTTTTCCCAGTACCACTTATTGAAAAGTCTGTCTTTGCCCCATTGTATACTCTTGCTTCCTTTGCCAATAATAAGGTACCCATAGGTGCATGGATTTATTCCCGGGCTTCCAATGTTGTTCAATTGGTGTATATATATTTTGTGTGAGTGCAACTACCAAGCTGTCTTGATGACTGCAGCTGCGTAGTACAATGTGAAGTCAGGAATCTTGATTCCTTCAGCTCCGTTCTTCTTTCTCAAGACTACTGTAACTATTCAGGATCTTTTGTGTTTCCATATGAATTGTGATTTTTGTTGTTATTGTTTGTTCTAGTTCTGTGAAAAATGCCGTTGGTAATTTGTTGGGATTGCATTAACTTTGTAGATTGCATTTGGTAGTAATGTCATTTTCAAAATACTGATTCTTCCTACTCAGGAACATGGAATTTCTCTCCACCATTTTATATCATCCTTGGTTTCTTTCATTAGTTTCTTAGCATTTTTTGTGTACAGTTCTTTCATCTCCTTAGGTAATTTTATTCCTAGATATTTAATTCTTTTTGGTGCAACAGTGAATGGAGTTGATTCCTTAATTACTCTTTCTGATTTTTTTATTTTTACCATATAGAAATGCAAGTGATTTCTTTGTATTGATTTTGTCTCCTGCAACATTGCTAAATTCACTAATTAACTGTAGTAATTTTCTCGTAATATCTTTAGGGTTTTCTATGTACAGCATCTTGTCATCTGCAAACAGTGGGAACTTTACTTCTTCGTTTCCAATCTTGATTCCTTTTATTTATTTGTCTTCTCTGATTGCTGTAGATATGAATTCTAGAACTCATGTTGAATAACAGTTGTGAAAGTGGACACCCTTGTCTTGATCCTGATCTTAGGGGGAGTTCTTTCAGTTTTTCATCATTGAGAATAATGTTTCCTGTAGGCTTATCATATATGGTCTTTACTATGTGGAGACAGTTTCCTTCTATGCCCATTTTTTGAAGAGTTTTTATCATAAATATGTGCTGAAATTTTTCAAAGGCATTTTTTTTTGCATTTATTGAGATGATCACATGGTTTTTATCTTTCAGTTTGTTAGTATGGTGTGTCACATTGATTGATTTCTGTACTTTGAAGAATTCTTTTCTCCCTGGAATAAACCCACCTTGATCATGGTCTGTGACCTTTCTGATGTGCTGCTGAATTCTGTTTGCTAAAATTTTCTTGAGGATTTTTGCCTCTATGTTCATCAGTGATATTGGCCTGTAGCTTTCTGTTTTTGTGTTGTCTTCATCTGGTTTTGATAGCAGGGTGATGGTGGCCTCACAGAAGTTTGGAACTGTTCCTTCCTCTGCAATTTTTTTTGAAAAAGGTTTAGAATGACAGGCATTAGCTCTTCTCTAAATATCTGGTTGAATTCTGTGAAGACATCTGCTCCTGGGCTCTTGTTTTTTGGAAGATTTTTGATCACAGCTTCAATTCCAATGTTTGTCATTGGGTTGTTCATAATTTCTATTTCTTCCTGGTTCAGTGTTTGAAGATTTAACATTTCTAAAAATCTATGCATTTCTTCTAGGTTATCTATTTTATTGCATATAGTTCTTCATAATAGTATCTTATAATCTTTTGTATTTCTGCATTGTCTGTTGTAATCTCTCCTTTTTCAATTCTAATTTTGTTGATTTGATTCCTCTCTCAATTTTTTCTTGAAGAGTTTGGATAAGGTTTTGTCAATTTTGTTTATATTTTCAAAGAACTAGTTTTTTGTTTTATTAATCTTTTCTGTTTTTTCTTTTCTTTTTCAATTATTTCTGCTCAGATCTTTATGATATTTTTCCTTCTTATTTTTTTCCTTCTTTTTCCAGTTGTTTTAGGTATAGAGTTAGGTTGTCTATTTGATCTTTTTCTTGTATCTTGAGGTAGGATTCTACTACTACAAACTTCCCTCTTAAACCTGGTTTGGAGTTGCCATGTTTTCATTGTCATTTATTTCTAGAATTTTTTCCCCCTTTGATTTCTTCAGTAATCTGTTGGTTATTTAGAAATGTGTCGCTTAATCTCCATGTGTTTGTGTTTTCAAAGAAAATTTTTGTAATTTGTGTTTTCTTAAAAAAATTCTTGTAGTTGATAACTAGTATCATAGCATTGCGGTCAGAGAAGATGCTTGATACAATTTCAATTTTCTTAAGTTTGCTGAGGTTTGATTTGTGACGCAACACGTGGTCTACCCTGGAGAATGTTCCATGTGCACTTGAGAAGAAGGTATATTATTCTGCATTTGGATGCAATGTCCTGAAGATATCAATGAGATCCATCTCATCTAATGCATTATTTAAGACTTGTGTTTCCTTATTAATTTTCTGTTTTTATGATCTGTCCATTAGTGTGAGTGGGGTGTTAAAGTCTCCTACTATTACTGTGTTAGTCAATATCTCCTTTCTTATGCATTAGTGTTTGTCTTATGTATTGTGCTACTATGTTGGGTGTGTAAATATGTCTCCTTTTTTTTTTTTTGGATTGATCCCTTGATCATTATGCAGTGTCCTTGTTCATCTCTTGTATTCTTCTTTATCTGAAGATTTATTTTGTCTGATATAAGGATTACTACTCAAACTTTATTTTGCTTCCCATTTGCATGAGGTATATTTTTCCATCCTCTCACTTCCAGTCTGCATGTATCGTTAGGTATGAAGCTCATTTCTGGTAGACAGCATGCATATGGCTCTTCTTTATGTATCCATTCAGCCAGCCTGTGTCTTTTGATTGGAGCATTTAACATTAACATTTAAAGTAATTATTGATATATATGTTTCTATTGTCATTTTCTAATTGTTTGGGGTTGATTTTGTAGATTGTTTTTCTTCTGTTGTATTTCATGATTATATACGTACATTTAACATTTGTTGTAAAGCAGGTTTGATGGTACTGAATTCTCTTAAATTTGCTTCTCTGTAAAGCTTTTAATTTTTCCATCATTTTGAATGAGATCCTTGTTGGATACAGTAATCTTAGTTGCAGATTTTTCCCGTTAAGTACTTTAAATATATCCTGCCATTCCCTTCTGGCCTTGAGAATTTCTGCTGAAAGATCAGCTGCAAAGTGTGTGGGGTTTCCCTTGTCTGTTTCTTGTTGCTTCTCCCTTGCTGCTTTCAGTATTCTTTCTTTATGTTTAGTCTTTGTTAATTTGATTAGTATGTGCCTTGGCTTGTTTCTCCTTGGGTTTCTCCTTTAGGGGACTCTTCGTGCGTCTTGGACTTGATTGGATATTTCGTTTCCTATATTGGGGACATTTTCAACTATAATATCTCCAAAAATTTTCTCATACAATTTATTTTTCCCTTCTTCTTCTGTCAGTTCAGTTCAGTCGCTCAGTCATGTCTGACTCTTTGCGACCCCATGAATCGCAGCACGCCAAGCCTCCCTGTCCATCACCAACTCCTGGAGTTCACTCAAACTCATGTCCATCGACTCGAAGATGCCATCCAACGATCTCAAGCTCTGTTCCCCCCTTCTCCTTCTGTCCCCAGTCCCTCCCAGCATCAAGGTCTTTTCCAGTGAGCCAAATTTTTGCAACAGGTGCCAAAGTATTGGAGTTTCAGCTTCAGCATCAGTCCTTTCAATGAACACCCAGGACTGGTTTCCTTTAGGATGGACTGGGAGGAACTTCTTGCAGTCCAAGAGACTCTCAAAGAGTCTTCTCCAACACCACAGTTCAAAAGCATCGATTATTCTTTCTCAGCTTTCTTCACAGTCCAAATCTCACATCCAGACATGACCACTGGAAAAATCATAACCTTGACTGGAAGAACCTTTGTTCACAAAGTAATGTCTCTGTTTTTTAAAATGCTCTCTACGTTGGTCGTAACTTTCCTTCAAAGGAGTAAGCGTCTTTTAATTCTGTGGCTGCAGTCACCATCTGCAGTGATTTTGGAGCTCACAAAAATAAAGTCTGACATTGTTTCCACTGTTTCCCTGTCTATCTCCCATGAAATGATGAGAACAGATTCCATGATCTTCGTTTTCTGAATGTTGAGCTTTAAGCCAACTTTCTCACTCTCCTCTTTCATTTTCATCAAGAGGTTTTTGAGTTCCTCTTCACTTTCTGCCATAAGGGTGATGTCATCTCCATATCTGAGGTTATAGTTATTTCTCCTGGCAATCTTGATTCCAACTTGTGCTTCTTACAGCCCAGAGTTTCTCATGATGTATTCTGCATATAAGTTAAATAAGCAGGGTAACAATACACAGCCTTGACTTATTCCTTTTCCTATTTGGAATCAGTCTGCTGTTCCATGTCCAGTTCTAATTGTTGCTTCCTGACATGCATACATGTTTCTCAAGAGGTAGGTCAGGTGGTCTGGTATTCCAATCTCTTTCAGAATTTTCCACAGTTTATTGTGATCCACACAAAGGCTTTGGCATAGTCAATAAAGCAGAAATAGATGATTTTCTGAGACTCTCTTGCGTTATCGATGATCCAGCGGATGTTAGTAATTTGATCTCTGGTTCCTCTGCCTTTTCTAAACCCAGCTTGAACATCTGGAAATTCATGTATTGCTGAAGCCTGGCTTGGAGAATTTTAAGCATTACTTTACTAGCATGTGAGATGAGTTCAATTGTGCGGTAGTTTGAGCATTCTGTCATTGCCTTTCTTTGGGATTGGAATGAAAACTGACATTTTCTAGTCTTGTGGCCACTGCTGAGTTTTCCAAATTTGCTGGCATATTGAGTGCAGCACTTTCACAGCATCACCTTTTAGGATTTGAAATAGGCCAACTGAAATTCCATCACCTCCACTAGCTTGCTCGTTGGAAGGAAACTTATGACCAACCTAGACAGCATAAAAAGTAAAATAAAAGAAAAGCAGGGACATGACTTTGCCAACAAAGCTCCATCTGATCAAGGCTACGGTTTACCCAGTGGTCATGTATGGATGTGAGAGTTGGACTATAAAGAAAGCTGAGCACAGAAGAATGGATGCTTTTGAACTGTGATGTTGGAGAAGACGCTTGAGAGTCCATTGGCCTGCAAGGAGATCCAAGCAATCCATCCTAAAGGAGATCCTCATTTGTAAAGACCCTGATGCTGGGAAAGATTGAGGGCAGGATGAGAAGGGGAAGACAGAGGATGAGATGGTTAAATCGCATCACCGACTCAATGGACATGGGTTTGGGTGGACTCCAAGATTTGGTGATGGACAGGGTGCCCTGGCATGCTGTGGTTCATGAGGTCTCAGAGTCAGACACGACTAAGCCACTGCACTGAACTGAACCATCATTTTTCTGAATGGTTTTTCAGGTAATCTTCCTATTTCCTCTTCATTTATTTGGACTTCTGTTTCTAGTTTGTTCCTTCATTTGTACAGTATTTCTCTCCTTTTCTTTCCTTTTTTTAAATTTAAGTTATTTTGTTTGAGGTCTCCTTTTCCTAGCCTTCAAGGAAAGTTGATTTCTTTATTCCTTTTGGTTTCTAGCCCTCCAAAGGTTGGTCCAGGAGTTTGTGTGAGCTTCATATACGGTGAGATTTGTGCTGAGTTTTTGTGTTTATTTATCCTCTGATGGGCAAGGCTGAGTGAGGTGGTTGATTGGGTTTTTGTTGCTGTTGTTGTTTGCTTGTTTTGTCATTTAGATGAGGCGTCCCTCACAGGGTGCTACTTGTGGTTAGGTGATGCCATGTCTTGTATTAAAGTGGTTTCTTTTGTGTGAGTTCTCACTATTTGATACTTCCTAGGATTAGTACTCTGGTAATCTAAGGTCTTGGAGACAGTGCTCCCACTCCAAAGGCTCAGGATTTGATCTCAGGTCAGGAATTAATATTCCACAAGCAGTTTGTTATGGCCTTCAGTTCAGTTCAGTTCAGTTCAGTTCTGTCGCTCAGTCGTGTCCATCTCCCCGCGACCCCATGAATCACAGCACGCAGGCCTCCCTGTCCATCGTCAGCTTCCGGAGTTCACTCAAACTCATGTCCATCGAGTCGGTGATGCCATCCAGCCAGTGTATTTACCCATTAATAAAAAAAATAACTTAAGACTAACTGGAAAATAAAGCTTACTCCACGTGCCTCAGTTCAGTTCAGTTCAGTCACTCAGCCGTGTCCAACTCTTTGCTACCCCATGAATCACAGCACACCAGGCCTCCCTGTCCATCACCAACTCCCAGAGTTCACTGAAACTCAGATCCATTGAGTTGGTGATGCCATCCAGCCATCTTATTCTCTGCCGTCACCTTCTCCTCTTGCCCTCAATCCCTCCCAGCATCAAAGTTTTTTCCAATGAGTCAGCTCTTCGCATGAGGTGGCCAAAGTATTGGAGTTTCCACATGCCTAGTGGAGACTAAATCAACGAACCCAAAACTAACAAATACGCTGAGAGGAAAGGAAAGAAAAAACAGATATGCAAAGTTAAAAAGAGGTAGATGAAGAAATATATATATATATATATATTAAATATTAACTGCATGGGGAAAGAACAGTAATAAAGGCAAATAAAAGAATATATTTAAAATAAAGTATGTTTTAAAAATTAAAATTATAAAAAACTAAAAAAGAGGGGAAAAAGGAAGAAAAAGAAAAAAGTGAAGAAGAAGAAAAAAAAAAACAAAACTCCACAAAACTGCCAAAGCTCAACTTAGAGGCAGAGGTTTATGACAACAGTAGAAAATGTGATTGAATACACACACACACACACACATATACACCCATAAGCAAAATCAAAACAGTTTAATAAAAATTACAATATATTGACCTGGTGAACAAAGGAAAGAAAAATTTAAATCTACCCGAACAAAACTAATTAAAGCACACACTGGAAAACAAAACTAAAGTAAGGTGCCCACAGGGAAACTAAACAGAGAAAATAAAACTAACAAATATGTTGAAAAGAAAGGAGAGAAGAAAAAGAAATAAAGAATATGCCAAGTTAAACAAAGGTAGATATATAAATCTTATATATCATTTCAGTTCAGTTCAGTTCAGTCGCTCAGTCGTGTCCGACTCTCTGCGACCCCATGAATCACAGCACGCCAGGCCTCCCTGTCCATTACCAACTCCCGGAGTACACTCAAACCCACGTCCACAGAGTCGGTGATGCCATCCAGCCATCTCATTCTCGGTCGTCCCCTTCTCCTCCCGCTCCCAACCTTTCCCAGCATCAGAGTCTTTTCCAGTGAGTCAACTCGTCGCATGAGGTGGCCAAAGTATTGCAGTTTCAGCTTTAGCATCAGTCCCTCCAATGAACATCCAGGATTGATCTCCTTTAGAATAGACTGGTTGGATCTCCTTTCAGTGTAAGGGACTCTCAAGAGTCTTCTCAAGATTAACTGTAAGGGGGAAAGAACAGTAAGGAAAAAAACAAAGGAATAAATGTAGAAAAATACAAATTTCATGTAACTTAACCTCTGTCTAGATTTTCATTTGTGAAATTTTCATATTTCATATTTTAAGAATGAAAATTTGCTCTTGGAATTTCATGTTTGAAATTCAGTGTAGAGAATTACACTCAGAAAATTCAATTGAGTAACTCATTTGTGAAATATAAATTTCCATACTTTAATAAAGAAATTGTGTGCTCAAATTTTCCTATGTGAATAACAGAGAATTCTATATTCATGGCAGAAAATATGTACACAGATATTCATATGTCAAACGTACAGTAATCCATATATCATTACGAAAAATATGCAGCTAGATAATTAAATGTGATATAGATTTCATACTTCATGTAGAAAAACCTGTACCTCTATTTTCATATGTGATATATATAAAGCTGAAGAGCTGATGCAAGAAAATCATCATTGAGGTTTGCACATGAATGAAACAGAGCAGCCAAAAGCAGTGCTGTGGAATAACCCAGAGGAATAGGGTGGGAAGGAAGGTGTGGGAGAGCTTAAGAATCTGTAGGACACATGTACACAAATGGCTCATTAACACTGATGTATGGTGAAAGCCATCACAATATTGTATAGTAAACATCATCCAGTTAAAATAAATTAGTTTAAATTATTAACAAAATAAGAAGAAAGAAATGTACAAGGACCTCTACACAATGCTCTGTGTTGGCCTAAATGGGAAGGTATTCCAAGAGGGAGGGGATCTATGTATTCATATAACTGATTCATTTTGATGTACAGCAGAAGGTGATACAAGAGTGTAAAGCAACTGTACTCCAATAAATTTTTGTTAAATATTACAATTCAACCAAGGAAGACAAAAACTTTATCATCGCATGATATTGTTAGTTAAAATATCTGAGTTATAGAAACAGAGAGATATACTTATCAGGGCTATATCAGTGGAATGGGGCATAATGGTCCACATTACCAACTTTTATTATAGCTTGAATAATCACACCAAGGAAGATACTGTAATAGGGGCAGGATGGACATGGAGCTGAAGCCCTTAGCTCAAGACCATTACTGAAGTTAGAAGACCAGCTTCACCAACAGTCATATATATATACACGCACACGTACATACACACAGACAGCCCCCTTTAAAAATCCTCCTGAAATAACACATGCCTTTAAAAATCCTCCTGAAATCCCCAAAAGCTTTCAGGAAAGGGAAGGGATGCAACAAAGGTCCGTCTAGTCAAGGCTATGGTTTTTCCCGTGGTCATGTATGGATGTGAGAGTTGGACTGTGAAGAAAGCTGATCGCCGAAGAATTGTTACTTTTAAACTGTGGTGCTGGAGAATACGCTTGAGAGTCCCTTGGACTGCAAGGAGATCCAACCAATCCATTCTAAAGGAGATCAATCCTGGGTGTTCATTGGAAGGACTGATGCTAAAGCTGAAACTGCACTACTTTGGCCACCTCATGCGACGAGTTGACTCACTGGAAAACACTCTGATGTTGGGAGGAGAAGGGGACGACAGAGAATGAGATGGCTGGATGGCATCACCGACTCTGTGGACATGAGTTTGAGTGAACTCCGGGAGTTGGTGATGGACAGGGAGGCCTGGCGTACTGTGATTCATGGGGTCGCAGAGAGTTGGACACGACTGAGTGACTGAACTGAACTGACTCAAGGGACGCATGTGATTAACTGTTGCAAATTTCTTGCTGTCAGATTCTCTGTACTTGAAGTATATGCTACAGCGTCTTTGCCCAGGGCCCTCCAGGATCTCTCACCTTGGGTTGGGTAGCAAGCTGTGGAGTATGTAGACAAGCTAAAAGCTGTGTATTGTAGAGGCCCAGAGCTCTTGCTAGAGCCAATCACTGGCCTGGCCCAGTGTTCAGAGCAATAGCTAAACTACCTTTCCCATCCCCACCTCAGTGCCCTAAAGCTTGTGGCAATCTGCATGGGTCACACTCTATGGGACCCAGATCCTACTAGGGGAGACTGAAATTACTGAGTCCTAGTTGTTTGCTGAACACCCGGCTCCCTCACTGAAGGTGGTTGTACAAGATATGAGGACCTTGGTAAGAGGAGGGCACAGAGAACTGAGAGCTGCCTCCTCAGCAGAGACTGGGCACTGGTGGGAGCACTGACTGGGTGCTGGATGAATGTTCCAAGACAGGAAATGAGGGACCCCTTCCTTCTAACCAGGGCCTTAGAAGGTGAAATAAATACTGGAACATTTCCTTTCAGCGTAGGGAATAACAAGTTTATAGGAACATAGTCACACCACATAATTTACTTCAAGTACAGAGGATCTGACAGCAAGTGATTTGCAACAACTAATCAAACGCCTTCCTCATCTTTCAATAAGAAGTGGAATTTGCTGAAAGCTTTGGGGGGATTTCAGGATTTTTAAACGTGTAAACCACCCATCTCCTTGTATTCAGTTCAGTTCAATCGTTCAGTCGTGTCCGACTCTTTGCGACCCCATGAATCACAGCACACCAGGCCTCCCTGTCCATCACCAACTCCCGGAGTTCACCCAAACTCATGTCCAACGAGTCGGTGATGCCATCCAGCCATCTCATTCTCTGTCATCCCTGTCTCCTCCTACCGCCAATCCCTCCCAGCATCAGAGTGTTTTCCAGTGAGTCAACTCGTCGCATGAGGTGGGCAAAGTATTTCAGTTTCAGCTTTAGCATCAGTCCTTCCAATGAACACCCAGGATTAATCCCCTTTAGGATGGACTTGTTGGATCTCCTTGTAGTCCAAGGGACTCTCAAGAGTCTTCTCCAACACCACAGTTCAAAAGCATCAATTCTTCGGCTATCAGCTTTCTTCACAGTAAACCACTCATCTCCTTGTATAGCCCTGCAATAACTCTCTCTCTGCTTTAAGCTCCAGTGCTCTGATATTGCCTGGCCTAACTATGCTGGAAACATGGATGCTCGTTAACAGTATCACCTTATTTTTTTTTTTTTCCTGTGGAGGTTAAGGGAGTATCTGTAAGAAGGTAAGAAGGTCTCTTTCTAAAATCACATACAGTCATGAAAGTTTGTAAAGATTATCATTTTTCTATAGAAAACAATGAGTAAACATTGGTGGCTACCCCAATTATCAGGTTAATTTAGGGCAAAATAACTGGAAAAAAATGTGATTAGGTCTTTTTTGAGGACTACTTTTTATTTTGCAAATTTTGTAATCAACTATGCTTGCTAGGACTAGTTCAGACTCTATCATGTCTGAATCTTTACCACTCCATGAACTTCAGCACGTCAGGCTTCCCTGTCCTCAATCTTGACAAGCAAGCTCAAATTCAAATCCATTTAGTCGGTGATGCCATCCAACCATCTTGGCTTCTGTCATTTCCTTCTCTTCCTGTCTTCAATCTTTCCCCACATCAGGGCTTTTTGCAATGAAATGGATCTTCACATCAGGTGGCCAAAGCATTGTGGCATCAACTTCAGCATTAGTCCTCCCAATGAATATTATGGACTGATTTCCTTTAGGATTGATTATTTTGATCTCCTAGCACTCCAAGGGACTCTCAAGAGCCTACTGTAACACCACAATTGAAAAACATCAGTTCTTCGACACGTGACTTTCTTATTGGTCTAACTCTCACACCCATTCACAACTACTGCAAAAACCATAACTTTGACTATACAGACCCTTGTCAGTAAAGTAATGGACCTGCTTTTTAAAATGCTGTTTAGGTATTGATAGCTTTTCTTCCAAAGAGCAAGCATGTTTTAATTTCATTGCTACAGTCAAAAGCAGTGATTTTGGAGCCTCCTCTCCTCCCAAAAAAAAAGTTGGTCACTTTTTCTGTTTCCCCATCTATCGACCATGTAGTGATAGGTCTGAATGCTATGGTCTTAGTTTTCTGTACGTTGAGTTTTAAATCAACTTTTTCACTCTCATCTTTCACTTTCAACCAGGGGCTCTTTAGTTCCTCTTCACTTTCTTCCATAAGGATGGTGTCATCTGCATATCAAGGTTGTTTTTATTTCTTCCTGCAATCTTCATTCCAGCTTGTGCTTCTCCAGTCCTTCATTTCTCATGATGTATTTTGCATATAAGTTAAGTAAATAAGATGACAATATTCAACCTTGACTTACCTACCCTTTTCCAATGTAGACCAGTCCATTGTTGCAGACAAAGTTCAATATATTGCTTCATGATCTGCATTCAGAATTCTCAGGTGGCAGGGCAGTTAAGGCGGTCTGGTATTCCCATCCACTTAAGAATTTTTAAGATTGTTGTGATCCACACAAAGTCTTTAGCACAGTCAATAATTTGCTGGATCTAGATGAAGCACAAGCTGGAATCAAGATTGCCTAGATAAATATCAGTAACTTCAGAAATGCAGATGACTTCACCCTTATAGAAAAAGTGAAGAACTAAAGAGCAACTTGACTAAAGTGAAAGAGGAGAGTGAAAAAATTGGTTCAAAGTTCAGCATTCAGAAAACTGAATCTTTTAAGATCATTGCATCCGGTCCCAGATGGGGAAACGGTGGAAACAGTGGCTGACTTTATTCTTTGGGTCTCCAAAATCACTGCAGATGGTAATTGCAGCCATGATTAAAAGATATTTACTCCTTGAAAGGAAAGTTATAACCGACCTAGACAGCATATTAATAAGCAGAGACATTATTTTGCCAACAAAGTTCCATCTAGTCAAGGCTATGGTTTTTCCAGTAGTCATGAATGGATGTGAGTGTTGGACCATAAAGAAAGCTGAGCCCAGAAGAATTGATGTTTTGGAACTGTGGTGTTGGAGAAGACTCTTGACAGTCCCTTGGACTTCAAGGAGATCCAACCAGTCCATCCTAAAGCAAATCAGTGGTGGCAGTTGAAGCTGAAAGTACAATACTTTGGTCGCCTGATTCGAAGAGCTGACTCATTTGAAAAGACCCTGATGCTGGGAAAGATTGAGGGCAGGAGGAGAAGGGGATGACAGAGCATGAATTGGTTGGATGGCGTCACCAACTCAGTGGACATGAGTTTAGGTAAACTCTGGGAGTTGGTGATGGACACGGAGGCCTGACATGCTGCGGTTCATGGAGTCACAAAGAGTCAGATACGACTGACAGACTGAAATAAACTGATGTACAAAATAAACCTTTTGTCTTTGTAAAGTATTAATAGTTCATTATCATGTGCATCACTATTTTTTTTTCCACATAACTGCTTTCTGGGTTGAGAAGACCCAATTAGCTGGTTGAAATCTGTGACACAGATGAATAAACTTCAGTACCAAGTGAAAAGATGGAAATCAATATTATAAATATGCTGTATTCTCTCGAAATTTGTATGTTGAAAACCGAACCCTATTTGTATTTAGTCAAATATGAATAAACTGTAATTTCTTTTTGACCCTATTTGGAAATAGAACCTCTAAATATGTACTTAATAAAATTGTTTCTCTGTAAGAAAAGGTGATCAGAGAAAACACAGAAACATTTCTATGTGAAGAAAAAGCCAGAAGATGGACAGTCACTATCCAGAAGAAGAAGAAAAAATAAATCTGCTTACCATTTGATTGTTGACTTGATCCCCAGAAGTTTGAGGGGAAAATTAATTAAGCTAACTGGTATGGTATGGTACACCTGATATAGCAACACAGATACCCACAAACTCTTTGCAAAGAGGCTTTCAATTTCAAGTGAGACTCCTTTTCCTACCTATGTACTCAGGGAACGGAAACTAGTAAAGGACTCTCTTACCCATAATCCTTCAGTTCAGTTCAGTCGCTCAGTCATGTACGACTCTCTGCGACCCCATGAATCACAGCACGCCAGACCTCCCTGTCCATCACCAACTCCCGGAGTACACTCAAACTCATGTCCACAGAGTCGGTGATGCCATCCAGCCATCTCATTCTCTGTCGTCCCCTTCTTCTCCCGCCCCCAACCTTTCCCAGTATCAGAGTCTTTTCCGGTGAGTCAACTCGTCGCATGAGGTGGCCAAAGTATTGCAGTTTCAGCTTTAGCATCAGTCCCTCCAATGAACATCCAGGATTGATCTCCTCTAGAATGGACTGGTTGGATCTCCTTGCAGTATGAGGGACTCTCAAGAGTCGTCTCCAGCACCACAGTTCAAAAGCATCGATTCTTCGGTGATCAGCTTCCTTCACAGTCCAAGTCTCACATCCATACATGACCACGGGAAAAACCATTGCCTTGACTAGATGGACCTTGGTTGGCAAAGTAATGTCTCTGCTTTTTAATGTACTATCAATGTTGGTCATAACTTTCCTTCCAAGGAGCAAGCGTCTTTTAATTTCATGGCTGCAATCAGCATCTGCAGTGATTTTGGAGCCCAAAAAAATAAAGTCTGACACTGTTTCTACTGTTTTTCCATCTATTTGCCATGAAGTGATGGGACCAGATGCCATGATCTTTGTTTTCTGAATGTTGAGCTTCAAGCCAACCTTTTCACTCTCCTCTTTCACTTTCATCAAGAGGCTTTTGAGTTCCTCTTCACTTTCTGCCATAAGGGTGGTGTCATCTGCATATCTGAGGTGATTGATATTTCTCCCAGCAATCTTGATTCCAGCTTGTGCTTCTTCCAGCCCAGCGTTCCTCATGATGTACTTTGCACAAAAGTTAAATAAGCAAGGTGACAATATACAACCTTGACGTACACCTTTTCCTATTTGGAACCAGTCTGTTGTTCCATGTCCAGTTCTAACTGTTGCTTCCTGACCTGCATACAGGTTTATCAAGAGGCAGGTCCGGTGGTCTGGGATTCCCATCTCTTTCAGAATGTTCCACAGTTTATTGTGATCCACACAGTCAAAGGCTTTGGCATAGTCAATGAAGCAGAAATAGATGTTTTTCTGGAACTCTCTTGCTTTCTCCATGATCCAGCGGATGTTGGCAATTTGATCTCTGGTGCCTCTGCCTTTTTTAAAACCTGCTTGAACATCTGGGAGTTCACGGTTTACATACTGCTGAAGCCTGGCTTGGAGAATACAGGTTCCTAACGCTCACTAAGAATATTCAAGTTTCTTCAGAGACTCAACTAGGCTATAATTCTTATTTTATCAGTAAATTTGACCTAGGGACAATTAGAATGTGAATAATTTACGGGAAGTGTTAGAAAAAAATAAGTGTATCAGGAAGGTATTCTGTCCTCATCAGAAAGATGCAGTCCACTCCTTTTATCCTTACCATAGATTTCTTGCTAAATCCCTAGGAGACAACGTGTAGTGACAAAGGAATTGCTGCCTATTTCATCAGTGAAATAAAAAAATGTTGATGCCATTGCAACCTTGCCTCCCTAAGCTCCGTATAAAGACATTAGATGGCAGTAGCCATGGGGAAGTTTAGAGTATCTCAAGACCTCCCAAGCATTGGAACCACGTGGGCCTTCTCTCCAGTCAATTTTCCAGGCATGTTGGTTTCACCTTCTCTGTGGCAGAATTTGTAGTCTACTGCCACCACACTTATCAAGAGTCCTCTGGATTTCTGAGAACCCCAAGAGATCACCATTCAAGGTTGAAATCTGCAAGCTTACAATCCAGTCCAGCCTGACAGGCTCCAACCCATGTAGATGTGTATGATCCTCAACCACAACAAGGGCTGTGACGAGCAGAAAAACCACAGCTTCAGGCAACTTCACTGTTAACACATACAGCTATGTCAGGGACATATCGCAAGTGAAGACTTTAGGTCCTCTACCGAGACAGACATTCGATACCAAACTGCAAACAGGCTTTGCTGCTAACCAACATTTATTGGCCTTCTTACTGGTTGACATCCGCTTGTGAAAGGGTGCCGGTTGTACATCCAGAAAACCAAGTGACAGAGACAGGGAGGCGATAGGTTGCAGCGACTGCGGTCGCCAAACACCTGGTCACCTGAGCTGCTCGGAACTGGGAAGGGCACAAACCGCAGGCCCAACTGAATCTGTACCTTTGTGGAGTACCCGAGTACCTGAACCTGAATGGTTTTGACCTGGAAAGTGCATGCAAACCAGTGAAGATTCAGACAGTTCCTGGCAGAACAACCTACAGCCTGTGCAGTGCACACTGGGACAGCAAACTCAGTGTGGCAGAGACACTTAGAGTACGCCCCACAGATGCCAGTTCCTCCCTCCCCACAGCGCAACTGAACAAGGGAGCTTAAAAAAGTGACAACCACCTCCCCTTTGTGTCAGGGTGGAAATTAGACTCTGAAGAGATCAGCAAACAGAAGTTGAAATAGAGGGAATAACCTTGGAAGTGCTAGATGGCGAAGTCTTGAGGCTAACACAGGAATGAGACTGAAAATCAGAGGCAGAGGCTTAAGTCCAAATCATGAGAACACTAGAGAGTTCCTGACTCCAGGGAACATTAATTGATAGGAGATCATCAAACGCCTCCATACTTACACTGAAACCAAGCATCATCCAAGGATCATCCAATTCCAGAGTAAGACATACGACTCAAATTCTCCAGCAACACAGGAAAATAGCCCTGAATTTCAGTATAAAGGCTACCCAAAGTCACTCCAAAACTATTGACATCTCATAACTCATTACTGGACACTTCATTGCACTCCAGAGAGAAGAAATCAAGCTCTCCCCTCAAGATCACCGATACAAGCTTCCCTAACCAGGGAAGCTTGACAAATAATCCATCCAACCCCACACACAGTGAGGAAACTCTACAATAATGAGAACTCCACAAACTGCCAGAAGACGGAAAGGCCACCCCAAACACAACAATATAAGCAAGATGAAGAGGCAGAGATATACCAGCACGTAAAGGAACAGGATAAATGCCAACTAATCCAAACAAAAGGGGAAGAGATAGGGAACCTACCTGGTAAAGAATTCCAAATAATGATGGTGAAAATGATCCAAAAATCTTGAAAACAAATTGGAGTTACAGACAAATAACCTGAAGACAAAGATTGAGAAGATGCAAGAAAAGTTTAATAAGGATCTAGAAGAAATAAAAGAGTCAGTATACAATAATTCAATAGATGAGATAAAAAGCACTGTAGAGGGAACCAACAGTAGAGTAACGGAGGCAGAAGATAGGATAAGAGAGTTAGAAGATAAAATGGTAGAAATAAATGAAACAGAGAGGAAAAAGAAAAACAAATTAAAAGAAATGACGACAGTATCAGAGACCTCTGGGACAATGTTAAATGCCCCAACATTTGAATCATAGAAGTCCCAGAAGAAGAAGATAATAAGACCATGAGAAAATACTTGAGGAGATAATAGTTGAAAACTTCCCTAAAATGGGGAAGGAAATAATCACCCAAGTCCAAGAAACCTAGAGAGTCCTAAACAGGATAAACCCAAGGCGAAATACCCCAAGACACATATAATCAAATTAACAAAGATCAAACACAAAGAACAAATATTAAAAGCAGCAAGGGAAAAATAACAAATAACACACAAGGTGATTCCCATAAGGATAACAGCTAATCTTACAATAGAAACCCTTCAGGCCAGGAGGGAATGGTAGGACATACTTAAAGTACTGATAGAAATTAACCGACAGCCCAGATTACTGTATCATGCGAGGATCTCATTCAAATATGAAGGAGAAATCAAAAGCGTTACAGACAAGCAAAAGCTGAGAGAATTCAGCATCGCTAAACCAGCTCTCCAAAAAATCCTAAAGGACTTTCTCTAGAGAAGAAACAGAGAGGGTGTATAAACTCGAACCCAAAACAAAAAACTAAATGGCAACGGGATCATACTTAACAATAATTACCTTAAATGTAAATGGGTTGAAAGCCCCAACCAAAGACAAAGGCTGGATGAATGGATACAAAAACAAGACCCCCATATATGTTGTCTACAGGAGACCCACCTCTAAATGAGGGACACAAACCGACTGAAAGGTAGGGGTTGTAAAAAGGTACTCCACGCAAAAGAAGACGAAAAGAAAGCAGGAGAAGCAATACTCATATCAGATAAAATAGACTTTAAAACAAAGGCTGTGAAAAGAAACAAAGAGGACACTACATAATGATCAAAGGATCAATCCAAGAAGAAGATAGAACAATTGTAAATATATATGCACCCAACATAGGAGCACCGCATTATGTAAGACAAATGCTAGCAAGTATGAAAGGGGAAGTTAACAATAACACAATAGTAGTAGGAGACTTTAATACTCCACTCACACCTATGTATAGATCAACTAACAGAAAATTAATAGGGAGACACAAACATTAAATGATACAATAGATCAGTTACACTTATTAGGTCTCTATAGGACATTTCACCCCAAAACAATGAATTTCACCTTTTTCTCAAGCGCACACGGAACCATCTCTAGGATAGATCACGTCCTAGGCCATAAATCTAGCCTTGGTAAATTCAAAAAAAATTGAAATCATTCCAAGCATCTTTTCTGACCACAATGCAGTAAGATTAGATCTCAACTACAGGAGAAAAACTATGAAAAATTCCAAAATAAGGAGACTAGACAACATGGTGCTGAATAACCAACAAATCATAGAAGAAATCAAAATATGCGTAGAAACAAATGAAAATGAAAACACAACAACCCAAAACCTGTGGGACACTGTAAAAGAAGTACTAAGAGGAAGGTTCTTATCAATACAGGCATACCTCAAGAAACAAGAAAAAAGTCAAATAAATAATTTAACTCTTCACTTAAAGCAACTAGAAAAGGAAGAATCGAAGAATCCCAGTATTCGTAGAAGGAAAGAAATCGTAAAAATTAGGGCATAAATAAATGCTAAAGAAACAAAGGAGACTATAGCAAAAATCAACAAACCCAAAAGCTGGTTATTTGAGCGGGTAAATAAAATTGACAGACCACTAGTCAGACTCATCAAGAAACAAAGGGAGAAAAACCAAATCAATAAAATTAGAAATGAAAATGGAGAGATCACACAGACAACACAGAAATAAAAAGGATCTTAGAGACTACTATAAGTAATTATATGCCAACCATATGGACAGCTTGGAAGAAATGGACAAATTCTTAGAAGAGGACAACTTTCCAAAACTGAACCAGGAAGAAAGAGAAAATCTTAACAGACCCATTACAAGCACGGAAATCGAAACTGTAATCAGAAATCTTCCAGAAAACAAAAACCCAGGTCCAGACGCCTTCACAGCCGAATTCTACCAAAAATTTAGAGAAGAGCTAACACATATCCTACTCAAAACCTTCCAGAAAATTTCAGAGGTAGGAAAACTTCCAAACTCATTCTATGAGGCCAGCATCATCCTAACACCAAAACCTGACAAAGATGGCGCAATAAAGGAGAACTACAGGCCAATATCACTGATGAACATAGATGCAAAAATCCTTCACAAAATTTTAGCAATCAGAATCCAACACACATTAAAAAGGTCATACATCATGACCAAGTGGGTTTTATCCCAGGGATGCAAAGAGTCTTCAATATTTGCAAATCAATCAATGTAATAAACCACATTAACAAAATGAAAAATAGAAAAAAAATATGATTATCTCAATAGATGCAGAAAAGACCTTTGAAAAAATTCAACATCCATTTAGGATAAAAACCCTCCAGAAAGTGGGAATAGAAGGGACATACCTGAACATAATAAAAGCTATAATGACAAACCCACAGCAAGCATTATCCTCAATGGTGAAAAAAAGAAAACATTTCCCCTAAAGTCAGGAACAAGACAAGAGTGTCCACTCTCACCACAACTATTCAACATAATTCTGGAGTTTTGGCCACAGCAATTAGAGCAGAAAAAGACATAAAATGAATCCAAATTCGAAAAGAAAAAGTAAAACTCTCACTGTTTGCAGATGTCATGATACTTTACAGAGAAAAACACTCTACCAGAAAATTACTAGAGCTAATCAATGAATATAATAATGTTGCAGGATATAAAATCAACACACAGAAATCCCTTGAATTTCTATACAATAATGAGAAAATAGAAAGAGAATTTAAGGAAATAATTCCATTCACCGTTGCAATGAAAAGAATAAAATACTTAGGAATATATCTACCTAAAGAAACAAAAGACCTATATATAGAAAACTATCAAACACTGGTGAAAGAAATCAGAGAGGACACTAATATATGGAGAAATATACCGTGTTCATGGATTGGAAGAATTAATATTGTGAAAATGAATATACTACCCAATGTAATTTATAGATTCAATGCAATCCCTATTAAGCAACCAACAGTGTTTTTCACAGAGTTAGAACAAATAATTTCACAATTTGTATGGAAATGCAAAAAAATCTCGAATAGCCAAAGCAATCTTGAGAAAGAAGAATGGAACTGGTGGAATCAACCTTCTGGACTTCAGTTTAGTTCAGTTCAGTCCCTCAGTCGTGTCCGACTCTCCGCGACCCCATGAATCACAGCACGCAAGGCCTCCCTGTCCATCACCAACTCCTGGAGTACACTCAAACTCATGTCCACAGAGTCGGTGATGCCATTCAGCCATCTCATTCTCCGTCGTCCCCTTCTCCTCCCGCCCCCAACCTTTCCCAGCATCAGAGTCTTTTCCAGTGAGTCAACTCATCGCATGAGGTGGCCAAAGTATTGCAGTTTCAGCTTTAGCATTAGTCCCTCCAATGAACATCCAGGATTGATCTCCTTTAGAATGGACTGGTTGGATCTCCTTGCAGTATAAGGGACTCTCAAGAGTCTTCTCCAACACCACAGTTCAAAAGTATCGATTCTTCGGCGATCAGCCTTCTTCACAGTCCAACTCTCACATCCATACATGACCACGGGAAAAACCATTGCCTTGACTAGACAGACCTTGGTTGGCAAAGTAATGTCTCTGCTTTTTAATATACTATCAAGGTTGGTCATAACTTTCCTTCCAAGGAGCAAGCGTCTTTTAATTTCATGGCTGCAATCAGCATCTGCAGTGATTTTGGAGCCCAAAAAAACAAAGTCTGACACTGTTTCCACTGTTTTTCCATCTATCTCCCATGAAGTGATGGGACCAGATGCCATGATCTTTGTTTTCTGAATGTTGAGCTTCAAACCAACCTTTTCACTCTCCTCTTTCACTTTCATCAAGAGGCTTTTGAGTTCCTCTTCACTTTCTGCCATAAGGGTAGTGTCATCTGCATATCTGAGGTTATTGATATTTCTCCCAGCAATCTTGATTCCAGCTTGTGCTTCTTCCAGCCCAGCGTTCCTCATGATGTACTCTGCATATAAGTTAAATAAGCAAGGTGACAATATACAACCTTGACGTACACCTTTTCCTATTTGGAACCAGTCTGTTGTTCCATGTCCAGTTCTAACTGTTGCTTCCTGAGCTGCATATAGGTTTCTCAAGAGGAAGGTCAGGTGGTCTGGGATTCCCATCTCTTTCAGAATGTTCCACAGTTTATTGTGATCGACACAGTCAGAGGCTTTGGCATAGTCAATGAAGCAGAAATAGATGTTTTTCTCAAACTCTCTTGCTTTCTCCATGATCCAGCGGATGTTGGCAATTTGATCTCTGGTGCCTCTGCCTTTTTTAAAACCTGCTTGAACATCTGGGAGTTCACGGTTTACATACTGCTGAAGCCTGGCTTGGAGAATTTTGAGCATGACTTTACTAGCGTGTGAGATGAGGGCAATTGTCCGGTAGTTTGAACATTCTTTGGCATTGCCTTTCTTTGGGATTGGAATGAAGACTGACCTCTTCCAGTCCTGTGGCCACTGCTGATTTTTCCGAATTTGCTGGCATATTGACTGCAGAACTTTCACAGCATCATCTTTCCGGTGCTGTAAAGAGCAATATTGCATAAGACCCTGGAATGTTAGGTCCATGAATCAAGGCCAATTGGAAGTGGTCAAACAGGAGATGGCAAGAGTGAACGTCGACATTCTAGGAATCAGTGAATTAAAATGGACTGGAATGGGTGAATTTAACTCGGATGACCATTATATCTACTACTGTGGGCAGGAATCCCTTAGAAGAAATGGTGTAGCCATCATGGTCAACAAAAGAGTCCGAAATGCAGTACTTGGATGCAATCTTAAAAATGACAGGATGATTTCTGTTCGTTTCCAAGGCAAACCATTCAATATTTCAGTAATCCAGGCCCATGCCCCAGCCAGTAATGCTGAAGAAGCCGAAGTTAATCGGTTCTATGAAGACCTATAAGACCTTTTAGAACTAACACCCAAAAAAGATATCCTTTTCATTATAGGGGACTGGAATGCAAAAGTAAGAAGTCAAGAAACACCTGGAGTAACAGGCAAATTTGGCCTTGGAGCACGGAATGAAGCAGGGTAAAGGCTAATAGAGTTTTGTCAAGAGAATGCACTGGTCATAGCAAACACCCTCTTCCAACAACACAAGAGAAGATTCTACACATGGACATCACCAGATGGACAACACCAAAATCAGATTGATTATATTCTTTGCAACCAAAGATGGAGAAGCTGTATACAGTTAGTGAAAACAAGACCAGGAGCTGACTATGGCTCAGATCATGAATTCCTTATTGCGAAGTTCAGACTTAAATTGAAGAAAGTAGGGAAAACCACTAGACCATTCAGATATGACCTCCATCAAATCCCTTATGATTTTACAGTGGAAGTGAGAAATAGATTTAAGGGACTAGATCTGATTGATAGAGTGCCTGATGAACTCTGGACGGAGGTTCGTGACATTGTACAGGAGACAGGGACCAAGACCATCCCCATGGAAAAGAAATGCAAAAGAGCGAAATGGCTGTCTGAGGAGGCCTTACAAATAGCTGTGAAAAGAAGAGAGGCGAAAAGCAAAGGAGAAAAGGAAAGTTATAAGCATCTGAATGCAGAGTTCCAAAGAATAGCAAGGAGAGATAAGAAAGACTTCCTCAGTGATCAATGCAAAGAAATAGAGGAAAACAACAGAATAGGAAAAACAAGAGACCTCTTCAAGAAAATTAGAGATTCCAAAGGAACATTTCATGCAAAGATGGTCTCGATAAAGGACAGAAATGGTATGGACCTAACAGAAGCAGAGGATGTTAAGAAGAGGTGGCAGGAATACACAGAAGAACTGTACAAAAAAGATCTTCACGACCAAGATAGTCACGATAATGTGATCACTGACCAAGAGCCAGACATCTTGGAATGTGAAGTCAAGTGGGCCTTAGAAAGCATCACTACTAACAAAGCTAATGGAGGTGATGGAATTCCAGTTCAGCTATTTCTGGACTTCAGGCTCTATTAAAAAGCCATAGTCATCAAGACAGTATGGCACTGGTATAAAGATGGAAATATAAATCAATGGAACAAAATAGAAAGCCCAGAGATAAATCCATGCACCTATGTACAACTTATCTTTGGCAAAGGAGGCAAGAATATAAAATGGAGAAAAGACAATCTCTTTAACAAGTTGTACTGTGAAAACTTGCTAACCTCTTGTAAAAGAATGACACTAGAACAATCATTAACACCATACACAAAAGTAAACTCAAAATGGATTAAAGATGTAAGTGTAAGACCAGAAACTATAAAACTCGTAGAGGAGAACATAGGAAAAGCACCCTGCGACATATATCACAGCAGGATCCTTCATGACCCACCTCCCAGAATATTGGAAATAAAAGCAAAAATAAACAAATGGAACCTAATTAAAATAAAAGCTTCTGCACAGCAAAGGAAACTATAAGCAAGGTGAAAAGACCGCATTCAGAATGGGAGAAAATAATACCAAATGAAGTAACTGACAAAGAATTAATCTGAAAAATATACAAGAAACTCCTGCAGCTCAATTCCAGAAAAATAAATGACTCAGTCAAAAAATGGGCCAAAGAATTAAACAGACATTTCTCCAAAGAAGACATAAAGATGGCTAACAAACATATGAAAAGATGCTCAACATCACTCACAATCGACGAAATGCAAATCAAAACCACAAAAGGTACCATTTCACTCCAGTGAGAATGGTTGCTATCCAAAAGTCTATAAGCAATAAATCTTGGAGAGGGCGTGGAGAAAAGGGAAACAGCTTACACTGTTGGTGGGAATGCAAACTAGTAGAGTCACTATGGAGAACAGTGTGGAGATTCATTAAAAATACTGGAAATAGAACTGCCATACCACCAAGCAATCCCATTGCTGGGCATACACACCGAGAAAACTGGCATTGAAAGACACACATATACATCAATGTTCATCGCTGCACTGTTTATAATAGCCAGGACATGCAAGTAACCTAGATGTCCATTTGCAGACAAATGGATAAGAAAGCTGTGGTACATATACATAGTGGAATATTACTCAGCAATTAAAAAGAACACATTTGAATTAGTTCTAATGAGGTGTATGAAACGAGCCCATTATACAGAGTGAAATAAGCCAGAAATGAAAACTCCAATACAGTATACTAACATATATATATGGAATTTAGAAAGATGGTAACGATAACCTGTATACAAGACAACTAATCTTCAAAAGTATAGGCATAAATTTGTTTCTGTTATTTATATACTTAATGCTTTTAAGAATAATTCCCATTTTTCATATTGTTTATTTGTAAGATTTTTCTTGTTGATTATTGTTACTTGATGTTTCCCTTTTTAGTGAAGCTTGTTAAGACAGCTTTGACTCTGCTGAACCTCTCAATTTTATTTTTATTGCATTAGTCCCAGGTATACATTAGGGGATTTCTTTTCTTTATGATTATTTTGCTCATTTTGCTAAATTTTTAAACTGGATGTATACTTGTATATGCATTGTTTTTCCTTTTTATTTAGAGTCTACTGCATGTAAGGCCTCAGTGGATAATGTTTCCCATATCCCGTAGGTTTTAAGACTTTGTATTTTTGTTATCTTTCTTTATAAATTAAAAAAAATAAGTAAAAAATAATGATAAGTCCTCTCCAACTCAAGAAATTGTTACCCAAAATATCTTTCACCTTCAATCTTCAGTTCAATTCAGTCGTTCAGTCATGTCCGACTCTTTGAGACCCTATGAATCACAGCACGCCAGGCCTCCCTGTCCATCACCAACTCCCGGAGTTCACTCAAATTTATGTCCACAGAGTCGGTGATGCCATCCAGCCATCTCACTCTCGGTCGTCTCCTTCTCCTCCCGCCCCCAACCTTTCCCAACATCAGAGTCTTTTCCAGTGAGTCAACTAGTTGCATGAGGTGTCCAAAGTATTGGAGTTTCAGCTTTAGCATCAGTCCTTCCAGTGAACACCCAGGATTGATCTCCTTTAGAATGGACTGGTTGGATCTCCTTGCAGTCCAAGGGACTCTCAAGAGTCTTCTCCAACCCCACAGTTCAAAAGCATCAATTCTGCGGCCATCAGCTTTCTTCACAGTCCAACTCTCACATCCATACATGGCCACAGGAAAAACCATAGCCTTGACTAGACGGACTTTGGTTGGCAAAGTAATGTCTCTGCTTTTTAATATGTTATCTAGGTTGGTCATAACTTTCCTTCCAAGGAGTAAGTGTCGTTGAAATTCATTGCTGCAATCAGCATCTGCAGTGATTTTGGAGCCCCCAAAAATAAAGTTTGACACTGTTTCCACAGTTTTTCCATCTATTTCCCATGAAGTGATGGGACCAGATGCCATGATCTTTGTTTTCTGAATGTTGAGCTTCAAGCCAACCTTTTCACTCTCCTCTTTCACTTTCATCAAGAGGCTTTTGATGAAAGTGAGTTCCTCTTCACTTTCTGCCATAAGGGTAGTGTCATCTGCATATCTGAGGTTATTGATATTTCTCCCAGCAATCTTGATTCCAGCTTGTGCTTCTTCCAGCCCAGCGTTCCTCATGATGTACTCTGCATAGAAGTTAAATAAGCAAAGTGACAATATACAGCCTTGACGTATTCCTTTTCCTATTTGGAACCAGTCTGTTGGTCCATGTACAGTTCTGACTGTTGCTTCCTGACCTGCATACAGGGTTAGTGACAGAGAATGCCAAAGTTTGGTGATGAAATGGAATAAGATGGAGAGGAGAATGAAGGGGTGACTTCAAACCTAGGATATGGCTATTCGAGGTCATGGAAGCTGCTCCAGACCTAGCTGCAGGCCTTGGGGACATAGTTCAAAATATACTAAACAATGTCGTCTCTGGCATCAGTAAACTTTTACAATATTAAAAATCCTCAGCACACAAGATTAGACCACCTGAATGATACCGCTTGGAAATTCAGGAGATATTACTTGTGAGTGGGGGCTGGTACTTGCCAGAGTCTTGCTTTATCAGAATTGTTCAGCAAAAGAGACACAGGTGTATAGAACAATCTTTTGGACTCTGTGGAAGAGGGTGAGTGTGGGATGATTTGGGAGAATGGCATTGAAACATGTATAATACCATATGTGACATGAATCACAAGTCCAGGTTCGACGCATGATACAGGATGTTTGGGTGAACGGGGATGAACCAGAGGGAGGATAAGCGGAGGAGGGAGGTGGGAGGGGGTTTGAAGAAGAGGAACATATGTACTCCCGGGGCGGATTCATGTCAATGTTTGGCAAAACCAACCAATATAATATTGTAAAGTAATTAGCCTCCAAAAAAAAATTAAAAGTAAAAAAATATTGTTCAAACACTTGTCATATTTAATAGAGATGGAGCCAATATTCACCTGTGCATAGACTGTTTTCTTAAGCATATTCCAATTATGAGGACATATACTACCTCTCTGGGGTTTCACTTTCTTTCTCTTTGAATGCTTCTCCACTTACACAAAAGAAGATAGCACTAATTTGAAATCACATTTTTATATTAGGATTTTTCTCTCACTTTTCTAAATGTATCAGTTGTGCTAAATAACTTCCTGTTACCAAATATCCCACTTTATAATAACTAGTCTTGTCATACCAGAGGCTTTCAAGAAAATGTAAGTGCAGATAAAATATAAAAGCACAGACAAGCCAGGCTTCTCAGGAGTGTTGGGAAAAAAGAAAAACCACGAGAAAATAGGCCATGAGTTGGCTGTGTGACAAGATAGTGTGGGGAAACTCTGATGAAGTGTTAGCAAACCTTGCAATTAGTTCATTTGTCATAGATATGAGTAAACCCCTATTCTTCCCATGTAGTTCTCATTAAGTCTCTTCCCTCATTGCATATACTGCCTACAGGTAATGATCCTGCTTGATCCCAAATCTAAATCATACATTTTTAACTTCTTCCTTTGTCTCATGACAGGATTACTGATGACCTCATTGGCCATTCCCTTTTGTTTTACTATAGCAACCAGTGGTCTAGCCTTTTGTTTCTGACACTTTCAAATATGTCCGTGTAGTGGCCATCCTTTCATCTTCCTAACATCATCTCCATCTTCTTCTGAGCATCCAGATACCTTCAGTTCAGTTCAGTCGCTCAGTCGTGTCCTCATGAATCACAGCACACCAGGACTCCCTGCCTATCACCACCTCCCAGAGTTCACTCAAACTCACAAATAAACATATATCAGTGTTCAAAATACAGTATACTAACATATACATATGGAATTTAGAAAGACACTTTCTGATGAATAGCCATAGATAGGGCCACAAGCATGACAGATAACTTTAATATTGCTCATAGTTAAGACATTCATCAAGGAGATTCACAGCTAGATTTTTATATCTCTAGAATAATATATAAAAGAAATTTATCTGTCAAAACTGAACATGATCAGAAACAGTTGCACTAGAGCTACTGCTGCTAAGTCACTTTAGTCGAGTCCGACTCTGTGTGACCCCATAGATGGCAAACTACCAGGCAACTCCATCCCAGGGATTTTCCAGGCAAGAACACTGGAGTGGGTTACCATTTCCTTTTCCAATGTATGAAAGTGAAGAGCGAAATGGAACTCGCTCAATCATGTCGACTCTTCGCGACCGCATGGGATACAGTCTACCAGGCACCTCTGTCGATGGGATTTTCCAGGCAAGAGTACTGCAGTGGATTTTCATTGCCTTCTCCTACTGCTGATGAGAACAATACAATGGAAATATGGAAAATGATGATACTGATAATAGTGGATTGCACAGAGTATCAGGTTGCTTGCTGTAGTCCCTTGTTCAACCTTAGGGAAATGTAAGAATAACAGTAGCTTGAGAATGTACTACAATTTCATCAAGTGGAGAGTTCCTGAGGAAACCTCGTACTAATAACTTTCTGGACTTGAAAAAACAACTTCCCTTATATGTCTATGTCTTCTAAATACCTAAGATATTTTCAGATTAGCAGCCGCCAAACTCTAAATTTTAACAATTCCTTCCTCAGATTATGTTGCATAGAGTAGATAAAATGTAAACTGTTTGAGGTGGAACTGTGGAATGAATGTGGGCCTGCAAAGCTCTGTCTTCTAATTTTTATTTTTCTCATAATCTTCATAATCAAACCATTTCCTTGGAACTGTTAAGCTCTTTCACATTTAGGTATTTTCAATACGAACCACTTGGTTATTCTGCTCCTTAGCAGGCTTTCTTCCCATATGTAGTGGTCCAAAGATCAGAGGTAGCCTCTATTTCAGGGGTACGGTAAGTAAAAAGACCAATTTTTAAAGAGAGATGAAGCGTGGCAAGCTGGGGAGACTGTGTCCAGACTATCTGTCTTTTATAGTGCCCCACCCAGGTCTCTTTCATTAGGCACCCTTCAAGCTCTACAAGCCCTGGCCGCTAATCTCTTTAAAAAGTTCCCTAGTCTGAAAATAATTTCCTTTGGTCACATGAAAGCCTCCTCGTGTGAGAGGAGAAGATCCCATCTCCATGGGTAAAACTTAAACAGTGAGTGACTTGGAAACAAATGGCTTAATTCAAAGTGAGAAAAACTTTTGAAAAATTTATATACAAAGTGGTTCAATTTGTTCTACACTTAATATTAGATTCTGTACTCCTTCTGATATATCTTTGTTCCCTCTTTCCATTTCTCCTTGAAATCCTCAGCAATAAGTCAATGGAAGAGCAATTATGGACTCTGATTTAAGGGATACTGATGAAAACATTCCCACTACAGAAGAGCAAATACCATTCACCAAGAAAAGGAAAGTGAAAGATAATTTTACTCTAACCACAATTTCTCTAAAGTGGAAATGCCCCTGTCTGTTGTTATTTAGTTCTCCTGATGTAGAATTCTGAATTTCGTTTTGTTTGTTTGCTTTTATATGTTCTAATCCTTTTTTATTTGCAGTTTTCTTTTCTCTCTTTTTTTTTTTTTACTTTAAAGTAGTGTATTGTTTTTGCCAGGTATTGACATGAATCTCCCATGTGTGTACATGTGTTCCCCATCCTTAAACTCCCTCCTACCTCTCTTCCCATCCCATCCCTCTGGGTCACCTCAGTGCACCAGCCCTGAGCACCCAGTATCATGCATCGAACATGGACTGGAAATTTCTTTCACATGTGATAATTTACATGTTTCAATGTCATTCTCCCATATCATCTCTCCCTCGTCCTCTCCCACAGTGTCCTAAGACTGTTTTTTACGTCTGTGTCTCTTTTGCTGTCTCGCATACAGGGTTACCATTACCATATTTCTAAAGTCCACAAATATGCATTAGTATACGCTATTGGTGTTTTTCTTTCTGGCTTATTTCACTCTCTAAGTAAGGCTCTGGTTTCAGCCACTCTTTAGACCTGATTTTAATGGCTGAGTAATATTCTTCTACTGGAACAATAGACTGGTTCCAAATACGAAAAAGAGTACATCAAGGCTATATATTGTCAGCCTACTTATTTAAATTCTTCAGAGTACATCATGATAAACGCTGGTCGGAAAGCACAATCTTGGATCACGATTCCCGGTAGAAATATCAATAACCTCAGATATGCAGATGACATCACGCTTATGGCAGAAAGTGAAGAGGAACTAAAAAGCCTCTTGATGTAAGTGAAAGAGGAGAGTGAAAAAGTTGGCTTAAAGCTCAACATTCAAATAACTAAGATCATGGCATCTGGTCCCACCACTTCATGGGAAATAGATGGGGAAACAGTCAGACTTTATTTTTTTGGTTTCCAAAATCACTGTAGATGGTGATTGTAGCATGAAATTAAGACTCTTACTCCTTGAAAGGAAAGTGATGATCATCCTAGACAGAATATAAAAAAACAGAGACATTAATATGACAACAAAGGTCCGTCCAGTCAAAGCTCTGGTTTTATCAGTGTTCAGGTATGGATGTGAGAGTTGAACTTGCAGAAAGATGAACACCAAAGAATTGATGCTTTTGAACTTTGTTGTTGGAGAAGATTCTTGAGAGTCCCTTGGATTTCAAGGAGATGCAACCAGTCCATCCTATAGGAGATCAGTTCTGGGTGCTTGTTGAAAGGACTGATGATGAATCTGGGTCAATGTTTTGGGTACATACTGTGAAGAGTTGGCTCATTGCAAAACACCCTGATGCTAGGAGAGATTGGGGGTAGGAGGAGAAGGGGATGACAGAGGATGAGACGGATGGATGGCATCACCGACTCGATGGACATGAGTTTGTGTAAACTCTGGGAGTTGGTGATGGACAGGGATGCCTGGCGTGCTGAGACTCATGGGGTGCTCGAGTCGGACACTACTGAGAGACTGAACTGAACTGAAGTGAATATTCCAGTGTGTATATTCATCACAGCTTTCTTATCTATTCGTCTTCAACGAATGGACATCTAGGATGCTTGCATACCCTGTCTATGATAAACAGTGATGCAATGGAGATTGGCGTACACCTGTCTCTTTCAATTCTTGTTTCCTCGGAGTGTATGCCAGGCAGTGTAATCTGGGTCACATGGCAGTCCTATTGCAGTTTTATTTTTTGAGGAATCCCCACACTGTTCTCCATAGTTGCTGTACTAGCTTGCATTCCACCAACAGTGTAAGAGGCTTCCCTTTTCTCTGCAACCTCTCCAGAATTTATTGCTTGTAGACTTTTGGATAGAAGTCAATTTGACTGGTATGGAACCTTATTGTGGTTTTGATTTGCATCTCTGATAATGAGCATCATCATATGTTTGTTAGACATCTGTATGTCTCCTTTGGAGAAAAGTAATCTCAGTTCTTTGGCCCAATTTCTGATTGGGTCATTTATTTTTCTGGAATTGAGCTGTAGGAGATGCTTGTATATGTTTCAGATTAATTTGTTGTCCATTGTTTCGTCTGCCATTTGCCTTAATCATCATTTTAAAATATGCTTTTCACAGAAGCTGATGATATTTTTTGGCTGATCTAGGGATGAATAGACAAAGTTGGCAGTTTTAACTTGCAAACAATATACTCCTTTATTGGAGATAATTTTCTTTTCAAATCTAGACTTTATTAAGATTTACATATTTAAGTTTTATTTCTTGTTTGTTTCATTATTTAGGCTATATTTTTCAAACAGAGGCCTCTAATCCTGAACAGCGGTGAGTAAATCATAAACAGAAATAGTCATATGATTTGACTGTTTATTTCAACTGGAGAACATATTATATCAAAGAACATCAAACAGGTCAATATGGAATAGTCATCACATAAGAATGTACAAAACAAAGAAAAAAAAATATTCATTAGTAATTTAAAAGACTGTCTCATATACATTAACAGCAAAGAAAAATCAAGGGAAATAGAAAATTGGCATATGCACACAGTGTGACACTGAGATGAACAGAATAGAATGAAACATCAGTGTGTCAGGAAAATATCAGGATGCTGGTGGTTAGGAAACCACTGAAACATGTGGAGTTTAAAATCACACAAATGTTGGGCCATGTGGGTAGCAATAAAAACAGCAAAATGTGGCTGAATCTCAACATGATAAGGAGCCGATGTAACATAAGTAGAATCTAGATAGGGTGAGGTGGGATAGAAAATGAAGTAGTAAAAAAAAAAAAAAAAGCTACTCCTGTCAAGAACATAAGGAGAACATTTGCTGTTATTCAGTCATTAAGTCAGCTCTGGCTCTTTGTCACCCCATGGACTTTAGCCTGACAGGCTTCCCTTCACTATTTACCACAATTTGTTCAGATTTCCGTCCATAGAATCAGTGATGTTATCTAACCATCCCATCACTGGCTACCCACTTCTCCTTTACCTTCAATCATTCCCAGCGTCAGGACATGTGGCCAAAGGAAGAAAAACAAACAAACAAACCGAAAGATACCTAAGTATTCCAAGGAGAGGTGTTGAATCTGTTTAGGATATAGATTCAGAAAAAGCTTTTGACAAAATTTAACACCTAGTTATGATTAAACCTGTAGAGGAGGAGGGAATAAAGGGAATCTTCTTTAACATAATAAAGGCCATTTAAGGATAAACTCACCACAAACAGTGTTCTCTATAGTAAAATTCTGAAACCATGACCCCTAATTCATGAATACAAGAAAGATGCTTCTTATTCACCATGGTTACTCAACACAGTCTTGGGACACCTAGCTACTGCAATCAGAGAATAGGAAGAAGAAGGAAAAAAAGTTTCAAATGAAAAGGAAGATAAGAGGTAAAACTGTCCCTGTTTGCAGATGATATGATACTATGCACAGAGAATCCTACCATACAACCAGATAATTGCTAGCAGTATACTTCATGAATTCAGGGAAGTGTCTGGCTATAAAATTAACACAGCAATCTCTGGCATTCCTATAAACTGACATCAAAAACAAATTAAGAAAGGAATCCCAGTCACCACTGCAAGAAGAATAAAATTCCCGAAAGTAAACCTGGGAAAAGATTTGTGTGCTGAATTGAATAAGACATGGAGGAAATAAATCAAGGGTGACAAAATAAATGAATAAGTATAACATTCTCTTTGACTTGGAGAATCAATACTATGAAAATGGCTGTGCGACAAAAAGCAGTTTACATATTCAAAGCAATTGCTTTGAAATTGCCAATGACATTTTTCACAGAACTAGATAAATTTTTTTTTACAACTTGTTGGGAAATGTAAAAGACCTTGAATAGCCATGCTATCATGAGAAAAATAAGCAGATCTGGAGGAATCAGGTTTCCTGTTTTCAGTCTGTAATTCAAAGTTGTAGTCATCCACACAGCATGAAACTTCCAAAAAAAAAAAAAAAGGAATACAGCCCAATGGAACAGATAGAAGACCCTGAAATAATCTCTTGTCCAAATGCTTACCTAATCTATGACAAAGGAGGCAACAATATACAATGGAGAGAATATATTATCCTTTATAGGTGCTGCTGGAAAATTTTGAGAGATAAAGATGAAAGTGCAATTAGGACGCTCCCTTTTGTTGTTTAGTGGGAAGTCATATCTGACTCCTTGTGATGTCATGGACTGCATCAGGCAAGCCTCAATAGGCACTACCATCTCCCAGAGCTTGCCCAAGTTCATATCTATTGCATTGGCAGTGATGCCATCCAACACACTCATTCTTGTCACACCCTTCTCCTTCTACCTTCAGTACTTCTCATTATCAGGGTCTTTTCCAATGAGTTGGCTGTTTGCATCAGATAGACAAAGTATTAGAGCTTCGGCTTCACTAGCAGTTCATCCAATGGTTATTTTGGGCTGATTTCCTTGACGATTGACTAATTTGATCTCCTTGCTGTCCAAGGAACTCTCAAGAATCTTCTCCAATACCACAATTCAAAGGCATCAATTCTTCAGGATTCTGCCACTTTTGTGGTCCTGCTCAATCAACTCTATGTGAATACCGCAAAGACCATAGACTTGACTATACCAAAGTTTGTGAGCGAACTGGTATCTTTTCTTTTTCACACATGTCTCGATTTCTCATAGCTTTTCTGACAAGAAATATTTGTTTTCTAATTTGATGGCCAAAGTCACCATCTGGAGTGAATTTAGAGCCCAAAAAGATAAAATACGTCAATGACTTCCATTTTTCCCTTTCTATTTGCCATGGAGTGATAGGACCGGGTGCCATGATCTTAGTTTTCAGAATGTTTAGCTTTAAGCCAACTTTTTCACTCTCCTCTTTCACTTTCATCAAGAGGCTCTTTTACTTCTTCTTCACTTTCTGTCAAAATGGTGGTGTCATGTACATATCTGAGGTTAGTGAAATATGTCCCAGCAATCTTGCTTCCATCTTGTGCTTCCTCTAGCCCAGCATTTCACATGATGTACTCTGTCTATAAGTTAAATAAGTAGGGTGACAACATACAGCCTTGATGTACCCCGTTTCCTATTTGGAAGCAGACTGTTGTTCATGTCCGTTCTAACATGTTGCTTCCTGACCCTCATACAGATTTCTCAAGGGGCAGATCAGGTGGCCTCGTATTCCCATTCCCTTTGGAATTTTCCATAGTTTATTGTGATCCACGCAGTCAGAAGCTTTGGTATAGTCAATAAAGAAGAAATAGATGTTTCTATGGAAGTCTCTTTCTTTTTTGATGAACAAGCAGATATTAGCAATTTGATCTCTGATTCCTCTACCTCTTCTAAAACCAGCTTGAACATCTAGAAGTTCATGGTTTACATATTGCTGAAGCTTGGCTAAGAGAATTTTAAACATTGCTTTACTAGCGTGTGAGATGGGTGCATTTGTGTGGTAGTTTCTGCATTCTTTGGCACTGGCTTTCTTTGGAATTGAAATGAATGTTGACCATTTCCATTCCTGTCGCCACTGCTGAGTTTCCAAGTTTGCTGAGAGTGATCAACGAAATTTAGTACTTCTATGACTTCTAAAATCCAGCAAATGGTGACCATTTCAACTCTTATACCTCTGATATGTCTGACCCAGCTTGAACATCTGGAGTTCCTCAATTCATGGAATGATGAAGAGAAGCTTAGTGGATTTTGAGCATAACTTTACCTGCTTGGAAGACAAGTGAAGTTGTGCAGTGGTTTTTATCATTCGTTAGTACTGTCTTTCTTGCGGACTGGGGTAAGAATTTCCTTTTTCTAGTTCTGTGACCACTGCTAAATTTTCCACATTTGCTGACATATTGAATGTCACACTTTCATAGCATCAATATTTGGAATTTTATGCAGCACTGACAGAATTCCATCACCTACATTAGCTTTGTTGACAGCAGTGCTTTGTAAGGCCCACTTGGCTTCACATTCAAGAATGGCTGGCTCTGTGGGATTCATCACAGTGTCCTGGTTATCTGGGGCAGTAAGATCTTTTTGTCCTAAAGTTCTTTGCATGCTTTCCATCTTGTCTTGATCTCTTTTCCTTCTTTTAGGCCTTTCAATTTTCTGTCCTTTACTGAGCCCACCTGTGGATGAAATGTTGCATTTATATATTCAGATTTTTTAAGAGATTTTTTTTTAGTCTTTCCGCTTCTTTTGATTTCTTATATATCTTTGCATTGTGTACTGCAGGAGTGCTTTACATCTCCTTTCTCTTCTCTGGAAATCTGAACTTTGTTTGGGTACTTTTGCCTTTTCCACTTGCTTTCTGCTGCTCTTCTTTCCTCAGCTATTTGTACATCCTCCTCCATGCTTTTCTTTTTCTTTGGCATTGTTTCACTCACTGTTTGCTGTACAATATTTTGCACCTCCTTCCCTAGTTTTTGAGGTGCTCTGTTTACTAGATATAAACCCTGGAATCTCTTTGCCACCTGCACTGCATATTCATAGAGGATTTGATTTTCTAGTCCCTGGCTGGCCTAGTAGTTGTGCACCTGACCTTCTGAATTTGGCAGATTGTTACTGATGATCTGATCCATAGTGGGCTCCAGATTTTTTTTTCCCCTGAACTTATACACTTCTCCCTCTGATTATATAGTCAGGCTGATACCATTAGGCACCATTTGGTGATGTCCATGTGTAAAGCCATCTCTTGTGTGGTTGTCAAAGGATCTTTGCTTTGACCACTACATTTTCTTGACAGTTTGATTAGTCTTTGTTCTGCTTCATCTTTTATTCCAAGGCCAAACTTTCCTGCTATTCCAGATATCTCTTGACTTTGTCCTTTTGCATTCCAATCCCTTATGATGATAAGGACATCTTTCACTTGCTGTTAATTCAAGGAGGTGTTATTGGTCTTCACAGAACTGATGAATCTGAACATCTTCAGGATCAGAATTCAGGGCAGAGACTAGCATTACTGTGATTTTGAATGGTTTGCCTTGGAAATGAACTAAGGTCATTCTGTCATTTTTGAGGTTGCACCCAAGTAGTGCGTAGTGAAGTGATTCTAAAATTATAGCAGACTGGGGAAGTAGAATCATAGAACAAATTAGAACATTGTCTTAGAGTAAAAAAACTTGATTCTTGCCTAAAAAATACCCAACATGGAATCTGGGGAGAATAGAAGAATTTCTATATGAGGAAGAAGACTCAGGGTGTGAGAGTTTAGCAAGAAGAGGACAAAGAGCTTCTTTTTTATCCATTTCTGGAATCACATTTAGGAGTATCTCTTTAAGAAGCTTGCTATGGCATTCAATAAGCAAAGTCTTTTGCATTGAAAATATGAAAGAATTTTTTGTTGAAGTGTCCGCTGTTGAGTTTTCTGAGAGTTGGAGTGATTTCACTGACCAGAGTCAGTGATATCTATTGATTCCAAGGAACCAAGAATAAATTAATTAAGGAAGCAATTACCTGTCTTTAGTAGGAATCTTGTGTGAGTATTAGTGATTGTGGCAGCAGTGTGTGTGAGTCCCCAGGAGAAAGGAGCAGTGAGCAGGTGAAATCCATTTACCGCGGGGTGGGGGTGGGGGGGCAGGGGGCGGGCATTAGCCAGAGCATAGGAATCTGTGAATGTGCATATATTTTTGAGAACCCATTTCGTTGTGGCATCCCTAAGGACTAGGTGAACAGATGCAATTTCAGCCAATTGGGTGAGACTGTAGTACTATTCTTAACGAGAGAAGCCTGAGGGCAGGAAGAATGGAGCAAACCTCCAGTGACATTGCATTGTTTATAATGAGGGTGTTGCTACTCATAAATGACACTAATACTTTTCATTCTAAAGTTGTTGGCCACAGATGGCTCCACAAAATGTAAGAAGAGTGGGTAGTGTGGATACTGGCATCACTGCCTGAAAGGTGTCATTGAAGGGTCTGTGCATGGATGAAAACACATCCTGTGGAAATTTGGAAAGGCTTTTAAAATGAGATGAGTTTTGTGGTTCAGTCACCAAATAATGTGCTTGGGGTGATTCTTTGATACCCCTCCCCCCCATAGACGGCAGCATTATTTGGCATTGACTCTCTTTGAGATTGGAATGAAAACTGACTTTTTACAGTCCTGTGGCCATGGCTGGGTTTTCCATATCTGCTGGCATGCTGAATGTAGAACTTTCACAGCATCATCTTTCAGGATTTGAAATAGCTCAACTGGAATTCCATCGCATCCACTAGCTTTGATCATAGTGATGCTTACTGAGACCCACTTGACTTCAATTTCCAATATCTTTTTTGTACAGTTCTGTGTATTCTTGCCACCTCTTATTATCTTCTGCTTCTGATGGGTCTCTACCATTTCTGTCTTTTATTTAGCCCATCTTTGCATGAAATATTTCCTTGGATTCTCTAATTTGCTTGGAGAGATCTCTAGTCTTTCCCATTCTATTATTTACCTCTCCTTCTTTGCATTGATCCCTGAGGAAGACTTTCTTATCTCTCCCAGCAATTCTTTGCAACTCTGCATTCAAATGGGTATACATTTCCTTTTCACCTTTGCTTTTTACTTCCCGTCTTTTCAGAACTATTTGTAAACGCTCCCCACATGCATTTAAATTTTTGAAATTTCTTTATCTTGGGGATGGTGTTGATCTCTGTCCTGTACAATGTCACGAACCTACATTCATAGTTCATCAGGCTCTCTGCCTTTCAGAACTAGTCTATTAAATCTTGGCTTGGGTATCAGGATTCTACAAAGGATGATTTTGATTTATTCTCCCGCTGCACCTGGCCCCACAAGGTTAGGGTAACAAAATAAACAGGGATGTTTCCTCACCTGGAGAAGGAAATGAAAAATGCCATGGCTAGTAGAAGGAAAGACATTATAAAAATTAGGAGAGAAGCAAATTCAAAAGAAACAAACGAGAACACAGCAGAAATCAACAAATATAAAAGCTGGTTCAATGAGACGAAAAATAAAATTGAAAAAAAAAAAAAAAAAACATTATCCACAGTCATCAAGAAACAAAGGAAGAAAAATCAATCAACAAAATTAGAAATGAAACTGGAGAAACTATAGCAAACAATACAGAAATACAAAGGATCATAAGAGACTACTATCAGTAACTATATGCCAATAAAATGTACAACTGTGAAGAAATGAACAAACTCTTAGTGCAGTATAACTTTCCAAAACTGAAGCAGGAGGAAATAGAAACACTTAACAGACATGTCACAAGCACGGAAATATAAACTGTAGTCATAATTCTTCCAGCAAACAGAAGCCCAGAACCAGGTGCCTTCAGAGCTGAATTCTTAAAAAAAAAAAAAAAAAATTGACAAGAGCTAACACTTATTTTTCATTGACTATGCCAAAGCCTTTGACTCTGTGGATCACAACAAACTGGAAAATCCTGAAAGAGATAGGAATACCAGACCACCTGACCTGCCTCTTGAGAAATCGGTATACAGGTCAGGAAGCAACAGTTAGAATTGGACATGGAAAAACAGACTGGTTCCAAATAGGAAAAGGAGTATGTCAAAGTTGTATATTGTCACCTTGCTTATTGACGTTATATGCAGAGTACATCCTAAGGAACGCTAAGCTGGAAGAAGCACAAACTGGAATCAAGATTGCCAGGAGAAATATCAACAACCTCAGATGTGCAGATGACACCACACTTATGGCAGAAAGTGAAGAGGAACTCAAAAGCATCTTGATGAAAGTGAAAGAGAAGAGTGAAAAAGTTGACTTGAACCTCAACATTCAGAAAACGAAGATCATGGCATCTGGTTCCATCACTTCATGGGAAAGAGATGGGGAAACAGTGGAAACAGTGTCGGACTTCATTTTTTGGGCTTCAAAATCACTGCGGATGCTGATTGCAGCCATAAAATTAAAAAATGTTTACTCCTTGGGAGCAAAGTTATGACGTACCTAGATAGCATATTAAAAAGCAGGGAGAGTACTTTGCCATCCAAGGTCTGTCTAGTCAAGACTATGTTTTTTCCAGTGGTCATGTATGGATGTGAGAATTAGACTGTGAAGAAAGCTGATGGCTGAAGAATTGATGCTTTTGAACTGTGGTGTTGGAGAAGACTCTTGAGAGTCCCTTGTACTGTAAGGAAATCCAACTAGTCCATTCTAAAGGAGATCAGTCCTGCGTGTGCTTTGGAAGGACTGATCTTAAAGCTGAAACTCTAGTACTTTGGCCACCTCATGCGAAGAGTTGACTCACTGGAAAATACTCTGATGCTGGGAGGGATTGGGGGCCAAGGAAAAGGGGATGAAAAATATGAGATTTCTGAAGGGCATCACCCACTTAACGGAGGTGAGTTTGAGTGAACTCCGAGAGTTGGTGATGGACAGGGAGGCCTGGCGTGCTGTGATTCATTGGGTCACAAAGAGTCGAACACGACTGAGCGAATGAACTGAACTGAACTGAACACTGATTCTACTCAAATTCTTCAGGAAATTTGCAGAGTTAATGAAATTTCCAAAGTCATTCTATGAGGCCACTGTCACCCTGACCCCAAAACCAGACAAATATGCCACAAGAAAAGAAAACTACACTCCAATAACACTGATGGTCATAGATGCAAAAATCCTTAACAAAATCTTAACAAACAGAATCCAACAGCATTTTAAAAAGATCAAGTGGGCTTTATCTCAGGGATCCAAGGATTCTTTAATATCTGCACGTCAATCAAAGTAATACACCACGTTAACAAATTGAATGATAAAACGCATATGATTATCTCAATAGATATAGAGAAGGTCGTCGACAAAATTCAACATTCATTTATGACAAAAAAAAAAAAAAAAAAAACTCCAGAAAGAAGGAATAGAAGGAATATACCTCAATATAATAAAAGTTATATATGACAAACAAACAGCAAAGGTGATCCTCAATGGTGAAAAATTGAAAGCAGTCCCCCTAAAGTCAGGAAGAAGACAAAAATGCCCACTCCCACTGCTACTATTAAACACAGATTTAGAAGTTTTAACCAGGCAATCAGAGAGGAAAAGCAAATAAATGGAATCTCTTTTGGAAAAGAAGAATTAAAACTGTGAGTCTTGGCCGATATCATGATCCTCTACATAGAAAACACTAAAGACTCCACCAGAAAATGACTAGTGCTGATAGTCCCTTGGACAGCAAGGAGATCCAATCATCCATTCTAAAGGAGATCAATCCTGGGTGTTCATTGGAAGGACTGATTCTAAAGCTGAAATTCCAATACTTTGGCCAACTCATGCGACCAGTTGACTCAAGGGAAAAGACTCTGATGCTGGGAAGAATTGGGAGCGGGAGGAGAAGGGAAGGACAGAGAATGAGATGGATGGATGGCATCACCGACTCGATGGACATGAGCTTTAGTGAACTCCGGGAGTTGGTGTTGGACAGGGAGGCCTGGAGTGCTGTGATTCACGGGAACCCAAGGAGTCAGACACGAGTGAGTGACTGAACTGAACTGAACTAAACTGAAGCAATAAATATAGTAAAGTTGCAGGATGTAAAATTAACACCCAGAAATTCTCTGCATACCTACTTACTAACATTAGAAAACAGAAAGACAAATTTAGGAAACATTCTTATTCACCATTGAAATAAAAAGAATAAAATACTTAGAAATAAATCTACCTAAAGAAACAAAAGACATATATATATATATATATATATATATATATATATATATAAAACTAAAAAAATATATATATAAACTAAAAAAAAAAAAAAACCCACTGGTGAAAGAAATCAAAGAGGACATAAATAGATTGAGAAATATACCATGTTTATGGATTGGAAGTATCAGAATAGTGAAAATGAGTATACCACCTAAAGCAATCTATAGATTCAATGCAATCCCTATCAAGCTACCAAAGGTATTTTTCATAGAACTATAAACAAATAATGTCACAATTTGTATGGAAATACCAAAAACCTCGAATAACCAAGGCAATCTTGAGAAGGAAGAATGGACCTGGAAGAATGAACCTGCTTGATTTCAGGCTATACTACAAAGCTGTAATCATCAAGACATTATGGTACTGGCACAAAGATAAAACATAGATCATTGGAACAAATAGAAAGCCCAGGAATGAAGCCACACACCTATGGACAACTTCTCTTTGAAAAGGGAGGCAAGTATCTACAATGGAAAGAAAAAGAAAAAGTCTCTTAAACAAGTGGCGCTAGGAAAGCTGGTAATCCAAGTGTAAAAGAATGACACCAGCAAAGAGGTAACACATCATCCTGGTCAGAATGGATGCTACCTTAAAGTCTACACGAAAGAAATTCTGGAGTGGTGTGGAGAAAGGAGAACCCTCTTACACTGTTGGTGGATCAGCAAACTAGTATAGGCACCATGGAGAACATTGTGGAGATTAGGTAAAAAATTGGGAACAGTACTGCCATATGACCTAGCGATCCCACTGCGTGACATACACACCAAGGAAACAAGAACTGAAAGAGACACGTGTACCCCAATGGTCATCACAGCACTGTTTATAATTGCCAGGAAATGGAAGCAACCTAGATGTCCACTGGCAGAAGAATGGATAAGAAATCTTTGGTACATATACACAAAGGAATATTATTCAGTCATTAAAAAGATTTAATTTGAATCAGTTCTAAAGAGGTAGATGAAACTGAAGCCTGTTACAGAAATAGAAGTAAATCAAAACAAAAAACACCACTACGTTACACTAATGCATATAACGAAATTTCAAAATATGATATCAATGACAGTATAGATGAGACGGCAATAGAGACACAAATGTATAGAACAGTCTTTAGGACTCTGTGGGAGAAGTTGAGAGTGGGTTTATTTGAGAGAATATCATTGAAACATGTATATGATTATATGTGAAACAGATCACCAGTCCGGGTTCGATACATGAGACAAGGTGTTCAGGGCTGGTGCACTGGGATGACCTGGAGGTTTGGGATGGGAGTGGGGTGGAAGGAATGTTCACATGAAGAACAATTGTAAACACATGGCTGATTCATGTCAATGTATGGAAAACCCACTCAATGCTACAATTAGCCCCCAATTTAATAAATAAGTTTTTTTAAAATGTACCAAAAAAAAAAAAAAAAGCCTGTTGGTCTTCACCAGTGATCCAGTGGCTTAAGAATTTGTCTGTCAATGCAGGGGACATGGGTTTGATCCTTGGTCTGAGGAGATCACACATACTAGCAAAGTAGATAAACCTGTGTGCCCCCAAGTGCTGAACCTGAGAGCCCTAGAGCTTGTGCGCTGGAAGAGGAGACACTGCCATGAGAAGCTAGCTCATTGCAATGAAGAGTAGTCCCCAACTGCTGCAAGTAGAGAAACTTTCTGCACAGTAATGAAGACAGTGCAGCCGTAAATAAATAAATAAATACTAAAAATTATGAATAAATGAAATCTAGATACATAAATTTCTTCCATGTAATACGAAATTTTTGTATTTATTGATTGTCCAGGTGTTGCTTTACCACTTGAAATATGGAATTCCTGTATTTCAAATATGAAAATCAAGGGCAATATTTCAAACAAAATATAAATTGTCTATATTTCATATATAAGTATCTTGGTGTATATTTTCCTATATGATTCTCTAAATTTCACATATGAAAATCTAGGTGTCAGTTCTATTTGAAAGTTGGAATTCTCTATAATTCACATTTGAAATGCAGGATGGTTATATTTCCTACTGCTAATGTGGAATTCCCTAATTTTGTATGAAAATCTTGGTGTAGATTTTTGTAAATGAAGAATGCAAGTTTCTTTATTTCAATTCTTTATCATCAAAGCTACCAGGGAACTTTAATAGATTTAGGAAAACCTCCAAGATTTTATAAAATTAACACCAAAAAGGGATGTGTTTCATCATAGCTAACTGTGACGTAAAAACAGGAAGTCAAGCGATACGTGGAGTAACAGGCAAGTTTGGACTTGGGGTACAAAGTGATGTAGAACAAAGGCTAAAGGCAAAATTTTGCAAATAGAAAGTTTAAAAATGAAAGCAGTGACAGACAGTGAATAGGCTCCAAAATGACTGGGGATAGATTACAGCCCTGAAAATATAAGACTCTTGCTCCCAGGAAGAAAAGCTATGACAAACCTAAACACAATGTACTGAGAAACAGAGACATTACTTTGTCAACAAAGGTGCATATAGTCAAAGCTAGGGTGTTTCCCAGTGGATATGTATGTTTGCCTCTCATGTGTGGCCCTACACAGCATGTCTTAGTTTCACTGAGTTAGACAAGGTGGTGGTCCATGTGATGGATTTGTTAGCTTCATATGATGGTGGTTTCAGTCTTTCTGCCCTCAAATGCCCTCTCTCTGCACCTACCATCTTACTGGGGTTTCTTTTCCTTTGGACGGGGAGTATCTCTTCCCTGCTCCTACAGGAAAACACAACCTCTGCTCCTTACATTGGGTGTGAGATATCTCCTCTTGACTGCTGGCTGCTCCGGTGCCACACAGCCACAACTCTCTGTTCCAACAAATTTGGAAAACTCCACAATGGCCAAGAAATGGAAAAGGTCAGTTTTCATTCCAATCGCAACGAAAAGCAATGCCAAAGAATACTCAGATTACTAAACAAAGAGCTTCATCTCACGTGCTGGTAAAATAATGCTCAAATTTCTCCAAGGCAGGCTTCAACAATATGTGAACCATGAACTTCCAGATATTCAAGCTGGTTTTGGAAAAGGGCAAAGGAATCAGAGATCAAATTGTAAACATCCGCTGGATCTCTGAAACTACAAGAGAGTTCCAGAAAACATCTATTTATGCTTTATTGACTATGCCAAAGCCTTTGACTCTCTGGATCACAGTAAATTGTGGGAAATTCTTCAAGAGATGGTAATATCTCGATTCAACAAACATGAGTCTGTGCAAAGGGTTGGAGACACGGAAGATCAGGGAACCCTGGAGTACTGCTGTCCACGGTGTTGCAGAGTTGGATATGACAGATCAACTGAAAAATAACAACAACTCGGTCTCACATTTGTCAATAAGGAGGAGATTTTCGAACCTGAATATGGAATTCTGTATATGCCTTTAGAAAAATTACATGCTTCTTTATGAATGATGGACGTCTCTCTATTTCTTTTATGAAAGTCCGGTTGGATATTTTACTTCTTAAACTATGAGGGATTCAATTACTCAGGCACCCAAATTTTACTGAAAATATGTTTACATATAATATGGAGTATTTCAATTTCAAATGTGAAAGTCAGAGTATGCTTTTCCTTATGTGATATATTTCACATATGATTATGGGCACACTGTCAAATTTTCTGTTTCTTGCGTCGAAGTTTGACAGCAGACAGTTCTTCAGCAAAGAGGAAATTCTCAGTTTCACATATGAAAATCTAGGTGCAGGTTTTAAGACATGAATTATGAAAGTCTCTATAATTCATATTTGAAAATCTGGGGACCAAGTTTCCAACATGAAAAGTATTGGTGTATCACATATGAAGATTTTGTTGAATGAAATATCCAATTTTTAATATTACAGTTATGAAATTCTGAATGCAGAGTTCTATTCAGGGAATATGAAAGTCTCTATTTCACGTCTTAAAGTACCGTCACCGATTTTCAACTTGAGTAGTGGAATTTTTCATATTTATCATTTGAAAATCTGTGTGCTAGCATTCCTTCAAGAAATAGGGAATAGTGTGTGTTTAACATCAGGCATCTATTTCCCTACAATAAATATGGAATTTTATGTATCATATAGAAAAATCGCTTGAGCTATGAATTTCTTTTTATTTCAGCAAAGAGAATTTGAAGAAAGACCTTCTTCCGTGAAATATGGAATACTTTATATTTTGCATTTGAAAAACTTGGGACAAGAATCAAATATGGAATATGAATTCTCAGTTATTCACATAAGAAAATTTGTGTCAGATTTTCATACATAATTTTTGCAATATTCCATGATTTGTTTAGATCTGTGCCAAACAGGCAATGTACATGTGTCTATGTTTCCTGTAAGAAAATGTGGCTACATAATTCCCTACTTAAATTTAGTATTCTCTTTGATAGTATTTTAAAAAGCAGAGACATTACTTTGCCAACCAATGTCCGTCTAGTCAAGGCAATGGTTTTTCCCGTGGTCATGTATGGATGTGACAGTTGGACTGTGAAGAAAGCTGATAGCCGAAGAATCAATGCTTTTGAACTGTGGTGTTGGAAAAGACTCTTGAGATTCCCTTATACTGCAAGGAGATCCAACCAGTCCATTCTAAAGGAGATCAATCCTGGATGTTCATTGGAGGGACTGATGCTAAAGCTGAAACTGCAATACTTTGGCCACCTCATGCGACAAGTTGACTCACTGGAAAAGACTCTGATGCTGGGAAAGGTTGGGGGCGGGAGGAGAAGGGGACGACGGAGAATGAGATGGCTGGATGGCATCACCGACTCTGTGGACATGAGTTTGAGTGTACTCCGGGAGTTGGTGATGGACAGGGAGGCCTGGCGTGTTGTGGTTCATGGGGTTGCAGAGAGTCGGACACGACTTAGCGACTGAGCTGAACTGAACTGAACTGATACTAAATTTTGAAAGGCTGGGTGAAGATATCCCTACATGATATATGAAAAAAATCTATATTTACTTTTGAAAATCTGGGTGCCAATATTTCTACAGGAAACGGGTAAATCACTAGAGTAAAATCTGGATTTCTAGGTTGTGATGTTCCCACATGAAATATAAGATCTGCATATTTCGCATATGGAAATCTGGATGCCATTTTTACCTCCGTGAAACATGGAGTTCACTTATGAATTTCTGAATGCAGATTTTACTACATGGTGCTCTGAAATTCTGTAAATATATCATTAGAAAATCTGTGTGTCCGTTTCCTACATTAAACATGAAATTCTCAGTATTTCCAAGACCTAAATCTGAGCACACTTTTTGTTACATGAAATATGTAATTGTTTTTATTTCCCTTTTAAAAATCTGGTTTTAGACTTTCCAGCATGATAGACAGAATATGTGGAACTCATGCATAAAATGTGCGTAGTAGAAAATCTTACATAAATTAAGGAATACACGTTATTTCATGTATAAAAATCAAGGCACATATTTTCTTGCATGAAGTACGGTATTCTCAACTGAAAGCTAAAGTTTAATAGAAAACAAAATTCTGTAAAATAATTATCCCTAAGTTAAAAATAAATAAACTAAGAAAACTGCCCAAAGCGTGGTATTCTGTATTTTATATTTCATCATCTAGATGTAGATGTTTCTAACTGAAGTAGGGAATACTGTATAGCTCACATATTTAAATTTGTAAGCAGAGTCTCTGATATAAGGTAATGAATTCTCTATATTTGACGTATGGAAAACTGCTGAGGAATTTTGGACATGGAAAGGTGGAATTTTTGTTCTTTCACACATGAAAACCAGGATACATACTGTCTTAGAAGCGACGAACTCTACTTATTTCAGATATGAAAATTTGGTGTAGTAATTTTACATGAAATTTGAATCTAGTTAAAGCTGTTGTTTATCCAGAAATTATGTATGGATGTGAGAGTTGGACTATAAAGAAAGCTGAGCAGGAAAATTAATGCTTTTGAAATGTGATGTTGGAGAAGTCTCTTGAGAGTCTCTTGGATGGCTAGGAGAAATCCAACCAGACTATCCTAAAGGATATCAGTCCTGAATATTCCTTGCAAGGACTGGGGCTAAAGGTGAAACTCCAATACTTTGGCCAGCTGATGTGAAGAACTGACTCATTGGAAAAGACCGTGATGCTGGGAAAGGTACAATGTGGGAGGAGGAGGGGCAACAGATTATAACTGGAGAGCATACCGAATCATTGGACATGAGTTTGAGTAAACTCAGTGAGTTAGTGAAGGATAAGGAAGACTGACATGCTGTAGTTTATGGGGATGCAAAGATTTGAGCATGACTGAGACACAAAACTGAACTCAACTGAACATGGACCTGTCCATCTGAATAAGAACCAGTTTTCCCCTCAGTTAGTCTCTCCCATCAGGAAGCTTCCACAAGCCTCTTATCTTTATCTATCAGAGGGAAGACAGAATGAAAATCATAACCACAGAAAACTGACCAAACTGATCACCTGGTCCATAGCCTTGTCTAACTCAATGAAATTATGAGCCAGGCATATAGGGCCACCCAAGATGGATGGGTCATATTGAAGGGTTCTGACAAAATATGGTCCTTGGAGAAGGGAATGGAAAACCGCTTCAGTATTTCGGCCTTGAGAAACCCATGAGCAGCATGTAACCCAAAATATAGCATACAGAAAGAGGAACTCCCAAGGTTGGTCTTTGACAAATCTGCTATGACAGATCAGTGGAGAGGAAACGAAAGAAAGAATGAAGGCAGGGAGCCACAGTACAAGCAGAACCCAGTTGCAGATGTGACTCGTGATGAAATGAATTCTGATGCTGTAAAGAGTAATATTGCATAGGAACCTGGAAGGTTAGGTCCACAGCTTTGTGAAGACCTACAGGAACTTCTAGAACTGACACCCATAAAAGATATCCTTTTTATCAGAGGGGAATGGAATGCAAAAGTAGGAAATCGAGAGATACCTAGTGTAACAGGCAAATTTGACTTTGGAGGACAAAATATAGCCAGTCAAAAGAAACAGAGCTTTGCCAAGGGAACACATTGCTCACAGAAAGCACTCATTTCCAGCAACACAAGGCAAGACTCTATACATGGACATAACCGGATGGTCATAACTGAAACCAGATTGATTCTTTTCTCTGCAGCCAAAGATGGAGAAACTATATACAGTCAGCAAAAATGACTGGGATCTATTGTGGTTCAGATCATGAACTCCTTATTGCCAAATTCAGATTTAAATTTAAAATAGTAGGGAAACCATTAGCCTATTCAGGTAGGACCTAAATCATATCCCTTATGATTAGACAGGGAAAGTGACAAATAGATCCAAGGGATTAGATCTGATAGAGTTCCTGTATATCTACGGACAGAGGTTTGTGAAATTGTACAAAGGGCAGTGATCAAGACCATCCTCAAGAAAAAGAAATGCAAGAAGGCAAAATGGGTGTCTGGATATACCTTACAAATTGCTGAGAAACAAAGAGAAGCTAAAACAAAGGAGAAAAGGACAGATATATTCGTGTGTGCAGAGTTCCAAAGAAGAGGAAGGAGAGATAAGAAAGTCTACCTCAGTGAAAGATGCAAAGAAATAGAGGGGAAAATTGGAATGGAAAAGAAGAGATCTCTTCAAGATAATTAAAGATAAAAAAGGAACATTTCATGCCAAGATGGTCAAAATAAAGACCAGACATGGTATGGACCTAATAGAAGCAGAATATATCAAAATGAGGTGTCAAGAATACACAGAAAAACTATACAAACAGGATCTTCAATACCCAGATAACCTCGATGGTGAGATCATTCACCTAGACTCAGACATCTTGGAATATGTAGTCAAGTAAGATTGTAGCCATGAAATTAAAAGACACTTACTCCTTGGAAGGAAAGTTATGACCAACCTTGATAGTATATTAAAAAGCAGAGACATTACTTTGTCAACAAAGGTCTGTCTAGTCAAAGCTATGGTTTTTCCCGTGGTTATGAATGTATGTGGGAGTTGGACAGTGAAGAAAGCTGATCACCGAAAAATTGATGCTTTTGAACTGTGGTGCTGGAGAAGACTCTTGAGAGTCCCTTGTACTGCAAGGAGATCCAACAAGTCTGTTCTAAGGGAGATCAATCCTGGGTGTTCATTGGAAGGACTGATGATACAGCTGAAACTGCAATACTTTGGCCACCTCATGGGACGAGTTGACTCACTCTTAAAGACTCTGATGCTAGGGAAGGTTGGGGGCTGGAGGAGAAGAGGACGACAGAGAATGAAATGGTTGGATGGAATTGCCGACTCTTTGGACATGAGTTTGAGTGAACTCCGGGAGTTGGTGATGGACAGGGAGGCCTAGCGTGCTGTGATTCATGGGGTCGCAGAGAGTCAGACACGACTGAGCGACTGAAGTGAACTGAACTGAACTGAATCCTTATGAAGTATCATATGGAAAAAACTAGTGGAGCTGATGGAATTCCAGTTAAGTTATTTCACAGGCTAAAAGATGATTCTGTGAAAGTGCTACTCTCAATATGCCGGCAAATTTGAAAAACTCAGCAATTGCCCCAAGACTGGAAAAGTTCAGTTTTCAGTCCAATCCCAAAGAATGTTCACATTACCACACATTTGCCCTTATGTCAAATGCTGGAAAAGTAATGCTCAAAATTCTCCCTTCCAGATTCAACAGTACATGAACAATGAACTTCCACATGTTCAAGCTGGATTTAGACAAGGGTAGGGAAAGAAAGATCAAATTGCCAACATCCATGGGAATCATCAGAAAAGCAAGAGATCTCCAAAAACAAGAAAAACCAAAACCTCTACTTCTGCTTCATTGTTATGCCAAAGCCTGTGAATGTGGGGATCACAACAAATTGTTAACTAATAATGATAATAATAAAGTGGTGGGAAAACAAGACCACTTGACCTACCTCTTGAGAAATCTATACCCAGGAAATGAAGCAACAGGATATGGGACGATAGGTTGCTTCCAAATCAGGAAAAGATTGTTCAAAGGCTGCATATTGCCACCCTGTTTAATTAAGCTCTATACAGTGTAAAAGTTGCGAAATGCCAATCTGGATGATTCACAAGCTTGAATTAATACTGCTGGAAGAAATACAAATAACCTCTATCAAGTAGATTCACTTCAGTTCAGTTCAGTCGCTCAGTCTTGTCCGACTCTCCGCGACCTCATGAATCACAGCACGCCAGGCCTCCCTGTCCATCACCAACTCCCAGAGTACACTCAAACTCATGTACAGAGAGTCGGTGATGCCATCCAGCCATCTCATTCTCTGTCGTCCCCTTCTCCTCCATCCCCCAACCTTTCCCAACATCAGAGTCTTTTCCAGTGGGTCAACTCGTCTCATGAGGTGGCCAAAGTATTACAGTTTCACCTTTAGCATCAGTCCTTCCAAAGACCACCAAGGATTGATCTCCTTTAGAATGGACTTGTTGGATCTCCTTGAAGTAAAAGGGACTCTCAAGAATCTTCTCCAACACCACAGTTCGAAAGCATCAATTCTTCGGCGATCAGCTTTCTTCACAGTCCAACTTTCACATCCATACATGACCACGGGTAAAACCATAGCCTTGACTAGATGGATCTTAGTTGGCAAAGTGATGTCTCTGCTTTTTAATATACTGTCAAGGTTGGTCATAACTTTCCTTCCAAGGAGTAAGAGTCTTTTAATTTCATGGCTCCAATCAGCATCTGCAGTGATTTTGGAGCCCAAAAAAATAAAGTCTGACATTGCTTCCACTGTTTTCTCATCTATTTCACATGAAGTGATTGGACCAGATACCATGATCTTTGTTTTCTGAATGTTGAGCTTCAAGCCAACCTTTTCACTCTCCTCTTTCACTTTCATCAAGAGGATTTTGTGTTCCTCTTCACTTTCTGCCATAAGGGTGGTGACATCTGCATATCTGAGGTTATTGATATTTCTCCCAGCAATCTTGATTCCAGCCTGTGCTTCTTCCAGCCCAGCGTTCCTCATGATGTATTCTGCATATAAGTTAAATAAGCAGGGTGATAATATACAGCCTTGACGTACTCCTTTTCCTATTGGAACCAGTCTGTTGTTCCATGTACAGGTCTGACTATTGCTTCCTAACCTGCATACAAGTTTCTCAAGAGACAGGTCAGGTGGTCTGGGATTCCCATCTCTTTCAGAATTTTCCACAGTTTATTGTGATCCACACAGTCAAAGGCTTTGGTATAATCAATGAAGCAGAAATAGATGTTTTTCTGAAACTCTCTTGCTTTCTCCATGATCCAGTGGATGTTAGCAATCTGATCTCTGGTGCCTCTACCTTTCCTAACACCTGCTTGAACATCTGGGAGTTCACGGTTCACATATTGCTGAAGCCTGGCTTGGGGAATTCTGAGCATGATTGTACTAGCTTGTGAGATGAGTGCAATTGTGCGGTCGTTTGAGCATTTTTTGTCATTGCCTTTCTTTAGGATTGGAATGAAGAGTGATCTTTTCCAGTCCTGTGGGCACTGCTGATTTTCCAAATTTGTTGGCTTATTGAGTGCAGCACTTTCACAGCATCATCTTTCAAGATTTGAAATAGCTCAACTGGAATTCCATCACCTCTACTAGCTTTGTTCGTAGTGATGCTCTCTAAGGCCCGCTTGCCTTCACATTCTAAGATGTCTGGCTCCAGGTGAGTGATCACGCCATCGTGTTTATCTTCATTGTGAAGATCTTTTATGTACAGTTCTTCTGTGTATCCTTGCCACCTTCTCTTAATATCTTCTGCTTCTGTTAGGTGCATACAATTTCTGTCCTTTATCAAGCCCATTTTTGCATGAAACATTCCCTTAATACCTCTAATTTTCTTGAAAAGGTCTCTTGCTTTTCCTATTCTGTTGTTTTCCTCTCCCTCTCCTTTGCTTTGATCACTGAGGAAGGCTTTCATATCTCTCCTTGCTATTCTTTGGAACTCTGCATTCAGATGCTTATACCTTTCCTTTGCTCCTTTGCTTTTCACTTTTCTTCCATTCACAACTAATTGTGAGACCTCCTCCGATAGGCATTTTGCTTTTTTTACATTTCTTTTCCATGGGGATGCTCCCTGTCTCCTGTACAATATCACGAACCTCCGTCCATAGTTCCTCAGGAACTCTATCTATCAGATCTAGTCCCTTAAATCTATTTCTCACTTCTACTGTATAATCATAAGGGATTTGATTTTGGTCATATCTGAATGGTCTAGAGCTTTTCCCTACTTTCTTCTATTTCTGTCTGAATTTGGCAATAAGGAGTTCATGATGTGAGCCACAGTCAGCTCCTGGTCTTGTTTTTGCTAACTGTATAGAGTTAGCCATCTTTGGCTGCAAAGAATATAGTCAATCTGATTTCGGTGTTGACCATCTGGTGATGTCCATGTGTAGTCTTCTCTTGTTTTGTTGGAAGAGGGTGTTTGCTAAGACCAGTGCGTTCTCTTGACAAAATCTATTAGCCTTTGCCCTGATTCATTCCGTGCTCCAAGGCCAAATTTGCCTGTTACTTCAGGTGTTTCTTGACTTCCTACTTTTGAATTCCAGTCCCCTATAATGAAAAGCACATCTTTTTTGGTTGTTAGTTCTAAAAGGTCTTGTAGGTCTTCATAGAACCGTTCAACTTTGGCTTCTTCAGTGTTACTGTTTGGGGCATAGGCCTGGATTACTGTAATATTGAATGGTTTGTCTTGGAAACGAACAGAAATCATTCTGTCGTTTTTAAGATTACATCCAAGTACTGCATTTCGGACTCTTTTGTTAACCATGATGGCTACTCCATTTCTTCTAAGGGATTCCTGCTCACAGTAGTAGATTTAATGGTCATCTGAGTTAAATTCACCCATTCCAGTCCATTTTAATTCACTGATTCCTAGAATGTCTATGTTCACTCTTTCCATCTCCTGTTTGACCACATCCAATTTGCCTTGATTCATGGACCTAACATTCCAGGTTCCGATGCAATATTGCTCTTACAGCATCGGACCTTGCTTCTATCACCAGTCACATCCACAACTGGGTATTGGTTTTGCTTTTGCTCCATCCCTTCATTCCTTCTAGAGTTACTTCTCCACTGATCTCCAGGAGCATACTGGGCACCCACCGACCTGGGGATTTCCTTATTCAGTATATCCTATTATTTTGCCCTTTGATACTGTTCATGGGGTTCTCAAGGCAAGTATACTGAAGTGGTTTGCCATTCCCTTCTCCAGTGGACCACATTTGGCTATGGTCCATGTGTGATCAGATTGACTAGTTTCTGTGATTATGATTTCAGTGTGTCTGCCCTCTGATGCCCCCTCGCAATACCTACCTGGTGGTGCAGACTCAAGAGACGCCGGCCCCGAAGCAACTGACCACGCAAAGAGACATGGCCCTGAGGAGCTACCGCAAACCTGAGGCCAGGGCCGGCGGCTGAGAGGAGCTAACCCACATCCAATAGGCGGTGGCTGGGCGGGCACAGGAGGGCCGAGAGGAGCTACTCCACGTTCAGGGTCAGGAGGGGTGGCCTTAAGGGATACCCCTTGTCCAAGGTAAGGTGCAGCGGCTGCAGTTTCTTGGAGCAGCAGAATGTGGGGAAATGGGAACCAGCTCCCCTGACAGGTCTCTTACACTGAAAACTTCTCGGACGTGGCTTGCCGTTCAATTCCTGTCCCTACCGCCTCCTGCTTGGGCCTCCTCTCCTGGAGGGCGGCCGTGTCCCTGGAAGTCAGAGCTGGGGGAAGAGACAGAAGCAGGAGCTAGAGGCCAGGTCTCCACCTGGCTCCCTTCCTGCTGCGTCTTAAACGATGGCCACAAATACGAAGTGGGCTCACCAGGTGGAGAATCAAATGCGGCCAGGGACCAGTTTTGAAGGTGCAGCCAGAATAAGGTCACTAGCCTACTAGGGGCAGGCACGGTGCGGAGGCGGGTTTCGGGGAACACTCTGTCTTCAGGTCCTGTGGTCACTGCCCCTCGCCGGCCCTTAGATGTGGGGCCACTCCTTGAGCATGGCCTTCCCCAGGCCGGGCGGGCAAAGGCGACCGGGGTCCCCATGCTCTGGGCTCGGCCCGCCCTGGGCTTGGTGCAGGGGGCGCTTTGCCGCGGTGGCGACCCTAGCCTACTGGGCTTCGCGCTCACCAACCCCCCCCCATGTCGGACCGAGCATGCCCCGACCCGCGAGCAGCCGGCAGCCGAAACCACCGCCCCGCCGGGCCCTCTGGGAGCCGGGCCGCGTGCTTACACCACAAATAAGATGCATTTTTATGTGTATAAAATGTAATTTTTAGGTTCACTTAGAATATATTTTATTTAATAAGTTAAAACTCTGTTGGCACACTGTTAAATGCAGAACCTCCTTTTTAAGAGAACTGCCATATTATATCGACATTTCATATTCTTGGTCTCAGCTTTCACGTCTCCACAATATACCAAGTAGTGGATGCTGTCCAAGAGTGCCCTGTGTACCTAGACATCTGCATTGCTGCCAGGGGTGGGGACAATTCCAGAAGCCTGTCCCCCTGGCAGGCTTCTGAGCTCGTAATCATATTGAATGTATGGAGCGAAATGAAATCAAAACCGTATTTTTGTACAGTTTTGAATTTTCTACTTCGAACCGACCACCTCCCGGCCTCACAGAGAGCTTACAGAGTGAAAATCTGTCTTTACTTGGCTTGGTGATTGCAGTATTTTTGCATCTGTGGGGCCCACTTTTTTTGTTCTGTAGTTTCCAATATATATGTAAACTGAACAATCTGTAACGGGCTGAATGAAACTAAGATTTTTTAACTCTTTCAAAAAAGAATAAGTGTGTGGCCCCATGGGGAGGGGGATATATAGGGTTGCTCAGGGCCTCTTGAGCAGCACCTGGTGTACTGCAAGTATCACATTCATGACCTTAAATGGTGCCACAGCAAGATGCAGAAGTAGGGCAATTTCAACAGAAGTAACCAGACCTCCCCAAACCATGCCCATAAGCAGATCTCCAGATGCAGCAAGAGCAGCTTCTCAAGGCCGCCTCCAGAGCACTAGTTGGTGGCAAGGGGTATGAGGCCAATAGTAGCCTGCTGTTTGCTGCCAGCCTGATGTTCCGAAGATCCCCTCTCAGGGCCTGGACCCCAAAACAACATGGACCCAGCCTGGCAGGCATCAACATGGACTCGGCCAGTCAGTGCCCAAGTGCCCCATCAAGAGCAGGAGTGGGGTGGACGGCTTCCAGGATGAAAGCCCTGAGAAGTCAGACACTGTGGAGCAGAGACGGGAGAACTCCCCGGCCCCGGAGGGATCGTTCCAGAATCTGATCGGGGCCCTCCTGGGTCCAGGGGCTGAGCAGGCGCAGATGGGGCACTAGCCCCTGATACACCGGCTTGTGACACAGGTGTCCGGCCCTTGAATTTGAACATGAATATGGGGCTGACGGTGAACAGGAAAGGCAACTCCCTCTTCATGGACACGCTGATGGCCATCGGGACCACCACCTTGCAGACGTTTGTCAGGGGTGTAACAGCCGGCAAAAGGAAGTTCATCAAGGACAGGCGAGAACAGCCCTTTGACAAAAGACTGTGCTTCAGCGTGAAGGAGACTGAGAGCCCCTACAGGTGCCAAGATATCGTGGTCTGGAAGCAGGACAGCTTCACCCACATCGTGCTGTCCATATTGTCACCGTGCTTATTTAAATTGTATGTAATAATCACTTCAGTCGTTCAGTCGTGTCAGACTATTTGTGACCCCATGAACTGCAGAACGCCAGACCTGCTTGTCCGTTATCAACCCCTTGAGTATACCCAAACTCATGTCCATTGAATCGGTGATACTCTCCAACCACCTCATTCTCTGTCATCCCTTTCTCTTCCTACCCTCAATCTTTCACAGCGTGAGGATCTTTTCCATTGAGTCAGTTGTTTGCATCGGGTGGCCAAAGTATTGGAGTTTGAACTTCAACATCAGTCATTCCAATGAACATCCAGGACTGATCTCCTTTAGGATTGGCTGGTTGGATATCCTTGCAGTCCAATGGACACTCAAGAGTCTTCTCCAACACCATGGTTCAAAAGCATCAATTCTTGGCACTCAGTTTTCTTTATAGTCTGAATAACACATCCATACGTGACTACTGGAAAAACGATAGCTTGACTAAACAGAATTTATTGGCAAATCAGGTCTCTGCTTTTTATTTATGCTGTCTAGGTTGATCATAGCTTTCCTTCCAAAGAGTAAGCATTTTTCATTTCATGGCTACAATCACCATCTGCAGTGATTTTGGAGCCTCCTCCTGGGGGGAAAAATATATATATATATAGGCAGCCACTCTTTCCCCACCAATTTGCCAGAAGTGATGAGACTGGAGGCCATAATCTGAGTTGATAAAAGTTGAAATTTAAGCCAAAGTTTTCATTCTCCTCATTATGTTAATCAAGAAACTCTTTAGTTGTTCTTCATTTTCTGTCATAATTGTGGTGTCACCTCCATATCTGGGTTGTTGATATTTCTCCCAGCAATCCTGATTCCAGTTTGTGCTTCCTTCAGCCCAGCGTATCTCATGATGTACTCTGCATAAAAGTTCAATAAGGAGGTTGAAAGTATAGCCTTGACATATTCATTTTCCTATTTGGAACCAAGATGTTGTTCCATGTCCAGTACTATCTATTGATTCCTGACCTGCAAACAAGTTTCTCAAGGGACAAGTTAGGTGGTCTGGTATTCTGATCTCTTTCAGAATTTTCCATAATTTATTGAGATCCACACAGTCAAAGTTTTTTGCATAGGAAATAAAGAAGAAAGAAATGTTTTTCTGGAACTCTCTTGCTTTTTCGATGATCCAGCAGATGTTAGCTGTTTGATCTCTGGTTCCTCTCCCTTTTCTAAAACCACCTTGAACTTCTGGAAGTACACGGTTCACCCACTTTTGAATCCTGGCTTGGAGAATATTGAACATTATTTTCTAGCATGTGAGATGAGTGGAATTGTGCGGTAGTTTGGAGCATTCTTTGGCGTTGCATTTCTTTGGGATTGGAATGAAAGCTGATCATGTCCAATCCTGTGATCACTGCTGAATTTTCCCAGTTTTCTGACCTGTGGAGTGCAACATTTTCACAGCATCATCTTTTAGGATTTGAAATACCTGAACTGAAATTCTGTCACTTCCACTGGCTTTGTTCATAGTGATATTTCCTAAAGCCCACTTGAATTCCCATTCCAGGATGTCTGTCCATATGTGAGCATAAGTGATCACATCATTGTGAATTTTGAGTGAACTCTGGGAGTTTGTGATGGACAGGTAGGCCTGGGGTGCTGTGATTCATGGGGTCGCGGAGAGTCGGACACGACTGAGCGACTGAACTGAACTGAACTGAAAGATCTTTTCTGAACAGTTCTGAGTATTTGTTGAAGCTCTTCTTAATAGTTTCTGCTTCATTAGGTCTATAACATTTTGGTTCTTTATTGAGCCCTTCTTTGCATGTAATAGTCCCTTGATATCTCAAATTTACTTAAAGGGGCTCTCGTCTTTCTCATTCAATTTTTCCTATCTATTTCTTTACATTGATCACTCAGGAAGGCTTTCTTAACTCTCCTTGATATTCTTTGCACCTCAGCAATCAAATGTATAAATCTTTCTATTTCTCCTTTGCTTTTGGCTTCTCTTTTTTTTTTCACAGAACATTGTAAGGTTTTCTCAGACAGCTTTTTTGCTTTTTTGCTTTTCATTTTCTTGGGGATGGTCTTGGTTCCTGTCTCCTGTAGAATATCACAAACCTCCATCCATAGTTCACACGTAGTGTACAACATGCTAAATGCCAGACTTTATGAAGCACAGGCATGAATAAAGATTGCTGCAAGAAATGTCAACAGCCTCAAATGAAGTCACTCTTATGGCAAAAATTAAGTAGATATAAAGAACCTCTTGATGAAAATTAAAGAGGAGAGTGAAAATTTTGAATTAATATTCAACATTCAGAAAACTAAGATCATGTCATATGGTCCCATCCCTGTTTAAAATATGGGTATAGAAACAATGGAAGTACTGATAGACTTTATTTTGGGGGGCTCCAAAATAATTGAAGATTGTGACTGCAGCCATAAAATTAAAAGCGCTTGGTACTTGGATTAATAGCTATGAACTACCTAGACAGCCTATTGAAAAGCAGAGACATTGCTTTGCCAGCGAAGGTCCACCTGGTCAAAGTGATGGTTTCTCCTGCAGTAATGTACGGATGTGAAATTTAGACTGTAAAGACAGCTGAGCATGGAAGAATTGATGCCTTTAAAATGAGGCATTGGTGAAGACCCTTGAGAGTCTCTTGGACTGCAAGGAGGCTAAAGGAAATCAGTCCTGAATATACATTGGAAGCACCGATGCTGAAGCACAAACTCCAATAATCCGGAGCCCTGATGCAAAGAACTGACTTATTGGAAAAGACCCTGATCCTGGGAAACATTGACGGCAATAAGGGAAGAGAATGATAGAAGATGAGGTGGTTAAATGGCGTCACCGACTCGATGGACATGAGTTTGAGTAATCTCTGGGAATTGGTGATTGACAGGGAAACAAGACAAGCTGCAGTTCATGGGGTCGCAAAAGTTGAACATGACTTAGAGACTGGACTGAATTGAACTTAAATGGAGAATTACCTACATTTTTACGTGCAAATATGGTGATGCTTGTTTTACTCCATGATATACTGCATTTTTTTTTCTTCATTTTAAGAAAATCTGGAAGCTGTTTTTTTTTCTTTTTGTTTGTTTTGTTTTTAATGTGAAATGTAGGCTAGTCTACACCTCATATATGAATCTGTGTGGTGGTTCTCTACTATTAAGTGTGAAGTTCTAGAAATTTCACACATGAAAATCTTAGCACTGCTTTTTGAAGACATGGAAAACCAGTATGAAATTGGAACTATTTCTACTGCACAAGTGAAAATATGGGCACCACTGTTTCTTCATGGAGTAGAGAGTTAGTTTTATTTCTCAAAGCATATCCCAAAAGAAAGAATGGATTCCATGAAGTGGGAAATGGCTTGCATTTACTGTATCAAAACATGGAGGGGAAGACTCCGTCATGGAATTTGGACTTCTGTACACTTCATATTTGAGTTCAGAATGGATATTTTCCTATATAAAAAAAGGAAATCTCTATATTTCATATGAAGCACTGGTTCTTCAGTTGCAGAAACACCTATGTGCCCTGTTTGCCTATGTTTCAATGTACCTTGCACATTTGTGTGTGTCTAGCCACGTAGGCTTGTTTCCTGTGTTTGTGTGTTTTCCTGTGTGGATGTGCATCCAAGCACAGCTGACACAGAGATGAAAATCACAGACCACGCGATATGGAGCAAGCGGAAAGAGGCACCAGGCATCCACAGACTGGGAGAGATTGGTCCATGCATCTCTGAGGTGGTCCTTCCTGCTCAAGACAAGACTGAGGAAAAGATGACCAGTTACAACTCAGTACTGTGCGTTCATAAGTCTGGGTTTACATCAAGAGACATGAAGAATCTCATAGTTTCTGCTGTGGTCATGTGTGTTTGTAGCAGGAAGAGGATGTGGAACACTTGAAGAGTCATCCAGTATAACTCCAGTGGTGTGGGGCTTTGAAATTATAGCCTGTGGACCCTTCAGTCTGGGGGAAGTGGGCTGGCCTGTGGAAATGGTGCACACGGCTATAACTGGAAATAAGAGTATAAAGAGGTGAAGGTCCTTCAGAAAAAAGTAGAAACTGAAAGAAAGAGAAACAGAAAGAAAATCTACTGCACTGCAAAAATTTTCCAAATTAGAGGAAGGCCCTGGGAGAGTGCTGCCTCGGATCAGCCAATCACGTAGCACACTCTCTCTTTATGAGTGATCAACAATAGCATCTTGTGAGATGAATGACATGTAAAGGTAAAATTCTTAATTGTGAAACCACACATATCCAAGAAAACACAGCGTGACCTTGGCCCTGTCCAGGTACTTCCTGCCTATCTGAAAGCTCAGAAAGGTGAAGAAAGTGCAGATGTGGGATGGAGGCATTTCCCCCTTTGGTAGTGTGTGCCCGTGAGGGAGCGAAGATGGGAAAGAAGAACAGTGTGAAACAAAGTTTCCCTGTGAGAAGTCCAAAATTACAGTTTGTTTCTGAAGGACATTTGACAGGAGAATGTTGGGTCCCACAAACAACAACAACAACAACAGATATCCAAGGGCAAAGGAAAACTAACAAGAATGTAGGAGCAGTGAATTTGCATTTAGAATCAATAAATACCAGCGATGCCTCAAGTGTTCAATAAAACATTTTGTGCACCTATACCCAGAGACCACACAGAGACAGAGTCAGAACTGCATTTGAGTGATTGAGTGTCTCCTGAAGAGGCATGGGTCAGCAATGCCCTGACAGGGAAGAGAGGCTCTGGCTGCTACAGACCTGGTCATGCAGTTTGTGACATAAACTCTCTCAGAGGATGTCACCTTACAAGCTAACATAAAGCCGCCTAACACACAAAGCACAAGTTGAAGGATGATTATTCCAAAGAAAGTTTTGTACATTTAAGGAAGTTCTAGTACTCCTACAGTTTTCTCAACCTGGGGATCCATCAAAGAGACTGAGATCCGCAGGGAATTTGACTTTGGAGGCCAGTGGGGTTTGAATATACAACTTCCACAGGAGTGAAACAGACTGTTGGAGGACGCACACAAAATCTTGCGTGCACGAGGAGTCAAGAATAAAGAGCAGTGTCCCCAAAAAAGAGTGAGCCAGACTTGCTTGTGAGTGTCCAGGAGTCTCCAGCAGAGTGTGGGATGCAGAGTAGTCACGGGAACTGAATACAAGAGTGCTTGCTCAAATCCTTTTGAAGGAGGTCCCAAGTATTTTCGTTTCCCATATGACAATTTGGGCTCAGTTCAAACAACGAGACCTGAACACAGCCACACCCATTAAGAGAAAATTGAATTAAAGATTCACTGAATAAGGCCCCACATATCAGAGCAGGACCGAGGCTCACTCAGTCTGTTTCTCCCATCAGGATGTTTTCATAAGCCTCTTATCTTTATCCATCAGAGGGCAGAGAGAATGAAAAGCACAATCACAGAAAGCTAATCAAACTGTTCAAATGGATCACAGCCTTGTCTACCTCAATGAAACTATGAAATATGCCAGGTAGGGCCACCCAGGATGGATTGGACCTGGTGGAGAATTCTGGCAAAATGTGGTCAACTGGAGAAGGGAATGGAAAACCACATAACTATCCTTGCTTAGAAAACCCAATGAACGATATGAAAAGCCAAAAAGATAGGACACTGAAAGATGAACTCTCCAGGTTGGTAGGTGTCTTATCCACTTCTAGAACTCAGTGAGGAAGTAACTACAGTGAAAATAAAGAGATGGAGCCATAGGAGAAACAACACCGAATTGTGGATGTGAGTGGTAATAAAAGTAAAGTTTGATGCTCTAAAGAATGGTATTTCATAGGAAGCTACAAAATTAGGTCCATGATAAAGGTAAAATTTAGGTGGTCAAACAGGAGATGACAAGTGTGAAGATCAAAGTTTCAGCAATCCATTTGTTCATGAATGGAATGGACAAATTTAATTCAAATGATCATTTTATCTTCTAAAGTGGGCAAGAATCCCTAGAGAAGAAATGGAAGAAGCTACCCTCATCAATAAAAAGAGTGTAAATTGCAGTACTTGATTGCAATATAAAAATGAAATATCTCTGCTTATTTTCAAGGCTAACCATTCAGTAGTACTGTAATCCAAGTCTATGTCATGACCAGGAATGCTAAAGTGGAAGTTGAGCTGAAGGTCAGGGTGAAGCTAAGGTTGAGTAGGTCTGTGATTACCAGTAGGACATTCTAGGCCTTACCCCCCAAAATAAGATGCTAATTTCAACATACAGGACTGGAATGGAAAAGTAGGAAATTAAGAACTACCTAAAGTAACAGACATGTTTGGCCTTCGGGTACAAAATAAACCAGGGCAAAACCTCACAGTTTTGCCAAGACAAGTTACTGTCATTGGATACACCCTCTTCCAACAACACGAGACATGACTCCACATATTTACATAATCAGATGAACAATACCGAAATCAAACTGATAATATACTATGAAGTTGAGGATAGTGAATCTCTTTCAGTTCAGTTCAGTTCAGTTCAGTAGCTGAGTCGTGCCCAACTCTTTGCCACCCCATGAACCGAAGCACAAGAGGCCTCCCTGTCAATCACCAACTCCTAGAGTTACTCAAACTCATATCCATTTCGTGGGTGATGCCATCCAACCATCTCATCCTCTATCATCCCCTTCTCCTCCTACCCCCAATCCCTCCCAGCATCAGGGTATTGTCTATTGAGTCAACTCTTCGCATGAGATGGCCAAAGTATTAGAGTTTCAGCTTTAGCATCAATCCTTTCAAAGATCACAAAACACTGATCTCCTTTAGAATCTGGATTTCCTCCCAGTCCAAGGGACTCTCCAGAGTCTTCTCCAGAACCACAGTTCAAAAGCATCAATTTTTTGGCACTCAACATTCTTCGCCATCTAACTCTCACATCCATACATGACCACTGGAAAAACAATAGCCTTGACTAGATGGACCTTTGTTGGCAAAGTGATGTCTTTGCTTTTTAATATAATATCTAGGTTAGTCATCACTTTCCTTCTTAGGAGTAAATGTCTTTTACTTTTATGCCCATAATCACCATCTTCAGTGATTTTGAAGCCCGCCAAAGTAAATCCTGACACTGTTTCCACTGTTTCCCCATCCAGATCCATGAAGTGATGGGTACAATGCCATGATCTTAGTTCTCTGCAAGTTGAACTTTAAGCCAACTTTTTCACTCTCCTCTTTCACTTTCATCAAGAGGCTTTTCAGTTCCTCTTCGCCCTCTGCCATTTGGGTGGTGTCATCTGTATACCTCAGGTTATTGATATTTCTCCCAGCAATCTTGATTCCAGCTTCTTCTTCCAGCCCAGCGTTTCTCATTATGTACTCTGAATATAAGTTAAATAAGCAGGGTGAAAATATACAGCTCTGACACACTCCTTTCCTTATTTGGAACCAGTCTGTTTTTCCATGTCCAGTTCTAACTGTTGATTCCTGACCTGTATATAGGTTTCTCAAGAGGTAGGTCAGGTGGTCTGCAATTCCCATCTCTTTCAGAATTTTCCACAATTTATTGTGATCCACACAGTCAAAGGCTTTGGCATAGTCAATAATACAGAAATAGATTTATTTTCTGGAATGCTCTTGCTTTTTTGATGATTGAGCGGATGTTGGCAATGTGATCTCTGGTTCCTCTGTCTTTTCTAAAAGAAGCTTGAACATATGGAAGTTCACAATTCACGTATTGCTGAAGTCTATACAGTCAGTCAATACAATACTGGGAGTTGACTGTGGCTCAGATCAGCAACACACGTTGAAAAAAATCATTCTTATATTGAAGAAAGTAGGGAAAACCCCTTGATCATTCAAGTATAATCTAAATAAAATATCTTTTGATTGTAATTGCAAATGCAAATTGATTCAAGGAATTAGATCTGAGAGAGAAGTTTGTGCAGAAGTTTGTGACATTGTACAAAATGAAGAAATGAAGAATATCCCCAGAAGAAAGAATTGCAAAAGGAAAAATGGTTACCTGAAGAAGCCTTAAAAGCAGCTGAGGAAAAGGAAACAAAAAGAGAGAGAAAGAGAGAGAGAGAGGTGGAAGGAAAACAAGAACAGGAAAGTTGCACCCACCTAAATGCAGAGTTTTGAAAATAGTTTTGGTTTATAAGAAAATCTTTCTCACTGATCTATGCCAAGAAATAGAGGAAAACAATAGAATAAGAAAGGCTAGAGATCTCCTCAAGAAAATTAAATATAGTAGGGGAACATTTTACACAATAAAGGACATAATAAAGGACACACATATTAGGGAAGAAAGACAAGCAGAAATATAAGAAAAGGTGGCAAAATACACAGAAGAACTACACAAAGAAAATGTTCAATGCTGAAAAGCACGATGGTATCATCACTAACCTAGACCCAGGCATCCTTGAATGCATAGTCAAGAAGGCTTTAGGAAACATTAGTGAGAACAAATCTGGTGGAGGTGATGACTATCCAGTTGAGATATTTCAAATCCTAAAATATGATGCTGTGAAAGTACTGCACTCAATATGAAGGCAAATTTGGAGAACTCAGCAGTGGCCACAGGACTGAAAATGATCACTTTTTATCGCATTCCTTTGAACTAACACACAATTGCACTCGTTTCACATAAAGCAAAAAGAAATGCACGGAATTCTCCAAGGAAGTTTTCAACAGTATGTAAAAGAATTTGAAAAGGTTCAAGCTGCATTTACAAAAGGCAGAAGAACCAGAGATCAAATTTTCCATACCAACTGTATGCTCAAAAAAGCAAGCAATTTCCAGAAAAACATCCCCTGCTTTATTGACTATGTCAAAACATGGCTTGTTGAACACAAAAAGTGTGGAAAATTCTTCAAGAGATGGGAATATCATACCACCTGACCTGCCTCCTGAGAAACTTCTTTGAAGATAATGAAACAACAGTTATCATGGACGGGGAACAATGGACTGGTTCCAAAGTTGGGGAAAGTAGCCACTCAAGGCTGTATATTGTCACCCTGTTTAGTTTTGTAGACTGCGTCCTGTGAAATGCCAAGCTGCATGAAGAACAAGTTAGGATCCAGTTTGCTAGCGGAAATAGCAACAAACACAGATATATGACGACACCACCATTATGGCAGAAAGTGAAGAGAAACTAAGAAATCTCTTAATGAAAGTGAAATTGGAGAGTGAAAATTTTGGTTTCAACCTGCACATTCAATGACTGAAGTTCATGGTATCTGGTCCCAATTCTTCACTGCAAAGAGATGGGGAAAGGGTGGAAACCATGACAGACTTTCCTATCTTGGACTTCAAAATCACTGTAGATGGTGACTGCGGCCATAAAAGCTATGACGTAAATAGACAGCATATTAAAAGGAGAGATATTACTTTGCTCAAAAGGTCCATCTAGTCAAAGCTATGGGTTTCCCAGCAGTCAGGTATGGATGTGAGATTTTTACCTTAAAGCTGACTACCAAAAAACTGATATTTTGATAGATCCTATTGGAAAAGACAATTGAGATTTGCACTGCATGTAGAAGAAACAAGTGAATCCTAAGAGAAATTGGTAATGAGTATTCGGACAGATGCTGAAGCTGAAACTTCAGTATTTTGGCCACTTGATGTGAAGAACGGACACTGTAAAACACTCTGATACTTGGAAAGACTGATGACAGAATGAGAATTGGACGACAAAAAATGAGAAGGTTGGATGGCGTCACTATTTTTCAAAGACTAGCAAGAGAGATATTGCATCACCACTTGATGGAGATGTATTTGAGCAAGCTCTGGGAGCTATAGATGAACAGGTAAGCCTGGCATGCTTCAGTTGATGGGGTCACAAAGTGTAAGGTGAATGAGGGACAGAAATAAGTTGAACTGAATGGTGGTGGGCTGTTTGCATCAAGGGATCCTAGGATAGTGGAAGACTTTGATGCCCACGAAAGCAGTTCAGAGCCTTCAGGTTTTCAGGCTTAGGGAGAAGGGAATAGCAGTCGGCACAAAGATGTTACACTTCTTGGTCAAAAATCCTGACATAAATTCCTTTCTTTCTCTGGGATCTCATCCTTGGCTGTGGATGGCAGAGAGGGAAAATGTCTCTCTGCACTTGAGGGATGGTTCGGAAAGTCTCACTGGAGGACAATTTCTGATTTTGTTACGGTAATCCTGAGTGAAATGTGCACCATGAGACTCACAAGGAGACTGGAATTTAAGCGGGCATCTGGTTGTCCCCCAGCCAAAACTTTAGCTGAACTCATGGTTCATGAACTCCATAAGCTAAAAGTCTGGCTGGGATCCTGAGCTATAAGAAGATCTACCACAGCCTCATGAGGGCAACAGAAAGAGAGCCTTGGCATTTAGAAAGTTAGGGAGGCCTGGCCTGGAATCATGCCCTCTTGGGAGAGGAATGCCACTTTCTGCACAATGAAGCCATGAGTTGTGGGCCCAGGGCAGGCAGGCTCCCCAGGGTGTAATCTGTGTGGGGATTCTGTGTATGTGTGGGTAGAAGTAAACTATGGTGTTGCCAAAAATGGAAGCCACCTGACCTTTTGGGCTTCACTTTCAGTGACTTGTTTCAGCAGAGGTCCTTTGGATCCATATGTACCTTCTTCATGATATTGCTTCAGACACAGTCCTGTCACATTCTCTTTGGCCTTTTGCAAGCCCCGACTTGGCGTTTCCCTGCTACCGGGAGATAACCATAGGGGGAGAGGGAGTGAAAATATCTCCAAACAGGCTCTTACACAATTAGCAGGCACAGGGACACCTCTCTCAGAAGTCTTGGGCCTGAGTGGGTACTGGACTTGCCATAAGTGCATGACATTGACAAACAAAGATTTTGAGAGACCTTGCTGAGATGGGGTTCTTAAAGTCAGTGCAGTCCGAAGCCCCATGTTATTCTGGTGTGGTTGCTGGAAGGAAAGTGAATGGAATGGAATCATATCAGTGTGACTGGCGCTGTGAACCAGTCAATACGATGGAGGAATACAGAATAGCACCACTCATTCAGCTGTTCACCACAAGCACTTCCAGCTCACCCAACTCTGAGCAGGTCAGTCCTCCTCATGACATGTCCGAACATTTTGTAACCTTCCAGAATAAACAGTATAGGTAGAAGAGGACACTAACTTGATTCACAAGTAAATAGAAGAAAACCACCAGAGAAAATGAGAGGTCCTTACCCAAGTCCATTATCCTGGACAAGTAAAGGTGTAGTTCTGCATCTGTGAAAATTTCCTTTTAGTGTTGGGTGTATCTGTGACTGTATCTGCACTCTGGCCCAAAACTGCATGCGAACTGCCAGAACTGGCCTGGCTGGCAGTTTGAAGCCAGGGAATCAAGCCCAAGGATGTCAGAGTGGCGGCAAGAGAGCACTCAGGGCCATTGAGGGAGATGCAAAGCAGCCAAGAAACAGAATGGCCCAGATTACAAAGCAAAGAGATGGGGTATGCAGAGCCCCTACAAAGAGCTTTCTGTCTTTCTCAAATGCAGCAGTACTCTTTCAGCCACAGGACCAGGCACATCTTTCTTTTATGTAAGGTTTGGGACCCTGATGGCTCTGTAGCATAAGCTGATGCTGCCTGTTGAGTAGAATTGCCCAAGAAAGGCAATGCCAAAGAAGCTCAGACTACCACTCGCTTACACTCAACTGACACATGAGTAAAGTAATGTTGAAAATTCTTCAACCAGACTTCAGCAATACATGAATCATGGACTTCCAGATGTTCAAGCTGGCTTTAGAAAAGGCAGAGGGACTAGAGATCAGATTACCAACATCCTCTGGCTCATCAAAAAAGCAAGAGAGTTCCAGAAAAACATCTATTTCTGCTTTATTGACTATGCCACAGCCTTTGAGTGTGTGGATCACAATAAATTGTGGAAAATTCTGAACGAGGTGGGAATACCAGACCACCTGACATACCTCCTGAATATCTGCCGGCAGATCAGGAAGCATCAGTGAAAACTGGACATGGAACAACAGACTGGTTCCAAGTAGGATAAGGCTGTATATTGCCACCCTGTTCATTTAACTTATATGCGGAATACATCATGAGAAACACTGGGCTGGATTAAGCACAAGTTGGAGATAAGATTGCCGAGAGAAATATCAATAATCTCAGATGTGAAGATCATACCACGTTTATCGCTGAAAGTGAAAAAGAACTAAAGAGCCTCTTGATGAAAGTGAAAGAGGAGAGTGAAAATTCTGGCTTAGAGTTCATCATTCAGAAAACGAAGATCATGGCCTCTTGTCCCATCACTTCATGACAAATAAATGGGGAAAGAAGAGAAAAAGCAGCTGCCTTTAATTGTTTGGGCTCCAAAATCACTGCAGATGGCGACTGCAGCCATGAAACTAGAAGACATTTCTTCCTTTGAAGGAAACATGACCAATGTAGACAGCATAGTAAAAAGCAGAGACATTACTTTGTCAACAAAGGTCCATCTAATGAAGGCTATGGTTTCTCCACTAGTCAGGTATGATTGTGAGATTTGTAATATAAAGAAAGCTGAGCACTGAAACATTGATGCTCCAACTGTGGTGTTGAAGAAAACCCTTGAGAATCTCTTGGACTTCAAGGAGATCCAACCAGTCCATCTTAAAAGAGAGAAGTCCTAAGTATTCTTTGTAAAGACTGATTTGAAACTCCAGTAATTTGGCCACCTTATGTAAAGAACTGACTCACTGGAGAAGACACTGATGCTGGGAAAGATTGAAGGCAGGAGGAGAATGGGATGACAGAGGATGAGATGATTTGATGGCATCACAGACTCAGTGGAGATCAGTTTGAGCCCACTCCTGTAGTTGATGCTATACAGGGAGGTATGGCACACTGAAGGCCATGGGTTCATGAATAGTAGGACACGACTGAACTGAACTGAACCTGCAGAATTTGCCAGTTTCCAACATCACTTAAATCTTCACAAAACTTTTAAACATCAGTGCTTTGTAGTGAATGGCTTAGGATGATCCTTCTGCTGCTCCTATCCCCACAGGGCTGAGGTGATAGGGTTAGCTGGCACGTGTTCTCATGTGGAAGCAGGAAGAAAACAGAACCACTTTGAAAGGGCCTCTGTACAGTAAATGAGCTGACTTCAATGCCCCTGCACTGATGAGTCATGTCCCATAGCGGGATGCTGACCTTGATATCCCTTAATTAGAGATTCTTCATCTGTAATTCTCTTTAGAGAGAATTCCATCTCTAAATATGGAATTCTCTGTAGGTAGCATGTTGGCTAGGGCAAAATGTTTCTACGTGAAGCACAGAACTCAGTGTTTCAAATACAAATGTATACATGTAAATTCCCTGTATGAAATATGGAATTCACTATATTGCATATGTGAATTTCTCAACCCTCAGCCCTCAATTTCCAGAATGAAAATGGAAATCTCACTTGGTCTTAGCCTAAAAGGTGCACAGTTTCGTTTTCAATTGTTTGTGAATCCATTCGGTGAGGGATTACACATTTGTTTACCAAACCTTGGAAGGGATGGCTGATGCAATATGCAGTGGGAGAGTGCATTTCCATCTCCTTTTAGAAGCTGCATATTACAGCTGTGAATCTTCCCCTCTCTGGATTGCCTACAGTTGTGCACTAATTAAGGCATCCCACAGAAAGGTAGATTTCATCCTGTCTCCTATATAGTGCCTAAAGTCATAGGAAAGACGTTACCAAGAGTGTTCCCAAAGTTTAGAGCACATTAAACAAGACTAATGAATCTAATGGTAGGAATCACACACACACACACACACACACACACACACACACACAATGATTTCCTAATTAAGTAAAAAATCTTACTGGCTGTAGTTCAGACAAAACCCTCCCAAATCAGGCAGCATATGTTACTGCCAATTAACATCTGGATAACTAATATACTTTTACACCTGTTCATTAAGCTAATTACTGAATACTGTGAATGTCACCAGAACATTATGCTTAACAACATGTGTAGCTAACATTGTATATCTTCAATTGGATCTCAATACCTAGTCATTTAATAGATACTTTAGGAAGAACAAATAAAGTTGGCTTGGAAGATTAAGGGAGGGTTTTCTTCATTTGAAATAATCATTTAAATGTCAGAATTGAAGTATAGTTCTTACTTCATCCCTGTACTTGACAAACGTTGTGCTGGGAGCCCTTCTGGCTAAACTTCAACCTCTGTGAATACCTTACTCAATCTCTAGTTAATCCCTTTACCGCAAATCAACTCAGACTTTGTAAGTAGGGACTGATCAAGTACCTACAGGCCATTGCATACACCCAGAGGATATCCTGTTCTATCAAATTTTCTAATTCATGTCACAAATCAGTAAGTCCAGCAAGAAACCCTGAGAGCTAAGTGTGTCAAACAGGACCACTGGGAAAACATCACTGTAGGAATTACAAGGCTAAAACCCAGTGCTGCTAGGCGAATATGGCATTTTTTTATTGAGAATAGAGTTTGGACATTCATCATATCCAGTCTTTTCTTTCTTAATGTGGTCCATTTCAGACTGGTACAAGTACTGCATACAATTCAGTTTAATGCAGAAGGCAATTAGTTATTTTGAACAAGCGGGAACAAAATAACACCCCAAGAGATATGAAAACAGGTCCTCAACTTGACAATGTAGGCTTTTTCAGTCTGGGTTTTAAGTATACTGAGCATGTCTAGAAGAAGGTCAGCATTCTAGATCCCACCAAGGACTTATTCAAATGACATAAACTGGGAAACTCTCTTATAATAATTTTAAAAAAAACTTTCAAAAGATAGTTCTTTCTTCTAAAAAAGAAACTTCTAATCCCCTAGCTATTTCTACATAATTGACCAATAATTGTCTCCAATTTAGCACATCTCTTGCCTGACTCCAAAACCTGCTTTAGTCTTTTAGTCAAAAAATGGCAACTCAGTTCCAATTGTTAAAAAAAAAAAAAAAAAGGCACAGTCATCATTAACTTTCTTCTTTCACAGGCCCCATTTCAGTCTTTGGAAATCTAGCATTTGAACACTTCTCATCTTCTTCACTTATACTGGAGGGTTTCAAGCCTTCATTACTGCTAACCTTCTTTATTTATTGTTTTTCCGTCATTAAGTCATGTCTGACTCTTTGTGACCCCATGGACTGCAGTACACCAGGCTTCCCTGTCCATCACCAACTCCCAGAGCTTACTCAAAATCATGTCCATCCAATCGGTGATACCATCCCACCTTCTCACCCTCTGTCATCCCCTTCTCCTCCTGCCTTCCATCTTTTCCAGCATCGGGACCTTTTCCAAGGAGTTGGCTCTTTGCTTCAGGTGGTCAAAGTATTGGAGCTTCAGATTCAGCATCAGTCCTTCCAATGAAATTTCTGGACTGATTTCCTTTAGGATTGGCTGGTTTGATCTCCTTGCAGTCCAAGGAACTCTCAAGCGTCTACTCTACCAGCAGAATTAGAAAGCATCAGTTCTGTCACTGTATCCTGTCAATTCATTTTCTTCCACCATTCAGTACCCCTCAATGATTCTCTGTATCATTTTGAGTAAAAATAAAGTCTTTGCAGTAAAAAAAAAAAAAAGAAGAAGAAGAAAAGAAAAAAAAAATAATGAAAATATCTTCACTTCATGTGAAAATCTGTATGCATATTTTTTACAAGAAAATGGGAAATTAATGTATTTCACCTATACATAACTGGATGTTAAATTTCCTACATGACATCTGGAATTTTGTGTATTTCACTTATTAAATGCTAGCCATCGATTTTAGTACACAAAATAAGGATTTTGATTGTTTCACATATGTATATCTGGGCACTGATTTTCTTCCTTTAAGTATGGAATTCTCTGTATTTCACACATTAAAACCCTATAGCAGATGGAATCAATGAGAAAATGAATTTCCTATATTTTATTTAGCAAAATACGGGCCAAAGTTTTCAATTGTCTGTATTTCACAAATGAAAATCTCGCTCTGATTTTCCTACATGAAATATGGATTTCTGTATTTTCTGTATTTGAAACTCTAGGCATGGTGTTTTTTTCCATGAAGTATGAAATCATTTTGTTTCACATCACCTATACAGGTGCCAAATTTCCTACTAGAAACATGGAATTACTTATTTAACATAGGCAAATCAATGTATATATTCCTATTTGAAATATAAATTCTCTACAATTTACATATGAATATTTGGTGAAGATTTTTTTCCTACATTACATATAGAATTTTCTACACTTCACAGATGAAAATCAGGATAGTTGTTTTTCCTACAAGGAATGAGGAGTTCCTTTTCTTAAGCAAGAACATATGGGTGCCGATTTCCCTGCATGAAAAAAGGAAATCTCTGTTTTTCAATTCTTTATCATCTATGCTAAATGGGAACTTGAATGGTTTTAGGAAGCTTGTAAGCTCTTTCTAAAATTAAAGCTGAGAAAAGATGTCCATTTCACCATAGGGTTCTGGAATGTAAAAACAGAGAATAAAAGGATACCTGGTACAATGGGCACGTTTGATCTTGGTGTATGAAATGAGGTGGGTCAGAGACTAGCAATGTTTTGGCAAATAGAAAGGGTAAAATTGAAAATAGTGACAGACAGGTTTCTTATCTCCAAAATCTCTGGGGACAGTGATCACATCCCTGAGAATAAAAGACCCCTTCTCCTGGGAAGAAAATCTATGATAAGCCTAGACATAGACACAATGTACTGAAAAGCAGAGATATCTCTTTGGCAATAAAGCTCCCTTTAGTCAGGGCTATGGTTTTAGCAGAAGACATGTATGGATGTGCTAGCTTCACTATAAAGAAGGCTGAGTAACAAAGCATTGAGGCTTTGCAGCTGAGTGCTAAAGATGGCTCTTGAGAGACCCTTGTCTAGCAAGGAGTTCAACCCCACCAATCCCAAAGGAAAGTAACCCTAAACATCCATTGGAAAGACTGATGTTGAAACTGAAATTCCAATCCTTTGGCTACCCTGGTGTGAGGAAATAATACATGGGAAAAGATTGAGATTCTGCCTTGCCACTGAAAAGAAAAAAAAAAATTATCGGCTCTGATATGGGTAGATGGTGGACAGGAGGAGATTGGGGCCACAGGGGGTGAGATCGTTGGACAGCATCACTTAAGTCGATGAACATGTGTTTCACCAAAGTGTTGGAGACTAAAGTATAGGGATGTCGGGAGTGCTGCCATTCACGGTGTTGCAAAGTGTTGGACGTGACTGAGTGACCGAATATCACCAACAACTCTATTTCACATATATCAATGGGGATGAGATTGTCGAACTTGAAACACGGAAATCCTTTTTTGTCCATAGAAAAATTAGATATTCCTGCATGAAATATGGAATTTTCTCTACTTCATAAATGGATGTCTTGGTACAGAACTTTCCTTGTAAACTATGACGTTTCAATATTTCATGCACCAAAATCTGATTAAAATATCTTTTTTTTTTTGGTAATTTATTTTTTATTGGAGGCAAATTATTTTACAATAATATATTGGTTGGTTTTGCCATACATTGATATGAATTCGCCCAGGGTTTACATAAGTTCCCCCTCTTGAACCCCCCTCCCACCTCCCTCCTCCCTTTATCCTCCCTCTGGGTCATCCCCGCATGCCAGCCCTGAGCATCCTATAACATGCATTGACCCTGAACTAGTGATTCGTTTGATATATGACAACATACGTGTTTCAATGCCATTCTCCCAAATCATCCCACCCTTACCCTCTCCCACAGAGTCCCAAAGACTGTTCTATACATCTGAGTCTATTTTGCTGTCTCGTATACAGGGTTATCATTTGCATCTTTCTAAATTCCATATATATGTGTTAGTATACTGTATTGGTGTTTTACTTTCTGGCTTACTTCACTCTGTATAATAGGCTCCAGTTTCATCCACCTCATTAGAACTGATTCAAATGTATTCTTTTTAATGGCTAAATAATACTCCATTGTGTATATGTACCAAAGCTTTCTTATCCATTCGTCTGCAGATGGACATCTAGGTTGCTTTCATGTCCTCGCTATTATAAGCAGTGCTGCAATGAACATTGGAGTACATGTGTCTCTTTCAATTCTGGTTTCCTCGGTGTGTATGCCCAGGAGTGCGATTGCTGGATCATATGGCAATTCTATTTCCAGTTTTTTGAGGAACCTCCACACTATTCTCCATAGTGGCTCTAATAGTTTGCATTCCCACCAAAAGTGTAAGAGGGTTCCTTTCTCTCCACATCCTCTCCAGCATTTATTGCATGTAGACTTTTGGATAGCAGCCATTCTGACTGGTGTGAAATGGTATCTCATTGTGGTTTTGATTTGCATCTCTCTGATTATGAGGGATGTTGAGCATTTTTTCATGTGATTGTTAGCCATCTTTATGTCTTTGGAAAAATGTCTGTTTAGTTCTTTGGCCCATTTTTTGATTGGGTTATTTATTCTTCTGGAATTGAGCTTCAAGAGCTGCTTGTATATTTTGGAGATTAATCCTTTATCTGTTGCTTCATTTGCTATTATTTTCTCCCATTCTGAAGGCTGTCTTTTCACCTTACTTATAGTTTCCTTTGCTATGCAGAAGCTTTTGATTCTAATTAAGTCCCATTTATTTATTTTTGCTTTTATTTCCAATATTCTGGGAGGTGGGTCATGGAGGATCCTGCTGTGATTTATGTTGGAGAGTGTTTTGCCTACGTTCTCCTCTAGGAGTTTTGTACTTTCTGGTCTCACATTTAGCTCTTTAATCCATTTTGAGTTTATTTTTGTGTATGGTGTTAGGAAGTGTTCTAGTTTCATTCTTTTACAAGTGGCTGACCAGTTTTGACAGCACCACTTGTTAAAGAGACTGTCTTTTCTCCATTTTATATTCTTGCCTCCTTTGTCAAAGATGAGGTGTCCATAGCTGCGTGGATTTATCTCTGGGCTTTCTATTTTGTTCCATTGATCTATATTTCTGTCTTTATGCCAGTACCATACTGTCTTGATGACTTTGGCTTTGTAGGAGGAGAGCCTGAAGTCTTGCAGGTTAATTCCCCCAGTTCCATTTTTCTTCCTCAAGATTGCTTTGGCTATTCAAGGTTTTTTGTATTTCCATACAAACTTTGAGATTATTTGTTCCAGTTCTGGAAAAAATATTGTTGGTAGTTTGATAGGGATTGCATTGAATATATAAATTACTTTGGGTAGTATACACATTTTTAAAATATTTATTCTTCCAATCCTTGAACATGGTATATTTCTCCATCTATTAGTGTCCTCTTTGATTGTTTTCAGTAGTGTTTTATAGTTTTCTATGTAGAAGTCTTTTGTTTCCTTAGGTAGATATATTCCTAAGTATTTAATTCTTTTCGTTGCAACAGTGAATGGAATAGTTTCCTTAATTTCTCTTTCTATTTTCTCATTATTAGTGTATAGGAATGCAAAGGATTTCTGTGTGTTGATTTTGTATTCTGCAACGTTACTGTAACCATTGATTAGCTCTAGTAGTTTTCTGGTAGAGTCTCTAGGGTTTTCTGTGTAGAGAATCATGTCATCAGCGAACAGTGAAAGTTTTACTTCTTCTTTTCCAATTTGTATTCCTTTTATGCCTTTTTCTGCTCTGATTGCTGTGGCCAAAACTTCCAGAACTATGTTGAATACTAGTGGGGAGAGTGGGCACCCTTGTCTTGTTCCTGATTTTAGGGGAATTGTTTTCAGTTTTTCACCATTGAGGATAATGTTTGCTGTGGGTTTGTTATATATAGCTTTTATTATGTTGAGGTATGTCCCTTCCATTCCCACTTTCTGGAGGGTTTTATCATAAATGGATGTTAAATTTTGTCGAAGGCTTTCTCTGCATCTATTGAGATAATCATATGATTTTTATTTTTCAGTTTGTTAATGTGGCGTATTACATTAATTGATTTGCGGATATTGAAGAACGCTTGCATTCCTGGGATAAAGCCCACTTGGTCATGATGTATGATCTTCTTAATGTGTTGTTGGATTCTGATTGCTAGAATTTTGTTAAGGATTTTTGCATCTATGTTCATCAGTGATATTGGCCTGTAGTTTTCCTTTTTTGTGAGGTCTTTACCAGGTTTTGGGATTAGCGTGATGGTGGCCTCATAGAATGAGTTTGGGAGTTTCCCTTCCTCAACAATTTTCTGGAAGAATTTGAATAGAATAAGTGTTAGCTCTTCTTTAAATTTTTGGTAGAATTCGGCTGTGAAGCCGTCTGGACCTGGGCTTTTGTTTGCTGGAAGATTCCTGATTACAGCCTCTAGTTCCGTGCTTGTGATGGGTCTATTCAGATTTTCTATTTCTTCCTGGTTCAGTTTTGGAAAGTTGTACTTTTCTAGGAATTTGTCCATTTCTTCCAGGTTATTCATTTTATTGCCATATAATTGCTGATAGTATTCTCTAATAATCCTTTGTATTTCTGTGTTGTCAGTTGTGATCTCTCCATTTTCATTTCTAATTTTATTGATTTGGTTCTTCTCCCTTTGTTTCTTGATAAGTCTGGCTAGTGGTTTGTCAATTTTATTTGCCTTCTCAAAGAACCAGCTTTTGGCTTTGTACATTTTTGCTATGGTCTCTTTTGTTTCTTTTGCATTTATCTCTGCCCTAATTTTTACAATTTCTTTCCTTCTACTGACTCTGGAGTTCTTCATTTCTTCCTTTTTCTAGTTGCTTTAGATGTAGAGTTAGGTTACTTAGTTGACTTTTTCCTTGTTTCTTGATGTGTGCCTATATTGCTATAAACTTCCCCCTGAGCACTGCTTTTACAGTGTCCCAGAGGTTTGGGTTGTTGTGTTTTCATTTTCATTCATTTCTATGCATATTTTCATTTCTCTTTTGATTTCTTCTGTGATTTGTTCAATATTCAGCAGCGTGTTGTTCAGCCTCCATATGTTGGCATTTTTAATAGTTTTTCTCCAGTAATTGAGATCTAATCTTACTGCATTGAGGTCATAAAAGATGCATGGAATGATTTCAACTTTTTTGAATTTACTAAGGCTAGATTTAGGGCCCAGGATGTGATCTATCCTGGAAAAGTTTCCGTGTGCGCTTGAGAAAAAGGTGAAATTCATTGTTTTGGGGTGAAATGTCCTATAGATATCTATTAGGTCTAACTGGTCTATTGTATCATTTAAAGTTTGTGTTTCCTTGTTAATTTTCTGTTTAGTTGATCTATCCATAGATGCAAGTGGGGTATTAAAATCTTCCACTATTGCATTGTTGTTAATTTCCCCTTTCATACTTGTTAGTAATTGTCTTACATATTGCGGTGCTCCTATGTTGGGTGCATAAATATTTATAATTGTTATATCTTCATCTTGGATTGATCCTTTGATCATTATGTACTTTCCTTCTTTGTCTCTTTTCACAGCCTTTGTTTTAAAGTCTACTTTACCTGATATGAGTATTGATACTCCTGCTTTCTTTTGGTCTCTATTTGCATGGAATATCTTTTTCCTGCCCTTCACTTTCAGTCTGTATGTGTCCCTCGTTTTGAGGTGGGTCTCTTGCAGACAACATATATGGGGGTCTTGTTTTTGTATCCATTCAGCCAGCCTTTGCCTTTTGGTTGGGGCATTCAACCCATTTACGTTTAAGGTAATTATTGATAAGTACGATCCCGTATCCATTTTCTTTATTGCTTTAGGTTCGAGTTTATACACCCTTTCTGTGTTTCCTGTCTAGAAAAGATCCTTTAGCATTTGTTGGAGAGCTGTTGTGGCAATGCTTAATTCTCTCAGTTTTTGCTTGTCTGTAAAGCTTTTGATTTCTCCTTTATATTTGAATGAGATCCTTGCTGGGTACAGTAGTCTGGGCTGTAGGTTATTTTCTTTCATCACTTTAAGTATGTCTTGCCATTCCCTCCTGGCCTGAAGAGTTTCTGTTGAAAGATCGGCTCTTATCCTTATGGGAATCCCCTTGTGTGTTATTTGCTGTTTTTCCCTTGCTGCTTTTAATATTTGTTCTTTGTGTTTGATCTTTGTTAATTTGATTAATATGTGTCTTGGAGTATTTCGCCTTGGGTTTATCCTGTTGGGGACTCTCTGGGTTTCTTGGACTTGGGTGATTATTTCTTTCTCTATTTTAGGGAATTTTTCAACTATTATCTTCTCAAGTATTCTTTCATGGTCTTTCATTTTGTCTTCTTCTTCTGGGATTCCTATGATTCGAATGTTGGAGCGTTTAACATTGTCCCAGAGGTCTCTAATATTGTTCTCATTTCTTTTAATTTGGTTTTCTTTTTTCCTCTCTGTTTCATTTATTTCTACAATTCTATCTTCTAGCTCGCTTATCCTGTCTTCTGCCTCTGTTATTCTACTGTTCGTTCCGTCCAGAGTGTTTCTGATCTCATCTATTGCATTATTCATTGTATATTGACTCTTTTTTATTTTCTCTAAGTCCTTATTAAACCTTTCTTGCATCTTCTCAATCCTTTTCTCCAGGTTATGTATCTGTAACTCCATTTTGCTTTCAAGATTTTGAATCATTTTCACCACCAAAATTCGAAATTCTTTATCAGGTAGATTCCCTATGTCTTTCTCTTTTGTTTGTGTTGGTGGGCATTTATCTTGTTCCTTTACTTTCTGGGTATTTCTCTGCCTCTTCATCTTGCTTATAATGCTTTGTGTGGCCTTTCCCTCTTCTGGCCATTTGTGGAGTTTTCTTTATTATGTAGTTTCCTCGCTGTGTGTGGGGTTGGACAGGTGACTTGTAAAGGTTCCCTGGTTATGGAAGCTTGTGTCAGTGTTCTGGTGGGTGGAGATGGATTTGTTCTCTCTGGAGTGCAATGAAGTGTCCAGTAATGAGTTATGAGATGTCAGTTCGGTTTGGAGTGACTTTGGGCAGCCTGTATATTGAAGCTCAGGGCTAGTTTCCTGTGTTACTGGAGAATTTGCATGGTATGTCTTGCTCTGGAACTTGTTAATCCTTGGGTGGTGCTTGGTTTTAGTGTAGGTATGGAGACGTTTGATGAGCTCCTATCGATTAATGTTCCCTGGAGTGAGGAGTTCTCTGGTTTTCTCAGGATTTGGGCTTAAGCCTCTTGCCTCTGACTTTTGGTCTTATTCTTGGAGTACTCTCTAGACGTCTCTATCTGTCATTTCCAAAGTGGTTCCCTCTGTTTTAGCTTCTGTTTTCTGGTCTCTTCAGTGTCTAATTTCCGCCCTGATACTAGGGAGCGGGTGGACACTTTTGAAGGCTCAGTTGTTCAGTCCTGTTCTGGGAAGGGAGGATCACTGCAGACAAATATCTCTGGCGTCTGTCTGGAGTGCTTGAAGCGTCTCGGCCACACTGGGTTTGCCCCCACTCACAGCACATATGCTGTCCCAGTCTACACTACACAGGCTCTAGGTTGCTCTGGCGGGAACTGTCCGAGGCAGGCGCCGGGTTGTATGCACTGCCCAGGTCTGAGCGGCTCAATTTCAGGTTCTCAGGTACTCCACCAAGGTGCAGACTTGGTTGGGCCTATGTTTTGTGCCTTCCCTGGTCCGAGCAGCTCAGGGGCCAGGTGTTTGGCGAGCGCGGTCTCTGTGACTTATCGCCTCCCCTGTCCCCGCCACTCAGTTTGTGGGTGTACAACAGGCGCACCTTCTCAGGGGATATCGACCGGCCCAAGCCCAAGAAGTCCTGATTAGTAACAAGCCTGTCTGCAGTTTATATCAGATGCCTTTCTGGGGCCGTGGTTGCCCGCTCTGGCTCTGGCTGCACTCCCTGCCTGTCTCGGTGGGGGATGGGGGATGGGCCAGCCGCAGCCGGCTCACTCTGTTCAATCCTTTATTCTGTGAGCGGGGCTGGCCGAGTCTTAGGTTAGAGCTTTCCACCTTTTCGTGGGGAAGCTATCCCGCAGTCTGCTTTGCTCTCCCCAGTTCTCTCAAATTGTTCTCGCAGCATTCAAGCCCAGTCCTCTCTCTAAGCAGTTCAGCCGGCTCCTCCCTGCCCAGCCCCCGCTTGTTAATGGCGTATGCAGTCGTCTGTGCTGCTTCTCCGCTGGGAGTTACCATTTGGCAGGTAATCTGTGGGTTTTTTTTTTTTTCTTTTTCTTTTTTTTTTTATGTAATTAATTTATTTTTTATTGGAGGCAAATTATTTACAATATTATATTGGTTGGTTTTGCCATACATTGATATGAATTTGCCCCGGGTTTACATAAGTTCCCCCTCCTGAACCCCCCTCCCACCTCCCTCCTCCCTTTATCCTCCCTCTGGGTCATCCCCGCATGCCAGCCCCGAGCATCCTATAACATGCATTGACCCTGAACTAGTGATTCGTTTCACATATGACAACATACGTGTTTCAATGCCATTCTCCCAAATCATCCCACCCTCACCCTCTCCCATAGAGTCCCAAAGACTGTTCTATACATCTGTGTCTCTTTTGCTGTCTCGTATACAGGGTTATCATTTGCATCTTTCTAAATTCCATATATATGTGTTAGTATACTGTATTGGTGTTTTTCTTTCTGGCTTACTTCACTCTGTATAATAGGTTCCAGTTTCATCCACCTCATTAGAACTGATTCAAATGTATTCTTTTTAATGGCTGAATAATACTCCATTGTGTATGTGTACCAAAGCTTTCTTATCCATTCGTCTGCAGATGGACATCTAGGTTGCTTTCATGTCCTCGCTATTATAAGCAGTGCTACAATGAACATTGGAGTACACGTGTCTCTTTCAATTCTGGTTTCCTCGGTGTGCATGCCCAGGAGTGCGATTGCTGGATCTTATGGCAGTTCTAAAAAAATCTTAAAAGAAAAAAGAGGGCTATGTGGCCCTCTGAGCTTCTAAGGCTCGCCACAGATTTCCCCTTGAGTGTGTTTCCTGGTGTTTGGAAACTTCTCTCTTTTTAAAGCCTCCCTTTCCGGGATGGAGCTCCGTCCTAACTTCTTTTGTCTCGCTTTTTATCTTTTATGTTTTTTCCTACCTCCTTTCGAAGACAATGGGCTGCTTTTCTGGTTGCCTTACGTCCTCTGCCAGTATTCAGAAGTTGTTTTGTGGACTTTACTCTGCGTTCAAATGTTCTTTTGATGAATTTGTGGGGGAGAGAGTGGCCTCGCCATCCTATTCCTATGCCATCTTGTTCCTTCTCTCTGAATTAAAATATCTTGACATGGAATATGACCTTGAAAAATGACATGAAATATTTTACATTTCAAATACAAAAATCTAGGGATACATTTTCTTATGTGAAATAACATGTGAATATGGATGCATTACTGAATTTTCTGTTTCATAAATTGAAATCACACCAGATAGTCCTACATTAAAGATAAAATTCTCAGTTTCACATCAGAACTGCTACCTGCTGTTTTTAGGACATGAACTATGAAACTCTCTATAATTCACATATGAAAATCTGGGGACAGATTTTTCAATTAAATGTAGGGACTGTTCTGTATATCATATGAAATTATAGACATAGAGTTTTCTGCATGATATAGGAAAATCTTGATGTAATTTTCAGATTTCTCATTTGAAAATCTGTGTGTTGCTTTCCTTCATGAAATACAGATGGCTGTGCATTTCATATTTGAAAAATGGCATCGATTTTGCTACAAAAAAATGGAATCTTCTATTTCATATGAGACAATGTGATTTTCATGTTTGAGCAATAAAATTCTCTATATTTCACCGAAAGAATCTTCTGACAAGATATATGGAATCTGGTATATTTCACACTTTAAAATCTGAGGACAGATTTGCTCATATGAATTACAACTGCTACTGCTACTGCTAAGTCACTTCAGTCGTGTCCTATTCTGTGTGACCTCATAGATGGAAGCCCACCAGGCTCCCCTATCCCTGGGATTCTCCAGGCAAGAACACTGGAGTGGGTTGCCATTTCCTTCTCCAATGTGTGAAAGTGAAAAGTGAAAGTGAAGTCACTCAGTTGTGTCCGACCCCTAACAACCCCATGGACTGCAGCCCACCAGGCTCCTCCATCCATGGGATTTTCGAGGCAAGAGTACTGGAGTGGCTTGCCATTGCTATTATTCACACTGGAAAACCTGTTTCAGATATTTCACACATAAAATATGGAATTGTCCATGATTCACAAGAGCTGACTCATTTGAAAGGAACCTGATGTTGGGAAAGATTGAAGGCAGGAGAAGGGGATGACAGAGAATGAGATGGTTATATGGCATCATGGCTTAAATGGATATAAGTTTGCTTAAACTGTGAGAGTTGGTGATGGACAGGGAGGCCTGGCGTACTGTGGTCCTTGGGGTCGCTAAAAGTCAGAAACGACTGAGCACCTGAACTGAACTGATGATTCAGAATTTAAGATCTTGGATGAGCAGACAAATAAAGAATCGACTTATTTCTTGTCTGACTGTCTGATACCTGATTTCCCTATTTAAATATATAATTCTATGTATTTCATTGATGAAAGTCCACGTGAAGTTTTCCCAAATTGAAATACGGAATAAACTCTATGTGTCACATGAAAGTCTGGGTACAAATATTTCTACGGGGAAATGTGTACATCTCTATAGTAACATGTGAATTTCTAGATTTTGGATTCCCCACATGACCTATGGAAATCTGTATATTTCACGTGTAAAAATTTCATGAAATATGGAACCTCAGCAATTAATTCATGAAAATATGGGTGCAGATAGTCTCATGTGAATTTTGGAATCCTCTAAATTTCACATATAAAACCAAGTAACTTACTTTCTGACGTGAAATATGGTAGTCTTTAAATTTTTTATTTCACCATTTAGGTGTAGCTATTTCTAGCTGATACATGGAATTCTCTGTATGTCAATATTTAGATCTGCTAGCAGATATACCTCCATGCAATGTGGAATTCTCTATATTTCACATATAAAAATGATGAGGACATTTTGACATGAAATAAGGATTTTTGTTCATTTCACATGAAAAACCAGGGTGCAGATTTTCTGGCAAGACATATGATCTGTATATAGTTCAGATGTTGGTAATTTGATCTTGGTTCCTCTGCCTTTTCTCAAACCAGCTTGAAAAGACAGAGGAACGAGAGATCAAACTGCCAACATCTGCTGGATCATTGGAAGAGCAAGAGCGTTCCAGAAAGACATCTATTTCTGCTTTATTTACTATGCCAAAGCCTTTCACTGTGTGGATCACAGTTTATTCTGTGGAAAATTCTGAAAGAAATGTAAATACTAGACCACCTGACCTGTTTTTCAGAAACCTATATGCAGTTCAGGAAGCAACAGTTAGAAGTGGACATGGAACAACAGAGTAGTTCCAAATAGAAAATAGAGTACTTCAAGGTTATAAATTGTCACCCTGCTTATAAAACTTACATGAAGAGTACATCATGAGAAACGCTGAGCAGGAAGAACCACAAGCTGGATTCAAATTGCCAGAAATATCAATAACCTGAGGTATGCTGATGACACCACCCTTATGGCAGAGAGTGAAGAGGAACTAAAAAACCTCTTGATGAAAGTGAAAGAGGAGAGTGAAATAGTTGTCTTAAGATCAACATTCAGAGAATTAAGATTATGGCTTCTGGTCCCATCACTTCATGGGAAATAGATGGGGAAACAGGGGAAACAGTGTCAGATTTATTTTGATGGGGCTCTAAAATCACGACAGATGGTGACTGCAGCCATGAAATTAAAAGACGCTTACTGCTTGGAGGGAGATTTATGACCAACCTAGATAGCATATTAAAAAGCAGAGACATTACATTGCTAACAGAGGTCCGTCTAGCCAAGGCTATGGTTTTTCCAGTGGTCACGAATGGATGAGAGATTTGGACTGTGAAAAAAGCTGAGTGCTGAAGAATTGATGCTTTTGAACTGTGGTTTTAGAGAAGACTCTTGAGAGTCCCTTCGACTCCAAGGAGATCCAACCATTCCATCCTAAAGTAGATCAGTCCTGGATATTCATTGGAAGGACTAATGTTGAAGCTGAAACTCCAATATGTTGCCACTTCATGTGAAGAGTTGACTCATTGGAAAAGACTCTGCTGCTGGCAGGGATTGAGGCCAGGAGGAGAAGGGGCTGACAGAGGATGAGATGGCTGGACAGCATCACTGACTCAATCGACAAGAGTTTGCATAAACTCCGGGAGCTGGTGATTCACAGGAAGGCCTGGCGTGTTTCACAGGGTCACAAAGAGTTGTACATGACTGAGTGACTGATCTGAATTGAACTGATAGTTGATTTGCAAAGGATACCTTTGAACTGGATGCCTTAGTAAAATTCAGATTTTCTTTTACCTACAGCCATCATGGGAATGTATTTCAACACATCAATATGACCAGTTAAATATTTTGTAAAGCTGAAATTCCTGTGAATGAAGAACTATTGTTTTTAAAAGTAAATCATAAAGGAGATTTAAAAGAGCACACAGATTTCCATTCATCCATAACAGATAGGTAAAAGACATTGTGTGACAAATACAATGGACATCTCAAAGAAGCAATGCAATAGAATTAAATACAACAAATTAAAAACAATAGAATATATAAAATGCATAAATACATAGCATGGGTCAACCAGAAAGAGTTGTTTGTTGATGGTTCTGTCCCACCTCTTTTATGGTAACTTTTCTTTTGGGGAAATATTTTCTATCTTTAAACATGCACATATGTAGCAAAATATAACATACACTCACTTTAATTTTTATTGATGTTTTCATAATAAATGTGTTGTGAATTTAGATATAGCTTTCTGAGGTTTGCATTGCATTGGCCGTTAAGGTGTACACATTTTCATTTCTACCTTTGACTTCCAAGATAATGTGAGATTCACTAAAAATATTGATGTTTAAGAAAGGTTCAGTTCAGTTCAGTCGCTCAGTCATGTCCGATTCTCTGCCATCCCATGAATTACAGCACGCCAGGCCTCCCTGACCATCACCAACTCCCGGAGTACACTCAAACTCATGTCCACAGAGTCGGTGATGTCATCCAGTCATCTCATTCTCCATCGTCCCCTTCTCCTCCCGCCCCCAACTTTTCCCAGCATCAGTGTCTTTTCCAGTGAGTCAACTCGTCGCATGAGGTGGCCAAAGTATTGCAGTTTCAGCTTTAGCATCAGTCCTTCCAATGAACACCCAGGACTGATCTCCTTTAGAATGGACTGGTTGGATCTCCTTGCAGTATAAGGGACTCTCAAGAGTCTTCTCCAACACCACAGTTCAAAAGCATCGATTCTTCGACGATCAGCTTTCTTCACAGTCCAACTCTCAGTACTGAAATTTTTTTGGAATATACTTGCTTTACATTATTTTTTTAGTTTCTCCCCTAAAGCAAAATTAGGGAATGCTGCAGTCCTTCAAGTCGTAAACAACTAAACAAGATAGTGATTAAACAGCAACCACATATCTATCTCCATGTTTTTGACTTCTTCCTAAATCTGGTCACCCCAGTGCATTAAATAGACTTCCCTGTGCTGTACATATAGATCAAAAGTATACATGTTTCTGTTGTAATCTCCCAGTTGCTAACACCATCAGGTATTTCATCCTTGATAAGTGTATATTTCTTCTCCATTGCTGTGTCCCTATCTATGCTTCTTATAGAGAATCATCTATTCCAGTTTTACTTAGTGCCCGCATGTTTGTGTTAATATATTTCGTTTCCTCTTTTGACTTAGCTTCATTGTATCTGAAACTGTCCCTCTCCTTCTACATGTATGAAACTTACCTGATTTCATTCCATCTTAAGACTCTGGTATGTATGTACCAACTCATTTTATCCATTCCTCTTTAGATGGATATTTCTGTTGCTGCCACGGCCTGTTATTGAAAATATTGTTGCCATCAATATTGAAGTTGTGCATATTTTGGAATTATGATTTTCCTCATGAAAATTATTGACAATTATTGGAATTTCTTGATCACATGGTAGCTTTATTCTTATTTCTAAAGGAACTCTGTTCTATTCTCCATTTTAATTGATCAATGTGCATTCCTAGCAACAGAACAGGATTGTTCTGTTTACGCCACACCATCTCCACAAATGTCTACAGCATTTGTTTTGTGTAGAATTATATATTATAATATATTATAATTATATTATATATGTATATTTTAATATATATATTATATAATATATATTCATATATATATATGAGTATTCAGAAAAATGTGAGTTGATACCCCATTGAAGATTTTATTTCCATTTCTCTCACAGTTAGTAATGCTGAGCATATTTTCCAATATTATTGGACATCTGTATGTCTTCTTAGGAGAAATGTCTTTTATCATCTATTCATTTGTTCCAATTGGGTTGTTTGTTTGGCTATTATTGAGCACATTAGATGCTTCCATATTTTGGAGATTCTTCTGTTGTCACTTTCTTCAGTTGCAAATGTTTTTCCCATAATGAGACTTCATTTTTGTCTTGCTTATTGGTTAGTTGTGCGAAATATTTAAGTTTAATTAGGTCTCTTTATTTAATTTTGGTGTTTTTTTTTTTTTTATTTCCCAAGGAGGTAGGTCAAAAAGAAAAGTTGTTGCTGCATTTCATGTCACAATGTATTCTACCTATTCTTTCCTCAAATATTATTGATTTACAGTTTCTGGCCTTATATGTAGGTCTTTAATCCGTCTTGAATTTGTATTTTCTGTGCTGCTAAGGAGTGACTGAACTGAACTGAACTGAAAGGAGTGACTAAATGTGATCCACTGGAGGAGTGAATGGCTAACCACCCCATTATACTTGCTATGGGACTTCCATGAACTATATAAAAAGGAAGAAAGGTATGACTCCAAAAGATGAGTCTCCCAGAATGGTAGGTGCCAAATATACTGCTTGGGAGGAGCAGAGGGTAATAACTAATGTTTCCAGAAAGCAATAAGTGGTTGCCCCAAAGTGGAAATAAGCCTCATTATTTATGTGTCTGGAGATGAAAGTAAATGAAATGCTGAAAAGAAAAGTACTGCAGGGCAATCTGGAATGTTAGATCCATGAACAATTTAAACTGAATGGGGTATAATAAGAGATGGCAACAGCCAACATATTGGAAAAGACCCTGATTCTGGGAAAGATCGAAGGCAACAGGAGAAAGGGAAAACAAGGATGAGATGATAGGATGGCATCATCTTTACAATGGATATGAACTCGGACAAACTCCAAGAGGTAGTGAAGGACAGGAAGGACTGGCATGCTGCAGTTCATCGCATCCGGAAAGTCAGACACAACTCGGCCACAGAGTAACCAGGTGCTGTTCTAACTGTATTCTTTTACTTTTAGCTGTCCAGATTTTCCAGCTTAAATTGTCAAATATAGTTTCTTCTTTCCACTGCATATTGTTGCCTCCTTTGTCATAGATTAGCTGATCATTTGGGCAAGAGATTATCTTAGGGTTTACTATCTGTTCCATTGGCTTTAACCCAAATATTGTGCCGATTGCATGCCATGTTTAAAACTATAGATTTTTATAGAATGAAGTGAGGAAACCTGAGTCCTGCAGCTCAGTTTTTCTATCTTCAGTTTGCCTGGTTAATCAGTCTTTGTGTTTCCATCACGTTGTAAAGTTTTTCTTGTTGTTGTTTTTCTATTTCTGTGGAAAATGTCATTGGTAATTTAATCGTGAAGACATTGCATATGTAAACTCTTCTTTATAGTGTAGCCATTTTCACATATTGATTTTTATAGTCCAAAGAATAGTATATCTCTCTTTTCATTTTTGTCATCTCTGATTTGTCTGATCCATACCTTATTCTTTTCGGGCTACGAGTCTTTTCTCTGGTTAGGTAGGCTGATTCCCAAGGATTTCATTTTTCTTGTTACAATGGTGAATGAGATTGTTTCCTTAATTTCTGGTTTTGGCTTTCTATGGTCATTTACAATCATGCAGGAGATTTCTTCCTGTTTATTTCTTTTCCCGACAACTTCCGTAAAGTCATTGTCTATTAATTTTCTAGTGTAATCTTAGGAGTCTCTGAAACAATAACTTCTGTCGGCAAACAGTCCCGGTTTTACCTCTTGATTTTCAGTTTGCTGGTAATGTTTTTTCCTTCACTGATTGCTGTAGCTAGGAGTCCCAAGATTAGTTGAATAACAGTGATGAGAGTGGCAAATTTTGTCTTTTTCACAATCTTAGGCAACATGATTTCAGGTTCCACCTCTGAGAAACATCGTAGTGCTGGGTTTATTCATACATGGTCTTTATTAAGTTGAAAATGATCCTTTCTGTTCCCACTTCCTGTACAGCTTTTATCATAAATGAGTCCTTAATTTTGTCAAAAGTGTTTTCTATATCAGTATTTTAGATGTGTTTAAGAACTCTCCTTGGAAACGTTTATTATCTTTCATTGATCTTTTCTCCTCTGGCCACCTGATGCAAAGTGTTGTCTCATTAGAGAATGCTCTGATACTGGGAAAATTTGAAGGTAAAAAGAGAAGGGGGTAGCAGATGATGAGAGGGTTAGATAGCATCACAAACCCTATGACATGACTTTAAACAAATTCTGGGAGATAGGGAATGTAAGACTGATGGGACACAGTCCATGGGGTGACAAAGGGATGGGCATGAATAACTGACTGAACAACAATACCAAAACATTCTTTCCTGTTATTGACAGTAGTAGTTATTAGTGACTACTTCATTTTCTATCCCACCGTACCCTATATATATCTCAGTTGCACTAATTTCAGCACATACCATGCAAAGATTCAGCCACATTTGCTGTCATTATTGTCCCCCAAATGGTCCAAAATTTATGTGATTTCTCAACTACACATGATCCAGTGGTCTCCGAACCATTCTCCAGCATCCATTTATGTTCCTCAGAAACTCTCTTTCTTGCTATAGCCAGATAAAATTGTCACTCACTAGCTAAGTCATGCGCTAGAAAGCAAGTTCTTGAGAATAAATACCCTTTCAGGATTCTGTATTCTAACTTTGTCTCAGTCTTCACATTCTTCGTTTGTCCCATTTCTTCAATCACACTGAAGTTTCAGGCTGTGTTCTGTTCTTCTCAGTGTTACTGTCTGTGCAGAGACGGTTCTTCTGTCTTATTTGATTTTCCTTTTATGATTAATGTCTGTGAGATCTTATTTTAAATTCCTCTGAAACTTTTTTTCACTTTACAGATCATTTTGAGATTTTAAATTTAGATTAACCTGATTGACGAGCTTTGATAGACTGTCCTCTCCATAAGGAATAAATTATGACAACCCACATCTATTTTAGCTTGTGATTTACTCGCCTGTATTCAGTCATAAAGGATTGTATATGAATAATCCAATCTGAATGGGTGTGCAAATTGGTCACTGAGTCATGCCCAACTCTGCAACCTCATGGACTGCAGCCCATCAGGCTCATCTATCCATGGACTTTTCCAGGCAAAGATACTGGAGTGGGTTGCATTTCCTTCTCCTGGAAAACATGAACAGTGGAACTAATAAGAAATCAGAAATTTTAACTGATAAAATTTAATAAATTCTGAACTTGAAGAGTTAATTCCCTCCATAGAAAAAAAAGTATATTGATTGCAAGCTAAAATCACCAACTTTTGTTGTCTGTCCCAAAATCAGGTAAAGAAAAAATCATCAGCTTCTCTGAAAAGCATAATTTTCAATTATTAATATGACTAAGGAATATATATATATATATAAAAGAAGAAATTTCAGAGATCTATATCATAGAGAGTAAATAGAGGCAAATAATGACATTTCTCTTCAAGACAAATTGAGGCTAGAATATGAATCTTTCTCACTTTCTTTTTCTTGGTGAATGTTATTTGGCATTCCTAGTGGTAAATTTTCTTCAAGATCCCTTAAATCCAGGACCATAGTTGTTTTTCCAGTGAATTATTGATGAGGATTTTCAGGAGAACGGAATGAGGGAAGTAAGATACAGCAGAGTGAAACTAAATCCAAACTCAGTTGGAGGCAAAATGGCACTGGGTGTAGAATTTCTACATCAAATGTGTCAGTTCAGTTCAGGTCAGTTCAGTCGCTCAGTCATGTTTGACTCTTTGCGACCCCATGAATCACAGCACGCCAGGCCTCCCGGTCCATCACCAACTCATGTGTAAATATGTATATTTTACAAACGAGCATACTAGTGCAGGTTTTCATCTTCATATTTGGAATTCTCGATTTATCAAATATGAAAAACCTGAATGAATGTTTTCTGACAACACATGAAACTTTACATATTTGGATAAAGAAAGGCTGGTGATTTTTTATCTGAAATACGAACTGTGAATTTCATATGTAGCATTATAGGTTCAGTGTTGAGACCTGAAATAGAGTTTTGTGTGTGTGTGTTTTTCTTAAATGGGAGAACATGTGGATACATTCTCAAACATGTAATTAGAAAATCTGAATGTTTATAAACAGGACTGCACAAAGATATTCATACATATGTTATGGACCTTTGATATTTTGTATATGAAAATATAACTTCATATTTTCAAGCATGAAGTGTGACATTCCTATATTTTTAATTTGGCAATCTGAGTGCAGAGAGCATATTATTCTAATGAATTATGGAATAAACACTTTTTCACATTTGAAAAGTTGAACACAATATTTAATTATATAAGTTTGGAATTTTCTGTGCATGATGTATGAACAACTGAGCTTCAATTTTAACACAGAATATTGAATTCTCTACATTTCAAATATGAATAACTGGGTATCAGATTTTCTCCCTGAAATATGGAATACTGTATGTTTCACATATGAAATTGTGAAGATATCTTATCTTACATGAAATATGCAGACTTTTCAACGTGACACATGAAAAGCTGCACTCTGATTTTCCTACATGGAAATCTCTCTGTTTAGCGTAAGAAAACCTGGACACAAATACCTTTCAGTTCAGTTCGGTTCAGTCGCTCAGCTGTGTCCGACTCTTTGCAACCCCATGAACCACAGCACGCCAGGCGTCCCTGTCCATCACCAACTCCCGGAGTTTACTCAAACTCATGTCCATCGAGTCGGTGATGCCATCCAGCCATCTCATTCTCTGTTGTCCCCGTCTACTCCTACCCCCAATCCCTCCTAGCATCAGACTCTTTTCCAGTGAGTCAACGAGTTGCATGAGGTGGCCAAAGTATAAAATAGATAGACTTCTCTATGTTTTGCATGAGAAAATCTGGGGACACATTCTCTACTGAAACATGACATTTTCTACATTCAAAATATAAAATTCTGGGCATAGTGTTTTTGTTGAACAAGAAATATAACATCCTTGTGTATAACTAACATGTGAGAATCTGGACACACCTTATCCTACATGAGAAATGGAAGACTCTTTCACATTTAAAACGTGGGTGGGATTTTTTTTCCTCCGTGACCTATAACATTCTCTGTATTTCACATATGAAAATTTAGGCACAAAAAAATAATAGGTGAAATTTGGAAATGTTTATATTTCCCAGGCAAAACTCTAAAATCAGTCATCCCAAATGCAACTCTGTTTATAGCATGACATTTTTCTATATTTTTACATACAAAATTTTATGTTGATATTCACATAAGAAAAGCAACTATCTGGTTCTCCTGTATGATGAACATTGTGTAAAAATGTTCCGTCTTGAAATGTAGAATTTTTTACATTCCACATTAAAAAAAAAAAAAATCTTGGTGATGATTTTCCAACGTGAAAGGTAAAATCCTTATATTTCACACTTGGAAACCTGGGAGTGACTAGCGGTCTCTGGATAATGGAATTTTCTATGTTCATGTGTGTTAATCTAAGTTCAATAATTCCTACATGAAATATGACATTCTCTCTGTACACATATGAAAATCCTAGTGCAGAATATTATGAAATATGGTTTTCTCTGCATATTACAAATGGCAATGTAATCACAGATTTTCTTATGTGAAACTGGGAATCATCTGCATTTCATATTGAAAATGGAGTCTCATAATTTCCATAATGAAGTATGGAATACTCTGTATTTCACATATGAACATCCGCTCGAGGATATTCCGACATGTGATGTGTACTTTTCTATATTTCATATACCAAATCTGGGCAATAATTTTCTAACGAGAAATATGGATTTTTCATTATTACACATGTGAAAATCTAACTATCTGGAATAAACTACATTACTATTTTATTTATTTATTTATTTTACCTTATATTATTGTACTGGTTTTCCCATACTTTGACTTGAATCTGCCCCTGGTATGCATGTGTTCCCCATCTTGAACTCTCCTCCCACATCCGTCCCCATCTCATTTCTCTGGTTCATCTCAGTGCACCAGCCCCGAGCATCCTGTTTCATGCATCGAACCTGGACTGGCGATTCGTTTCACATATGATAATATACATGTTTCAATGTCATTCTCCCAAATCAACCCACCCTCGCCCTCTCCCACAGAGTCCAAAAGACTGTTCTATACATCTGTGTCTCTTTTACTGTCTCTTATACAAGGTTATCACTATAATCTTTCTGAATGTCATATATATGCATTAGTATACTGTAATGATGTTTTTCATTCTGGCTTACTTCACTGTTTATAATAGGCTCCAGTTTCATCCACCTCATTAGAACTCATCCAAATGCATTCTTTTTAATGTCTGAGTAATTCTTCATAGTGCATATGTACCACAGCTTTCTTATCCATTTCTCTGCAGATGGACATCCAAGTTGCCTCCATGTCCTGACTTTTATACACAGTGTTGCGATCAACATCGGAGTACATGTGTATCTTTCAATTCTGGTTTCCTCGGTGTGAATGCCCAGGAGTGTAATTGTTGGGTCGTATGGAAGTTCTATTTCCAGTTTTTTAAGGAATCTCCACACTGTTCTCCATAGAGGTTGCACTAGTTTGCCTTCCCACCAAAAGTGTAAGAGGGTTGCCTTTTCTCCACACCCTCTGCAGCATTTTTTGCTTGTAGACCCTTGGATAGCAGCCATTCTGACTGGAGTGAAATGGTACCTCATTGTGGTTTTGATTTGCATTTCTCTGATTATGAGTGATGTTCAGCATCTTTTCATATGTTTGTTAGCCATCTGTATGTCTTCTTTGGAGAAATGTCTCTTTAGTTCTTTGGCTCATGTTTTGATTAGGCCATTTGTTTTTCTGGAATTGAGCTCAGGAGTTGTTTGCATATGTTTCAGATTAATTGTCAGTTGCTTCATTTGCTGTTATTTTCTCCCATTCTGAAGGTGTCTTTTCACCTTGCTTATAGTTTTCTTTGCTGTGCAGAAGCTTTTAATTTTCATTAGGTCCTATTTGTTTGTTTTTGCTTTTATTTCCAATATTCTGGGAGGTGGGTCACGGAGGATCCTGATGTGATTTATGTCGTAGGGTGTTTTGCCTATGTTCTCCTCTAGGAGTTTTATAGTTTCTGGTCTTACATTTAGATCTTTAATCCATTTTGAATTTATTTTTGTGTATGGTGTTAGGGAGTGGTCTAGTTTCATTCTTTTATGAGTGATTAACCAGTTTTCCCAGTACCACTTGTTAAGTAGATTGTCTTTTCTCCATTGAATATTCTTGCCTCCTTTGTAAAACATAAGGTGTCCCTAGGTGCATAGATTTATCTTTGGGCTTTCTATTTTGTTCCATTGATCTATATTTCTGTCTTTATGCCAGTACCATACTGTATTGATGACTGTGGCTTTGTAGTAGAGCCTGAAGTCCAGCACGTTGATTACCCCAGTTCCATTCTTCTTTCTCAAGATTGCTTTGGCTATTCGACGTTTTTTGTATTTCCATACAAATAGTGAAATTATTTGTTCTAGCTCTGTGAAAAATACTGTTGGTAGCTTGACAGGGATTGCATTGAACCTATAAATTACTTTGGGTAATATATTCATTTTCACAATATTTATTCTTCCAATCCATGAACAGGGTATATTTCTCCATCTATTAGTGTCCTCTCTGATTTCTATCACCAGGGTTTTTTAGTTTTCTATATATAGGGTTTTTTGTTTCTTTAGGTAGATATATTCCTAAGTATTTTATTTTTTCTGTTGCAATGGTGAATGAAATTATTTCCTTATTTTCTCTATTTTCTTATTATTAGTGTATAGGAATGCAAGATATTTCTGTGTGTTGATTATATATCCTGCAACTTTACTGTATTCTTTGATTAGCTCTAGTGATTTTCTGGTAGATTCTTAAGGGTTTTCTGTGTAGAGGATCAGGTCATCTTCAAACACTAAGAGTTTTACGTCTTGGGGATTTGATCATAAATGGATGCTGAATTTTGTCAAAGGCTTTCTCTGCATCTATTGAGATAATTATATGGTTTTTATTTTTCATTTTGTTAATGTGGTGTATTACATTGTTTGACTTGCGGATATTAAAGAATCCTTGCATTTCAAATATGCAAAGTTTCATGTGTTGTCAGGAAACATTCATTCAGATTTTCATACATGATGTATCAAGAATTCTGTATATGAAGATGAAAATCTGCACTAGGAATTTCATATGTAAAATATACACAATTGCACATTTGATGTAGAAAATTCTGAACCCAGTGCAATTTCGCCTCCATTTGAGATTAGATTTAGTTTCACTCTGCTGTATCTTGCTTACCTCATTTCGTTTCTCCTGAAAATCCTCACCAATAATTCACTTGAAAAACAAGTATGGACCATGATTTAAGGGACCTTGATGAAAAGTTACCACTGGGAATGCCAAATAACATTCACCAAGAAAAAGAAAGTGAGAAAGATTCATATTCTAGCCTCAATTTCTCTTGAAGAGAAATACCATTATTGCTATTTCTTTTTACTTTTCTTTATATATTCTTAGCCATATTAAAAATGGAAAAATATGCTTTTCAGATAAGCTAATGATTTTTATTTAACCCGATTGTGGGATAGACAACAAAAGTTGGTGATTTTAACTTGCAATCAAGATACTCTTTTCCTTTCGGGTGAATTCTTTCTGCAAATTCAGAATTTATAAGCTGAAAATTATATTTCATAGTTCCAGTATTCTTGCTGCCTTGGAGAAGGAAGTGGCAATCCACTCCAATATCTTTGCCTGGAAATGTCCATGGGCAGACGAGTTTGTTGGGCTGCATTCAATGAGTTTGCAGAGTTGGGCATGATTCAGTGACTAAGATGCACATCAATTCAAGTTGTATTATTAAAATACAATCCTTTACTCCTGAATAGAGGTGAGTAGAATCACAGCAAAAATAGATGCGGGTTGTCATAATTCATTCCTTTTGGAGAGGACAGTCTATTAAAGCTCATCGAAAAGGTCAATCTAAAGTTAAAATCACAAAATGATTTGTAAAGAGAAAACGAACTTCCTGAGGAATTTAAAATAAGATCTCACAGACATTAATTAAAAAGAAAAATCAAGGGAAAGAGAAGAACAGTGTTTTCACAGACACTGAGACTGAGAAAAACAGAACACAGACTGAAATTTCAGTGTGACTGAAGAAATGGGACAAACGAGCAATGTGAAAACTGAGACAAAGTTAGAATACAGAATCCTGAAAGGGTATTTATTCTCAAGAACTTGCTTTCTAGCGCATGACTTAGTTAGTGAGTGACAATTTTTTCTGGCTATAGCAAGATAGAGAGTTTCTGAGGAACATAAATGGATGCTGGAGAATGGTTAGGAGACCACTGGATCATGTGTAGTTGAGAAATCACATAAATTTTGGACCATTTGGGGGACAATAATGACAGCAAATCTGGCTGAATCTTTGCATGGTACGTGGTGAAATTAGTGCGACTGAGATATAGATAGGGTACGGTGGGAGAGAAAATGAAGTAGTCATGAATAACTACTACTGTCAATAACAGGAAAGAATGTTTTGGTATTGTTGTTCAGTCAGTTATTCATGCCCATCCCTTTTCCACCCCATGGAATGTGTCCCATCAATCTTACATTCCCTGTCTCCCAGAATTTGTTCAGATTCATGTCCATAGAGTTGGTGATGCTATCTAACTCTCTCATCATCTGCTACCCACTTATCTTTTTACTTCAAATTTTCCCAGTATCAGAGCATTCTCTAATGAGACAACACTTTGCATCAGGTGGCCAGAAGAGAAAAGAACACTGAAAGATAACAAAACTTTCCAAAGAGAACTCTTGAACACATCTAAAATATAGATGCAGAAAGCACCTTTGACACAATTAAACACTTATTTATGTAAAAGGCTGAACAGGAAGTGGGAACAGAGATGATCATCTTCAAATTAATAAAGGCCATGTATGGATAAACCCAACACTAAAATGCTTCTCCTAGGTGAAAACTGAAAGCATGTTGCCTAAGGTCATGAAAAAGACAAAGTTTGCCACTCTCACCACTGTTATTCAGCATAATCTTGGGACTCCTAGCTACAACAATCAGTGAAGGAGAAGAAGAAAAAAAAAATACCAGCAAACTGAAAAAGAAGAGGTAAAACTATCACTTTTTTTTTTTTGATATTAGTTATTGTGTCAGAGAATCCTAAGATGGCAACAGAAAATTAATAACAATGATTTTAGGGAAGTTGTTGTATAAAAAATATACAGGGAGTAATCTGCTTCATTCCTATAAATAACAAAAGAAAACCAAAAACAAAAATTAAGGAAATAATCTGATTCACCATTGTAACAGGAAAAATAAAATACTTGGGAATAACCCTGCCTAAACAGAAAAAGGAGTATTGTGCCAGAAAGAATAAGGTATGGATGAGCCAAATAAAAGATGTCACATCCTTTGGAGAGGGTGCAGAGAAAAGGGAGCCCTCTTACACTGTTGCTGGGAATGAAAACTAGTACAGTCACTATGGAGAACAGGGTGGAGAATCCTTAAAAAAAACTGCAGGAATAGTGCTGCCATATGACAGAGCAATCCCATTGATGGGGATAAACTGAGGAAACCAGAATTGAGAACGAGATGTCTACCCCAATGTTCATTGCAACACTGCTTACAACCGCCAGGACTTGGAAGCAACCGAGATAGCCATTGGCAGATGAATGCATAAGAATGCTTTGGTACATAAACACAATGGAATATTACTCAGCTATTAAAAAGAATGCATTTGAATCAATTCTAATAAGGTGGATGAAACTGAAGCCTATTATACAGAGTAAATTAAGTCAGAGAGAAAAACACCAATACAGAATATTAACACATATAGAATTTATAAAAAGGGTAACAATGGCCCTGTATTTGAGACTGCACAAGATTCAGTTCAGTTCCGTTCAGTTCAGTCGCTCAGGCGTGTCCGACTCTCTGCGACCCCATGAATCACAGCACGCCAGGCCTCCCTGTCCATCACCAACTCCCGGAGTTCACTCAAACTCATGTCCACAGAGTGGGTGATGTCATCCAGCCATCTCATTCTCTGTTGTCCCCTTCTCCTCCCGCCCACAACCTTTCCTAGCATCAGAGTCTTTTTCCAGTGAGTCAACTCGTCGCATGAGGAGGCCAAAGTATTGCAGTTTCAGCTTCAGCATCACACAGATGTAAAAAACAGGCTTTTGGGCTCGGTGGGAGCAGACGAGCGTGGGATGATTTGAGAGAATATCATTGAAATGTGTATGTACCATACATGAAATAGATCACCAGTCCAGGTTTGATGCATGAGACAGGGTGCTCAGGTCTGGTGTACTGGAATGACCCTGACGGATGGGATGGAGAGGGAAGTTGGAGGGGATAAGGATGGGGAACACATGTACATCCATGGTTGATTCATGTCAATGTATGGCTAAAACACTACAATATTTTAAGGTAATCAGCCTCAAAATAAAATAGATAAATTAATATTTTTAAAAAGGGGACAGAAATGGAATGAGAGCTATCCTATTCTTTGGATTGTAAAAATCAATATGTGAAAATGAGTACAGTACAAAAAGAGTTTAAAAATTCAGTGTCATCCCTAATAAATTACCAATGAAATTTTTCACAGAATAGAAACAAAAAAAAAATCTTTATAACTTGTTGGAAACACAAAGATTTTTAATATCCATTCAAACTTGAGAAAGAAAAACTGAGTTTCAGGCTCCTCACTTCAGTCTATACAAAAAAACATATAGTTTTGAACATGGCGTGCAATTAGCACAATATTGGGATTAAAGCCAATGGAACATATAGAAAACCCTAAACTAATCTCTTGCCCAAATGATCACCTAATCTTTGACAAAGAAGGCAACAATATGCAATGGAAAGAAGATAATATATTTGACAAGGTAAGCTGGGAAATCCGGACAGCTAAAAGTATTAGAATACAGTTAGTAAACGACCTGGTTATTTTTCTGTGGCTGAGTCGTGTCTGACTTTTTGGGATGCCATGAACTGCAGCATGACAGTCCTTCCTGTCCCTCACCACCTCTTGGAGTTTTCCCGAGTTCATACCCATTGCATAGGTGATGCCATCCAATCATCTCATCCCTGTTTCCCCCTTCTCCTGCTGCTTTCAATATTTTCCAGAATCAGGATATTTTCCAATGAGTTAGCTGTTGCCATCTCCTGTTATACGTCATTCAATTTAAATTGTTCATGGATCTAACATTCTAGGTTACCTTGCAATACTGTTCTTTACAGTCTTCTGTTTTAATTTCATCGCTAGACATATAAAATGGGGTTTATTTCCACTTTATGGCAACCACTTACTGCTTTCTGTAAAAGTTAGTTATTAACCTCCACTCTTCCCAACTAGCATATTAGGCACGTACCCAAAAAAGATGTCCTTTTCATAATAGGGGACTGGAATGCAAAAGTAGGAAGTCAAGCAACACCTAGAGTAACAGTAAATTTGGCCTTGGAGCACGAAATGAAGCAGGGCAAAGTCTAATAGTGTATTGCCAAGAGAACGCACTGGTCATAGCAAACACCCTCTTCCAACAACACAAGAGAAGACTATACACATGGACATCACCAGATGTTCAACACCGAAATCAGATTGATTATATTCTTTGCAGCCAAAGATGGAGAAGCTCTATACAGTTAGCAAAAACAAGACCAGGAGCTGACTGTGACTCAGATTATGAACTCCTTTAAGTCTGAACTGAAAAATTCAGACTTAAATTGAAGAAAGTAGGGCACACAACTAGACTATTCAGATAGGACCTAAATCAAATCCCTTATAATTATACAGACAAAGTGAGAAATAGATTTAAGGGACTAGATCTGATAGATAGACAGCCTGAGGAACTATGGACGGAGGTTTATGACATTGTACAGGAGACAGGGACCAAGATCATCCCCATGGAAAAGAAATGTAAAATAAAAAAATGGCTGTCGGAGGAGGGCTTACAAATAGCTGTGAAAAGAAGAGAAGTGAAAAGCAAAGGAGGAAAGGAAAGATATAAGCATCTGAATGCAGAGTTCCAAAGAATACCAAGGAGAGATATGAAAGCCTTCCTCAGTGATCAATGCAAAGAAGAGGAAGAGGAAAACAACAGAATAGGAAAAGCAAGAGACCTTTTCAAGAAAATTAGAGAAATCAAGGAACGTTTCATGCAAAAATGATCTTGATAAAGGACAGAAATTTTATGGACATAACAGAAGCAGAAGATATTAACAGGAGGTGGCAAGAATACACAGAAGAACTGTACAAAAAAAGATCTTCACAATGAAGATAAACACGATGGTGTGATCACTCACCTGGAGCCAGACATCTTAGAATGTGAAGTCAAGCGGGCCTTAGAAAGCATCACTATGAACAAAGCTAGTGGAGGTGATGGAATTACAATTGAGCTATTTCAAATCCTGAAAGATGATGCTGTGAAAGTGCTGCACTCTATATGCCAGCAAATTTAGAAAATTCAGCTGTGGCCACAGGACTGGAAAAGGTCAGTTTTCATTCCAATCTCAAAGAAAGGTAATGCCAAAGAATGCTCAATCAACTGCACAATTGCACTCATCTCACACGTTAGTAAAGACATTCTCAAAATTCTCCAAGTCAGTCTTCAGTTATATGTGAACTGTGAACTTCCAGATGTTCAAGCAGGTTTTAGAAAAGGCAGAGAAACCAGAGATCAAATTGCCAACATCCGCTGGATCATGGAGAACGCAAGAGAGTTCCAGAAAAACATCTATTTCTGCTTCATTGACTATGCCAAAGCCTTTGACTGTGTGGATCACAATAAACTGTGTAACATTCTGAAAGAGATTGTTATATGAGACCACCTGATCTGCCTCCTGAGAAAACTTTATGCAGGTCAGGAAGCAACAGTTAGAACTGGACATGGAAAAATAGACTGGTTCCAAATAGGAAAAAGGAGTACATCAAGGTTGTGTATTGTCACCCTGCATATTTAACTTATATGCAGAGTACATCATGAGGAACTCTGTGCTGGAATCAAGATTGCCAGGCAAAATATCAATAACCTCAGATATGCAGATGACACCACCCTTATGCCAGAAAGTGAAGAGGAAATCAAAAGCCTCTTGATGAAAGTGAAAGGAGAGTGAAATATTTGGCTTGAAGCTCAACATTCAGAAAACGAAGATCATGGCATCTGGTCCCATCACTTCATGGGAAATAGATGGGGAAACAGTGGAAACAGTGTCAGACTTTATTTTTTTTGTTTTCCAAAATCACTGCAGATGCTGATTGCAGCCAGGAAATTAAAAGACGCTTACTCTTTGAAAGGAAAGTTATGACCAACCTCGATAGCATATTAAAAAGCAGAGACATTAGTTTGCTAACAAAGGTACGTCTAGTCAAGGCTATGGTTTATCCCGTGGTCATGTATGGATGTGAGAGTTGGACTCTGAAGAAAGCTGATCACAGAAGAGTTGATGCTTTTGAACTGTGGTGCTGGAGAAGACTCTTGAGTGTCACTTGGACTGCAAGGAGATCCAACCAGTCCATTCTAAAGGAGATCAATCCTGGGTGTTCATTGGAAGGCCTGATGCTAAAGCTGAAACTCCAATATTTTGGCCACCTCATGCGACGAGTTGACTCACTGGAAAAGACTCTGATACTGGGAGGGATTGGGGTGGGAGGAGAAGGGGACGACAGAGAATGAGATGGCTGGATGGCATCACCGACTCGATGGACATGAGTTTGAGTGAAGTCTTGGAGTTGGTGATGGACAGGGAGACCTGGCGTGCTGTGATTCATGGGGTCGCAAAGAGTCGGACACGACTGGGTGAATCAACTGAACTGAACTGAACCGAACCATCCTGATAGACTAATTTTTTGGTGTCACACATTGTTGTCTTTTTTATACAGTTCATAGAGGTCCCGTAGCAATTATCATGGGGTGATTTGCATTCCCTCCTCCAGTGGATCATATTTAGTCTCTCCTTAGCACCATAGGATAGGACAAATTCCAGATAGTTTAAAGATCTACATATAACGCCAGAAACTGTAGATCAATAATATTTGAGGAAAGCATAGGTAAAATATATTGTGACATGAAATGCAGCAGCATTTTTTTTGACCTACCTCATTGCGTAATGAAAATAAAACCAAAAATATATAAAGAGATATAACTAAAATTAGACATTTTGCACAGGAAACCAATAAGCAAGACAGAAATGAAATCTCATTATGGGAAAAACATTTGCAATTGAAGATAATGACAAAAGAAGAGTCTCCAACATATGGAAGCAGCTCATGTGAATTAATAACAGAAAAAGGAACAACCCAATTGGAACAAATGAACAGATGATGAAATAGACATTTCTCCTAAAAGACATACAGATGTCCAATAACATTTGTAAAGATCAGCATCACTAACGGTGAGAGAAAGGGAAATAAAGTCTTCAATGGTTGTATCAACACAAATTTGTCTGAATAACCATTATCAAAGAAAAAAATCCACACAAAAAATGCTGGAGAGGGTGCTGAGTAAGCAGAACAATCCTGTACTGTTGTTAGGAAAGCACATTGATAGATTAAAATGGAGAAGAATATAGGGGATCTTTTAAAAATAAGAATGAAGCTACCATATGATCAAGAAATTCCAATAATTGTCATTAATTTTCATGAGGAAAATCATAATTCCAAATGATGCACAACCTCAATATTGATGGCAGCAATATTTGCAGTATCAGGACATGGAAGCAACAGAAATATCCATTCATCTAGACAGGAATGGATAAAATGGGTTTGTACATACATCCCCGAGTCTAAAGATGGAATGAAATCAGGTAAATTGTATAGATATAGAAGGGCAGAGACAGTGTCAGATGCAATGAAGCTAAGTCAAAAGAGGAAAATAAATATCACATATTAACACAAATATGTGGTATCTAGGTAAAACCGTAATAGATGATTCTTTATGAGAAGCATATAGGGACACGGTAATGGAGAAGAAATATCCGGTTATCAAGGATGAAATGCCTGGTGGTGTTAGGAATTAGGAGATTACAACAGACACAGATATACTTCTGATCTATACGTGGATCACTGTTTAGTACTGTTCAGTCTCTCAGTCGTGTCTGACTACTTGAGACCCCATGAATCACAACACGCCAGGTCTCCCTGTCCATCATCAACACCCGGAGTTCACTCAAACTCATGTCCATCGAGTCAGTGATGCCATCCAGCCATCTCATTCTCTATCTTTCCCGTCTCCTCCCACCCCCAATTCCTCCCAGCATTAGAGTCTTTTCCAGTGAGTCAATGCGTCGCATGAGGTGGCCAAAGTATGGGAGTTTCAGCTTTAGCATCAGTCCTTCCAATGAACACCCAGGTTTGATCTCCTTTAGAATGGACTGGTTGGATATCCTTGCAGTCCAAGGGACTCTCAAGAGTCTTCTCCAACACCACCGTTCAAAAGCATCAATTTTTCTGCGATGAGCTTTCTTCACAGTCCTATTCTCACATCCATACATGACCACTGGACAGGGAAGTCTTAATGCACTGTGGTGACCAGATTTAGATAGAAGTCAAAAACATGGAGATAGATATATGGTTGCTATTTATTCACTATCTCGTTTACTAGTCTTTATGACGTGAAGAACTGCAGTATTCCCTAGTTTTTCTTTAGGAGAAAAATTAACAAAATAAAGGAAAGCAAGTATACTCTAAAAAAAATTAAGCTTTAAAAGTATATTAACTTTTTTATAAACATCATTATTCTTAATGAATCTTACATTATCTTGGAAGTCAAAAGTAGAACTGTAAATGTATACACCTTAATGACAAATGCAGTGCAAATCTCAGAATATTACATTCAAATTCATAACACACTTATGAAGAAAACAGCAATAAAAATAAAACTGAGTGTCCATTATATTTTGCTGCATATGTGCATGTCTAATGGTTGAAAAATTTCCCCCCCAAAAAAATTACCTGAAAAGAGGTGGGGCAGAACCATCAACAATCAACTCTGTCTAGTTGACCCATACTATGTACTTGTGCATTTTATATATTATAGTGTTTTTTCTTTTTTGTATTTAATTCTATTGCATTGATTTTTTTTCAAATATCCATTATATTTGTCACACAACGTCTTTTACCTGTTGCCATATATTATGGATGAATGGCAGTCTATGTGCTCTTTTAAATCTCCTTTACTTATTTATTTAAAAAAGCAAAAGCTCTTCATTCACAGGAATTCAAGCTTTACAAAATCTTTAACTGGTTATATTGATATGTTGAATTACATTCCCATGATGGCTGTAGGTACAAGAAAATCTGAATTTTATTAAGGCATCCAGTTTAAAGGTATCTTTCTCAAATCAACTATCAGCTCAGTTCAGTTCAGTCGCTTAGTCGTGTCTGACTCTTTTTGACCCCCATGAATGGCAGCACGCCTGGCCTTCCTATCACCAATAACTTCAGTCCACCCAAACCCATGTCCACTGAGTCGATGATACCCTCTAACCATCTAATCCTCTGTCATCCCCTTCTCCTCTTGCTCTCAATCTTCCCCAGCATCACGGTCTTTTCAAATGAGTCAGCTTTTAACATATGATGGCCAAAGTACTACAGTTTCAGCTTTAACATCAGTCTTTAAAATGCACAACCAAGACGGATCTCCTTTAGGATGAACTGGTTGAATTTCCTGGAAGTTCAAGGGACTCTCAATAATCTCCAACACCACAGTTCAAAAGCATCAATTTTTCTGCACTCAGGTTTCTTTATAGTCCAAATCTTAGATCCATGCATGTCTACTGGAAAAACCATAGCCTTGACTAGGTATACCGTGGTTGGCAAAGTAATTCTCTGCTTTTTAATATCCTGTCTAGATTGGTTATAACTTTCCTTCGAAGAAGTAAGCGTCTTTTAATTTCATGGCTGCAATCACCTTCTGCAGTGATTTTGGAACCTAGAAAACTAAAGTCAGCCTCTGTTTCCACTGTTTCCCCATCTATTTGCCATGAAGTGATGGGACCAGTTTCTGAATGTTGTGTTTTAAGCCAACTTTTTATTCGCCTCTTTCACGTTCATTAAGAGGTTATTAATTCTTCTTCATTTTCTGCCATATGGGTGGTGTCATCTGCATATCTGAGGTTATTGATATTTCTCCCTGCAATCTTGATTCCAGCTTGTGTTTCCTACAGCCCAGTGTTTCTTATGATGTAATTTACATATAAGTTAAATAAGCAGGGTGACAATATACAGCTTTGATTTACTCCTTTTCCTATTTGGTACCAATCTCTTGTCCCATGTCCAGTTCTATATATTGCTTCCTGACCTTCAGACAAGTTTCTCCATATGCAGGTCAGGTGGTCTGGTATTCCCATATTTTAAAGAATTTTCCACGTTTCATTGTGATCCACAATTCAAAGGCTTTGGCATAGTCAATAAAGCAGAAAAAGATGATTTCCTGGAATTCTCTTGCTCTTCCAAAAACTGAGTGGATGTTGGCCATTTGATCTCTAGTTCCTCTGCCTTTTCTAATTCCACCTTGAATATCTGGAAGTTCACAGTTCCCATGTTACTGATGCCTGGCTGTAGTGTGTTAGATGAGTGCAATTTTGTTGTAGTTCAGCATTTTTTGCAATTGCCTTTCTTTGAGATTGGAGTGAAATCTGAACTTTTCCAGCCCTGTGTCCACTGCTGAGTTTTGAAAGTTTGCCGGCATATCGTGCATCAATTTCACAGCATTATTTTTCAGGATTTGAATTAGTTCAAATGGAATTCCATCATCTCCAGTATCTTTGTTTTAATGATGTTTCGTAAGGCCCACTTGACTTCACTTTCCAGGATATCTGGCTCTAGGTGAGAAATAGCACCATCGTGATTATCTGGGTCATGAAGTGTTTATTTACTTATTTATTTATTTTGTACAGTCTTTCTGTGTATTCTTGCCACCTCTTCTTAATATCTTCTGCTTCTGTTAGGGCCTTACAATTTCAGTCTTTTCTTGATACCATCTTTGCATAAAATATTCCCTAGTTATCTTTAGTTTCTTGAAGGGATCTCTATTCTTTCCTATTCTATTGTTCTATTTCTTTTCACTGATCACTGTGGAAGTATTTCTTATCTCTACTTGCTTTTATTTGGAACTCTGACTTCAAAAGGGTCTATCTTTCCTTTTTCCATTTGCTTTTTGATTCCTGTCTTTTCACAGACAGTTGTAAGGCCTCCATATAGATCCATTTTGCTTTATTATTATTATTATTTCCTTTTCTTGCAGATGGTCTTGAATTCTGTCTCGAATACACTGTCTTAAAACTCTGTCCATAGATCATCGGGCAATCTTTGTGTCAGATCTAGTCCCTTAAACCTGTTTCTCACTTCCACTGTATAGTCATAAGGGATTTGACTTAGGACATACCAGAATGTTCTTGTGGTTTTCTCCACTTTCTTCTATTTCAGACTGAATTTGGCAATAAGGAGTTCATGATATGAGCAAAGTCAGCTCCCAGTCTTGTTTTTCTGACTGTATAGTACTTCTGCATCTTTGGCTGCAAGTAATACAAAAGCTTCTTGATGAAAGTGAAAAAGGAGAGTGAAAAGATTGTCTTTTAGCTCAATATTCAGAAAACCAAGATCATGGAATCTGGTCCCATCACTTCATGGGAAATAGGAAAACAGTGGAAACAGTGTCAGAATTTATATTTTTATGCTCCAAAATCACTGAGGATGCTGATTGCAGCAAGGAAACTAAAAGACACTTACTCCTTGGAAGGAAAGTTAGATACCAAACTAGATAGCACTTTAAAAAGCTGAGACATTACTTTGCCAACCAAGGTCTGTCTAGTGAAGGCTATCGTTTTTCCAGTGGTCATGTATGGATGTGAGAGGTGGCCTGTGAAGAAATCTGATCGCTGAAAAATTGATGCTTTTGAAATGTGGTGCTGGAGAAGACTCTTGAGAGTCCCTTGTATTGCAAGGAGATCCAACCAGTCCATTCTAAAGGAGATCAATCCTGGGTGATCATTGGAAGGACTGATGCTAAAGCTGAAACTGCAATACTTTGGCCACCTCATGCGACGCATTGACTCACTGGAAAAGACTCTGACGTTGGGAAGGATTGGGGGCGGGAGGAGACGGGGACGAGAGAGAATGAGATGGCTGGATGGCATCACCGACACGGTGGACATGAGTTTCTGTGAACTTAGGGAGTTGGTGATGGACAGTGAGGCTTGGCATGCTGTGGTTCATGTGGTCTCAAAGAGTCAGACACTACTGTGAGACTGAAATGAACTCAACTGAATACAAGCAATCTGATTTCGGCGTCAACCAACTGGTGATGTCAAGTATACAACTATACAAAACAATTCTACAACTTGATTAAACCGCCATATCACCTCACCCATCAAGTACCCAGTTTAGAAAGTCCTGGCTGACCTAGATAAGGAACATTTTGAAGGACCATACTCCTTTCTCCCCTCACTTTAATTCTTGTTATTATGTTAATTTTCCTTTTTATTATTTGATTCAGTGACAGAATGGAAAACATCATAACCTGTGGTACTCCACATCAGGACAAAGAAAATGCAGAACTCCAGGGCCATGTTATTTCTTTTCTGTCAAGTTTGCATATGCTCATAGATATGTTGTGATATTCTCTAGGATCTGAGAGTAAGAAAGTTTGGTTTTGAAGTGTTTGTTTCTGTTTGATAATAATGTATGTCTCAAAATTATAATAAAAATGACAAAGAATGTCCCCACTGTCTCTGTTGGGGAAATGTTGTGAAAACTTAAAGCAAGGAGTAGAGGAAAAGATAAAGCCTCAGGATTCAAGCCAATAGTACCTCAGTAAACGGGTAGGAATGATCCAAAACAATGGATAATCAAGAAGACTGCATGGCTGTCCTTGAAATAAGCCCAGGAGGATATCCTTTACATGAAATTGGCCAAGTACTTAGTTTTCTCAGGTGGTAATAATGACAAAAAAGCGAGCATGCTGCTGGAGGACTATTGTCACTACTATGTGTGACACTAGGGCAATAACAAGTCAATGTGTTCCACAGAGTAGCAATCTGAGAGCCATATCGTTTAATGAGTTGGATAGTTATAATGGTCTAAAAAAAAAAAAAATTGGGGGTGGGAGAAGACGGGGACGACAGAGAATGAGATGGCTGTATGGCATCACCGAATCGATGGATATGAGTTTGAGTGAACTCCAGGAATTGGTGATGGACAGGGAGTCCTGGCATGCTGTGATTCATGGGGTCTCAAAGAGTCGGACATGACTGAGCGACTGAACTGAACTGAAATGGCCTATTACTGTGTATGTGTATGTGTGAGTGTGTGTGTGTGTGATGTCTCTCTACACTTCAAGGCAAAAGATTTTTAAGGAGGGTGGATTGGTTCCCAAGGCTAACATTACTGCCTAAGGAAAGGCTGTCAGTTCTGCTTAGTTCAGTTCAGTTTGTCAGTGGTCTGACTTTTTGTGACACCATGAACTGCAGCACACCAGGCCTCCGTGTCCATCACCAACTCCTGGAGGTTACTCAAACTCATCTCCATTGAGTCGGTGAAGCCATCCAATAACTTCATCCTGTGTACCCTTATCTCCTGCCTTAAGTCATTCTCAGTATCAAAGTCTTTTCAAATGAGTTAGCTCTTCACATCAGATGGTCAAAGTATTTGACTTTAGCTTCAGTATTCGTCCTTCAATGCAGTCAGGACTGATGTACGTTAGGCTGGACAGGTTGGATCTCCTTGAATCCAAGGGACTCCCAAGCGTCCTCACCAACACCACAGTTCAAAAGCATCAATTCTTCTTCACTAAGCTTTCTTTATAGTCCAACTCTCACATCTATACATGACTACCAAAATACCCATAGCTTTGACTAGATGGACCTTTGTTGGCAAAGTATTAGCTCTACTTTTAAGGATGCTGTCTAGGTTAGTCATAACTTTCCTCCCAAGGAGTGTCTTTTATTTCTTGGCTGTACTTCTATAATACCCAGGACATGGAAGCAGATGAATGGATAAGAGACCTGTAGTACATATATACAATGGAGTATCACTCAGCCATTAAAAAGAATACATTTGAACCAATTCTAATGAGGTGGATGAAACTGGAGCCTATTATAGTAAGTCAGAACGAAAACCACCAATACAGTATAATGAAGCATGTTACGGAATTTAGAAAGATGGTACCAATGACCCTATATGCAAGACAGCAAAAGAGACACGGATGTATAGAACAGTCTTTTGGACTCTGGGAGGAGGTGAGGGTGGGCTGATTTGAAAGAATAACACTGAAACATGTATATTATCATATTTGGAAGAGATCAACAGTCCAGGTGTGATGCATGAGACAGGGTACTTATGGCTCCTGTACTGGGATGAACTTGAGGGGTCAATGGGAAAGGAGGTGAAGGGGTTTCAGCATTAGGAACACATGTACACCCATGGCTGATTCATGAAAATATAGGGCAAAAACCTTATACATAATTAGCCTCCAGATAAAATTAAAAAAAAATTAAATAAATATATAGATAGATTCATGGCTGCAGTCACCATCTGTAGTGAATTTAGAGCCCCCCCAAATAAAGTCATCTACTTTCTCCACTGTTTCCACATCTATTTGCATGAAGATATAGAATCGTATGCCATGATCTTAGTTTTCTGAATGTTTAGCTTTAAGCCAGCGTTTTCACTCTTCTTTATCATTTTCATCAAGAGAATTTTAGATCTTATTCACTTTCTGCCATAAAGGTGCTGTCATCTGCATCTCTGAGGTTATCAATATTTCTCTCAGCAATTTTGATTCCAGCTAGTTCTTCATCCAGTCCAGCATTTCTCTTGATGTACTCTGCATATAAGTTAAATAATCACGGTGACAATACAGCGTTGACACGCCCCTTTTCCTACTTTGAACCAGTCTGTTGTTCCATGTCGAGTTCTAACAATTGCTTTTTGAACAGCATACCGATTTCTCAAAAGGCAGGTAGGGGGCCTGGTATTTCCATCTCTGGAACAGTTGACCACAGTTTATTGTGATATACACAAAGGCTGTGGCAGAGTTAATAAAGCTGAAATATGTTTATGTTTGTTTATCTTTCTGAAATCACTTTCTGTTTCAATGATCCAGAAGATGTTGACAATTTGATCTCTGGTTCCTCTGCCTTTTAATAAAACTAGCTTTAACATCTGGAATTTCACAGTTCATGTATTGTTGAAGTCTGCCTTGGAGATTTTTGAGCATTATTTTATTGGCTTCTGAGATGAATACAATTGTGTGGTAATTTGAACATTCTTTGTCATTGCTTTTCTTTGGAATTGGAATTAAAACTGACATTTTCCAGTCCTATGGCCACTGCTGAATTTTCCAAATTTGCTTTTACATTGAGTGCAGCATTTTCACAGCATCATCTTTTAAGATTTGGAACAGCTCAAGTGAAATTCCATCATACCCATTAGCTTGGTACCTAATGAGACTTCCTAAGGGACACTTGAATTCACATTCTAGGATATCAGTGTCTAGGTGACTGATCACACCATCGTGATTATCTGAATCGTATAGATCTCTTTGGTACAGTTTTTCCCAGTGTTCTTGCCACCTCGTCTTAATATCGCTGTCATGGTATAAGCTGTAAATATGAGGAAATATATATTCTCATGTAAGGAAAATAGAGATTTCTACTGGTAAAAACAAAGCCCATGAGTAGTGCCAAGACTTAAACAGGACAAGTGAAATACCATTGTGTTAGGAATACAATGTCTCCATACAAAGAAAAAGGCAATAGAGGCATTCTGTGTGTTTCTCCTTTTTATCCAGACTTCAAGGCCCTAACCAGCCCACACCAGGTACGATTTCTCTGTACACCCCTCCTGCAAAATCAAGTGGTATAGATGCCCAGGCAGACTAGAATTCTTTGTTGATAAAATTGAAATGGTACATTTAGGAGAAGCCTAAACTCATATTTTGGACAAACTGCTGGAGATAGTATGGGAAAGGGAAATGTAGCATGCTGCAGTACCTAGGGTGGCAAACGGTTATGACAAGGACATTACTTGGATGCTGAGACACAACAAATACCTGACAGTAAAAGCCTTGGAATAATTCAGCCTGATGTGTTTTCCCCCATGCTTAGACCCTGGAGGGCCTTTAGGTTCCCATACCTAGGAAGAAAGGATAATTTACTTCAACCTTTTCTTGGGCTTCGTGGAGTCATTTGGGACCAATGAATTCAGAATGACATGTACCAGTGTCATTTGAAAATAGCAGCACCATCATGATAAACAATACAATCTTCCTGGAGGTTTGTTGTATTCTACCTGGACTCTGGCATCTCTCTAGTAAAAGGCAGTACGACCCAATTGGCTAAGCGTGTTCACAGTAAGAAGCTCTTACTCTTTAAGAAGGTGACAAAAAGGAGTCTTGCAAATATATGCTCATTGACAGATTCCGAGGTTGTTTCTGATGATCACCCTTTTAGAATCACTTCATCTGCCCACTGCTCCCTTCTGTTGAGCCTTCCAACTCTAACGCCATAATCATTGACCTTTACACGATTCCTCTTCAAGAAACATAAAGACATTCCTTACAAATTTATCCTCGTTTTCCTGCAATTAATAGATTTCAATGATTCTGATCAGTGAAAGCTCTTTACTTCTCAGAATACTCTACAGTGGTCTCTTTAACAAATATTCTTTGGCGATTTCAACCCAGCGCAGCTAGATTACATGAGTATTATAACAACCTTCACATAGAAACACTATTTAAAGTGCTACCAGCCAAGGAGTCTACAAAATGGGGAAAAAAGCTCCATGCCCTCCCCTGGCTGAACTCTTACACACTGAGTCTTCATCCTCATATGCAAATTATTATCCTCGCCTCAAAATTCATGTTGGTTCTCTTTGGCAGTTCTCACGTTTTACACTCTAAGACAGTGTTCTTTCTATTTTCTCCTATGAATCATTTCACTATCTACTTCCACCTGCTCACCAAATCATAGAATGACAGTCCAATATAATTGCTTCATGATTCCATTTGGCAAGGGAAATGCATAGAACAACTGGCCAAAAGCTTACCATTTTAGTGCAAGATCATTCTTTCGAAACCCTGAAAAACAATGAGGCATTATAATGGAACAACCTCTACAATTCTGCTCTCCCTTAATATAATACTTACAAATGCTGGATGGAACAGCCAAATTATTGGGAAAGTAGAAGCTGGTGGAATAGGAGAAGGCCCAATCATCACCATTAAAACTGCCTCTACATTTAGAGCCACTGACTGAAAAATAAGAAGACACAGCTAGCTTTATAGCCGAAAGACATTATACAACCAATGCTGTATAAACATGTGCATAGAGTCAGGAAACAAGGGACGATAAGCAGTCAGGTTGGTACTTGAGCCCCAAGAAAGGACACATATAAGGAGATGGATATGATGGGCTTGGAGAATCATCGCAGCATGACACATTCAGAGTGTATAATGGGTCCCAATGACAGCAGGAAGATGAGTACACTCAGCTGGTGAAAGCTTGGGATGAAGCTGGTTTGTAATGAACAGTAAGGCTCTAAGAAACTTGAAGTCCACTAGTGAAGAACATGTACACATCTATTTGTTTCTGAAACAAGGCAGAAGAATCGGAGTCAATCTGCTCAGAATGATGGCCAGTTCCCAGGACCATCACTATGTGTATCTCATACCCCAAACAACACTCAATACATACTCTAGTTCTTCTTGCTCTATAGGTGCTCCCATCTGGGGTTAATTTTCCATTCCTGGAGAAGGAAACAGTAACCCACCAGTATTCTTGCTTGGAGAATCCCATTGACGGAGAAGCCTCGTAGGCTACAGTCCACGGGGTCGCAGAGAGTCAGACATGACTGAGTGACGGAACGGAACGGAACGGAGACAGGGAAGAGAATGAACTCAGGACAAACAGAATCAGTTCAGACTCAGCCCTCAAGAGTTCCGCTCCCAAAACTTGGGAGAAAAATCTCAACTTCAAGTCGTATTATTGGACACTGAGAAGAATAGCCCCATAATACCTGTCAGTGGAACTACGCCCACTATCTCCAACCCCGTGCCCTACCTATGTGAACACTGCCAGAACACACTGGGGTGTCACAGGACGCCCACTCTTGTCATGTCAAGCTCTCAAACCAAAGTCACAGGGCAAATGTATATTACACAGACTGGCCATATGTAAAGCCACCACCTTTACCATAAGAGTCATTGTTTCAATTCACCTTTTTCACAAGGAGAAAGATAAATTGAGAAGTCTTGCCTGTTTGATTCCAATGGAAAAAAAAGAGGAAGAAAAACAAAAAAAGGAATACATCACACATGAAATAGAGAAATCATTTAACAGATACAGTCTTAAGCCTGAGTAACAAGAATGCAAAATCAGATAGAGAAAAATGCAGATGGACAAAGTAAATATTTTAACAAGAAATGAGAAATAATATGGAAAAAAAGCGCTCATGAAGAATAAAATAATGAAATAGAAAACACATTAAAAGGAAATAATAGAGAAAAAGTGACACAGAAGAATGCGTTTGTGCCCTGGAAGATTCTATAGTGAAAAACACCAAAGCAAAATTGCAAATAGATGAGAAAATTTACAAATAAAGACCAGCCTAAATAATCTCTTTGACAATATAAAAATAGCAGCATTGCGATATTTGGGGTCTCAGAAAGGAAGAAATAGAAAGCAGTTGATATGATATAGATAAAATTATGGCTAATCAGTTCCAAGACCTGAAGAAAGGAAGAAACTTAGAAATCTAGGGAGATAAAGAACAGAGAGTTTCAGAAAGTTGCATGGAGACTGAAATGAAGACATATCAAAGTTAAATGGAAAGTTGAAAAGAGAGTGAAATGGAATAAGGGAAAAGAAAGTACACAAGAGAAATCCACAAGGTTATCAGCTGACTCACGATTTCTGAAGTGGGGTTGCAGTGGGCCTTCTTAGGATTGGCAATTGATGTTGGATTTGTTGGCTACTCATGGAAGACTTTGGGGCCTGACAAGGCCCATGCTGACCATGCTCGTATTGCCAGAAGTCCATTGGTGAAGATCTGTGATTTGATCCTTTGCAATACTACCTCAAGGTAACTGAGAGAATCATGGGTTGTGAGGGGGTCAGGAGGTGAGACCTGAAGTATGGAGGCCAGGACACTCTCCTTTCCCAAATGGGAAAACTCAGGCTCACGCAGGCCGACTGCAGAGCCTGGATTCGGGTCATGCAGGTAGCAGCTGGCAGGCTGAGACTTGAGACTTGGGGACTTAATGTGTACAAGCCTCGCTCAAAGGAGCTGTGGTTATACCCTGAGAGTCCTTGGTGACTCTGATAGAGGCAAGGCACCTTTGTTGGAATCATCCTTCCCTGAGTCCTGCCACCACCAGACATCCTGCTGCTCAATCAGTTTGAAATCACCTGAGCTCTTCACTCCCAACCCTCATCCTAGGAAGCCCTGTCAGTTGGTAGGGGTTTCTCTCTGGTGTCCCACTGCATTTTTGTGTTGACTTTGGCATATTCTGTAAATTTGCATATTCACTGCTTAGCCTTTCTCCACCGCCACACAGGCAATGGTAGAAGTGCCTTCAGGCTAGTTGGAGATACTATTCAGCAGATGTTGGAGGAAATGGACAGGTATCTCAAAAGGCAAGCCATTGTGCCTGCTGATGTTATCTCCCACATTGCAGGACACAGGATCTTCAGCTCCTGAAATGTGAGTGTTCCCTGTTTACTTTTGTGTCCCTGTGTTTTACATATGTGTGTAGATGTGTTACATGCGTTTGTGTCAAATGTATTTGTGCCTGCTTATCTGGGTGAGTATGTCCAGCCCACTAAAGACACATAGATGAAGACCAAGGATGTGATATGTGAAGCAACTAGAAAAGGAGATGTCCACAGACTTGCGGAGAATGGTCAATGTATCTCTGTGGTACCACAGTCCTGAAGAGGAATGAGGAAATAATGGTCATTGATAACTGGAAGATGGCTCCTCAAATCTGGAGTTACCTAAGAGACATAAACATGCTCAACATCTCTGCTCTGTCGTGGGGTGTGTTTCTACTTGGAAATGGGATTGGAGAGTTTGAAGAGTCACCCAGAGTAAATCAAGTATAGTGGGGCTTTGAATCCACTGCTTGTGGACCCATCAGTCTTTGAGACAGGTACTGGCCTGTGGAAATGGAGGTCATGGTAGTAGGACTTACGATTTAGAAGAGGCCAAGTTTCTTTGAAAATGTGTAGAGTCTGGGAGAAGGAAGTCCAGATGGTGAGCCAGCTGCAATGGAGAAACTTTCCACACATGTGAGAAACATACAGGGGAACATCCTGGCTGGTGTGTTGCCTAGCATCAGCCAGGACACTCCCTCACATAGTGTGGTACACACTGGGACTTTGTGAGAGAAATGATCTCCTAAAATATTTGCGTAGTTAACATCGGAAGCTTGATTATGCCCAAATGGGCTGATTTTTCTTTCCTCTTGATGAAAGAAGGTGCCAGAAATCAGTTTTACACAGTCTACATTACTTACCTACTGTTCATGTATAAAATATGAAATATATATTATTTTCTTTGATTTAATTAGTTTTAATCTTTAATGATTTAATTAATGTTTTAATCTTTACAATTTTGTAGGGTTTTTCTGCCTTACATTGATATGAATCAGCCTGCGGTGTATATATCCCACAACACATGAATCCATTTCCACCTCAATCCTCACCCATTCTTCTGCACAATTTAAGAAAAGCAGTGTTGAATGTCCTGCTTAATGTATTGAGTTTGCACTGATCATCTATTCGACATATGGTAATAAACATATTTCAGTGTGGTTCCCTCATATTGTCCCACCCTAGCCTACTCCCTCATAGTCTAAAAACTGTTTTACCTCTGTGTCTCTTTTTGCGAAAGACTCGTAGTTTCTGCATTCCAAATTCCACTAGTTCAGTTGCTAAGTCATGTTGGACTCTTTGCAACCCCATGAACACCAGACCTCCCTGTCTCTCACCAACTCCCAGAGTTTACCCAAACTCATGTCCATTGAGTCGGTGATGCCAACCAGCCATCTCACCCTCTGTCGTCCCCTTCTTCTCCTGCCCTCCATCTACTCATATCAGAGTCAATAATTATTATTATTTCTTTATCAACAAGGCAAAAACTCAATCTTTTCCCATGTATTATTTCTTCATACCAGGGCAGCCAAAGTTTGGAATTTCAGTTTCAACATCCGTCTTTACAATGGAAATTTAGGGCTAGTTTCCTTTAAGATTGATGGGGTTGATCTCCTTGCTGGGCAAGTGTCTCTCAAGACCCATCTTTCGCACCCAGTTGCAAAGCCTCAATTCTTTGGCACTCCGCCTTCTTTATAGTGAATCTAGCACATCCGTATATGTCTACGGGTAAAACCATAGCTCTGACTATAAGGACCTTTGTTGCCAAGGAGATGTCTCTGCTTTTCAGTACATTCTGTCTAGGCTTATCATAGCTTTTCTTTCCAGGAGCAGGGATTTTTCTTTTCATGGATGTGATCACTGTCCCCAGAGATTTTGGAGCCGAAGAAAACTGTCTGTCTCTATTTTCATTTTTACCCTTTCTATTTGCCAAAACATTGCTATTCTTTGTCCTACCTCATTTCATACACCAATCCCAACCATCCCCATTGCAACAGGTATCTCTTGACTCTGTTTTAATGTTCCAGAACCCTATAATTAAATGGACATCTTTTCTCGGTGTTATTTCTAGAAAGACTTGCAGGTCTTCCTAAAAACGTTAAAGTTCCCTGGTAACATTGAAGGTGAAGAATTGAAAAGCAGAGACTTCCATTTTTCATGTAGGAAATTTTGCACCCAGGGGTTCATGTTCAAGAAAGAGAACTCCTTATTCCTTGTAGGAAAAATAACTCTCCTGATTTTCAACTGTGAAGTGTAGAAAATTCTATATGTAATGTAGGAAAAAAATCTTCATCAAATATTCATATGTAAATTGTAGAGAACTGATATTTCAAATAGGAATATAGGCATTGATTTCCCTATGTGAAATAAGAAATTCCATATTTCAAGTAGTAAAGGTGGCAAATGTACAGGTGATGTGAAACAAAAAGACATTTTTCACTCTCTTCTTTTACTTTCCTTAAGAGGCTTTCAGATTTTCCTCATTTTCTGTCATAAGTGTGGTTTCATCTGCATCTTTGCAGTTATTGATATTTTCCATGCAGTCTTGATTCCAGCTTCTGCTTCATACAACACATATTTCTCATGATGTGTTCTACATGTAGTTAAATAAGTAGTGTGACAACATAGCCTTGACCTACTTCCATGCCTTGTTTTAACTGTTGTTTTCTGACATGCATAGAGGTTTCTCAAGAGACAAGTCAGGTGGTCTGATATTCCCATCTCTTGAAGAATTTTCCACAGTTTATTGTGATCCAGAGAGTCAAAGGCTTTGGCATAGTCAATAAAGCAGAAATAGATGATTTCTGGAACTCTCTTGTTTTTTCAGAGATCCAGCAGATGTCTGCAATTTGATCTCTGATTCCTCTGCCTTTCCCAAAACCAGCTTGAACATATGGAAGTTCACATATTGTTGGACTCTGCCGTGGAGAATTTTGAGCATTACTTTATTAGCACATGAGTTGAAGGCAATTGTATAATAGTTTGGGTATTCTTCGGCATTGCGTCTCTTTGGGATTGGAATGAAAACTGAGCTTTTCCAATCCTTGGCCATTGCTGAATTTTTAAAAATGGCTGTAGCAGCGAGCTGTGGCTGTGTGGCATTTAAGCAGCCAGCTGTCAAGAGGAGATATCCCACATCCAACATAAGGAGCAGAGGCTGTTCTTTGCTGTAGGAGCAGTGAAGGGCTACTCCACAACCAAAGTAAGAGAAACCCCAGTAGATGGTAGATGCTTAGAGAGGGCATTCGAGGGCAGAAAGATGGAAACCACCATCACAGAAACCTAATCAATCCATCACATGGACCACTGCCTTGTGTAAATCAGTTAAACAAAGACATGCTGTGTAGGGCTACACATGAGAGGCATCCTTACATATCCACTGGGAAAAAACCTGCTTTGCCTATATGAACCTTTGTCTACAAAGTGATATCTCTGCTTCTAAGAATATTGTGTCTAGGTTTGCCATAGCTTTTCCTCCTGGGAGTAAGAGTCTTTTATTTTCATGGCTGTAATCACGGTCCCCAGTGATTTTGGAGACCATGAACACTGTCGCTGTTTCCATTTTTAACCTTTCTCTGCAAAACTCTACCTTTACCGTTTGTTCTGCATCACTTTGTACCCCAAATCTAAACTTCTCTGTTACTCCACATATAGCTTGACATCCTGTTTTTACATCACAGTCAGCCGTGGTGAAAGGACATCTTTTTTTGGTGTTTATTTTATAAATTCTTGGAGGTTTTCCTAAATCTATTAAAGTTCCCTGGTGACTTTGATGGTAAAGAATTGAAATACAGAAACTTGCATTCTTCATCTACAAAATCTACACCCAGATATTCATACAAAATTAGGGAATTCCATGTTCACAGTAGCAAACATAACCGTCCTGAATTTCAAATGTGAATCATAGATAATTCCAACTTTCAAATAGAATTGACACCTAGATTTTCATATGTGAAATTTAGAGAATCATATAGGAAAATCTACACCAAGATACTTATATATGAAATATAGACAATTTATATTTTGTTTAGAAATATTTCCCTTGGTTTCCATATTTGAAATACAGGAATTCCATATTTCAAGTAGTAAATCAACATCTGAATATTCAGTGAAATAAAAAAAAAATCATATTACATGGAAGAACTTTGTGTATCTACAGTTCATTTATTCATAATTTTTAGTAATTATTTATTTATTTTCGGCTGCATTGAGTTTTCATTGCTGTGCACAAAGTTTCTCTAGTTGCAGTAATTTGAGATAATCTTCATTGCAATGAGCTAGCTTCTCATGGCAATGCCTTCTCTTTCGGAGCACAAGCTCTAGGGCTCTCAGGTTCAGTAGTTGGGGGCACACAGGCTTATCTACTTTGGTAGTATGTGAGATCTCCTCAGACCAAGATTCAAACCGATGTCCCCTGCATTGACAGACAAATTCGTAAGCCACTGGATCCTTGAAGAAGTCCAACAGGCTTTTTTTTTTTTTAGTACATTAAAAAATATTTATTTAATTGGGGGCTAATTATAATATTAAAGTGAATTTTCCATACATTGACATGAATCAGCCATGTGTTTACATTTGTTCTTCATGTGAACATACCTTCCACCTCACTCCCATCCCAAACCACCAGGTCAACCCAGTGCACCAGCCGTGGACACCTTGTCTCATGTATTGAACACGAAATGGTGATCATTTTCACATATGATCGTATACATGTTTCAATGCTGTCGTCTCAAATCAACCCACTCTCGCCTTCTCCCACAGAATCCTAAAGACTGTTCTATACATTTGTGTCTCTATTGCCATCTCGCCTATAGTGTCATTGATACCATATTTCGAAATTCCATTATATGCATTAGTGTACCATAGTGGTGTTTTTTGTTCTGACTTACTTCTGTCTGTGTAATAGACTTCAGTTTCATCCACCTCATTAGAACTGATTCAAATTAAGTCTTTTTAATGACTTAGTAATATCCTTTGTGTATATGTACCAAAGATTTCTTATCCATTCTTCTGCCAGTGGACATCAATGTTGCTTCCATGCCCTGGCTATTATAAACAGTGCTGTGATGAACATTGGGGTACACGTGTCTCTTTCAATTCGGGTTTCATTGGTGTGTATGTCAGGTAGTGATACCGCTAGACCATATGGCAGTACTGTTTCCAATTTTTTAACTAATCTCCCCAATTTTCTCCATAGTGTCTGTACTAGTTTGCAGTCCCACGAACAGTGTAAGAGGGTCCTCCTTTCTCCACTCCAGTACAGAATTTATTTTGTGTATATTTTTGGGTAGTATATATTCTGACCGTCCTGAGATGGTTCCTCATTGCTGGTGTCATTCTTTTACACGTGGATGACCAGTTTTCCTAGCCCCACTTGTTTCAGAGACTTTTCTCCAGTGTATATACTTGCCTCCCTTGTCAAAGAGAAGTTGTCCTTTGAATCATCTATACTTTATCTTTGTGCCAGTACCATACAGTCATGATGATTACAGCTTTGTTGTATAGCCTGAAGTCAAGCAGGTTCTTTCCTCCAGGTCCATTCGTCCTTCTCAAGATTGCTTTGGTTATTATAGATTTTTGGTATTTTCATACAAATTGTGACATTATTTGTTAATAGTTCTGTGAAAAATACCGTCGATAGCTTGATAGGGATTGCATTCAACCTATAGATTGCTTTAGGTGGTATAATCATTTTCACTATTTTGACACTTCTAAACCATAAACATGGTATATTCCTAACATCTATTTATTTCCTCTTTGATTTCTTTCATCAGTGTTTTTTAGTTTTCTATATATAGGACTTTGGTTTCTTTAGGTATATTTATTCCTAAGAATTTTATTCTTTTCATTTCAATGGTGAATGAGAATGTTTCCTTTATTTATCTTTCTGTTTTCTAATTGTTAGTGTATAGGTATGCAGGGAATTTCTGGGTATACTTTTACATCCTGAAACTTTACTATGTTTATTGCTTAGCTCTAGCCAGCCATTTTCTGGTGGAGTCTTTAGGGTTTTCTAAGTAGAAGATCAAGATATCGTCAAAGAGTGACATTTTTCATTCTTCTTTTCCAATAGGGATTCCTTTGATTTCTTTTTCCTCTCTGACTGCTGTTGCTAAAATTTCCAATTCTGTGTTTAATAGTAGTGATGAGAGAGGGCATTCTTGTCTTGTTCCTGACTTTAGGAGGAATGCTTTCAATTTTTCACCATTGAGGATATTTACTGTGGGTTTGTTATACGTAACTTTTATTAAGTTGAGGTATATTCCTTATATTCCTTCTTTCTGGAGGGTTTTTTTTTTTTTTTTTCTTTTTTTGGTCATATAAGAATGGTGAATTTTGTCAAAGACCTCACTGCCTCTTTAGATGATCATCTGGTTTTTATCATTTAATTTGTTAACATGGTGTATTACATTGACTTGCAGATATTAAAGAATACTTGTATCCCTGAGATAAAGCCCACTTGGTAATGAAGTATGATCCTTTTAAAATGGTTTTGGATTCTGTTTGTTAGGATTTTTTTAAGGATTTTTGCATCTATGTTTATCAGTGTTAGTGGCCTGTAGTTTTCTTTTCCTAAGGCATCTTTGGTTTTGGTGTTAGGGTGTTTGTGGCCTCATAGAATGAGTTTGGAAATTTCCCTTTATCTACACATTTCTGGAAGAATTTGAGTAGAATAAGTGTCCAGTTCAATTCAGTTCAGTCGTTCAGCCATGTCTGACTCTGTGCCCTCATAAAGCACAGCACGCCAGGCCTCCCTGTTCATCAGTAACACCCGGAGTTCACTGAAACTCATGTCCATCGAGTTGGTGATGCCATCCAGCCATCTCATTCTCTGTCGTCTCCTTCTTCTCCTGCCCACAATCCCTCCCAGCATCAGAGTCTTTTCCAGGGAGTGAACTGTTCGCATGAGCTGGCCAAAGTATTGGAGTTTAAGCTTTATCATCAGTCCTTCCAATGAACACCCAGGACTGATCTCCTTTAGAATAGCCTGGTTGACTCTTCTTACAGTCCAAGGGACACTCAAGAGTCTTCTCCAACACCACAGATCAAGAGCATCAATTCTTCGGCGATCAGCTTTCTTCACAGTCCTACTCTCACATCCATATATGACCACTGGAAAAACCATAGTCTTTACTAGATGGACCTTGGTTGACAAAGTAATGTCTCTGCTTTTTAACATGCTATCTATATAAAGTACTATAAATACTTCAAAAATGATAGAAGCCAAAATAATTCTCAAACTTGTAATGTAGTGTATAGAAATGAATGTAAGGGAATGATAAGGAATAGATAAAAAGTTTCATTAATAAAAACATGAATAAAGTAAAAAAAATCTAACAATTTCTCTAGAGTTACTGTGAGCTTAGTGGTGTCAGATCAGTGTCAGATGGTCTCTTTTTCCAACCCTTCGACTGCAAGGAGGTCCAACCAGTCCATCTTAAAGGAGATAAGTCCTAGGTGCTCATTGGAAGAACTGATGCTAAAGCTGAAATTCCAATACTTGGGCCACATCATGCTAAGAGTTGACTCAATGAAAAAGGATCTGATGCTTAGAGAGATTGGGGGCAGGAGCAGGAGGGAATGACAGAGGATGAGATGCCTGGATGGCATCACTGACTCAATGGACATGAGTGTGAGTAAATCCCGGTATTTGGTGACGGACAGGGAGGCCTGGCATGCTGTGATTCATTGGGTCACATAGAGTCGGATACTACTAAGCAACGGGACTGAAGGACAGACTAACTGACTTGTTATCAAAAGCTATTGTTGCCCTGAATTGCACATTTTCTGCATTAACTTCAGATTTTCAATTTATTGCACCTGTCATTTCTATGCTAGTTCACCTTTCTTGCTTCTTTTTTTACTTTCTCATTTGCAATTTTCTTCCGTTACAAGTTTAGACATGACTAGTTTGCACCATAACACTAGGGGACAGCAGGCCCTTATATGACCTCACTTGCTCAGTGGTGCAATGGTGAGGAGGAGGACATTGAAAATAAATACTGATGCAATATATGGGTCGGGGTGCTTAAGGTAAATGGACCACAGTGGGTCTGCCACTGCAGTAGGTGACATGGAGTTTCACGGTTCACACTGCTCAGTGTCCTGAGTGATCCGTGAGGGCACTGCCCAAAATGGGCTTTGTGTTTCATGCCCTTCCCATGTCTACGCCACTCAGGCTCTCAGGTGCTCTGCAAGGGAACTGAACATGATCGGTTATATGCTTTGTTTCCTTCCCAGATCCAAATTGCTCAGGCAACTGTGTGGCAGGCAAGGTACTGTCTAAGGCAGTCCATGCATCTTATGTACCTATCAGGTCCCAGCCACTTCGTTTGTTGTAGGGTAAGGGAGTTAGAGAAGTCAAGGTTCAGAAAGGGAATGAGACTGGCACTTTTCAGGAACAGATCACCTTTAATTAAGCAAGAAAGAGCAGCAGTCAGATTAGTGAGCTGCTGCACAAACCAAATAAAATAGTATGCATATATGCAGGCAAATATTTGGAAAGTCACTGTCTTAAGGGAACCTGTTCTTCTCCAAGGTTGTTTGGAGTAGTTATCACTTAAATGGCTGGGTCAAGGAATTTTGAAGATCAGGCATAGGCTCGACCCGCTGGAAGCTGGGTGTAATCAGCCTTAATGTCCATTTTTTTTTTCTTCAGGTGAGAGAGTTCTTTGCTTTGCAGAGAATGGTAGGGATGACCTGGAGGGGAGTTTAAACTCCAGGCAGTTTTCAGCCATGTAAATTTCCTTCATTGTTGGCTTTTCCAGGACAATTTGCAAGAATTCCGTGTGTCTCCAGAGGGGTGATGAACTCATATTTTGACCCTCCTGACCTATGTGAACTGAGCTTGAACCCAGGAAGACATGGTTAGCAACTGGCAGCCTGCTCAGAGCTTGGTGGGAGATTCGGTCTCTGGGGCTGATATAACAGCAGCCTCGGGCCTTCTGCCTCTGTCTGATGCAAGCATTCCTCTCTGCCTCCCTGGAGGAAAGGGCCATAAATGGCAACCTGTTTGCAAATCTTTGATATTTTGTAATGTGCTGTCTTTTATTCTGTGAGTGTCTGTTTTCACTATGTGGCCATAGAGACTTCTCTCAAGAAAGTTCCTTTTTTTGAATTTTTGTCTCTGGTGTTCCCATGGTTTAGGTTGCTACATCACCTTAGCTCTGTCAGATTATCCTCAGAGCATTAAAGCTGGGTCCTTATCATAGGGCAGATTATAGAACCCAGGCATCCCTCCCAGGTCCACCTCACTGATGGTGGACAGGAGTATCTGAGATGTCTCTCCGCTGGTAATTACAGTTAGGCACATTTGCTTTTGTTTTTCTTTCCCTTGGTTATGTTGCTCTAAGTGATCCCAGAGTTCTCCACTGTCACTGTCCTGAGAGGGTTTACAATTGCCTGAAAGCTCTCCTCATTTAAAACTGCCTCTCCAAGACCAGCCTCAGCCCCTAAATATTTTGTCTCTCTTTTTGTCTCCTTTATTTTTCCCTACCTCCTTTGGAAAAAAACATTTTGACTTCTGGGTATCTTGGACCAGTCAATAGTGTTCCCAGTTTGTTTTCTGGAAGTTCTTCCATGTGCAGTCGATGCTTAGATGATTTGCTGGGGAGAGAGTGGTCTTGTCCTCCTATTGTTCTGATATTTTGGAACCAACTGCCATCCTGCAAGACCCATTTTATTAACTGAATTGCTGTCGTTCTTCAGCGACTAAGCCATATTTGACTCTTTGTATCCCCTTGGACTCTAGTACTTCAGTCCTCTCTGCCCCTCACTGTCTCCCATAGTTTCCCTGAGATCATGTCCTATGAATCGCTGATGAAATCCAAACGTCTCATCCTCTCTCACCCACTGATCCTCCTGCTTTCAACATTTTCTAAAGATCAGGGTCTTTCCTAAAGAGTCAACTCTTTGCCTCAGGTGGACAAAGCTTCGGGGCTTTATTTTCAGCATCAGCCCTTCCAATGAGTCTTCAAAGTTGATTTTATTTACAATTCATTTGTCTGGTATTCCTGCAGTTCAAAAGAATCTCACAAGTCTTCCCCAACAGAGCAGTTCACAATCAGTAATCCCTTGGTGTTCTCACATCTGTACATACTTTTGGAAAGAACAGAGATATGACTCTATGGGCCTCTGTGGGCCAAGTCATGTTCTAGTTTTTAAAGACACTTTGTAGCATCGCTTGATTAGCATGTGAGGTGACAGTAATTATGGTGTAGTTTGAGCATTCTTTGGCATTACATTTCTTAGGGATTGGAATGAAAACTGAATTTTTCCAGTCCTGTGGCCACCACTGAGTTTTTCAGATTTGCTGACATATCAAGTGTAGCACTTTCACTGCATCATCTTCCAGGATTTGAAATAGCTCACCGGGAATTCCATCACCTACACTAACTGTTCGTAGTGATGCTTCCTATGGCCCGCTTGTCTTCACATTCCAGGATGTCTGGCTGTATGTGAGTGATCACACCTTCGTGATTTTCTGGGTCCTGAAGACCTTTTATGTACAGTCTTTCCCATTCTATTGCTTTCCTCTGTTTCTTTGCATTGATCACTGAGGAAGTCTTTCTTATTTCTCCTTGCTACTCTTTGGAACTCTACATTCAAATGGGCATCAATTTCCTTTTCTCCTTTGCTTTTCACTTCCCTTCTTTCCAAAGCTATTTGTAAGGCCTCCTCAGACAGGCATTTTGCTTTTCTGCATTTCTTTTTCTTGGGGATAATCTTGATTACTGTCCCCTGTACAATGTCATGAACCTCCATCCATAGTTTATCAGGCACACTCTCTGTCAGATCTAGTCTCTTAAAACTATTTCTCACTTCCACCGTATAGTCATAAGGGATTTGACTTATGTCATACATGAATGGTATAGTGGTGTTCTCCATTTTCTACATTTTCAGTCTGAATTTTGCAACAAGGAGTTCATGATCTGTGCCACAGTCAGCTCCTGGTCTTGTTTTTGCTGGCTGTATAGTGATTCTCCATCTTTGACTGAAAGAATAAAATCAATCTGATTTCAGTGTTGAGCATTTGGTGATGTCTTCTCTCTGTCATTTGTTGGTCCAGATTAATAAAAATGGCTTAAATTTCTTTTGACAAAAAAAAAAAAAAATTGGGAAAATTTGAAATCCTAAATGTATTTAAATGACATTTACCATAGACTTATAGCACATTTTACTTGAGGATCATAATTTCTACGACTATGTAAGTTTTTAAAACTACTAATGGAAGAGGATTATTTGATACTACCAAGGTCCGTATAGTCAAGGCTATGGTTTTTCCCGTGGTCATGTATGGATGTGAGAGTTGGACTGAGAAGAAAGCTGATCGCCGAAGAATTGATGATTTTGAACTGTGGTGCTGGAGAAGACTCTTGAGAGTCTCTTGGACTGCAAGGAGATCCAACCAGTCCATTCTAGAGGAGATCAATCCTGGGTGTTCATTGAAAAGACTTATGCCAAAGCTGAAACTGCAATACTTTGGCCACCTTATGCGACGAGTTGACTCACTGGAAAAGACTCTGAAGCTGGGAGCGATTGGGAGTAAGAGGAGATGGGGACGACAGAGAATGAGGTGGCTGGATGGCATCACCGACTCGATGGACATGAGTTTGAATGAACTCTGGGAATTCGTGATGGACAGGAAGGCCTGGCGTGCTGTGTTTCATGGGGTCGCTAAGAGTCGGACACGACTGAGCGACTGAAATGAACTGAACTGACTGATTTACATTTTATGAATAAAGGAATCCATTTTTTCTTCCTTTTTCTGATCTAACTTGGTTGAAAGAGTTATGAAATATTTTTCCCACTTTGGTTTTAGTTTCAGGTTTTTTTTTTTTTTTTAATTGTTCTATTTTTATTTTTTCATTTTATTTATTTATTTTTTATTGGAGGCAAATTACTTTACATTAATATATTGGTTGGTTTTGCCATACATTGACACGAATCTGCCCTGGGTGTACATGCGTTCCCCTTCTTGAACCCACTACCCACCTTCCTCTTCCCCATATCCTCCCTCCAGGTCATCCCCGTGCACCAGCCCCAAGCATCCTGTGTCATTTGTTGAACCTTGACTGGTGATTCATTTCACATATGATAATGTACATGCTTCCCATGATAATGTACATGCACCAGGGCTTCCCTGGTGGCTCAGAGGTTAAAGTGTTTGCCTCCAATGCAGGAGACCTGGGTTCGATCCTTGGGTCGGGAAGATCCGCTGGAGAAGGAAACGGTAACCCACTCCAGTATTCTTGCCTGGAGAATCCCATGGACAGAGAAGCCTGGTCGGCTACAGTCCTCGGGGTTGCATAGAGTCGAACACGACTGAGCGACGGAACGGAACAGAATGGAATGTACATGCTACAATGACATTCTCTCAAATAATCCCACCTTCACCCTCTCCCACAGAATCCCAAACACTGTTCTGTACACCTATGTCTCTTTTGATGTCTCGTGGGAAATACATGGAAAAACAGTGGAAACAGTGTCAGACTTTATTTTTGGGGGGCTCTAAAATCACTGCAGATGCTGATTGCAGCCATGAAATTAAAAGACGCTTACTCCTTGGAAGGAAAGTTATGACCAACCTAGATAGTATATTGAAAAGCAGAGACATTACTTTGCCAACAAAGGTCCGTCTAGTCAAAGCTATGGTTTTTCTCGTGGTCATGTATGGATGTGACAGTTGGACTGTGAAGAAAGCTGATCGCCGAAGAACTGATGCTTTTGAACTGTGGTGTTGGAGAAAACTCTGTTCATTGGAAGGACTGATGTTAAAGCTGATACTTCAATACTTTGGCCACTTCATGAGACGAGTTGACTCACTGGAAAAGACTCTGATGCTGGGAAAGGTTGGGGGCGGGAGGAGAAGGGGACGACCGAGAATGAGATGGCTTGATGGCATCACCGACTCTGTGGACATGAGTTTGAATGAACTCCGCGAGTTGTTGATAGACAGGGAGGCCTGGCGTGCTGTGATACATGCGGTCACAGAGAGTCAGACACGACTGAGCGACTGAATTGAACTGAACTGATCTGATGCAGGGCTAAGGCTACCATTATTCTAAATTCCATATATATGCATCAGTATGCTGTATTGATGTTTTTCTTTCAGGCTGACTTCACTCTGTATAATAGGCTCCAGTTTCATCCACCTCATTAGAGCTGACTCAAATGCATTTTTCTGATGGCTGAAAAATACTCCATTGTGTATATGTACCAGAGCTTTCTTATCCATCCATCTGCAGATGGACATCTAGGTTGCTTCCATATCCTCGCTGTTATGAACAGTGATGCAATGAATATTGGAGTACATGTCTTTCTTTCAATTCTGTTTTCCTCGGTGAATGCTGGATCATTATTTGAGGAATCACCACACAGTTCTCCATAGTGACTGTACTAATTTGCATTCCCACCAACAGTGTAAGAGCGTTCCCTTTTCTCCACACCCTCTCCAGCATTTATTGCATGTAGACTTTTGGATAGCAGCCATTCTGACTGGTGTGAAATGGTATCTCATTTTGGCTTTGATTTGCATTTCTCTGAGTATGAGGGATGTTGAGCATGTGTTTGTTAGTCATCTTTATGTCTTTGGAGAAATGTCTGTTTAGTTCTTTGGCCCATTTTGTGATTAGGTCATTTATTTTTCTGGAATTAAGCTGCAGGAGCTGCTTGTATATTTTGGAGATTAATTCTTTGTTAGTTGTTTCATTTGCTATTAATTTCTCCCATTCTGAAGGCTGTCTTTTCACCTTGCTTATAGTATCCTTTGCTGTGCAGAAGCTTTTGATCTTAATTAGGACCATTTGTTTATTCTTGCTTTTATTTCCAATATTCTGGGAGGTTCCTGATGTGATTTATGTGGGAGAGTGTTTTGCCTATGTTCTCCTCTAGGAGTTTTATAGTTTCTGGTCTTACATATAGATCTCTAATCCATTTTGAGTTTACTTTTGTGTGTGTTGTTAGGAAGTGATCTTGTTTCATTTTTTAACAAGTGGCTGACCAATTTTCCCAGCACCACTTGTTGAAGAGACTGTCTTTCCTCCATTTTATATTTTTGCCTCTTTTGTCAAAGATAAGGTGTCCATAGGTGTGTCGGTTTATCTCAGGGCTTTCTATTTTGTTCCATTGATCTATATAAGTCTGGCAGACTAATTCCCCCAGTTCCATTCTTCCTCCTCAAGATTGCTTTGACTATTCAAGGTTTTCTGTATTTCCATAAAATTATGAAATTATTTGTTCTAAATTTGGGAAAAATATCGTTGGTAGCTTGAACGGGATTGCATTGAATGTATAAATTACTTTGGGTAGTACACTCATTTTTACTATATTTATTCTTCCAATCCACGAACACGGTATATTTCACCATCTATTAGTGTCCTTTTTGATTACTTCCAGTAGTATTTTATAGTTTTCTATGTACAAGTCTATTGTTTCCTTAGGTAGATGTATTGCTAAGTACTTAATTCTTTTCATTGCAACAGTGAATGGAATAGTTTCCGTAATTTTTCTTTTTATTTTCTCATTATTAGTGTATAGGAATGCAAGGGATTTCTGTGTTGATTTTATATCCTGCAACTTTAATGCATTCATTGGTTAGCTCTAGTAGTTTTCTGGTAGAGTCTTTCGGGTTTTCTGTGTAGAGGATCATGCCATCAGCGAATAGTGAAAGTTTTGCTTCTTCTTTTCCAATTTGTATTCCTTTTGTCTTTTTCTGCTCTCATTGCTGTAACCAAAACTTCCAGAACTATGTTGAATAGTAGTGGTGAGAGTGGACACCTTTGTCTTTTCCCTGACTTTAGGGGAAATGCTTTCAGTTTTTCACAATTGAAGATAATGTTTGCTGTGTATTTGTCATATATCGCTTTTAATATGTTAAGCTATGTCCCTTCTATTCCCACTTTCTGGAGGGTTTTTATCATATGGGTGTTGAAATTTGTTAAAGGCTTTCTCTGCATCTATTGAGATAATCATATGATTTTTATTTTTCAGTTTGTTAACATGATGTATTACATTGATAGATTTGAGGATATTGAAGAATGCTTGCATTCCTGGGATAAAGTCCACTTGGTCATGATGTATGATCTTCTTAATGTGTTGTTGGATTCTGACTGCGAGAATTTTGTTAAGGATTTTTGCATCTATGTTCATCAGTGATATTGGCATGTAGTTTTCTTTTTTTGTGGGATCTTTACCAGGTTTTCGGATTAGGGTGATGTTGGCCTAACAGAATGATTTTGTAAATTTTCCTTCATGGGCAATTTTCTGAAAGAGTTTGAGTAGAATCGGCGTTAGCTCTTCACTAAATTTTTGGTAGAATTTAGCTGTGAAGACATCTGGACCTGGGCTTTTGTTTGCTGGAAGATTTCTAATAACAGCCTCTAATTCCATGCTTGTGATGGGTGTGTTAAGATTTTCTATTTCTTTCTGGTTCAGTTTTGGAAGGTTTTACTATTTTAAGAATTTGTCCATTTCTTCCAAGTTATTCATCTCATTGCCATATAATTGCTGGTAGTATTCTCTAATATTCCTTTGTATTTCTGTGTTGTCGGTTTTGATCTCTCCATTTTCATTTCTAATTTTATTGATTTGGTCCTTCTCCCTTTGTTTCTTGATGAGTCTGGTTAGTGGTTTGTCAATTTTATTTAGCTTCTCGAAGAACCAGCTTTTGGCTTTGTTGATTTTTGCTTTCCTCTCTTTTGTTTCTTTTGCAAATATATCTGCCCTAATTGTTACGATTTCTTTCCCTCTACTAACCCTGGCGTTCTTCATTTCTTTCTTTTCTAGTTTCTTTAGATGTAGAGTTAGGTTATTTAGTTGACTTTTTTCTTGTTTCTTGAGGTGTGCCTGTATTGCTATGAATTTTCCCCTTAACACTGCTTTTACAGTGTCCCAGAGGTTTAGGGTTGTTGTGTTTTCATTTTCATTCATTTCTATGCATATTTTGATTTCTCTTTTGATTTCTTCTATGATTTGTTAGTTATTCAGCAGAGTGTTGTTCAGCCTCCATATGTTGGCATTTTTAATAGTTTTTTTTTTTCCTGTAATTGAGATCTAATCTTATTGCACTGTGGTCAGAAAAGATACTTGTAATGATTTCAATTTTTTTTAATGTACCCAGGCTATATTTATGGCCCAGGATGTGATCTATCCTGGAAAACGTTCTGTGTGCACTTGAGAAAAAGTTGAAATTCATTGTTTTGGGGTGAAATGTCCTATAGAGACATATTAGGACTAACTTGTCTATTGTATCATTTAAAGTTTGTGTTTCCTTGTTAATTTTCTGTTTAGTTAACCTATCCATAGGTGTGAGTGGACTATTAAAGTCTCCCACTATTACTGTGCAATTGTTAATTTCCCCTTTCATACTTGTTAGTAATTGTCTTACATATTGCGGTGCTCCTATGTTGGGTGCATAAATATTTATAATTGTTATATCTCCATCTTGGATTGATCCTTTGATCATTATGTACTTTCCTTCGTTGTCTCTTTTCATAGTTGTTTGTTTTAAAGTCTATTTTATCTGATATGAGTACTGCTACTCCTGCTTTCTTTTCGTCTCTATTTGCGTGGAATACCTTTTTCCAGCCCTTCCCTTTCAGTCTGTATGATTTGAGGTGGGTCTGTTTTAGACAACATATATGGGGGTCTTGTTTTTGTATCAATTCAGCCAGCCTTTGTCTTTTGGTTGGGGCATTCAACCCATTTAATAAGTTTAAGGTAATTATTGATAAGTATGATCCCGTAGCCATTTTCTTTATTGCTTTGGGTTCCAATTTATACACGCTTTCTGTGTTTCCTGTCTAGAGAAAATCCTTTAGCATTTGTTGGAAAGCTGGTTTGGTGATGCTGAAATCTCTCATCTTTTGCTTGTTTGTAAAGCTTTTGATTTCTCCTTTATATTTGAATGAGATCCTTGCTGGGTGCAGTCATCTGGGCTGTAGGTTATTTTCTTTCATCAGTTTAATATGTCTTGCCGTTGCCTCCTGGCCTGAAGAGTTTCTATTGAAAGATCAGCTCTTATCCTTATGGGGATCCCCTTGTGTGTTATTTGTTGTTTTTCCCTTGCTGCTTTTAATATTTGTTCTTTGTATTTGATCTTTGTTAATTTGGTTAATATGTGCCTTGTAGTATTTCGCCTTAGGTTTATCCTGTTAGGAACTCTCTGGGTTTCTTGGACTTGGGTGATTATTTCCTTACCCATTTTAGTGAAATTTTCAACTATTCTCTCCTCAAGTATTCTCTCATGGTCTTTCATTTTGTCTTCTTCTTCTGAGACTCCTATGACTCGAACTTTGGGGCGTTTAACATTGTCCCAGAGGTCTCTAATATTGTCCTCATTTCTTTTAATCTGTTTTTCTTTTTCCATCTCTGTTTCATTTATTTCTACAATTCTATCTTCTAGCTCACTTGTCCTGTCTTCTATCTCCGTTATTCTACTGTTTGTTCCCTCAAAAGTGTTTCTGATCTCATCTATTGCACTGTTCATTGTATATTGACTCTATTTTTCCCTTTAATTCCTTATTAAACATTTCTTGCATCTTCTCAACCCTTTTCTCCACTTTATTTATCTGTAACTACATTTGCTTTCCAGATTTTGAATCATTTTCACAATTAAAATTCTAAATTATTTATCAGGTAGGTTCCCTATGTCTCCCTCTTTTGTTTGTGTTGGTGGGCATTTATCCTGTTCCTTTACTTGCTGGATATTTCTCTGCCTCTTCATCTTGCTTATATTGCTGTGCTTGGGGTGGCCTTTCCGTCCTCTGGCAGTTTGTGGAGTTCTCTTTTTTATGTAGTTACCTCGTTGTGTGTGGGGTTGGATGAGTGACTTGTCAAGGTTCCCTGGTTTGGTTTGCTTGTTTCAGTGTTCTGGTGGGGTGAGCTGGATTTCTCTCTGTATTGCAATGGAGAGTCCAGTAATGAGTTTGAGATGTCAATGGTGTGGGGTGGCTTTGGGCAGCCTGGATGTTGAAGCTCAGGGCTGTTCTTCTGTGTTGCTGGAGAATTTGTGTGGTATTTATTTCACTGAAACTTGTTGACCCTTGGGTTGTGCCTTTTTTCAGTTTATGTATGGAGGCATTTGATGGGCACCTATCAATTAATGTACCCTGGAACAGGAGGTTTCTGGTGTTCTCAGGCTTTGGCCTTAAGCCTCTGCCTCTGGATTTCAGTCTTATTCTTGCAGTAGGCTCAAGATTTCTCCCTCTGTTACCTCCAAGGCAGTTCCTTCTATTGTAAAATCTCTTCTGTTCGCTGGTCTCTTCAGTGTCTAATTCCCGTCCTGACACCAGGGGGCAGTCATGGACACCGGCTCACCTGTTTGGTCTGGTCCTGCTGTGGGGAGGGAGGAAAGCTGCTAACAAATATCACTGGCATCTGTGGCGAGTGCTCACAGTGTCTCGACTACTGTGGGAATCTCCCGCTGGCAGGGTGTGTGTTTTTCCTGTTTATGCTGCTCAGGCTCTGGGTTGCTCTGCTAAGGGCTGTCCGTGGCCGGCGATGGGTTGCATGCACTTCCCAGGTCTGAGCGAATCAGGTTCAGGTCCTCGAGTACTCCACAAAAGAGCAGACTTGACTGTGCCTGTGTTTTGTGCCTTCCCCGGTGTAAGCAGCTCAGGTGACCAGGCATTTGGCAAGCATGGTCGCTGTGGCTTATCGCCTTCCCGGTCCCGGCTGCTTGGTTTTCTGGGTGTATAACAGGAGCACTTTCTCAGGCGGATATTGACCCGCCTGAACACAAGAAGTCTTGGTTAGCAAGGAAGACTGCAGCTTGGTATGAGATTCCTCTCTGGGGTCGTGGCTGCCCCTTCTGGCACTGGCTGCCCTCCGTGCCTGTCTTGGCGGTAGCTGGGGGATGGGCCGCCCGCAGCCGGCTTGCTCTGCTCAGTCCTTTGTTCTGTGAGCAGGACTGGCAGAATCTTAGGTTGGGGCTTTTCCCTCACAGTCTGCTTTGCTCCCGTTAGAGCGCTCAGATTGCCCTTGGGGCCTTCAGGCCCGGTCCTCTCTCAAAGCGCTGCCGTCACAACTCCCTGCTAGTGGTGGGTGCGGGTGTCTGCACCACTCCTCCACTGAGAGTTTCCTCTGGGCACTTAGTCTGTGGGCTTTAATTATTTATGTCTTTTTTCTCCTAGTTATGTGGCCCTCTGAGGTTCCAAGACTATCCACAGACTTGCCTGTGTTTCCAGGTGTTTGGAAACTTTTCTTTTTTTTTTTTTAAGCCTTCCTTCCCGGGACGGAGCTCCCTTCCTCCCTCTTTTGTATCTCTTTATCTTTTATGCTGTTTCCTACCTCGTTTCAAAGTATATGGGCCGCTTTTCTGGGTGCCTGATGACCTCTACCGGTATTCAGAAGTTGTTTTAAGGGATTTACTCAGTGTTCAAATGTTCTTTTGCTGATTTTGTGGGGGAGAAAATGGTCACCCTGTCCTATTCCTCCAACATCTTCTCATGCTCCCCTTAGTTTCAGTTCGATCATAACCATATTTTGAATGAGGTTATCCTCACATTTATTAACAATCAAAAGAAGAGTTGATCATAAAAAATGTCTCTACAGTATCTTTATTATTCCGAGATAAGAAGAAGAAGCATATTAAAGCAATGGGTAATATTGGTGATCATAACTCTGACTTCAGTTCTGAAATTAGAGGAGCAAATGTATTTTCAGACTGCAGGAGTTTAACTGTGCCATTCATACTAAAGTGTTCTACCATTCAGATAGTTGCTGATACAAGTGCCCTAACTTGATATTATTTCTCTTCTCCATCATCAGTATCAGTTAGACCACAAGAAAATATTGTGATACATCAACCTGTTATTACTCTTATTGATTTTTTAATGGAAGGGTAATAGTTTTAAAGCCTTTGACTGTGCGGATCACAATAAACTGTGGAAAATTCTGAAAGAGATGGGAATACCAGACCCCTGAGCTGCCTCTTGAGAAACCTGTATGCAGGTCAGGAAGCAACAGTCAGAACTGTACATGGAACAAGAGACTGGTTCCAAATAGGAAAAGGAGTACGTCAAGGCTGTATATTGTCAACTTGCTTATTTAACTTATATGCAGAGTACATCATGAGGAATGCTGGGCTGGAGGAAGTACAAGCTGGAATCAAGATTTCTGGGAAAAAATCAATAACCTCAGATATACAGATAACACCACCCTTACAGCAGAAAGAGAAAAAGAACTCAAACGCCTCTTGGTGAAAGTGAAAGAGGAGAGTGGAAAGGTTGGCTAGAAGCTGAACCTTCAGAAAACAAAGATTAAAGCCTCTGATCCCATCATTTCCTGAGAAATAGATGGAAAAACAGTGGAAACTGTGTCAGACTTAATTTTTTGGGCTCCAAAATCACTGCAGATGCTGATTGCAGCCATGAAATTAAAAGACGCTTACTCCATGGAAGGAAAGTTATGACCAACGTCGATAGTATATTAAAAAGCAGAGACATTACTTTGCCAACCAATGTCCGTAAAGTAAAGGCTATGGTTTTTGCCGTGGTCATGTATGGATGTGAGATTTGGACTGTGAAGAAAGCTGATCGCTGAAAAATTGATGTTTTTGAACTGTGGTGTTGGAGAAGATTCTTGAGAGTCCCTTGGACTGCAAGGAGATCCAACCAGTCCATTCTAAAGGAGATCAATTCTGGGTGTTCATTGGAAGGACTGATGCTGAAGCTGAAACGCCAATATTTTGGCCACCTCATGTGACAAGTTGACTCACTGGAAAAGACTCTGATGCTGGGAAAGTTTGAGGACAGGAGGAGAAGGGGACAACTGAGAATGAGATGGCTGCATTGCATCACCGACTCTCTGGACATGAGTTTGAGTGAACCCTGGAGTTGGTGATGGACAGGGAGGCCTGGCGTGCTGTGATTCATGGGGGCGTGGAGATTCGGACACGACTGAGCAACCGAACTTAATGGAACTGAATTGAATCATTTTACCGAATTTTACTGTATTCAGTCAGAACTCAAAATAAATCAGGCATAGATATACCTATATCCCCTCCCTTTCGGAACACCCTCATATCTCCCTCTCCATCTCACAATCTAAGTTGAGCATTTTCACTGGGTGTCACTTAGCAGCTGCTCTAAATCAAATGGCTGCAATGTCTACTTGACATACTTTGGCAGCTATGTCTGCTTCTATTTTGCAGTACCACATCGAAACTCCATTATGCAAAGGTGATTTTGGACTAAGGGTGGAAACTTCTACCTTTCCAGGTGTGTAGGGTAATGTGCCAGCAATGACAAATCTTTTCCTAAACTACAACAGGCAGGCCATTCATATTTCCGTGTGTCTCCAGACAGGTGCTGAACTCATATTTTGACCCTCCTGAACTATGTGAACTTTGCAAGAATTCCATGTGTCTCCAGAGGGGTGCTAAACTCATATTTTGACCCTCCTGACCTATGTGAACTGAGCATGAACCCAGGAAGACATGGCTAGCAACTGGCAGCCTGCTCAGAGCTTGGTGGCAGATGTGGTCTTCGGAGTTGTTATAACTGCAGCCTCATGCATTCTGCCTCTGTCTGATGCAAACATTCTTCTCTGCCTCCGTGGAGGACAGGGCCTTAAATGGAAGCCTGTTTGCACATCTTTGATATTTTGTAAAAGACTCTTGAGAGTCACTTGTACTGCAAGGAGATCGAACCAGTTCATTCTAAAGGAGATCAATCCTCTGTGTTCATTGAAAGGACTGATGCTAAAGCTGAAACTTCTATACTTTGGCCACCTCATGCTAAGTGTTGACTCACTGGAAGACTCTGATGCTGGGAGGGACTGGGGGCAGAAGGAGAAGGGGACGACAAAGAATTAAATGGCTGGATGGCATCACCGACTCAATGGACATGAGTTTGAGTCAAGTCCTGGAGTTGGCGATGGACAGGGAGGTCTGGCGTGCTGTGATTCATGGGGTCTCAAAAAGTCGGACACGACTGAGCCAGTGAACTGAAATGAACTGAACTGAATGTGCAAACTTTGGTTCTGTGAGTGTCTGTATCCCCTATATGGTCATAAAGAATTATCTCAAGAAAGGACTCTTTTTGAATTTTTGTCTCTGGTGTTCCCATGGATTAGGTTGCTATGTCACCTTAGACCTGTCAGATCATCCTCAGACCATTAAAGCTGAGTCCTTATAATAAGGCAAGTGATAAGGTCCGGGCATCCCTCCTAGGTCCACCTCAATGATGGTTGACAGGTGTATCTGATTTTTTTCTCTGCTGGAAATTACAGTTAGGCACATTTGCTTTTGTTTCTCTTTCCCGTGGTTATGTTGCTCTAAGCGATCCAGAGTTCTCCACTGTCACTGTCGTGAGAGGGTTCACAATTGTCTGCAAGCTTCTCCTCATTTACAACTTCCTCTCCAAAACCAGCCTCAGCCCCTAAATACTTTGTCTCTCTTTGTCTCTCTTTTATTTTTTCCTACCTCCTTTTCAAAGGAAAACATGTTTGACTTCTGGGTATCTTGGGCCATTCAACAGTGTTCACAATTTTTTGTCTGGAAGTTCTTCCATGTGCAGTCGATGCTTAGATGAATTTGTTGGGGAGGGAGTGGTCTTGTCCTCCCATTCCTCTGATATTTTGGGACCAACTGCCATCCGTCAAGACCCATCTTATTAACTGTAATGCTATTGTTCTTCAGCCACTAAGACATGTTTGACTCTTTGTATCCCCTTGGACTCTAGCACAAGAGGCCTCTCTGTCCCTCACTCTCTCCCATAGTTTCCCCAAGATCATGTCCTTTGAATCACTGATGCTCTCCAGATGTCTCATCCTCTCTCACCTACTGATCCCCCTGCTTTCAACACTTTCTATAGATCACGGTCTTTTCTAATGAGTCAGCTCTTTGCCTCAATTGGACAAAGCTTTGGGGCTTTATTTTCAGCATCAGTCCTTCCAATGAGTCTTCAAAGTTGATTTTTTTACAATTCATTTTTTGGTATTCCTGCAGTTCAAAAGAATCGCACAAGTCTTCCCCAGCAGAGCGGTTCACAGTCAGTAATCCCTTGGTGTTCTCATATCTGTACATACCTTTGGAAAGACCAGAGATATGACTCTACAGGCCTCTGTAGGTAACTCACGTTTTAGATTTTAAAGACAGTTTCTAGCAACGCATGATTAGCTTGTGAGATGAGAGCAATTATGCTGTAGTTTGAGCATTCTTCGGTATTGCCTTTCTTTGGGATTGCAATGAAGACTGACTTTTCCAGTCCGGTGGCCACTGCTGAGTTTTCCAAATTGCTGGCATATTGAGTGCAGCACTTTCAAGCATCATATTCCAGGATTTGAAATAGCTCAACTGGAATTCCATCACCTACTCTAGTTTTGTTCATAATGATGCTTCCTAAGGCCCACTTGTCTTCACATTCCAGGATGTCTGGCTCTACGTGAATGATCACACCATCGTGATTTTCTGGGTCCTGAAGATCTTCTATGAACAGTTCTTCTGTGTATTCTTGCCACCTCTTCTTAATATCTTCTGCTTCTCTTTGGTTCCTAATATTTGTGTCCTTTATTGAGCCCACCTTTGCATGAAATGTTGCCTCAGTATTTCTAATTATCCTGCAGATATGTCTAGTCTTTCCCATTCTATTGCTTTCCTCCATTTCTTTGCATTGATCACTGAGGAAGTCTTTCTTATTTCTCCTTGCTATTCATTGGAACTCTACATTCAAATGGGTATAAATTTCCTTTTCTCCTTTTCTTTACACTTCCCTTCTTTCACAGCCATTTGTAAGGCCTCCTCAGACAGCCATTTTGCTTTTTTGCATTTCTTTTTCTTGGGGATGATCTTGATTCCTGTCTCCTGTACAATGTCATGAACCTCCACCCATAATTTATCAGGCACCCTCTCTGTCAGATCTAGTCCCTTAAAATTATTTCTCACTTCCACCGTATAGTCATAAGTGAATTGACTTATGTCATACATGAATGGTATAGGGGTTCTCTCCAGTTCCTTCTATTTCAGTCTGCATTTGCAACAAGGAGTTCATGATCTGTGCCAGAGTCAGCCCCTGGGCTTGTTTTTGCTGGCTGTAAAGAGATTCTCCATCCTTGACTGAAAGAATAAAATCAATCTGATTTGTGTTGAGCATTTGGTGATGTCTTCTCTCTGTCATTTGTTTGTCCAGATTAATAAAAATGGCTTAAATTTCTTTTGAAAAAAAAATTGGGAAAATTTCAAATCCTAAAGGTATTTAAATGACATTTACCATAGACTTATAGCACATTTTACTGGAGGATCATAATTTCTACGACTATGTAAGTTTTTAAAACTACTAATGGAAGAGGATTATTTGAAAGTGTTTACATTTTATAATTTAAGGAATCCATTTTTCTTTGTTTTTCTGATCTATCTTAGTTGAAAGAGTTACGGAATATTTTTCCCCATTTGGTTTTTGTTTCAGTTCTATCATAACCATATTTTGAACAAGGTTATCCTCACATTTAGTAAGAATCAAAAGAAGAGTTGATCAGAAAAATGTCTCTACAGTATCTTCATTAATCCGAGATAAGGAGAAGAAGCATGTTAAAGCAACGTATAATGTAGATGGTCATAATTCTGACTTCAATCCTGGAACTAGAGAATTGAATGTATTTTCAGCCTGCAGAAGTTTAAGTGTGCCATTTCAAACTATAGCGTTCTACCATCCAGATAGTTACTGATACAAGTGCCCTAACTTGAAATTATTTCTCTTCTCCATCATCAATATCAGTTAAACCACAGGAACATACTGTGATACATCACTTTGCTGTTTCTCTTATTTTTTTTTTTTTAATGGAAGGGCAATTGTTTTACCGAATTTTTCTGTATTCTGTCAAAATTCAAAATAAATCAGGCATAGAAATATATATATATATCCCCTCCCTTTCGAAACACTCTTCCATCTCCCTCTCCATCCCACATTCTAGGTGGAGCACTGTTCACGGTGTTTCAACTATCAGCTGCTATACGCCAAATGGCTGCAGTGTCTATTTGACATACTGTGGCAGCTATGTCTACTTCTATTTTGCAGTACCATATTGTATCTCCATTATGCAACAGTGATTTTGGACTGAGTGTGTAAAACGTCTACCTTTCCAGGTGTGTACGGTCATATGGTAGTCCATGACAAACCTTTCCCTAAAATGAAACACGCAGCCCATTCATGTTTCCCAGTACCGGAGATTTCTGATGCATTGTTGCCTCTCTTTCTAGGTCAATACATCAATCGTCTTCATTATTTAAAAATCATCCTAATACAACTGGTGTACCAATTAGGTGTCAGATTATGCACGATACTGAAGATTAAATTTATGTTGGGAGATGTCAACAAATTCCTACAATTCTCTTATTTGAAGAATAAAGTTATATGTTCATTTTCATAGTGTCCATTTCACTTTGAAATAATTAAGAGTAAATGAGCATTGCAGTTCCTGGATACTTTGCTCTGCTGTAATATTAAATTTTCTGTTCAAGGAAACATTCAGTATGCATCATAGGTACATTACACCTAATGAATTGTTTGAAAAAATAGAAAATGCAAACAATGTAAAAGACAAAATGTAAATAAATTGACTTCTGGAATCATCCAGGCAGAACTGACTGGGTGTCTAAGATAGGATGGTATGGGGGAAGGATCAGATACAAATCAAATTTAGAAACAGCAAATGAGTGTATATATTTTAATGCTTTCTCAGTTTTATTACATTATACCAGTCATTGCAAAGAAAGCTAAGAGGTTAGGCAGAAGGTTTTCTGCATTAAAAAAAAATGTGTTTCACTTGAAAATATAGATTTAGTCTACTCGATAATCATGATCACTAACATACCATGATGGGATGCCAAAGATAACATGACATAGTCAATGATTGCACCACAGTCAGCAAAAGATAGGCATTTTACAAGTTGTATTAAAAAGGGTCATTCTTGCTCTGCTCTCCTTATGTCATGCCTTTATTTCCTCCCACCAACACACCACCCTATATTTCCTCATGTATATTTTGATGTTGCTTTGCTGTTCCTACAAAGATAGACTTAAATCCTTGTGGTGAATGCAGCATCTCACCAAGGTAATCAGTTCTTGGAAGGCATGATATTTCTTTCCATTACAAGCTTCATTATCGATCTGTTTCACATAATTTCTAGAGCTACAATCAGGCAACATATTTTCAGTCATAATAAGCCACATTTCACAACTTTTCCTAAACACTTACTTGGGAATTGAAATAACCTGTCTTCCTTCCTACCAAGTTAACCACAGATGTCCAATTCTTCTATATGTTGTATCTGTACCCAAGTTGCCTTATGTATCTTTCACATCAGCTAAGCGATCAGTTCAGTTCAGTCGCTCAGTCGTGTCCGACTCTCCGGGACCCCATGAATCACAGCACGCCAGGCCTCCCTGTCCATCACCAAATCCCGGAGTTCACTCAAACTCATGCCCACAGAGTCGGTGATGCATCCAGCCATCTCACTCTCGGTCGTCCCCTTCTCCTCCCTCCCCCAATCTTTCCCAGCATCAGAGTCTTTTCCAGTGAGTCAACTCGTCGCATGAGGTGGCCAAAGTATTGCAGTTTCAGCTTTAGCATCAGTCCTTTCAGTGAACACCCAGGATTGATCTCCCTTAGAATGGACTGGTTGGATCTCCTGGCGGTACAGGGGACTCTCAAGAGTCTTCTCAACACCACAGTTCAAAAGCATCAATTCTTCGGCGATCAGCTTTCTTCACAGTCCAACTTTCACATCCATACATGACCACGGGAAAAAACCATAGCCTTGACTTGACGGACCTTGGTTGGCAAAGTGATGTCTCTCCTTTTCAATATACTATCAATGTTGGTCATAACTTTCCTTCCAAGGAGTAAGCGTCTTTTTATTTCATGGCTGCAATCAGCATCTGCAGTGATTTTGGAGCCCCCAAGAATAAAGTCTGACACAGTTTCCACTGTTTTTCCATCTATTTCCCCATGAAGTGATGACATAGTGCTTGCCAAATGAAGTATTTTAAGTATTTCCTGAATTAGCAATAAAAGGTGCTAAATAAATTAGCAGTCAAAGCTATATACATTACTCAATAACATCCCATAGCCTCCAATATTACCATCATTCAGTTCAGTTCAGGTTGAGTTCAGTCCCTCAGTAGTGTCAAACACTTTCAAACCCCTGAATCACACCATGCGAGGCTTCCATGTCCTTTACCAACTCCCGGAGTTCAATCAAACCCACCTCCATCGAGTCGGTGATGACATCCAGCCCTCCCATTTTCTGCCGTCCCCTTCTCCTATTGCCCCCAATCCCTCCCAGCATCAGAGTCTTTTCCAGTGAGTCAACTCTTCGCATGAGGTGACCAAAGTATTGGAGCTTCAGCTTCAGCATCAGTCTTTCTTATGAACTTCCAGGACTAATCTCCTTTAGAATGGACTGGTTGGATCTCCTTGCAGTCCAAGGGACTCTCAAGAGTCTTCTCCAACACCACTGTTCAAAAGCATCAATTCTTCGGCTATCAGCTTTCTTCACAATCCAAGTTTCATATCCATACATGATCCCGTGAAAAAATAGAGCCCTGGCTAGACGGACCTTTGTTGGCAAAGTAATGTCTCTGCTCTTTTATATGCTATCTAGGTTGGTCAGAAATGTCCTTCCAAGGAGTGATCTTCTTTTAATTTTATGGCCGCAATCAGCATCCGCAGTGATTTTGGAGCCCAAAAAATAAAGTCTGACACTGTTTCCACTGTTTCCCCATCTATTTCCCATGCCGTGATGGGACCAGATGTCATCATCTTAGTTTGCTGAATGTGGAGCTTCAAACCAACTTTTTCACTCTCCTCTTTCACTATCATCAAGAGGCTTTCGAGTTCCTCTTCACTTTCTGCCATAAGGGTGATGTCATCTTCATATCTGAGGGTATTGATATTTCTCCCAGCAATCTTGATTCCAGCCAGTGCTTCTCCCAGCCCAGTGTTCCTCATGATGTACTCTGCGTAGAAGTGAAATAGGCAGGGTGACAATATACAACTTTGACACACTCCTTTTCCTATTTGGAATCAGTCCGTTGTACCATGTCCAGTTCTAACAGTTGCCTCCTGACCTGCATACAGGTTTCTCAAGAGGCAGGTCAGGTGGTCTGGTATTCCCATCTCTTTCATAATTTTCCAAAGTTTGTTGTGATCCCAACAGTAAAAGGATTTGGAATAGACAATGAAGCAGAAATAGATGCTTTTTCTGGAACTCTCTTAGTTTTCCCATGATCCAGAGGATGTTGGCAATTTGATCTCTGGTTTCTCTGCCTTTTCTGAAACCAGCTTGAACATCTCGAAGTTCATGGTTCACGTATTGCTGAGGCCTGGCTGGGAGAATTTTGAGCGTGAATTTACTAGTGTGTGAGAAGAATGCAATTGTGAGGTCGTTTGAATATTCTTTGGCATTGCCTTTCTTTGGGATTGGAATGAAGACTGACCTTTTCCAGTCCTGTGGCCACTGCTGAGTTTTCCAAATTTGCTGGCATATTGAGTGCAGCACTTTCACAGTATCATCTTTCAGGATTTGAAGTAGCTCAAGTGGAATTCCATCACCTCCACTAGCTTTGTTTGTAGTGATGATTTCTAAGGCCCACTTGACTTCACATTCCAAGATGTCTGGCTCTCGGTCAGTGATTACACCATCGTGACTATCTTGGTTGTGAAGATCTTTTTTGTATAGTTCTTCTGTGTATTCTTGCCACCTGTTCTTAATATCTTCTGCTTCTCTTAGGTCCATAATATATCTGTCCTTTATCGAGCCCATCTTTGCATCAAACTTTCC